>NC_090444.1:621022347-621622347 GCF_031143425.1 Pleurodeles waltl | reverse complement strand
TTTCTGCACTTACTGCTCTGAGTGCCTTACAGCCTGTCTCCAATACGTGTCTGGACTAGGTGGCAGCTTCATGTGCACATTCCCTGTAGACAGCCACAAGACACTCAACTGCATTTGCATACTGATGGGTCTTCCTGGGCAGGAATGATGGGAGGGGCTCACACTTACACTTCAAAAGGTAGTGTCCTATCCCCACACGAAGGGCTAATTTAACCCCATAGCTATACTGGCAGACAAGATTGGGTTGAAAGGGATCCTTGTGCACTTCAGAAATGTCCATTGAAGTTAGCCCCTACATCAAAGGCATATTGGGTATAAGTACTGGGTCTCAGACCTCCTAAAATCAGGCATTTTTTGGACCCGTAACCAGACATCGGAAGCTCTACACCTGCATGTTGACAGAAGGAACTGTTGTACTGCCAGGAGGGACTGCCACTTTGCTAACTGCTCTGTTGTGTTGGCCTGCTGCTTGGTGAGCTGCAGCAGGGGCTGCCCCTTTACGACCTGCCTTGCTGTGCTGGCCTGCTGCTTTTGAACTGTGCTGACTTTAAATGCTTTCCAAGGGCCTGCTGGCTTGCTCCCTGTTTTCGAAATCTCAGGGCCATCAAAGATTTCAACTGTGTCCCATTGCCGTGGGACCTAACCACTTGTGAGTCTGGCTGCAGTACTTGTGACAATGATCAGTGTAGGTTGAAACCTCAACCTGCCTTGTGAACTGAGCGAGCACCCTACTTTTACCATTAGCAGCGCAACACTGAGGGACACACTTCCAGCCTGACCCCAAGATCGAGCTTTCAACGCTGTGCCATCTGAGTGCCTGCCTCTATACGAGACGCTACAGCACCCCAGCCAAACACTCCAAATGTGACTCATGGCCTATCGGCCCACGTCACCTTGACCCTCCAGGACTCTCCTGTTTCACCCCCTCGAACGTGGACCCTTGTTGGGCAAAGTCAGGCCTCGCCTACTTCCATGAAGTGAGCCACAGAGCGACTCACCGAAAGAGAGTCTTCATTTTCCCTCAGAAATGGTCTTGGGTCTCTGCACCCAGCCAACGTAAAATTGTGGGTGGCCGGAGAATATTGAAAACTTGGGGGGAATACTATACTGGGGCTCCTAGAATGAGGAAGTTCCTTTGCCTTTCTTTCACATTATCGTAAAGCACCTAAAAGAAGGAGCTATACTTATTGCTCTGTGAATTTACCTGCATATTTAGAAGGCACATATCCCGAAGAATATTGATTGCATTTTTATTGTTTTGGTCTCATTTTGTTTTCAATACCGAAAGTTACTTTATAAAGCTGTGTGGAATCTTTTTGTGGTGTATTCATTGTGTTACTGTGTGTTGCACAAATACTTTACACATTGCCTCTTTTGATAGGTCTGCATGCTCTATGCCAAGCTACCTGAGGGTAAGCACAGATTATCTGATTTGTGTACCTAGCTTACCCTGACTAGAGTGGTGCATTCTGCCTGGCAAGGGTGTATACCTTAGACAAACAGAAAACCATTTCCAACAGTTTTTTTTTAATTGTCGAGAGTTAGTAGATTTATGTTTCTACAGGATGAGGTTAGTTTCCTCGTGTGGAGTGATGGATTAGTTGCTGGAGGGCTTCCATTCTGGCAGAATCACATTTCCTTTGCTGTGGGCTAAATGTGTAGCAATTGGCATGTTTCTCATGTTCTGTATCCGTACTCTTTTTATATTAGGTATGTTTCCTTATTTGTTAATCATTTTCCTTTTGGATAAATTTGATTTGAGTTCTAAGCAGGGATTATTTTTTAGATGTTATCACCTATGAAACATGTTTATTAACCTTTTTATATGCTGTATGTATAATATTATGTTTATAAATTATTGTTTTATTTTGTGTTGCAGTACACTGTTTTATGTTTTAAGGAATATTTGTTATTGTTCATTTTCAATGTTGTTGGGTTTCCGATGTTTTAATGACAATATTTTATAGTCGATAATTTTGTTATTTACGTAGGGTTTAAAAAAGATGATATTAAAGTTACAGATGTTTTAGCCAAAATGTTTTTGTACCATAATATTTTTGTACTCTGTTTTATCATACAACCAGCTTCACTTGGTGTAAAGTTTAGAGGTAGGAGGTAACCCATGATACTGTTGTTCAGATGATACCAGCCTTAAGCGCCAGACATTCTAGGAACCCCTAGTGATTGATGGTGTCAATTGTGGCCAAGAGGTCTAGTCTAATCAAGGCATGTGAACAATTGAAGTGCGTTGGGAAGTTCTTCTCTGATGTTTAGTTGTTTTTAACTCTGTTTCATAGCAGGGTGTAAATTCTGACTGGTTAGTGGGAAAGTCATTTGATTCCAGATGTTAAGATAGTTGTTGTGGGATAATTTTATCAAGTGTTTTTTTTCACAGAGGTTATGCTGGAGATAGGTCTGGAGTTGGAAAGACTGTCATGGTCTGCCAAATTATTTATTTTAGGATACAGGGGTCATGCTAGTGTGTTGGAGGGATTACAGAAAGAATCCACTGGAAAGGGATGTGTTGATTAGCCTGCTGATAGGTGGTAATAGTGCTGTAGAACTCAAGCTAACAACTTCAGCATGTCAGACATCTAGTGGCAGGGAGACATCTTTGAAGGATATCAAGATTTTAATCTGCCACCTTCATTTCCTGGCATAAACCCACAATAAAAAGAGAAACAGACTGGAGTTCTGTGGTGGGGCTCCAAGGATGAACGTGTGAAGGAGGCAATGCTTTCTCTTAAAGCTTGTATTTTTTAATGAAGAAGAAGGATTAGTGATAATCACAATGATCTTTTAAGAGCATGTGTAGGCTTGTAAATTGTAAATTAGCACTTGTATAGCGCACTACTCACCTGTTAGGGTCTCAAGGCGCTGTACTCATACCGCTATGGAACCCCTCCTGGCTTTTCCCTGTGAGGCACCCACTCCTGAGCACCCCCAGGGTGAAGCCAGGCATCCAAGCGCTGTTGGGGCCGTTGTGGAGATTAAGCAAGCTATTGCCCAGAGTTGCACCCATGAATTAGACTAGGCACTGAGGCGAGAATTATCTGGTCAAGGGGAATTGAGCCCAAGACCTGCCGAAGCGGGACTTGAACCCTGGTCTTGAGCCAGATCTCTGCTTCAGGGTCTGCCGCTCTAACCATTGAGCCACACTTCTCCAGCTTGAGCTTAGTCACTATTTCCTTGTATCATAAAAACAGTTCTTTGTTGCGTTCTCAACCTCTATGATGTACGTCGGGAAAGCATCACAAAAGGATGATGGACGGAGTGTTGAAAATGTTCAAACACTCACCCCCAGTCAAAGATCGGGGTTTAATCCATTGTTCTTTTGCTCACCATGCCAA
Organism: Pleurodeles waltl; assembly: GCF_031143425.1. NCBI lineage: Eukaryota > Metazoa > Chordata > Amphibia > Caudata > Salamandridae > Pleurodeles > Pleurodeles waltl. Next base: position 621,618,997 of record NC_090444.1, on the reverse strand, counting down.
CCCAGTTTGGACCTAGCCATATGCAAATCAGTCTTGAACCTGTTCCCCATGGGAAATGTCCAGCCCGAACTGCCAGGCCATGTCTTCCCTGGACCGGAACCAAGCACCCTTGGACCAATTTCAGGGTATCGCTCTTCATCAAGCAGGCTAGCTTGAATCCAGTGGCACAGTGAGCAAGGGCCCCACGTCTGGGGATAACCTTCCCACTTAGGGCAACTTTAGCAACACAAAAGGATGATGGACAGAGTGCTGAAACTTTTCAAACCCTAACCCACAGTCACAGCTCTGGGTTTAATCCATTGTTCTTTTGCTCACCATGCTACCCCAGTTTGGACCCAGCCATATACAAATCAGTCTTGACCCTGTTCCCATCCAGCCTGAAAAGTTTCAACACTCTGTCCATCATTTTTTTTGTGATACTGCTGTGTGTGCCCTAAGTGGCTATGGTATACCCAGATGTGGTCCCTTGCTTGCTGCACCACTGGATTCAAGCTAACCTGGCTGATGAAGGGTGATACCCTGAAACCGTTCCTAGTATGCGTGAATCCTGTTCAGGGAGGACCTGGCTTGGCAGTTCGGGCTGGACTGCTCCCACAGGGAGCAAGGTCAAGACTCATTTGCATATAGCTTGGTCCGAATTGGGGTGACGTGGCAAGCAAAATAACAATGCTATGCAGACAGTGTGCATTCCAGGGCTGCTGGTCAGCCTCCCCTATGCTACAAGATAGCACTCAACTCCTTTAAGGGAACCAAGCCCTATCTCATAGCACTGTTCCTTCCAAACTGACCTGCCGGAATGCTATAGTACAATGTTCCCTTTGTTCGGATTGATGGGAATATCGTAACAGGGCTGGGGTACTCCACCGCAACGGCGGTGGTGTCCTCCCTGCAAGTATGATGGTCCCACGTTGGGACCGCCAAACTCAGAATGACCCCAATAGTTTCTTCCAAACAGATTCCATCTGCGTTGGTTCTTCAGCAAAAGAACTTGTGTCAGACAATGAGGCAGTGGCGGCGACATTTGAAACTGGTGGAGCTGAAAAGTTTGGTCTGACTTTTTTATTGCGAGTGAAGTGAGCAGGCTGACTGATAAACATGGAGTTCGGGGGATCATCCTCCAGAGCAAAAAATGAAAAAAGATTGGCAAATGATGCATTTTAAAGCAAATGAGTTTAGTGACAAAGCAATGGAAATGTATATTCTTGAAATATTAAACACATTAAAAACTGCCCCATATGTTACTGCATTAATAAATTCAGTAGTTGCTGATATGTGCAAATTGAACAGCACAACAAATTCAGGCACATTAAAGGGTGTGCTTGCCCAGTATCTTGCACTGCATGCAGCATCAACTTGGGAAGAAAATGCTCTAACCAGGCTTCTAGAAGCACCCACAGTTCTATGAAAATACGTGCTTACATGTCTTTATATTGGATGAAAAAAAGTGGGGGCTCTTTAAAAGGGAACATGTAAAACAAATTTCTACAATTCCCATAGTGTGCCACCTGACTGGTATTTTGGTTTCTCTCTGAGATGTTATTGCATCGAGATATATAACACAACTGACATACACCTAAAACCTACCAGTACTATTGGCTTTGTCAAAGGTTATTAGCTGTTTAAGATAAACAAGTGACAACTATCATTTGTTATAAATATTTAACACTGAAAATATTTCAATTTTGAAATTGTGAGACTGTGAGTTAAATATTATTGAGGCCTGTAGAAGGAGTTATGTGCACTTTATGTTAGATATGTATGCCCTTTTTCTCTGCACATTTTGTCCATCTGCACATCTTTAACCTTATTCATCTCTTTCCTCTTCAGCATCCTATTTTCACTCTTCCATGATTACCTTTTCTCACATCTCCCTCACTTCCAATCATATATTGCCCTCACTTACATTTAAACACTGTGGCCCTGATTTATACTTTTTGGTGCAAAACTGCATGTAGGCGGGTGTCATCCACCTCGCCTACCGAAGCGCTGGAATGGCTCCGATCGCGCACCTTCTCCGGCCCCGTTCAGCATCACCAAGGAGACGCGTGGGGGCGGAGCGCCCTGCCGGCACCGGATTTCCGGGTTGCCGCAGAAGAGAAAGAGGAGAACGCGAGAGGAGAGAGGGAAGCCGAACGCGGTATCGAAGAGGCGGGAGAAGAGGAGGACGCCGAGGACGCAAAACAACGGGGAGAGAAGACCAGTGGAACGCGTGACGAGGAGTGGAAGCCCAGCCCAAACAGGGGAGCCGGAGAAAAGCCTTGAGGAAGAGATGAACCCTGCCACGACCCAGGAGGGTCGTGGCTGAACAAGGAACGAGCTATATTCAAGGGAAACCGACAGAAGCGGAATAAGGGAGCGGTAGGGGGAAGTAAGAACACCGGGGAGGGCATAAAGGAAACGGGGCAGGTTGTTTTGGGTGCTGGGGACTGGGGAAGCACTGATCCTATTCCCACCCTGTCACCAACCTAAGCTAGACACTATAATAATCTGCTCCCTCCTTGATTGCCAACCTCAGTTAATGCACTACCTCCTCTAGTTCCTTCCCTCGCCCTCCCACACCTATACTAACACATAATAGAGATATCCCAATACGTCCCACTTACCTGGAGATATCTTCTTGTTTTTCTGAGAGCCCACGGGAACCAAGAAGAAGCAGTCCGGAGGACGCCGCCTAAAAGGAAAAAGAAAGAACATTAAAGACTGATAAAAGCCAATCAAGTTTTCACAAGCAATCCTCCAAAGATAAACTGGCAAGACCTACAGTCATTATAACTATATTCTTTTTACTATAACAAATAAATTGTGCTTACGCCCTTATAGGGCCCCCTGAAATCCGAGACCGAGTCCTCTGTACCACTAAGCCCGCCACAGTGGTGTCAGAAGTGGGATATTTGTCCCCGGGCGGTACAGAGGTGTTGTGAGCATGGAGGAGAAACCTACACTCGAAAACATGATAAAACAACTGGCGGAGGGTCAACGCCACCTCCAAATGGTATGGGAGGCACAACAGAGGGAGGCCAGAGAAGATCGAGAGGCCCTCCAAGCCGCCCTGAAAAGTCAGGCCACTATAATGGCCAATAATCAACTAGTCCACGAAACCGCCCTTCAAAAATTGACCGATACTATTGCTGCCAGCAAGGTACATCCGAATGTGCCTAGCTCGGTACTACAGAAATATCAAGAGGGTGAGGATCCCGACTCCTTTTTTACGAACTTTGAAAGAGTGACCTCGTCAGCCCAATGGCCTGAAATCCGATGGGGCCAATACATCGCCCCCCTCCTCACAGGCACCCTCCAGTCTGCCTATCAGGCTGCAAATCCCAGTGGCACCCCCCCTTATTCCGACATTAAGAAGAGCATTCTTGAGAGAGTGGGGCATGATACTGAATATTACCGGATGAAGTTCCGCAAAGTGAAATGGGGTCAGAGTGAAGATCCACGTACATTTTACTACCGGGTGAAGGACTTAGGACTGAAGTGGTTGGGCCCCTTGGGGACTAACCGCGAAGACGTCATTAAAGCCATTATTTTGAAACAATATCTGGATTCCCTTCCTGGGAGCACCCGGAATTGGATAAGACAGCACCCTAAAATTGACACCGAACTAGCCGTCGACTTAGCTTGTGCATATCACCGGTCGGTGGACGTTAAAAGTCAAACATCCAGACCCCTGAGCAAAATGCCCATGACTCCTCCTCAATATACAACCAGACGAACCCTTGAGGAGCCCGGTCCCTCCCAGAGTACAGAACGAAGCCCCATGCAACAACCCCAGTGTTTCAGTTGTGGTGAATGGGGCCACATAGCACGAGGATGTCCAAAGAAGCATGAGAGAGTGGAACCAATGGAAATAGGGGTTACTCGAGGGAGAGTGCTGTGCATAGGGAAGGGAGATAAGTCATTTAAATACACCCTGCGAATAAATGGACAATTGGTCACAGCCTTGATTGACTCTGGGTGTAGTCAATCAATGATACGCCGATATGTAGCCAAATCTGTAAATCCAGCCACAAATCAGTGGGTGACGATATGTTGTATCCATGGGGACCGGGCTAAGTATCCCCTTGAGTTGGTGGAAGTGGAGTGGGACACCTATCACGACTTCCTCCCCATGGAACTCATGGATAATTTGATAAAAGACTGCGTCATTGGGACTGATTATCTTAGATTTCATGACCTCCTAGAGCAAATACGGAAACCCGACCCTATTGATGGGCGGTGGGTAGACGCTCCGTTTGGTACTACCCCCATTTACGGTCCCCCAGAACGGAGAAAATTAACCCGAAAAGAAAAAAGGGCAGAAAAACAAAAATATGCTTTAAATCAAAGGCTGGAGAACCCAGAGAAAACAGTGGCCAATATAACCAACGCCCCAGTTTCGTTTAGAATAAGCCAACGCGAGGATCCCACCCTTGAGCATGCCTGGAGAAATGTCAAAAGTGACTCTACAGGAGAGGTAGGTCCACACTTTATAGTCCATAAAGAACTTCTATATAGAATTTCCAAGACAGTAAACGGCGAGAAGAAACAATTAGTAGTCCCTGAGCCTTACCGGACTCAGGTATTATTCCTAGCCCATAATCAACCAGGAGGAGGACACTATGGGCGAGAAAAAACAGAGGAATACTTATTGAGACGTTTTTACTGGCCGGGGTCTATGCCCATATTCGAAAATACTGTACCCAATGCCCAAAATGTCAACTAGTTGAACCAGGAGCAGTGAGGAGAGTCCCGTTACATCCCCTACCAATTATCGACACTCCTTTCGGAAGAGTAGGCATGGACTTGGTCGGACCTCTTTTACCATCTGCTAAGGGCCATACCCATATCCTCGTTCTAGTAGATTATGCAGTAGATATCCTGAGGCAATCCTTCTTACTAGTACCACTACCAAAGCCGTTGCACAAGCCATGATAAATTTTTTTTCACGGGTTGGTTTCCCAGAAGAAATTCTTACTGATCAAGGGACGCCATTCATATCTGGGCTCATGAATCAGATATGTAAAACCCTAGGAATTACCCAAATAAAAACGGCGGTATATCATCCACAAACAGATGGTTTAGTGGAGCGGTATAACCGCACCATTAAAACTCTCTTGCGGAAGATAGTAAGCGACTCGGGAAAAGACTGGGATCAGAAACTACCCCTAGTGCTTTATGCAATATGGACACATGAGCAGTCCTCTACTGGGCATAGTCCGTTTGAACTAGTATTCGGGAGACAGCCCCGTAATTTACTAGTCATGGCGGCAGAGATGTGGGAGGAAGAGAATAACGAAGAGAGACCCATCCTAGATTATATCCACAAGTTAAAAGCACAACTCCAGACTGTCTGGGAGGATGTAAGACACCACTTAGAAAAAGCCCAAGAAACTCAAAAAAACTATTACGATCAGGGTACCCAACTACGGGTTCTTCAACCCAATGATCAGGTACTGATCATGCAACCTACCTCTGAACATAAGTTACTGGCAAAATGGCAAGGTCCATACCGAGTAATAAAAGCAGTCACCCCTGTTACGTACCTAATTGAACTAAACGAGCACCCTAAACGGACTCAAATCTATCACATTTATTTGTTAAAAAAATGGGAAAATCCTGAGAACAATAGTGGTATTCCTGCTACAGGCTACCTCTTAACACCGACCAACTCATTAGGGCTAGACCTATGTCCCCCCCTCCAACCAGAAAAACAATTAAATCCTTGCGTCAATGATTCCCTACCTGAAACTGAGAAACGTCAATTACTCGAGTTAATACAAAAGCATTCCGAGTTTTTTTCCGAACTCCCCAGCCGAACATCCATAGTTCAACATCATATTCGGATGCCCGAGGGCCGAACCGTACGCCTACGGCCCTACCGAATTCCCAAAGCGAGAAAGATTCTTATAGAGGGGGAGATAACAAAAATGTTATCTTTGAATGTCATCGAACCCTCCACGAGCCCGTGGTGTTCCCCAGTTGTCTTGGTTACGAAACCGGATGGCTCTGTCAGGTTTTGTATCGACTTCAGAAAGCTCAATAAGATATCGCTCTTCGATACATATCCTATTCCCCGGGTAGATGAGGTTCTAGAAAAGATAGGAAATGCACGTTTTATGTCCACCATTGATCTAACAAAAGGATATTGGCAGATTCCCTTAGCCCCAAAAGACAAAGAAAAGACGGCATTCGCAACCCCTTCTGGTTTATACCATTTCACCGTCCTTCCCTTTGGGCTTCACGGTGCACCCGCTACATTCCAACGCTTGATGGACCGACTCCTACGGCCCTTCCAAGAGTTCACTGCAGCCTATCTAGACGATATTGTCATTTTTAGTACAACTTGGACAGAGCACCTCCAACACCTAGAAAAAGTGTTCTCCACCCGAGCGAGAGCAGGTCTTACCGCCAATCCTACAAAGTGTGTCCTATGGCAAACCCAAATAGCATATCTCGGGTATGTTATTGGTATGGGAGTTTTGCGTCCCCAGAAAGATAAAGTAGACGCCATTAGACGGATACCCATCCCCAGAACCAAAAAGGAACTTCATTCTTTTTTGGGGTTGGTGGGATATTATCGTAGATTCATTACGCAATATTCCACCATTACTGCCCCCCTCACAGATTTGTTAAAGAAGCAATATCCTGCCACCCTTCCTTCTTTTTCTCCCTCTCAACTTCACGGCTTTCAGTGTCTCAAGGAGGCTCTCTCAACCGAGCCGGTATTGAGATGTCCTGATTTTTCCAGGCCCTTCCACCTTTTCACTGACGCTTCCAACGTCGGCCTGGGAGCAGTCCTAGCACAGCCTGACGATCAGGGGCATGACCATCCCATCGTATATATTAGTCGTAAGCTGTTACAGAGAGAAACTCACTACCCCACTATTGAGAAGGAATGCCTTGCCATAAAATGGGCGATTGAGTGTCTCCAATATTACCTTTTGGGTCGGCCTTTTGTCCTTTATACTGATTGACTTGGTTAACCTCCCATAAGGACACTAATTCCAGGGTGTTGTGCTGGTTCCTTGAACTCCAGCCCTTTACATTTCAGGTCCGTCACATCCCTGGGTCCAGACAGTGCCCCGCTGACTTTCTCTCCCGCTGCCCGGATTCTACGGTCCTATACCAGTCCCGATCTTGGGATGGGGTGTTTAGGCGGGTGTCATCCACCTCGCCTACCGAAGCGCTGGAATGGCGCCGATCGCGCACCTTCTCCGGCCCCGTTCAGCGTCACCAATGAGCGCCCTGCCGGCACCGGATTTCCGGGTTGCCGCAGAAGAGAAAGAGGAGAACGCCAGAGGAGAGAGGGAAGCCGAACGTGGTATCGAGGAGGCGGGAGAAGAGGAGGACGCCGAGGACGCAAAACAACGGGGAGAGAAGACCAGTGGAACGCGTGACGAGGAGTGGAAGCCCAGCCCAAACAGGGGAGCCGGAGAAAAGCCTTGAGGAAGAGATGAACCCTGCCACGACCCAGGAGGGTCGTGGCTGAACAAGGTACGAGCTATATTCAAGGGAAACCGACAGAAGGGGAATAAGGGAGCGGTAGGGGGAAGTAAGAACACCGGGGAGGGCATAAAGGAAACGGGGCAGGTTGTTTTGGGTGCTGGGGACCGGGGAAGCACTGATCCTATTCCCACCCTGTCACCAACCTAAGCTAGACACTATAATAATCCGCTCCCCCCTTGATTGCCAACCTCAGTTAATGCACTACCTCCTCTAGTTCCTTCCCTCGCCCTCCCACACCTATACTAACACATAATAGAGATATCCCAATACGTCCCACTTACCTGGAGATATCTTCTTGTTTTTCCGAGAGCCCACGGGAACCAAGAAGAAGCAGTCCGGAGGACGCCGCCTAAAAGGAAAAAGAAAGAACATTAAAGACTGATAAAAGCCAATCAAGTTTTCACAAGCAATCCTCCAAAGATAAACTGGCAAGACCTGCAGTCATTATAACTATATTCTTTTTACTATAACAAATAAATTGTGCTTACGCCCTTATAGGGCCCCCTGAAATCCGAGTCCGAGTCCTCTGTACCACTAAGCCCGCCACACTGCACTAACGCAATTTTGCACCAAAATGTTTAGCACCGGCTTGCACCATTTCTGAGCACCAGCCGGGCACCATATTTATGGAATGGTGCAAGCCGGTGCAAAGGGTAGGCTAGCGTAAAAAAAAATGATGTTAGCCAGGTGGGACTGGCGGTATGGAAGAAGGGGTTTTTGCACCAAAAACTGACGTTAAGCAGGTTAGAGTAAAAAAATGACTCTAACAAGCCTAGCGTAATTTTCTGACGCAAAACCATCCATACCACATGACTCCTGTCTTAGAAAAGACAGGAGTCATGCCAACCACCCCAATGGCCAGCACAGTGGACCAGGGTCCCCTGGGCATGGCTATTGTACCCAGTGCCATGTATGGGGACCCATTTCAGGGCCCCCAATGGCACTTTAAAAAGAAGAATAAAATACTTACCTGCTTACCTGGTCCCCCATCCTCCGCTGTCCCTCTGGTGTGGGTGGGGGTATCCCTGGGGCATGGGGAGGGCTTATTCCACTGTGTTCCACCATGGAAATAGGCCCACAGGTCCCCTAATGCCTGCCCTGACCCAGGCGTTAAATGATGGTGCAAAGCAAGCTTTGCACCATTATTTGACCCCTTCTTCCCCCCATGCGTGATTTTAGCACAGGGGATAAATATGGCGCTGAGGCCATAGAGTCATTTCTTTCACGGGAATGCCTACTTTGCATCTCATTGATGCAAAGTAGGCTTCCACGTCCAAAAAATGACTTTAACTCCATAAATTTGGCGCTAGACGGGTCTAGCGCCAAAGTATAAATATGGAGTTAGTTTTGCACTGAATTTGCACAAAAAAGACACAAATTCGGGGCAAAACAAGTATAAATATGTCCCTGTATTTTCTTTATTTTTGTTTTGTAAATAGTTTGACATCTGTGTACCACCTTCCCACACATTTGCGCAGAATATTGATTGCAACTGAGTACATGACCATTGTTCTGTGTGCCTTGAGCCTTAGTACCAGAGTTCTCCACCAAGGCCCCTCACAAACACCTGGCATGACTCAAAGTATGCTCTATACAAGAGTAATAAGATGCATGAAAAAAAACAGAACCACAGCTAATGAAATAGCTACCACTCTTGGAATGCAAGATTAAGTAAAACATGTGAAATAAAAGAGGAACTAAATCACTGACATGCATTACCTTAATGGTTTTTAACATTCATTGTTTGTAAATCAATCCATGTTCTTGTCATTGATGTTAAGGGCACGAAGATAGGCCCAGCTTTAACAGCATACAGCATATAACTGTATTTAATATAAGTACATATGTCTCTCTTTGCACTTGACTCAGATATTTGGATCAATCTTGCAAGGGAACAAAAGTCCTGCTCATCTTTGGGCTCAATTTCATGGGGTGGTTGGTAACATATGCAGCACTTCCATTTCTAAAACAGCCAGTGACTGGCAGCAAGGGGCAGGGGTGCCACAGTGAGGGAGAATATTATGACCAGGTGTCTCAGCACAATATACATAACACAAGACTGGTATTATAACACTTGCCATTACAGAGGATAAAGAAGGCGCCAATTCAGTCAGTCAGTCAGTCAGTCAGTCAGTCAGTCAAAGAACTTTATTTCAGCTACAAGAGCTATAAAAGCACAGCAACAATAAATAATTACACAGGATTAAATAAAATATATACAATACATGTGTTTAGATAAAATAATAAAATTAAATAAAAATTGAATACGCTCCCAGAGTGAGTCTATACATTCTTGCTAAAACCATTATACAGATAAAAGTTTCCCTCTTGCCTCAAGGAATTTGGCAACAGCAATCACTAGCATAGGCCGAGTGTCTGAACTAAGGATTCGAAGAGCTAAGTCGGACCTGCGAACTCCCAGCAGTCTACAAGCCGGGGGCAACAATTTCCTGCGTGAAGCAGTGTATGCAGGGCAGACAAATAGGACGTGAGGGAGGTTTTCAATGAGTGCTTTGCAAGCTGGGCAGATTGTTGTTTCGTCATGCGACCAGAGACTAGTAAATAGTCTTAATGGCAGGGTGCCAATACGGAACTGGAAGTACAACTTGGCACCGTGATTATGTCCCGGAAAGCCTCATATTTGAACGTCTCTTTTAGGTTGGTGAAGTCATGTGATAGTGTAGAGTGAAGAGCGACCCTCGTGTCTTCATAGTCTACCATGTGCCAGTACAGTTTTTTAAGATCATTTTTTGAAGGGAAAGAAGTAGGGGTCGGGGAATCCCAAAGTTCTCTAAGCACAAGAGAGTAAAGTAGCCCATTGAAGTGTCTGAACCAGGGGATACTATGAGAGTGGTCAGCTTCTAGGATGACCTGCAGGGCTGTAGTAAAGGAGGCGAGCTCCGGAGGGGTCCAAAGACGCCGCCAATACAAGAGGGAACGTAGATGGGCTTTGTGGTCAATGTGTTTCATGCCTAGGTCTTTGAAAAGAGGAAACAGTAGAGTACTTGACGGGAGGGACACTAAATTCCGTAAGAAATTATTTTCAGACACCTTTATTTCTTGGGCTTTGGCATAGCCCCAAAGTTCAGCCCCATAGAGGGCTGAACTTACTGCCTTGGTTTCATATATCCGGATTGCAGGCGTATTGGTTTGGTATATGAAAGGTTAACGTCCTTTATTAAAACCTCAGTTGTTTGCTTTAACTTCAGAGCTTGCTTTGCAATATGTGATTTCCAAAGCATTTTTTCAGTTAAAATTATGCCCAGGTAACTAAAAGTGTCAACCTTTTCAAGTGGAGTTCCCTCAAGAGTGAACTATACTCTAAATGATCTGTGGGGATTAAGTGTCATCAGTTTCGTTTTGAATTAATTGATTTCAAGTGCCCGTGTGGAGCAAAATTCCTCAAAACACGCGAGTAGTTTACATAATCCACGTGGGGTCTTGGATATCAGCAATGTATTGTCTGAAAAGAGCAGAACCTGAATTTTCTGTGTGCCTAATGATGGTGCATCAGCCTCCAGTTTGAGTAAAGAGGGGACAATATCATTTATGTACAGGGAGAATAGGGTGGGGGCAAGGACACACCCTTGCCGCACACCCCTTGACACCTGAATTATGTCAGTTAGCTGCCCCCTATCGTCCCACCTGACATGTGCATAGTTACCCTCATGGAGCCGAGTTAGTAATACAAGAATGTGCTCAGGGATTCCCATCACGGAAATAACTTCCCACAGCTTGTTACGGGGTACTAAATTGAATGCAGATTTCAAGTCCACAAAAGCAACCTACAGGTTACCTTTACCAATAAAAACGGTTTTCCAGTATAAGAGCAGGAACCTAAGGGCTTGCTCAATGGTAGATATTTTTTGGCGAAAACCTGCCTGGAGGGGACTAAGGATGTTGCGTTCTGTCATCCAGTCTTGGATCTTGCCCAGAAGGCAATGACAGAACACTTTCTGCACACAGTCTATTAAGCTAATTGGCCTATAATTGCTGGAGAGACTTCTGTCGCCCTTTTTGAAAATTGGGATAACAATGGCCCCCTTCCAAGACTCAGGAATAGCGCTCCAGATGCTATTGCATTCGCTATGATGGTGATATATCTTGACCAGATTGCTATAACGGTTAAGAATAGGTCTGCTGGAACACCATCCGCACCAGGAGCCCTACCACGCTTTAGGGAGCCTAAAGAGTATGCTATGTCCGCTTTGGAAAATAGTTGCAACACTGGAGGGGTAGGTGTGAGAGTAATAGTTGAGCAAGTGTCCTTCTGTCGAGCGTTAGAACTATCATAGTTGTGAGAATATAACCCACTAACGTGGTCTACCCAGTCCTTTGATGTGATATTAGTTGTAATGTTCAGTTCGCTGTTTGCAGGGCCGCGCGCTGCCAGGGACCAAAATGTGCTGCAGTTCCTCTCTTGTGTAGCGTCACTAAGTGCAGCCCACCACTTATCGTCTTGTTCATGTTTAGCTTTGTCAATAGCAGATTTATAAGACTTTCTGGCTGAACTAATTTCTTTTACATCCTTGGAATAAATGCTTGCTTGAGGAGCGGCACTCTTTGTTAAACCAGCGATGCCTACCCTTGAGCCTCTTACTATCAGGGGCTGTATCAACCGAGACGAGGGCCGCAATACCCTTGAAACATGAGGTGTGAGTTAAGCTTATTTCCTCATTAGGGATTGTGAACCCCCCTCTAGGCCCCTCAATGTGGTCCTTAAGGTGTCGTTAGCAGCTTTGATGAGTGCTGGTCGAGCCAGAACCTGGTTCCACTTTAGGTGGCATTTGTCATTAGCCAGACTGGTCCCCTTTGGTGCTTAAACTAAGGTGTTGATTATGGACAGGTGTCTGCTCAAAGCTGACAAGTGGGCTGAGAGAGGATTATGGTCACTTTCAGATCTCTCAACAATCATCATGTCAAAGACTAAAGGCCATAATCTTACGTCGACTAGACAATAGTCAATTCTACTGGTACGGTTAACTTTGTTGTACGTGTGACAGCCCTTTATGTCTGATTTGGTCCTGCCATTTAGTGCCCTAAGTCCAAATTCAATAGTCAATGATTTTGCTTGAACAGCGACTTGTGACCACTTTTTAATGGGCGGGATATCCAGGGCAGGGATAGACCATACCTGATTCTCCTCGTGGGTGGACTCAAGATCATCCCAGTCAAGAGGTTCAAATGTGACGTTAAGGTCACCTGCCACAATAATTTTGTAATGCCGGGGGCAGTTTTGCAAAAATGCCTCCAGAATAAAGAGGGTTTTGGAAACCTGACCTCCCCCCCCAACCCCTCTGGCATAGATGTTAAAAATAATCACAACTGCATCAGCCCGAATGATAGGCGAAGACCTGACAGGTCAGGGGAATCAATGGATAGCTTTACTATGCAGCAGTTTAGTGATGTTCTAGTCCAAATGGCTAGACCCCCAGAGGGCCTGCCCCTGGTACTGGCCAGAGCAGGAATATAAATGTTGGAATAGCCAGTTTGAAAGAGTGGATCAGTTGACCATGTCTCTTGAAAAAGACATATGTCGTGTTCCTCAATAAAGGAGGTGAAGGACGGGAGGGGAAGGATAGATCTCAGACCTGCCACATTCCATGAGACAATTCGTACCCCGGTGGTTGAATGGACAGCCCTGTCCACCGACATATTTGAGAGTTTGGTTTCCAGAGGGGGGTTTAGCAGGTGAGATTGCTTAGAAGGAGAGGGGTCATCATAACTATTGACCAGCGAATCCTGTATTGAGTAATGATAAGCATCTGGGGGACCTGACCTGGTCCTAGGGGCAGTTTTCTCATGCTTTGCTATCTGTAATGAGTAGAATCACGGAGGAAAGGATGTACAATGTTATCATGGCCATGCAATAGATCCCATGCGGTCTGGTGGGATCTGTACGGAGAAGAATCGTGAGTGCTTGCAGGGGCAATATTGGGGCTATGGCCAGACCATAGACGGTTGTTTCATGTAAGTCAGGGGGAGGTTCAACATGTATTTCAGATGATACTTTAGGTCAATCATTCTTGCTAAGAGCAGATGGATTACCTGTTGGGCAGTGGATGGGGCGGGCCATACAATATACAGGTTGACTAGGTTATTTGAACTGGATACCGATTGCTCTGGAGCACTTGTCCTTGCATCTAGGGCCACCAGGTTGTCCACCATACTCCTATCCCTGAATGTCAACTGTAGAATGTCAAAGTGTGTGCCAGGGTCGGGCCTACTTACTGCATCAATTATGTCCTCGCGTATTACAGAGTAACAGCCTCTTACGTGGCGAATCCGATGAATTGCCTTATTTCTAATGGAATCTCCCCCTTCTCTTTGTGCCAGTGGGTGTAGTTTGGGAACAACGACCATTAGGACAGTCTTTTTGGATTGGGGTCGGTCAATGATGGCTTTTGCAGTCTATTTAGGGACAGTATTACATGTGGATTTTGTAATTTGATAGCAGGCATCAAGTGCCTTCCCTGCGCCTGAACTAATATGGGGGGGCTGATCGGATTTCTTGATCTTGGCAACAGCTAAAGATTGGTCAGCACAACCATTTGCTTGCGTTGTGGGCAATTTCGTCATGGTACCTAAGTGGTATGGTATTGGATTGCTGTAATGATTTATGAAACTCGTTGTGTCTGGGGGAATTAGCTGCTTGACTACTGCAATTAAGGAATTAACCATAGACTTAAGCTCTGACACCTCCCTCTTTAAGTCTTTTATGCATAACATGTGCTGTGCATTTGACTGGACTGAGTGCTTATTTACATCTACATCTACTGACCCACCCACCCTGAAACATAGATCCGGGTCGTCCTGTGAGTCTGGAATGTTTATTAAAGGGGTAAAACGGTTGATACACTGAATAGGGTCGCTGGGATCAGCTGGAAGCTTGTCTGCTGATAATGGGGGAGCGTGGGTGATGACATCCCTCCCCTCCCTCTGGCCTGTGGAGGCTATAGCCTGTTGGCCACGCTTTACAAATATGTCAGCAATTTTCTTGTGGCCAGCGCCCTTCCTGACAGGCGAGCACTCTCCCCCAATTCCGATGAGGCTGTCCGGGAAGGAGTATAAGATTCCTTCACATTCGTCAAGAAGGTTGTCGATTTTGCCCAAAACACAGTTGTTGAAAGCATGCTCCTGTCTTTTCCGCTTAGTTTTTTACACCGCCTCTGCCCCACCCTCTACTGCTTTCCTTTTGCCCATTTTACTTATAATTAATGGATAACTATTCAATGATAGACCTGCAAAAAGATACATTAGTGACAAGAGTCAACGGTGCCTATTAGAAGAAACAATATTAGGGGGGTGGCCCAGCACAGCCTCCTCTGGGCTACGACGGGTGAGGACAGGCCCGACCTTGGCCCTGGCTTTGCCTGGGCGCGGCCCATGCTGCGAAGTGCCCCCACTCGCTAAATAGCACTTGTTGGTGTGATCAAGTGGATGCAGGTGCAGACAAGATGGCCGCCTCCTGGGGCCACAAAGCAGTCTGGGATATGTAGTCCCTTCAGAGTTGCTGGCGCGTCCCTTTCCTTCTCTTCCTCTTGGGGTTCTTTGGCAGCTTTGGACTCAGTCTTGCTGTGAGTGCAGAGGTGGGTATGGTGTCTGCTGGGCTCACTCTTCGCTTGATGATTCCCCTCAGCTTCCCTGCCTCCTCCTCTATCTTCTGTATCCGTAATCCTCCAGCAACCACTCTCTCCCTCCCTGGATCCAGAGGCTGCAGTCACAATATATGCGCAGCTTTCAATACAAAAACAAAATTAATATCCCAAAGACGGGAGGCTGTCAAGCACAAAAGCCGATACTCGTAGCCCAAAACCTGGGTATGCGAATCAAACAGACCTTGAGCCAGCAGAAGAGAGAATAAAAAGGTTGCAAATGTTCTTAAAACACAAACTGGAGAACTTGAGCAGCACAGCTTGTGATCCTTCAGATGACAAACAAACACAATGTACGGGCTGATAAACTGGTGAGGTTTAGGGCCGGATGTAGCAACATTTAGAATTACGACCTGCAAATTGCGAGTCAGAGCGACTCGCAATTTGCGAGTCGCAATTCTAAATGCTGGATGGTGTCCCTGACACCATCTGCGATTCGCAAGGGGGTCGCAAATGCCCACCTCATGAATAATCATGAGGTGGGTCGCAATTTGCGACCCCCTTGCGAATAGCAGCCCTCACAGGGATGGTGGCCTACTGCGGACAGCAGACCACCATGTCTGTGACTGCTTTTTAATAAAGCATTTTTTTGTTGTAATGCAGCCCATTTTCCTTAAAGGAAAACGAGATGCATTACAAAAACGAAAAATGAGGACCACTGCCTGCTCTGAAAAAATGTTTGTAGTGCCATTCACAACGGGGAAGGGGTTCCCATTTTGCAAATAGGTTACCACCCATTTGAAAAGGGTGAAAAATGCGATTGGTTTGGGACCGCGTTCGGGGTCACAAACCAATCCTGCATTGCCCTGCGACTCGCAATTAGGAAGGGAACACCCCTTCCTAATTGCGATTCGCAAACCCGTTTTGCGATTCGGTAACCAGGTTACTGAATCGCAAAACGAGGTTTGTGCATTGGGACGTGCAAAATGCTTGCTACATCTGGCCCTTAGTCTCTTGGCAGCTGGAGGAGTTGTTTATGTGCTCCTTATTTTGTTTTCTCTTCAGTCTTCTGCAACCACAGACGGCAGATAAAGTGCAAAAAGAATAAAAAGCCACAATGAAAAGATTGAAGACACGCACATGTGGAGATCAGTCTCAATATATACATACACATATATATAGCTGTAATTCTGTTTTGTATGTTATCCTTGAGGTCGAGGAAAAAAACACAACAGGAAAATAAAGGCCTCAGCAGCGGAGGAGCTCTCGAGGCAATTTATTTAGATGTATTTCTTTCATGTCCCGAGTGTGCAGCGTTCACTTGGATTTGCTGGTGCCCTGACTCCTTTAAGCTCTTCTGCAAAGCTTTAAAATGTGCAAGCCACCTCTTGGCCTTTTCAAGGCACTGCTATGGCTGCTCCTGCTGCCCTGGCTCCTGTCGTCTGTCCACTCCTCTGGGCTGCCGCGGCCATTTTGTTTCCCAGTCCCTTTAGTGACCAGTGCCGTGGAGCAATGAAGGTAATCTGTAAACACTTGTTACCTTCACATGCGCTTGCATTCAGTCCTATCACATGACAAATGGAAAAGGGTTGGATCTATGCCTGTGATTGATGAACATCTTGTCTCAAACCAGAATGCAGACTCCAATGCCTGAAAACATGATGCTAAAAGCATCACTGGCCTAGAGTGGATATCACCATAATCTACAATGGCAAAGAACAGCTTTAGAAAGGTAAGCCTTCCTTCATGCATCACATTGCGAAATGTTGATTTGTTGCTTGACTTCTGTCTCCTGCTTCAGAGCAAAGCGGGGAAGGAAGCCCAGGACAGACAGCCCAGACTTAAATACATTGATTTGTTTGGAGATGCATTCGTACTGAGAGAGCGTAGCTAATATAATCTAAAGTAACATGAAATGTTTATGAACTAATGTACAATAATGCTGCATAGAAACTGTATTAATATGTTTTGCTAAAACGTGCACTTGAAATGTGCCCACGGGGAGTGGCCATCAATGTATACGGGGACTAATAAAAATGACTAATGTTGATGAATTATTACATTTAAAGATGGTTTTACACTAATTATTAATGGTTAAGTTATTAAAGTTTTGCTAATAAATCTTTTAGGCCTTAGTTTGCATGAGTCTAGGCCTAGCTGCCTGACTCTAATATTAAATGTGTTTTCCTCTAAACGTGCAGTGTGCTGACTTGCTAAAGGACATGAACTCTTGTTTTTTTCCAAACTAGAAGCTGAATGTAACTATAGTAGATCCGTTCTCATGTAGCTCGTCTTGCTTGTAGAAATATTTTAGCTGAATGCAACAGTGTAGATTAATGTTAGGTACAAGGTCGCCTAAACCGGGACAGACAATGGAGCCACTGACCGAAGATGCGGAAAGAATTACAAAAGGGTGAAATCATAACGGACATTCTACCCCTAAAGACGTCAATCAGAAGGACCAATAAAATGCATGAGAACTGTTATGGGGTGACAACTTCAATGACCTAATGTAAAGTTGATTGTTTAAAGATAGTGGGGTGCAACCCTTTGTCCAATCACATTTTAGTGGAATGTACAATAAAAAGGGGATAAAAACCCTTGACACCAGGAAGTAAATGAGAACCAGGGAGTAGGAGACTAGGAGAGGGAGAGATTCTAATGCGATTTGCTATGATCCAGACACTTTGTCACTTTGCTTAGTGACTTGATAAATTTTAGATTAGAACCATCCTTGTCCTTTGATTGCCCATTTACACTTTACCTCCTTATGATGGAAGTGCCCCTTTTATCTGAGCTGAGTTCCTGACTGATGCCGAATCAACTGATGTCCTGAAGACGAAGACCAGACCAAAGTGCTGCCCAAACTTGGAGAGTAACTATATGACAATGAAATTGTGATTGTCTGTTTGCTTTTCCTTTCTAGGTACCAACTGCTTTTCTTTTGACAGAGACCACAGCTAGATGTTTTCCAAATTGGTGTTACTAAATAGTTTTGCATGAAGCCCAACATGCCAATGCTAATTCGAGGATAGTTAAGGGGTTCACTAAACTGACACAAATAGACAAATGACTGAATCAATGCTTTGTTGAATAATGTACTAATGATACTCTGCTAAGGATAGCCTATGTTTATGCCTTGCTATGTTCTGATGTTCGTGATTCTTGCTTTGATGAAATCTTATCAGAGTTGCCATATTGTGACTATGTTAATGTGTTTCTTGGTTTTGAGACTAATAAACTTATTAGTAGAATTGTAATCAATAGGGAATAAAAATCACAAAACTCATACTAAACTAGTGTGGTTATTCATGACTGAAAGGTCATGGTGGTGTCTTGAGTTTAATTAAATGACTAAGGTGAAATGCATTGTTGTGATAAATATTGATGACATTATTGACGTATTGATTGATATGTTGATTAGCTATCTCATCCTAAGGCGTCTTCAATCAGGGTCAAAAGATTCATTGGCCTAAAATGAGTCCCAATGTGTAATAATTAGTCATAAAGGGGCGCGTTAACAGTTCTGGTAGCAGAGAGACGGTTTGGCCCTTTGGGGCCCTAGGACGGAGCATTATTGTTTAATTTTGTTTTTCAAGATAATGCAAATTGGAGGTATGATGTGTTTCTAAATTCCCCATGACTTTCCTGGAATCTCGGAGCCTGCCTAAGTGAGTTGGGTATGTTTTCGGCATTTTAGCATGTGTGGTGTAGAATTTGCGCTTGCTCAGCTTATGCATATTGCAGGTGATTTGTGAAGTTTGTGTGTTTAGGCCAGGTAATGTTGTTTTAGGAGGAGTGGGCGTACTCCACAGTATGAGAGTAGGGAAGTCGGCGTACTTTATGTGAGTGTGGCGCTTTGTGCTAAAAAATTATCCACGTGGTTGGTTGGTGATGTACGGACCCGTCGTGGTCTAAGACTCCGGAGTATATAGACAAGTGTAGGAAACACTTGGGTTTATGTTGTAATTTGTGCGTTTAATAGGTCAATCGGGCGTGGTTGACAAATCGAGCTTGAGTCAAAGAGTGTGAGTGAAACCTTCGATGGAGATTTGGCAAGTTCTAAAGTGCACTAGAACAAACCATTGACAAGTTGAGAGTAGGATTTGTGGGTCGAATTCTGCTTGCGTATGCGAGAGTTGAGAAGGAGAGAGCAGCGGCCGAGGCTTCAAGTGAAATCTCTGTAAAGTTCTGAAGCGATTGTGTACCCTTCCTGTAGTAAACCAGCAAATTCGAGTTATTGTTGTTGTTAAAGGTGCTCGCAATATATTGCATTAGTTTGGTGTGAATCCAGTGTAAGGAGGACAAGCCGCAAGACTTTGTCAGCTGCAGTGTGTGAGTGTGACGTCAGTGGTGCCGCGCTGGGATAGGTTAGTTGCCGAGAGGGGTCGCGCACGGATTGGCAGCCATCCGTGAGAGGCAATAGGTTGAGAAAGGTTGGTGAAGAGTGTTCTGGGAATTAAAGTCACTTTCTGATTAGGTTCAAAACAAAATAAGAGATGCAAAAATGACGTTTTTCAAGGCTTTAAAGAGTGCCTGGAAGGGAGATACATACATTAGGGCGAGTGAAGGGGAGCCTACACCGCCTGAGGGTACTCCAGCTTATATTGTAATGGAGGAAAAGGGAGTCGCGCCATGTCTTTGGATGAAACAGTGGTGTAAATTAACAGGAGGGATGTTTAGCGTTTCCAGAGCATGGAACGTTCAATACAAGAATTTTAGAGAACTTGAGGTGGATGTTAAGTGTACAGAAGCCACCTCCGAGACCAGCTCAGTATGAGGCATTAGCAGTTTGGGATTTAATGGCCATACGACAAGGACAGCAAAAATTTGAAAGAAGAATGAAAAGAGCAGAGAAAACTTTAGCTGAGGCTAGATGGGACATTGAGAGCAGAATGTGGAGAAGGGGAATAGTTGACAGACTTAAATTGTTTCCGGCAATAACCCAGGAAAATGAGACACAAGGAAGGAAAGCCACCTGTAAGACAGACAAGGGCTCTAGGAAGACAAAAGAAACTCAGAGGTCTTGGGCGGATGAAGATGATTCAGATGATGAGGAGTTTCTTCATCAGTTGTTACATGATCGCCTGCCACCTTATGCTATAAATGACAACGCTCCGAGCACTAGTGCGGGTCCTGAAGCTTTGACACAAAGTAAGGGAATTACAAGTACAGTGCAGACAAGCGACACAGTTTTGATACAGAATGGTGTCAGGGTACCCACTGCACCAGACATGCAGACACAGTTGCAACTTCCGCCACAGATACAGAGGATTTATCCAGACGTCCCAGTACTAGAGACAAGTACGAGTCTGATGGTGCCGCCTGAACCGATATATACAAGATCAAAGCTAGTGCAGATTGAGCCAACTCCGCAATTGCTGCCCCAGCCGCAGCAACAACTGATTCCGGGTTACAATCCAGTAGCAGGACCTCAGTCAGTACCTGCACCAGCCACAGTGAGTCAAGCTTTGGGAGTTAGTGCCCCACGAGGTTTGGGACCAGGTCAGACACCAGCTGCCATATCATTACCAATTACTGTTGGTCCGCCAGTACCACTGTATGCGCAGGGTAAGCCTGACGTATGTGATCAGGGGGTGAGGACCGAGAGGTGATAAGAGGAGGGTTCACAGGAACTCCTCAGCCAATGACATCAAGGGAACAAGCAGCAGAAGGACTCAGGTCTTTGCTAGACCTCAGTCCGATTGGGGCTCCCTTAGAGGCAATGAGACAAGCAGGGCTAAGTGTGCTAGCCCCGCAGACACTGAATACAAATACGTCACAGTCACCATTGATGCAGTCAGGAAACATTTCATTGCAAGGCTTTTCCGTGCAACAGTTGAATGAGTGGTTAGAAAAGACTCATGCTTCACAAACTACTACAGTGACCGCAGAGAGGTCAGAAAGGGATGAATACCTGAACTTTGTGAGACTGGATGTAGAAGCTGCAGAACTAGTGGAAGGAACAATGGGGGTGAACAGATTAGAGTCATAGACAGAAGCAGAATTGAGGTATCTGTGCCCCAAAATCACTAAAGAAGTGAGTAAGGTGCATCAGAGGTTGGCAAACCTGGCGGATAAATACAACATTGATATTGAAATTACTAAACATTTGAAAAGAAGCTACAGATTAGACTTCGATTCCAAAGATTTTGATCAAATGAGGTCTGCCGGAATGAAAGCGCATTTTAAAGGAATACTGCAAAGTGCGCAGATCTGGGGTGCCTTAGAGAAATGGGAAGGCAGATGGGCAAAGAAAAGAGATAAAGAGAAAGGCGACGATCCGGAACCAAAGCAGGCTAAAGCCGCACCGGACACGGGGACAGTAAAGATGCTACCAATGAGAGAAACAGCGCGAGGGGTTTTGGTCCATGTACCGCGGTCTAGAGATGACATTCTATCATTCACAAATGACTATCCCAGGTTGAGGGAGAAGCCCCTAGAGTGGTATCAACAGACAGACAGATTTGTGAAACTTGCGAATGTCTCTGGGAGGACTTGAATACCCTGTTTTAGATTATTGTTCCACCTGACTTATGGCTTGAGTGCAAAAGAGGTGTGGATTGGCCGACACAAGAACCGGCCAGGGATAAGGTGACTGGAGCACCATCTGAGGAGGTGATGAAGTATTATCATAAAGTGATTGATTTTTTGAAACAGAAAGTGTCGCCGAAAGTGACTGATTGGCAGAAAATTGATCGAACCTCACATGAGGCTAAAGAGTCGATTCATACTGACTATGAGAGATTGTTGAAAGCGTTCAAGCACTACAGTGGCACTGAGACCATAGAACCGAAAGACATGAATCATCTTGTGTTCAGATTTGTTGAAGGGCTGAGACCAGAGATTAGCCAGATGATTAAGAATCATTTGATCTGTTGCCAAGCAAAGCCGATTGATGAGGTGTTGCAGTATGCGAAATACTGTAGTGACGAGATTGAGCTGAAGCAGAGAAAGTTGAAGGAGAAAGTGATGGTGATGCAGATTAAAGTAGCGCAGACAGGGATGCAGGGAAATGGAATCCAGCAGATGGTACAGCAGCAACCGCAAGGGAATGGCATGTTTGAGGCACAACCAAGAGGTCGAGGTCGAGGTTTTGTGAACCGTGGTCCATACCTGAATACTGTTGTGGTTCAAAATGATGTGCTGGGGATGAAAAAGGTATCACCATGGCACGCGTGCGGTGCGGGGGCATTGGAAGCGGGAATGCCCAATGGTGGTGCAGGATGGTGTTGTTCAACAAAGCAGTGATGTCAGTACATTTCAAAATGTGAGGGGTCCAAAGATGAGGGGCCAAAATCAAAACTTCCAGAATAACATGGTCCAGATGCAGGGGTTACAGCCCGTGCAGCAAATGCAAATGTCCAACCAGCACAAATGCAGCAGGTACAACAGCAGGTTCCCATGGTACCTAAACAGCAAATGCAAATGCCATTGGCTCCAATGGGACAGCAACAGGTGATGCTTCCTCAACAGGTCCCAGGCCAAATGATGAGTCAAAATAACACAGTGCAGCAGTTCCCATTGCGTGCTGAGGATGGAATAAATGATGAATGGTCAGATGATAGTTCAGACAGTGAGGAGTTTAGGCTTGCAGCATCCCTAGAAGTAGATCAGAGGGTACCCTATGTAGAGGGAAAGGTGATGGGTCACAAGGTTTCATTACTGGTTGACACGGGAGCTACACGCTCTACAGTCAGTAGTGCAAAGGTTCCGAAATTGCCACTTTCAGGGCGTACCATAAGAGTGGTAGGAGTAGCAAAACAGTATTTGACAAACGCGATTACAGACCCGGTTCAAGTTGAGATTGGAAACTTCCAGGGATTACATAAATTTGTAGTCTGTGATTCTAGTCCAGTATCCCTACTGGGAAGAGATTTACTGTGCAAAACGAGGTGTTCGATTACCTGTTCCAATGAGGGGATTGAGATGCAGACAAACAGTGATGATGAAGGGGACGATGGTCAGTTTCTAGAGTTAGAAACGGAGACGGCAAATGAAGAATACCCTTTGATAGCTCTATTCCCGATGCTTACAGTGACCGACTTACCAGCTGAGTTGCAGGGAACAGTGACAGAGAAAGTGTGGGACCTGATGGGTAAAGAAGTGGGACTGATAAAAGGAGTAGAACCGGTTAAAGTACAGGTAAAGCCGAATGCAGTGTTTCCCCAGGTGCCGCAGTACCACATGGCACAAGATGTCCTCATTCAGGTATCACAGATAATCGCGGACTTTGTGAAGCAAGGGGTTCTGAAGGAGGTATTGAGCAGCCCATGTAATTCGCCAATAATGGGTTTGAAAAAGCCTTGTGGGAAGGTTCGAATTGTGCAAGATTTTAGGAAAATAAACAAGATTGTGGTAAAATGCTGCCCCATGGTGCCAAATCCAGCAGTGATTATGTTTTTGGTTCTGTGTGATGCAGAGTGGTTCACAGTTGTGGACCTGTCTCAAGCATTCTTTTTGGTGCCTCTTCATGAGGACAGCCAATTTCTTTTCAGTTTCAAATTCCTGGACAAGGTGTACAGTTGGTGCAGAATTCCTCAAGGGTTTTCTGAGTCACCTTTCATCTTCAATCAGATATTGAAGAAGGACTTGGAGTCGTTGGAACTGCCTGTCAGTACGACTCTGGTACAGCACATTGATGACTTGCTCATTGCATCCAGAACAAAAGACGACTGTAGGTATGACACAATTGCCTTACTGAACCATTTGGGAAAGAATGGACATAAAGTGTCCCTAAAGAAGCTGCAATACTGTCAGAAAGAGGTAAAGTGCTTAGGTCACTTGCTTGAAAAGGGCTCCATGAGAATATCAAAAGAAAGGGTGACAGCCATACTGAAGATGAATCCCCGACAACCAAGAGAGATGTCAGGATGTTTTTGGGAATGGTGGGCTACTGTCGTCAGTGGATTCCCAACTTCTCGATTATCTCTAAACCATTAGTGAAACTGACAGGTAAAGAGGTTCAGGATGACCCGGGTACCATAATCTTGTCCGAAAAAGAGATGGAGGCATTCACGGAGTTGAGGGAATGTATGTGTAGGGCACCAGCTTTAGGTATGACTAACTACACGAAACCTTTCCTACTGTTTTGTCATGAACGTGATGCTTGTTCTTTGTCTGTCTTAACACAGGTCCATGGAGGTGCAAACCGCCCAGTAGCATATTTTTCAGCTACTATAGACCCAGTCGCAGCAGCCTTACCGGGTTGTTTGTGCGCAGTTGCAGCAGTTGGTCAAAGCCTCACACAGTGTGAAGGCATAGTGATGGGACATTCCTTAACAGTAATGGTTCCACATTCAGTTGAAATTCTGTTCACCCGAACCAAGACTCAGCACATGACAAATGCTAGGTTGAGAAAATACAAAACAATCATTCTGGGGTCGCCCAACGTTTCTCTCAAGAGATGTACTGTATTGAACCCAGCAACTTTACTTCCTGTTGAAAATGCTGAGATTAATAATGTTGAGTAAGTAGAACATGATTGTCTTGAGGTAACAGAACTATGCACCAAACCAAGACCTGGCATCAAAGATACCCAATTAGAAGAAAATGACTACATTATGTTTGTTGAGGGTTCGTGCTTGAGAGACTCATTAGGAGTACTGAGAGCTGGGTATGCCGTGTGTACAATCACCGGTATCTTAGAAGCTTCCTGGCTCGAAAGGGTGTACTCTGCACAAGTGGCTGAATTAATTGCACTTACTAAGGCATGCCACGCAGCTGAAAACCTAAAAGTCACTATCTATGCTGACAGCAGATACGGATTCGGAATTGTGCATGATTTTGGCCAATTGTGGTCACAGGGGGGTTTCATGACCTCTTCTGGTTCACCAGTGAAAAATGGCGAAAAGATTAAAGATTTGTTGCATGCGATTCAGTTACCTCTTGAAATTGCCGTGGTGAAATGCAATGCTCATGTTAAGTCACAAGACTTTGGCCCTCATTACAACATTGGCGGTAAAAGCCGCTTACCGCCGTGCAGAAGACCGCTGACACACCGCCGCGGCCGCGGAATTCCACCACAGCTATTATGACCCACAGATCGGAATCCGCCAAAATTCAGACACCCACACAAGTCCGCCACACCAAAGGTCAGTGATAAACTGGCGAAAACAAATCCTCCACCATCACGCCAACAGAAATACGCCCACACTATCACGACCCACGAATCCACGCGGCGGTCTTTCAACCGCGGTATTCCATTGGCGGTACACACCGCTGCGATCAAAATACACACACATTTACAAAACACAGCCACATTGGACAATTCCAAATACACACACCTGATACACATACACACACCACTCCCACACACCCAATACAATATAAAACATCACCCACAAAACCTAACGACCAAAAATTCCGAAAGAAGGCCAGAGAGAGCAACAGCATCCACAGGCACACAACACCATCACCCACAGAACTTCCACGCCCCTCACACAACACACCACTACATATCAGCACACTTATCACCACACACTCCACCCCACACATCACCTACACCACCCCATGGCACGGCAAAGACACCCCAGGTTCTCAGAGGAGGAGCTTAGGGTCATGGTGGAGGAAATCGTCCGGGTAGAGCCACAGCTATTCGGATCACAGGTGCAGCACACCTCAATTGCAAGGAAGATGGAGCTATGGCGAAGAATAGTGGACAGGGTCAACGCAGTGGGACAGCACCCAAGAAATCGGGAGGACATCAGGAAGAGGTGGAACGACCTACGGGGGAAGGTGCGTTCCGTGGTCTCCAGACACCACCTGGCGGTTCAGCAGACTGGCGGCGGACCCCCACCTCCTCCCTCACAACTAGCAACATGGAGGAGCAGGTCTTGGCGATTCTGCATCCTGAGGGCCTCGCAGGAGTAGGTGGAGGAATGGACTCTGGTAAATCAAATCTTAACTATTACATCCCCCACCCTACCTGCATGCCAGCACATACGACCACCCTCACCCTCACCCCCATCACTCTAACTCCTCACAAATGTCCCTACATCACAAACCACACATCCTAACACCAAGCCCTGCATGCAACAACAAAGCATGGACACCCATCACCAAAGCATGCCCACTGCACATACCCATACAACCCCCTAAACCATCATCACACAAGGTCCCACACAGGAATGCAAGCACTGGGGTACACGGTCACCCACCGATTGCACACCATGCCACACACAGATGTAATAACCATCCTTTTATACCCCTGCAGGACCCCTACCCAACATCACTGGACAGGAGGATCCACACATGTCCACACCACCAACAGAAGAGGCCCACAGTGATGACAGCACCTCTGTCCAACTGGATCTAGATGACCAGCCCGGCCCGGCCCATCGGGGACCTCTGGACAGTCGATTCCCCTCACACAGTCACAGGCCACTACAGAACTTCCCTCCTCTGGAAACACCAGCACAGCACCCACCCAGCGGGCCCATACCTCCGTCCCAGGAAACGTCAATCAGCAGTGTGTCCACTACAGGGAACCCAGGCTAACCCACCACCCCAACAACAACAGGGACCTGGGGGCAGTGGGAGTGGGTACACGGTCCAGGGGACGGAGGCCCAGGAACACAGGGGAACTGGGAGGGCTGCTGTGCGACAGGGGCAGCGGGCCAAGGGAACACACTCTCCACAAGGCCCGCCCTCTCCTCCATCATGGGAGCCTACCACCACTCCCAGGAGACGATGGCAACGGTACTGGCCAAGTTTCAGGAGACCCAGCGCCTGCAGGAGGAACAGTATGTGGGCTTCAGGGAGGAACTCAGAACCATCAGCTCCACCCTGGGCACCATCGTAGGGGTGCTGAAGGAACTTGTGAACACCAGGAGGGACACTGTGGCACTACAAGGGGCCCCTGACACTAGCATGGACGATGAACTGCCCAACACCTCCACCGGCGCTAGTGGACAGGACGCCCCACCACAGGACCACCAAACCAGCACCCCACCCCCTGTAGAGGGTGAACCACCCTGCAAACGGTCCCTGAGATCCAGGACAAAGACAGAGCACAATGCCAACACCCCCGCCAAGAAATTAGACCACCCTGATTGTCATCCTACTGTCCCACTTTGTCACCCTGTCCATACTTAAACTGCCCCAGCTCCACTTCCTATTCCCATATGGGCAATGCACCTGTGAGACTAATAGACTGGACTCTGCCATGGACATTCCTCCACCATCATCCCTCACCATTTTACTACACCCTCCAATATTGAGCACTTAAATAAACACACTTAAAGCACAAAACAATCTGGAGTCTGTCTGTGATTTCAAAATAGTGTATTGGCAATTACAGTGACAAAATGCTCTTACAATTGAAATGTCAACATACCTATGTCACACAGCTTCAGTCCATGAGGCATCTAAGCAGATGTCACACAGTGGGACCCACATCTGTGAAATCGTAAGGGAAAGTGACAACTCAGTGCCAACACACTGGGTGAAAAGGACAGACAGTAGAGAGGTAGTAGTGTTAAAGTACATGTAGTAGGCAGGTGTGTACTCTTACCTGTGTCTCACTGGAAATATTGCTGGATCACTGAGTCCCTGTTGTTCATGCCTTCTTCCTCTGCTTCCTCGTCTTCACTGTCCACAGGCTCCACAGCTGCAACAACACCGCCATCTGGACCATCCTCCTGCAGAAAAGGCACCTGTCGTCGCAAAGCCAAGTTGTGAAGCATACAGCAGGCCATGATGATCTGGCACACCTTCTTTGGTGAGTAGAATAGGGATCCACCTGTCATATGGAGGCACCGGAACCTGGCCTTCAGGAGGCTGAAGGTCCGATCGATCACCCTCCTAGTTCGCTCATGGGCATCATTGTAGCGTTCCTCTGCCCTTCTCCTGGGATTCCTCACTGGGGTCAGTAGCCATGACAAGTTGGGGTAACCAGAGTCACCTGCAAATGGCGAGGGACAACTGTTAGACACGCACTAACCTGTAGGGATATCCCCAGACCCAGACAACCATTCCCACTGTCTTGCTCCCAGGTGCTCACCTAATAGCCACACACGGTGCCTCTGGAGTTGACCCATCACATAAGGGATGCTGCTATTCCGCAGGATGTAGGCATCATGCACTGAGCCAGGGAACATGGCATTCACATGGGAGATGTACTGGTCGGCCAAACATACCATCTGTTCATTCATTGAATGATAACTCTTCCTGTTTCTGTACACCTGTTCACTCCTGTGGGGGGGGACCAAAGCCACATGTGTCGCATCAATGGCACCTATGATGTTGGGGATATGTCCCAGGGCATAGAAATCACCTTTCACTGTAGGCAAATCCTCCACCTGAGGGAAAATGATGTAGCGCTGCATGTGTTTCAGAAGGGCAGAAAACACTCTGGACAACATGTTGGAAAACATAGGCTCGGACATCCCTGATGCTATGGCCACTGTTGTTTGAAATGACCCACTTGCAAGGTAATGGAGCACTGACAGCACCTGCACTTGAGGGGGGATTCCTGTGGGATTGCGGATTGCTGACATCAGGTCTGGCTCCAACTGGGTAAACAGTTCCTGGATTGTGGCACGGTCAAGCCTGTATGTGATAATCACATGTCGCTCCTTCATTGTCGACAGGTCCACCAACGGTCGGTACACCGGAGGATGCCGCCATCTCCTCACATGTCCCAGCGGACGGTGCCTATGAAGGACAACAGTGAGCACAGAGTCAAACAACTCAGAGGTACGTACCCACAGTTTACACAGAACACCATTCATACACAAAAGGTGGCCTGTATGTGTGTTGAGTCTAGGCCTAGGTATGTGTGACGAAGTTGAAAATTGATCCATGTGGGCCCCTGAAATGGCGGCTGCCTGACCTCTAAAGTGGGACAATGGGATGTGAGGTAACTGCTCTGGCGTTGTACACTGTTGCGGTAGGCGGTCGAAGACCGCGGCGCAATGCTGCATTAGTTAGCATTGGACCCTCTGGGTCCCAGGAGCCAATGACGATGTACGCCGGCGGTGACGGTACGCACCACCGCGGACGTGACTGTCATTTTCTATCTGTTTAATCACTCAATACCTGATCTTCGACAGGAGAGGACCTACACTGCAAGTGCTGCTGTGACCTCGGTCTGGAAGAGACAATGGCTCGAGTGTCTGGGGAAAGGGCCCCTACCTTCACATCGGAGGAGTTGTAGAAACTCGTGGATGGGGTCCTTCCACAGTACACGCTACTCTACGGTCCTCCAGACAAACAGGTAAGTACACTGGGAGCATGCTGTATGGGCTATACCTGTGTGGAGAGGGCTGGTTGCAAGAAGGAAGGAGGGAAAGAGCGGCGTGCATGAAATGACGGTGAATGCATGTGCCACATGGCAAGGTTAGGGATGTGGGCCAATCACTTTGACGGTGCAGTTGGTAATAACTTACTCTTCCCCCTGTACAATTCATGTAGGTCAGCGCCCACCAGAAAAAACATATTTGGCGTGCCATCGCCAAGGACGTCCGGACCCTGGGGGTCTACCACAGACGGAGCACCCACTGCCGGAAAAGATGGGAGGACATTCGCCGCTGGAGCAAGAAGACGGCGGAGGCTCAGCTGGGGATGGCCTCCCAACGTGGGAGGGGTGCCCGTCGCACCATGACCCCCCTGATGTTCAGGATCCTGGCGGTGGCCTACCCGGAGTTGGATGGGCGCTTGAGGGCATCACAGCAGACACAAGGGGGTGAGTACACTCTCATTCTGCTGACTTTGCACGCAGTGGAGGGGTCTGGGTGGGGGAGGTGGGCTGTGGGTTTCCTCTGTAGAGTGCCAAGTACACCTAGTCATGCCTCTGTGTCATCTATGTGTGCAGATGTCGTCTATAGCCTTGTAGGGCATTTCTCAGGAATTAAACAGTGGAGCCCAAGAGCGCGGCGTAGTGCAGGGGGCTTCTGTGTCTGTCGTGTCCGTCAACGGTAGCGGTAATGCATGCACTCAACATGTCTTTCTTCTGCCGTTCCCCCCCCTTTTTTGTGGTCTCCCTGTTTTTGTGTGCATTAGCATCATCAGGCAGAGGAGCAGTGGCACCGGAGCACCAGGGGGCTGCATCCCACATGGCCATGGAGGGCCACACTACGGACTCAGACTTCATCAGTGGGACGGAGGGTGAGGGGAGCTCCACGGCGGGGACAGGAGCTGAGACCAGTGACACAAACTTGTCCTCTGATGGGAGCTCCCTTGTGGTGGCGGCAACATCTGTTCCACCCCCATCTACAGGTACAGCCGCTACCCCCCCTTCCAGCACTGCCCTCCCAGCAGCCCCTCAGCCTTCGCCCCGTGCCCGCTCACCCGGGAGGGTGGGCATCACCTTCGCCCCAGGCACCTCAGCCCCTGCCCCAGTCTACCCTGCTGCCCTCAGTGAGGAGGCCATTGACCTCCTCAGGTCCCTCACTGTTGGGCAGTCTACCATTTTGAATGCCATCCAGGGTCTAGAAAGGCAGTTGCAACAAACAAATGCATTCCTGGAGGGTATTCATTCTGGTCAGGCGGCCCTTCAGCGAGCTTTTCAGTCTCTGGCCTCAGCACTGATGGCAGCCATTGTCCCTGTGTCTAGCCTCCCCCCTCCAACTTCCTCCACCGACCCAAACCCCTGTACCTCAGCCTATCCCAAGCACACCTACATACCAGCATGCACACACGTCAACACACAAGGGAAGCTCAGGCAAACATAAGCACCACACATCCCACAGGCACTCACGCAAGCATCACACACATGCAGACACACCAACATCCATTGCCTCCACTGTGTCCCCCTCCTCCTCGTCTCCCTCCTCCCTCCCAGTCTTGTCTACACTCACACCTGCATGCACTACCTCTACAGCCACTACGTCCCTCTCCAGCACACCCACCACCACACCCCACTCACGTGCAGTCACCACCCCCACTACCATTCACACGTCCCCTGTGTCCTCTCCCAGTGTGTCTGTGACGCCCCCTCCCAAGATACACAAAGTCAGCAAACGAACACCTCCTACAACCACCACCTCTTCCTCCACTCCCAAACCCCCTCCAGCTACCCGTCCCAGTGTGTCAAAAAAACTTTACCTGCCCAACCTTGACCTCTTTCCCACACCTCCCCCACCCCGTCCGTCTCCTAGGTCCCAAACTAGCACCTCAGCCACAACATCTACGGGACCAGTGGTGCCTGTAGTCACCAGAATCTGGAGTGTACCGGCCACCAGGGCAGCCACAGAACAGACAGCCCCCCACCTGTGAAGCATCAAAAGTTGGCCAGTGCCTGGCGGGAGAGGGTGAAGACTCCAGCCACCAAAGCCACTCCCAGGGGTCCCGGTGGGAGTGTGGACTCAGCTGTGACACCCTCCAAGGTGGGGAAGGCCCACAAGAAACCAGGAAAGTCTGGGAAGAGCAGCACGGCAGAGAAGACCGCCATCATCCCCGCAGCCCAGGAGGCCACCTTCAGCACCAGCCCAGCTGCCCAGGACAGGACCGCCAGCACAAGCCCAGCTGCCCAAGAGGCCACCGCCAGCAAAAGCCCTGCTGGGCCATGAAGGACTGCCAGCAGCTGAGTCCCTGCAATGGAGACCGCCACCTCAAGTACCGCTGCACAGTGCACCGCCATCTCAAGCACCGCTGAACAGGGCACCGCCATCTCAAGCACCGCTGAACAGGGCACCGCCGTCTCAAGCACCGCTGAACAGGGCACTGCCATCTCAAGCACCGCTGAACAGGGCACCGCCGTCTCAAGCACCGCTGAACAGGGTACCGCCATCTCAAGCACCGCTGAACAGGGCACCGCCGCCTCAAGCACCGCTGAACAGGGCACCGCCATCTCAAGCACCGCTGGCCCATGAGCGGCAAGGGCACTGACGCAACAAAGTCCGTCACAGGGTGAATGATGCAATCTGGGCACCATGCCCCCTCCAGAACCAGTGGAGTATCACATCCACTACCTCAGTCCTTGGCAGGATGAAGCACTCTGGGCACAAGGCCCCCTCCAGAACCAGTGGAGACTGTCATCCACTACCTCTGCCCTTAGCAGGATGAAGCACTCTGGGCACAAAGCCCCCTCCAGAACCAGTGGAGTATCACATCCACTACCTCTGTCCTTGGCAGGATGAAGCACTCTGGGCACAAAGCCCCCTCCAGAACCAGTGGAGACTGTCATCCACTACCTCTGTCCTTGGCAGGATGAAGCACTCTGGGCACAAGGCCCCCTCCAGAACCAGTGGAGACTGTCATCCACTACCTCTGTCCTTAGCAGGATGAATCACTCTGGGCACAAAGCCCCCTCCAGAACCAGTGGAGACTGTCATCCACTACCTCTGTCCTTAGCAGGATGAAGCACTCTAGGCACAAAGCCCCCTCCAGAACCAGTGGAGTATCACATCCACTACCTCAGTCCTTGGCAGGATGAAGCACTCTGGGCACAAAGCCCCCTCCAGAACCAGTGGAGTATCACATCCACTACCTCAGTCCTTGGCAGGATGAAGCACTCTGGGCACCATGCCCCCTCCAGAACCAGTGGAGACTGTCATCCACTTGAGAGACTGTGGCTTTGCACTCCCCAGGATTGAACAGTGGGCAACCCACCCACTGTAGAGACTTGTGAGACTGTGGCTTTGCACTCCCCAGGATTGAACAGTGGGCAACCCACCCACTGTAGAGACTTGTGAGACTGTGACTTTGCACTCCCCAGGATTGAACAGTGGGCAACCCACCCACTGTAGAGACTTGTGAGACTGTGGCTTTGTACTCCCCAGGATTGAACAGTGGGCAAACCACCCACTGGAAAGACGTGTGAGACTGTAGCTTTGCACTCCCCAGGATTGAACAGTGGGCATGTGGCCCCCTCATGGATTTGGCGTCGTGCACTCACCGTGGTCTTCGCCGCCGGCGTTCGTGCTCCTGGTAGAGGAGCAGGAAGACTATTGCAGGTAGAATTTGGAGTTCCGGATCCATGCATCCTCCTTCCTCGTGGGGTGTGTAGAGGTGAGTGTTTTTACTTCGGAATTCCTGTTTCCGCCGTGTTTTTATCTGCAGTGAATCCGCCCCAGAAAAGGTGGCGGATTGGCCTGTCATAATAGTGTGGGCGGTACATTGTCTCCCGCCTGTCTGCTGGCGGTGACCGCCGCGCTGTTTGTTTGTACCGCCGTGGCGGTCGGAGTGTTAAAGTGGCTGTCTTTGTTGGCGGTTTCCGCCACAGTCATAATTGCAAATTTTTTACCACCGGCTTGTTGGCGGTCTTACCGCCGCTTTGACAGCGACCGCCAGGGTTGTAATGACCACCTTTGTGTCAATGGGAAACGGTTATGCAGATCAAGTCGCAAGGTTTTGCGCATTGAACTGTATATCCTTCAAGGATCAGTGGGAATTGTTACTGGAAACTGAAAATGAAACCTGCCTAAACTTTGCATTGAGGGTGGTTGATACATTAGATGAGTTAAGATCACTACAGGGTCGTGCTAGCAGGGAGGAAAAACGTTCCTGGCAGAGAATGCAATGTATACCGAGGTCTGACGACTTGTGGGTCTCAGAGGAGGGGAAAATAGTTTTGCCAAACAGTCTTTTGTCACAGTTTGCAAGGTTTTACCATGGTCAAGCACATCTTGGCAGAGACGCAATGATCAGGTTGTTTAAAATCGACTGGTTTAATCTGAAATTCAACAAGCTGCAGAGGTTATCTGTCACAGGTGCATCATCTGTCAACGGATGAATGCAGGAAAAGGGACTGTGGTGACTTTGAGCCACATAGGGAGAGCTGGAGGTCCGTTTAACAAGATGCAAATTAATTTTATTGAGATGCCTGTGTGTGGAGGCTTGAGGTATGTGTTGGTGATTGTGTGTGTTTTCAGTCATTGGATTGAAGCATACCCTACACGTAGGAATGACAGTCTTACAGTAGCAAAGCTGTTGCTCAGAGAGTTAATACCACGTTTTGGATTCCCGATCTCCTTAGAATTAGATAGGGGCAGACACTTCGACAATGAGGTGATAAAGCTCTTGTGTGCTGCATTAGACATTGAACAGAAGCTGCATTGTAGCTATTGCCTTGAAGCATCAGGACTAGTGGAACAAATGAATGGTACCCTGAAGTCGAGAATGGCAAAAATGTGCGCAGCTACCAATCTGAAGTGGCCAGATGCATTGCCCTTAGTACTGATGTCAATGAGAAACACACCTGACAAGAAAACAGGACTATCTCCCCATGAGATACTGATGGGTCGAGCTATGAGATTGCCCGCAGTGCCTGCAAATGCTCTTGTGAATATCACCGATGATATGGTGTTGGACTACTGGAAGGGTCTGGCTGATGTGGTCCGCTCTTTTTCTCACCAGGTGGAGGCTACCACATTGCCACCGATCAGTGATCCAGGTCACACCCTGAAAGCCGGTGACTGGGTGGTTGTCAAGAAACACGTGAGGAAGTCGTGTTTGGAGCCGCGTTGGAAGGGGCCATATCAAGTAATACTGACAACAACCACTGCTGTGAAATGTGCAGGTGTTCCAAACTGGATACATGCCAGTCACACAAAGAAGGTGACATGTCCAACTGATGTGGAACTCGAAGTGTCCAGAACAACAACTGCAGAGAAGGAAGTCTCAGGGCCGGAGAGTATTCAAAGGGGAACTGAGACTGAAGGAGAGCCCACTGAGGACGGCTTAGTCCCTCAAACAGTAAACGAGTTCGAGAGAGGTGACAGTGAGCCTATCTCAGCGGAGACAACAGGAGAACCGAGGCAAAGAGAGGTTCTCCCAGAAGTAGACGGATACGGGTTTGAAGTTGAGCCCATATCAGACCCTGAAGACGAACGGGAAAAAGCAGAGGGAGGCCAAAGTGCACCGACTCCCCCTGAGCCACTTGCAGGTCCGTCAAAAGAAAACACCATAGCACAAGAGGAGGGCGCTGCTCAACGTTCTGAAAGGCCAAGCAGGAAGAAAACACATAAAGGAGACAACTGGCCAAAGCCACAAGCTGCAATAGAGAAAGTGGTCCTTGGTGACACAATAGAGGAAGAAGTTCATACAACCAGAAGGGAGGATCTTAGTGAAGGAGAGTTGCAGAGTGAACGCAGACTGAAAAGAAAAAGAGTTGCAAACAGAAGGTACGCAGGTCCTGAATGGACGTACACAACATGAGCTGAATGGCAACAAGAATTCTTAGCGTTCTGTTTTGATCGAAAGGTACCAGGTCAATACTACGGCACCTGAATTCAACGCTAGAAAGAGACTGTGTTAAAAATTGAAATTGAAATTGAAAGCTGAAAAGCTGAGAAAAGAGACTGACAAATAACCGGATGTGACACTGAAAACCTGAATTGACTTTGAAAAAATTATAATGACAAACTGAATAACCTGATTTGACAAAAGGGGTCCTGGAGTGAGTGGAGTGCTGTAAATATACGCAGAGAGGGAAAGACTTTTGAAGAAAAAAAAAAAAGAGTTTTATATCGTCCTCAAATTGATTGTATGCTTTGTATTTTTCTGCTATCTGATTCTTTACAGATCATGGGTTACACTAAGAGTTAAAAGAGTAGGATGCGTGGTTGATTGAGTGTCATTCTAAGTATTGTATGTGCAATAATAATTATAGGTGTGATTGTGGGAATGCCATGGATTGACAAGAAAGTGACTAACAATGCTTCAAAACCTGAGACTGCTACACTAACACCGTGGGAGAAGTTTGAGCAGGATGCAAAATACTTACATGCAGGAACTAATTCAAAAGGGGAACTGTCTACTAACGTCTTTTATCGTTTGCTGAATGAGTATGTTGATACTATGGATGCGAAAAACTGTTATGTGTGCACAGAGATCCCTTCGTCAGTACAAGAAGGGGTTACTTATCATAGCCTGCCTCTAACATACGGGATAAGCTGTAGCTTGCTATTAACAAGATTCTATGATCAAGAACATGTGCAATATTTTTACTCTAACTTAGATGTAGTGTTTTCTTTTGTGCCTGTGATTGAGTTTCTGAACAAGTTAGCTAAAGAGCATAGCATAAATCTAGTTAGGGGTTTCTTTGAGCTGACACTGACATTTGGGACAGCTTATGCACACCGCAACAATCTAACCTGCTTACTAACACCTGTAGAAAAGAGCTTCTTAGATCACACTGATGATAGACGCAAAGCATTGAAAGAAAGGCTAGAAAAGGGGTTAGAAAAACGCACAATTGCAAATGATTATGCTTACACCCCAATAAAGACACAAGGCAAATTAGCTATAGATGCATTACATGCAGGTAGGCTTTGTATATTTAGGCCGAAATCCGAGCATGACACTTTATTTGTGGGAACGAGTGAATGCAGGGAAGTGTTTTTGTTTCAGAGTAAATGGACATTCATGTTAAATGGACAGGATCCAGCAATTCCTGGGATCTACTATATTTGTGGGCTTAATGCTTATTACTGTCTCCCTAAGGGATGGTATGGGACATGTTATTTGGGGATAGGTTGCCCAAAGATTTACCAGATGGATGACTTAAAGCAAATTCCCAAAATGTCTGAATTACAACATACTAGACAAAAGAGAGAGACAGCGGCTCCATAAAGATTCGAAAGTTGTCTACTATTGTGGATAACATGCTGACAAACTACACAGGGGCTATTCTCCTGATGGATGCTGAACTTGCTGCGGAAAAAGCTATGACTCTTCAAAACCGGCTTGCTTTAGACATTCTTTTAGCGAAGAGCGGCGGAGTCTGTAAGATGCTTAATGAGCGCCATTGTTGTGCGTTCATACCGGACAATAGCAAAAACATTAGAAATATTCTTACTAACTTAACAAGAGATACTGCAGATTTGAAGGGTTTGAAGGAACCTGGAGTTTGGGAGAAAGTTGGGAAAGAAATTACCAGAGTAGGGAATTGGTTTAGTAATATTGGAATGGGGTTCTTGCAAAAATATTAGGGGGTCTATTGATTGTTCTGATTTGCCTATTGGGATTATGGGGATCATGCAAAATTAATGAAAGAATTAAAAGAAATCTATCAAAACGAAATAAAGAAATGAAGAAAATGAAAGGGAGAAAATGTTTAATGAAATTTGGGAAAGTTCACACAAAGGGCAGGATGTTGAGATGCGCGTTATGAGGAAAGTGAGAGGTTGACAAGGGAAAGGTTTGTGTGATGACAAAGGTCATCAGAGGAGGGACTGAGAGAGCGTAGCTTATATAATCTATATTAACATGAAATGTTTATGAACTAATGTACAATAATGCTGCATAGAAACTGGATTAATATGTTTTGCTAAAACGTGCACTTGAAATGTGCCCACGTGGAGTGGCCACCAATGTATACGGGGACTAATAAAAATGACTAATGTTGATGAATTATGACATTTAAAGATGGTTTTACACTAATTATTAATGGTTATGTTATTAAAGTTTTGCTAATCAATCTTTTAGGCCTTAGTTAGCATGAGTCGAGGCCTAGCTGCCTGACTCTAATATTAAATGTGTTTTCCTCTAAACGTGTAGTGTGCTGACTTGCTAAAGGACATGAACTCTTGTTTTTTTCCAAAACTAGAAGCTGAATGTAACTATAGTAGATCCGTTCTCATGTAGCTCGTCTTGCTTGTAGAAATATTTTAGCTGAATGCAACAGTGTAGATTAATGTTAGGTACAAGATCGCCTAAACCGGTACAGACAACGGAGCCACTGACCGAAGATGAGCAAAGAATTACAAAAGGATGAAATCATACCGGACATTCTACCCCTAAAGACGTCAATCCTGAGGACCAATAAAATGCATGAGAACTGTTATGGGGTGACAAATTCAATGACCTAATGTAAAGTTAATTGGTTAAAGATAGTGGGGTGCAACCCTTTGTCCAATCACATTTTAGGGAGTAGGAGACTAGGAGAGGGAGAGATGCTGATGTGATTTGCTATGATCCAGACACTTTGTCACTTTGCTAAGTGAGTTGATAAATTTTAGATTAGAACCATCCTTGTCCTTTGATTGCCCATTTACACTTTACCTCCTTATGACGGAAGTGCCCCTTTTATCTGAGCTGAGTTCCTGACTGATGGCGAATCAACTGATGTCCTGAAGACGAAGACCGAACCAGAGTGCTGCCCAAACTTGGAGAGTAACTATATGACAATGAAATTGTGATTGTCTGTTTGCTTTTCCTTTCTAGGTACCAACTGCTTTTCTTTTGACAGAGACCATAGCTAGATGTTTTCCAAATTGGTGTTACTAAATTGTTTTGCATGAAGCCTAACATGCAAATGCTAATTTGAGGATAGTTAAGGGGTTCACTAAACTGACGCAAATAGACAAATGACTGAATCAATGCTTTGTTGAATAATGTACTAATGATACTCTGCTAAGGATAGCCTATGTTTACGCCTTGCTATGTTCTGATGTTCTTGATTCTTGCTTTGATGAAATCTCATCAGAGTTGCCATATTGTGACTATGTTAATGTGTTTCTTGGTTTTGAGACTAATAATCTTATTAGTAGAATTGTAATCAATAGGGAATAAATATCACAAAACTCATACTAAACTGGTGTGGTTATTCATGACAAAGGTCATGGTGGTGTCTTGAGTTTAATTAAATGTCATTGACTAAGGTGAAATGCATTGTTGTGATAAATATTGAAGACATTATTGACGTATTGATTGATATGTTGATTAGCTATCTCGTCCTAAGGTGTCTTCAATCAGGGTCAAAAGATTCATTGGCCTAAAAGAGTCCCAATGTGTAATAATTAGTCATAAAGGGGCGCTTTAACAGTTCCTCCAAATAAATCGATCTATCTAATATTTTTAGAGGTAAAAGTGTAGGAATTTCAAATCAGCGCAACAAGATGATAATGGGACTTTCGAGTTATCATTAAAGCCATAGGCTCAGTAAATGCAATACATTTTACAGCATTAACCAATCTTCCGAAAGTGGTATCTTTGACATCTTATAACCTTTCTGTCTTAACTCTAGGCAACCTTATCATGAAAACATTACGGCCGAGCAGAAGCCTCATCATGTATTTATTTTTAGAAAATTCGGCCTAAGGGCATTGAAACGTTTTACATGAACACTAGTTACATTAAATAAGGTTCCCAGTTCCAAGGTCAGCAGCTCTGGACTGGCCCACATCTTTTTCTGGAGTTGCCAAATGTTGGCAAGTGGCTGCTTCAGCAGGGGGATGCTAGGAGACGCCTGTGCCTGGCACACGGGCTGCAATCTGTATTCACAGACACACAGCAAGGATAGTAGGTGGGCTGACATTCCACTCAAGCATGCAGAGGGACTTCTGTGTGCCAGGACTTAACGTTTATAGCCCCTGGGCACAGAACTAGCAGCAAAGGCTCCAATCCTATGGTGTTAGTGGGGTCTACTTTAGTGAGCTTCTCCTGGCACCTGCCACTCAGCTCTAGTGGTTGCTTCTGTGTAGCCAGGGTTTCCAGACTCATCATAGGGTGGGTGGGGTTTGTAATGCTTACTGACCCCACCCCACCCCACCACACCACACCCTATCATGACTAGAGAAAAGGTGGGGTGGGGAGGCAGTGATAACTAGCATGCAGCCCCTGGCAGTACAGGGCTGATAATCATGCCACCCGGGGATGCTCCAAAAAGTGACACTACTGCGCATCATCTGGGGGTCGACCACTTAGTCCCGAGATAAGGACAGACCAGTGCTGCAGGGAATTAAGCTCTTCAGTTTTCACAATGTCTGGCACATGCGCTTTAGCACCTATGTCAGTGAAAGTGTTTGCCTGGCTGCCTAACCTTTGCATACCGCGAGGGTCAGGTAACATGAAGTTGACAGAAAAGGCAGGCACTTCCAATACAGCATTTGGTATGCTATGTTTCTCATACTTTATGTGACATCCTCACTGATAATTAAATATTCATAATACACATTGGGGGTCATTCTTACTTTGGCGGGCGGCGGAGGCCGCCCGCCAAAGTAACCCCGTCAGAACACCGCACCGCGGTCGAAAGACCGCTGCAGTGATTCTGAGATTTGCCCTGGGCTGGCGGGCGGCCGCCCGCCAGCCCAGGGCAAATCAACCTTCCCACGAGGACGCCGGCTCAGAATTGAGCCGGCGTAGTGGGAAGGTGCGACGGGTGCAGTGGCACCCGTCGCGTATTTCAGTGTCTGCATAGCAGACACTGAAATACTTTGCGGGGCCCTCTTACGGGGGCCCCTGCAGTGCCCATGCCATTGGCATGGGGACTGCAGGGGCCCCCAGGGGCCCCACGGCACCCCCTACCGCCATCCTGTTCATGGCGGGTTTCCCGCCATGAACAGGATGGCGGTAGGGGGTGTCTGAATCCCCATGGCGGCGGAGCGTGCTCCGCCGTCATGGAGGATTCAGAAGGGCAGCGGTAAACCGGCGGGTGACCGCCGGTTTACCCTTTCTGACCGCGGCTGAACCGCCGCGGTCAGAATGCCCTTCGGAGCACCGCCAGCCTGTCGGCGGTGCTCCCGTGGCCGGTGACCCTGGCGGTCACCGGCCGCCAGGGTCAGAATCAGGCCCATTATGTTAAGTGATTATTTAAATACAAATATGAATGGCGCACTAAGAGCGATAATTGGGGTGGCGAAATTCTCCTCCCAAAGCAAGCAGCTGTCGCTAGCCATAGTGCAGACAAGGCCTACTAAGACGCAATCATTGTGGTTGAAGTTGCTTTCCTCTGGTGTTCTGGTATCTGTACTTCTATGGATCGGCAAACTGGGTAAAGTCCACCCTTTCTGCATTTGCCTGTCAGGGTAGCAAGGACAAGTAGTTAAAGTCTTCATAGGGAGGTGGGGGCCAAGACCTCAAAACTGACAGTCAACCACTAGACACAATATCATAATATACAACCCAGTGCTTACCTTTAGCTAAAAAATAGAGTGCAGAACAAAATTGCAAGCAGGACGATATGGAGACATTGAGGGGCAGGTTTATACTTTTTCATGCAAAACTGCGTTAGCGCAGATTTGCGTGAAAAAGTATAGCTCCGGCTAGCGCCATTCCAAGACGCTGGCCAGGTGCCAAATTTATGGAATGGCGCTAGCCGGCGCTAAAGCCCTGTCAGTGTTCTTGGAAAGGACACTAACGGGGCTAGGGAGGCGTAGGGGAAACCGTGGCTTGTGCACTGAATTATGGCGCTAATCTGTTCAGAGGCAGAAAAATTGCCTCTAAGCAGTGTAGCGCCATTTTCTGGCACACAACCCCCATGGACATGGCTCCTGTTTTAGTAAAGACAGGAGCCATGCCCACCA
The DNA here is from genome assembly GCF_031143425.1 of Pleurodeles waltl. Lineage (NCBI taxonomy): Eukaryota > Metazoa > Chordata > Amphibia > Caudata > Salamandridae > Pleurodeles > Pleurodeles waltl. The sequence goes on along the minus strand of NC_090444.1, from coordinate 621,577,722 downwards.
CCTCAATGGCCATGCCCAGGGGAGACATTAGGCACACTGATTCTAGCAGCAGTTTGGATGGTGCCGGCTGCAATGGCTGCCTCACTTGGTTTGTGGACTATTAAGCGTAGATCATATTAAGCTTTGTGGGCCCTCATGCTGGGTGCAGACGAGTGCCTATCATAGGCAGTTGCAGCCTTTGCTCCAGTTTTTGTGTGATCTCCTAGGCATTCTCAGCTTCCAGGTCAGATCAGGGCTTCACAAGGAACTGCTTGGAGAGGAAGGTAGAGCACACATGACATTGCCTGAATGGCTACCTGCAGCCAGCTCCTACTTGATGTTCATCATGCTGTGATCATGTTAAGCTTCTCTGCCAAGACTGTCTCTTCTCCAGGGCCAGACACTCTCCATACCTCTTTCACTAGGCAGGCAGGCAGGCTTTTAGACACTAGGCAGACCCTCAGCTTACCCATCAAGAAGTACAGACTTCAGGTGGTGTCTCCTCACCTATAGAAGATGGTTGTCATGCAGACACCAGTCCTTGTCACACAGCAGCTCTCTGACTACTCTGAAAACAATCCATTCCTTGGTCAAGCAGAACCAGAAACTGGAACTAAGTGGTGTGGTTTGAATACAACTTTAAACTAAATTTCCACGCAGTCGATGTTGATCCACAGTCTAAGGTTTCAAAACTGGTTTGGGTTGCTTCCCTTTCAAATGGCATTTTCTGGCTGTTTCTGATACAGTGTTTATTTTTTCTGGTTATTTATATAACACAAACATATTTTCAGAGTCCTTTAGCATTGGGAAATTAGCTGGCAAAACTGGTATACAGCTCTTTGAATTTTTGCTCAGTTAGATGGAGAATAGCAATCTTTTAAGGAATTTATTAAATTCAAGAAGACGTAGTTTAGACCGGATGCTTAAAAGGAAGGAGTTCCACAGAGAGGACCTAAAAAGAGACTTGTGTCCATTATGATGCCAAGATTTTAGGCAGTCTTTACTAGAGATGGACATTGACCTATGGGCTGTGGCCAAAGAGTGCTGGCATCTAGGTATCCTATTCAATCAATCAAACAAAGCATTTGTAAAGCGCACTACTCACCTGTGAGGGTCTCAAGGCGCTGATGGGGGGGGGGGCTGCTACTGATCGAACTGCCAAGTCTTGAGGTGTCTCCTAAAGGTAAGTAGGTCCTGTGTATGTCAAAGGTGGGTGGGAAGAGTGTTCCACATCTTGGCGGCGAGGTGGGAGAACGATCTGCCACCAGTGGTCGTTCTGTGGATGCGTGGGACGGTGCCGAGGGCAAGGTCAGTGGAGCGAAGCTGTTGGGTCGGGGTGTAGAAGGAGAGCCGTCTGTTGAGGTATTCTGGTCCAGTTTTGTGTAGTGCCTTGTGAGCATGGGTGAGGGGTTTGAACGTGATTCTCTTGCCGACGGGAGCAAGTGCAGGTCTCTCAGGTGGGCTGTGATGTAGGAGGGGATGTCCAGGATGAGGCGTTGCAGTCTTTTCTGGAGCTTGGCCGTGGTTCCTGCATAGAGGGCGTTGGCGTGCTCCAGTTTGCTGCTTACGAGGGCTTGGGTGACCGTCCTTCTGGTTTCAGTGGGGATCCATTTGTAGATCTTCCGAAGCATGCGGAGGATGTTGAAGCAGGAGGAAGAGACGGCGTTGACTTGTTGGGTGGTGACATCTCTGTTTTGCTGGGGTTAAGTTAAAACCTTGGTTTTCATACAGATTTGAGTAATGTCTAGTAGGAAAGACACCTCAGTAAGGGTCTTATGTGAGCTGGTGCTTAAGCGACAGATAAACTGTGTGTCATCTGCATAAAAATAAGATTTACTTTGGTATTTTAGTAGCAGAGTTGCAAGGGAGCTTTGATATAAATTAAACAACATAGGTAGTTTACAGAGCCTTCAGGGTCCCCCAGAGTAATGGTTTAGGGGAGAGTAGAAGCTCTCTTGCTGGATAACCTGAGATTTATTTGATAAAATGAACATGATTCATTGTTAAAATAGTACTATCTATTTCAAAGTGTTGTATGATGGATTCAGGCATGCCTGAACCATGCATGCCTTAAGAACACGATCACAGCAACAAGAGTGACTTTACCATGCATGCCTTTGTAACACATTTTGCTGTAAAAGCATGTTTGGTAAAGGAACATGCGTATTAAACTGTTCCCAGCCCTACCCCCTTACACCTGATACCATATTTTGCAACCCACCCCACCCATTAAAACTTTCCCTTCCACCCCCTGCCCTGAGCCCTACACCCCCACCCGCCCTGAGCCCTAAAAGTAACTCTGCCATTAAAACTACCCTGCCTCCCTTCCCCACCTTGAACCCTAAAACCTATGCTGTCCTAAAAACTATCCTTATCACCCACCCCGAACACTAAAGCCTACCCAACTCTGTCCTAATACCTCCCCTCACCTCCCCACCCCGAACCCTAAAACCTTCCTCACCCTGTCCTAAAAACTACCCAGATCCCTCACCATGAAACCTAAAACCTACTCTGCCCTGTACCTAAAAACTACCTGCCCCCACCCTGAACCATAACGTCTACCCCTCCCTGTCCTAAAAACTACCCCAAACCCCCACCCTGAACTCTAAATCCTACACCACCCTGTCCTAAAAACTACTCTGACCCCGTCACCCTGAACCCCGAAACCTACCCCACCCTGTCCTAAAAACTATCCCGACACCCCGCCCTGAACCCTAAAGCCTACCCTGCCCTGTCCTAAAAACTACACTGACCCCCCACCCCTGCCTTGACCCCAAAACCTACTCCACCCTGTCTTAAAAGCTACCCTCACCCCTACCCTGAACCTTAAAATCAACTCCGCCCTGTCCTAAAAACTATCCTGACCCGCTGGCCTCCCTGAACCCTAATACCTACCCCATCCTGTCCTAAAATGTACAACAACCCCCCTACCAAGCCTTGAACACTAAAACCTACACCGCTCTGTCCTAAAAAGTACCCCGCTCCTGCCCTTAAACCTACTCAGTCTGCCCTAAAAGCCTACTCCTACCCCCACCCCTGAACACCTAAACCTACCCTGCCCTGTCCTAAAAGCTATCCTGATAAGATGATTAGAAGAAGACTGTGGCGGCCTATTCCGCACCTCCAGACAAGTAATATTGCTTTGTGATTGTATTACCTTGATGAGCTGCACTTGTGATGTTTATAACTTGTTTTATAACTTGAAATAATAATAAACAGATTTGATCCATAAAAGCTATCCCGACCCCCACATACCCACTGTGAACCCTAAAACCTACCCTGTCCTTTCCTAAAAGCTACCCGACCCCCTCGTCCCCGCCCTGAACCCTAAAACCTACACCGCCCTGTCCTAAAAACTACCCTGACTCACTGCCCTGAACCCTAAGTCCTACCAAGCCCTGTCCTTAAAACTACCGCACCCCGCCCCCATCCTGAACCCTTAAACCTACCCACCCTGTCCTAAAAGCCTACCGAAGACCCTGCTGTGAACCCTAAAAGCTACCCCGCCATGTCCTAAAAACTATTCTACCCCGCCCTCAACCCTAAAACCTACCCTGCCCTGTCCTAAAAACTACCCGCCCTGTCATAACAGCTATCCCGACCCCCCGCCCTGAACCCTAAAACCTACCCCGCCCTGTCCTAAAAATTATCCTGATCCCCCATCCCGCCCTGAGCCCTAAAACCTACCTCACCTTGTCCTAAGAACTACCCCGACCCCCCGCCCCCACCCTGAACCTTACCCCACCCTGCCCAAAAAACTACCCGGAACCCCCGCCCTCAATCCTAAAACCTACCCCGCCCTGCCTAAATACTACCCTGACCCCCCCAGCCCTCAACCCTCACACCTACTCCACCCTGTCGTAAACCCCCCACCAGCACACGCCCCAGCCCCACTTACCCAGCCGCCGCATTCCTCTACGGGCTGTTTAGGCTCTGTGCCTGAACCACGCAAATGGATGGTGTCTTAACCACGCATTTGTGTGGTTCAGGCACATGGGTAGTTCAGGCAAGCATGTATTGCTTGTGTGGTTACGGCCTATGTGGTTACAGCCGTGTAGTAAAGGCCATTTCCCATTTAGAAGTAGCTAAGATGTTGGAGAAGGCTAGAGCGATCAATAGTATCAAAAGAGTATCAAAAGTGGCAAATAGGTTCAACAAAATTAAGACCCCTCTGTGGCCCTCATCCATCAGCATTCTTAAGCCATCAGTTGCTGAAGACACAAACAGTTCAGTGCTGTAGCCTAGCCTAAATCCAGTCTGATGATTATGAAAGATATTTGCAGTTCATGGCTTACAAGTTCATATATAGTTGGCAATAAATAAATGGGTCTGAAATGTTTACATTCCAAAGGATCCAAGGAGGACTTTTTTAATAGAGGGCAGACCATTGCCTTTTTCCAAATTAATGATGAGGAATGGATGATGTCAGTTAGATAAGGATCCACTTGGCTTTTTTGGCAGTAATACATTTGAAAGAGAAAAAGAAGTAGCCATTATAACTAGTGCTAGTTAAGTCCTTATCACCAATGATAGGCTCGATAATATGTTGATGGACTGAAGGTCCAGCAGAAGAAGCAACATGTAAAACATCCCAGGATCTGCTTGATCAGTAATATTTTTTATTAACTTGATTTTTTTCTTACAAATAGTCTCAGAGGTTTCTCCTGAGTAATATGTGCTGTAAGCACAGTCACCTCAGTGCAAAGTGATGCTCTCCCATCAAGTAGCAATCATGCTGACTCCAATCAGGAGTACCCAAACCAAAGGCACAATGAAGTGTGACATCTTTGCAACTGTCTGCTATCAGCTTTTAGACAAACAAAAGGGCAGACTCCTACCATCAACAAAATAGCAGTGCTCAGAAAGGAAAAATCAGTGGACCGTTACTAACATTACCTCAGTGATTTTTTAAGGTAGCCCTGTCTTGAAAATCCCTCAATTCAGTGTCTGGGCCTTCGCCCTCCATCCACAGAAATGCAGTCAATACCCCTTTACTGTGTGATGAGCTATGACCATCCTCCATCTTGTGCTTCGCTAAACCAGGGGCCATCCAAAGTAGATCCGACAGGCCCCAGAGCTCAGAATTTCACCATACATATACAAGGTCATTACGAGTCTGGCGGTCTCAGGACTGCCATGATGGCCGCAGCGGTCGTACTGCCAACAGCCCAGTGGTGAAGACCCCCATATTATGACCATGGCGGTCTTCCCAACAGAACACAGCCAAGCAACCAGCAGTACCGCAAATGGTGGTACGCACCTTCAGGCTGGCTGGCACCATGTTCCTGCCAGACATGTTAAGGGGCTGCACACCGCCAGGGTTTCCGAGGTCGCACTACCACGAAAACCATGACAGAAACCAACTCTATAAAAGAAGACACTCACCTTCAGGAACACATACCTGACTGGAGCTGCAATGGAATATGAACTGGAAGTCCTCCCACTGCTCCTGCTTGCACAATGACTCTGGAACCAGCGACAAAGACAACAACCGTGAGTACACACACCTAACTCACACTGGAGGGAAACCCCAAAGTATGCACGTACACACAACATACACATCCGGGACAGTAGGTGACAGCAAAACACGCACGTAACCACACACCTGTACGCACATACACACACACACCAACATACACACATGCACACCCATACTACACACATGCACACCCGTACTACACACACCACGGCCAACACACACGTGCCATACACACACCAAACCGCAGACACAGCATCGCTACTGTCTCACACAACCATTCACAACAGCGCCAATACACACAACAACAACATAACGCAACTACACCAGATGCTACACCAAGCAATGTCATTGCCCACCACCACATGACAAGACAGACTGACAACAACACATAACAACACCAGCCACTCAATTAAACACATTCACACTGCCATACAATGAGGCAGATGTCACAACACACTAACACCACACACAATGTATATGACATAGCCATCACCGCACATCTGGCTGCACACACTACAACCATATACGGGCACACAACACCATCATCACACATCGCTACACAAACAATACACAATTTTGCTACATACATGCATGTAACAACATAATCATATCTTACATGCATTACACAGCAATGACAGTGGGACAAATGGCAAGGCCACACCCACACATGCAACCCAGACACAACAGCTGACACAACCAACACACACATGTCACAAACGCACGCACAAACCAAAGTCCACAAACACCAAACTGCCATGTAGAAAGAAAGGCAGGACAAGTATGAGAACATCGAATACAACAACATGTTGATCCTGATGTATCAATAAATAATAAAATGAGAAAAATAACTATGTGCAAATAAAACGCCAATGGCCAATCCGAAGGGCCAAAGGCATAAATGGCACCTTGTAACAGCCCCAACTTGACTTCTGACTGCAAAGTATTCTCCACATGGTAGGGGCATCAAGAGGGCAGGCAGGCACCTCTGGGATTATGGGGTGCAGGGGGGGTTGAACTTGGGTTTGGGAGGGGGTCCTTGGGCTTGGGTTTGGGAGGGGGTTCTTGGGCTTGAGTTTGGGAGGTGGGTCCTTGGGATTGGGTTTGGGAGGGGGTCCTTAGGCCTGGGCTTGGGAGGGGTACACTTCTTGGCAGGGGGAGGGGCATGGGCACTAGCAACGGGTGCAGGGGAGGACTTAGAGGTGGAAGGGCTGGACTCGGGGGCGGAAGAACGCTTGGGTGTGTCACAGGGTGGGAGAGGAGTAGGGAACAAGGACATTTTTTTGCCAGACGGGGAAGGTCATGGCAAAAGGGTTTAGGAGTGGAGGGAGAGGGAGTGGTAGTAAGATGTGTCGGTTTGGATGCTTGTGGGTGCTGGATGTCTATTGGGTGGGTGAGTATGAACGTTTAGGTGTCTTGGGAGGAGGAGGGAGGGGGAAACATCCTGAACAACTAGGTCTAAACCACTACATGCCTGAACCACTACTGCTAAACAACTGAACAGTCTCTACAACTAAGTACTGAACAACTACTGTCTAAACAACAATTGTGCCTGAATAACAATTGCCTGACCAACTAATTTTAAGGTAAGGTTTTCCTTTTGGTTTTTATGGTTTATTAGTTGTTTAGAATATATATATATATTAGTTGTTCAGGCAATTGTTATTCAGGTACAATAGTTGTTTAGACAGTAGTTGTTCAGTACTCAGTTTTAAAGCCTTTTTAGTTGTTTAGAAGTAGTGGTTTAGGCTATAGTTGTTTAGGACCTAGTTGTTCTGTCACATATTCGGAGGGAGGAGGTGTAGGGAGATGCCATGCTGCATAGGTGACTGTCTGTTGGGGTGATGTCTGCAGGTATAGTGCATGTGCTGCATGTGGGGGTGTCTGTGGTTGTGGAGGGTGTGGATGTGGTGACTGGGGTAGATGTCTGCAAGTCTGATATTGTGGTGACTGTGGGTAAGACAAGTGTTGTGGCTGGATCCACAACTGATGGTGTGGTGGCTGCAGGCGTGTCAGGAGCAGTGTCTGTGAAGGAGGGAGTGGTGGGGGAGTCATTGAAGGTAGTGGATGCTGTTGTGTCTGCAGGTGGGTGTTATTTGTGTGCATGCCGTGGTGGGTCTTGTGGTGCGTGTGCTTGTCAGTGCTAACCTTGTCTGTTGAGGTGGATGCATGTATGTGTGTATGTGTGCTTTGGATAGGTTTGGGGAGAGGGGTTTGGGATTGGTAAGAGGTAGGTGGAGGGGGGAAGGTAGACAAAGGGACACTGGCTGCCATCAGTGAGGAGGCCAGAAAGGATCTCTGGAGGCCAGCCAGGGAACTGTGAATGCCTTCCAGGTACGCATTGCTCTGTTGAACTTGAGCTGCCAGACCCTGGATGGCATTCACAGTGGTCTACTGACCCACAGAGATGGACCTCAGGAGGTCAATAGCCTCCTCACTGAGGGCAGCAGGGCTGGCTGGGACAGTGGCAAAGGTGCCTGCAGCGAAGGAGATGCTGATCCTCCTGGATCACTGGGCACGGGCAACAAGGTGAGGAGCTACAGGGAGGGTGGTGGTAAAAAGGGGGGTGGTGGACAAAGATGGTGCTGGGGTGGTCCTAGATAGGTCCACCAGGGAGTGTCCATTGGAGGAGGATTCCGAAAAAATGGTGGTAGATCTGGTCTCCCCATGGCACTCCCCTCATCCTCCATTCCACTAGGTCCCTCTGCCTCGCTGGTTACAGTTTCCTGGGTCGCGTGGGCTGCTGCTTCCCCAATCGCCTATGCCCCTTCTCCTTTGCCTGACGATGCAGATGCACACAAATAGAGAGAGAGAGAGAGGGAAAGACAGGTAGAGAGGTAGGGCGAAAATGGGTTAACATGTAGCCCTCATTCACACTGGTTAACATGCACATCTGTGACAATACTTATCCTGGCTAGGCCATTGCAGGTGCCAAAATACATTACCTACATTATGCCACAACATGTCCCTACTACCCACACCGATATTGCATCCCTCACTCCTAGATCAATACCTAAGTAGGACAGCACAACAGGAGTCATCCACACAATGACTACCAAAGCCATTTCTGCAGGCACAGCATGCCCTGGATGCAGTATAAAATGTATGCCAGAATACACATCATACCTCTCCAGGCCCCTATCAGCCATTAGATGTCCAGTTGACTGAACAAACCACTACTGACCACTACTCCAACAACACATGATCAGACCATGCCCTCTGAAACAGATCCATAACAGTGAAGAAAACTCCACTCACAGTCCACTCTGCACCTCCTTGTCACATTACATGCCTGACCAAACACTCGGTACAGTGATGACAATATGGAAATCAACACTGATTTGTCCATTACAAGTTACATACCCAAACTGTTGACATCTGATGTGTAAAATTAGAGTTTGTGGTATAGCTATTAGAATAGTCTGATCCAATCATAGAGCCAGATTATCAGACTCCAAACACATATATCATAACTGACCATACTGTCAAGTGCATTTAAAAAGTCCCATGTAGCACCTATGACACATCCATACACAATCACTGAGTGCAGTGTCACACCAGATGTACTTCAGGAACACACACATTACATCATGGTCCACTTACAATGCAACATGAAAACTTCACCCTCTTACATCAATCCAGTAATGACAATACCTGTCACAGAGGTCAGACAACACACATCTCAGATGGTAAATGTCTGGATGCATTAGGCGCAAATGAACCAACACCACTGCCTGTACACCATTTACACATCCCACTACTACATGAGCCAGCCACGGGAGACAAAAAGCAATATTAGAATCACATCTACATGCCATGTGATATGCAGTAAGCCAGCTTCTCCTATTCTCCCACTTCAGCTTGGCCAAGGCAAGCAGAAAAGTCCCAGCCCATCAGATGTGCCCCCCAGCTTAACATTAGGACATGATGTTGCCAGTAACTCTGCAATGTAGCACATCAATTGCTAGGCCATTGTCACACATCCCATATACATACCATGCCCACATATACAAGACCTGTCAAGGCACCTACCACCTCTAATACCGTTCCATAGGTTGAAGGGTATAATCCCCACAAGTATTGCACCTAGGAATGCATAATGTCTGCAACCAGTCCTTATAAGTGGTACGTGTAACAGTTTCCCAGTTAGCCTACCTTCACATACACCACAGTCAGCAGATCACCTATAAATGACAATACAGCAATCAAATCAATGACCCAGTCCTATGAAGGGCATATATGTAGTGTTACTCTGATGGCAGCCCCACATTTAGTCCAAAATATTACCTGTGCATGATGTATTCCATTCCAATGATTACACTAGAGCCACACAGTAGCATACACACGTATGTTACATATTTGGGTGTAGACTGACTCCTCAGAGCCACAAATGCAGATGGATGGAGCTAGTCATACTCAATGCTTAGGGTGATACTAATACAGACATTCTTTGCATAGTCAGGATGGTCTCAAACATGTGGCAATTTCATATCAATATCTCCACATTCCAGACATGAAGAGGTATTTTAATGGGAGATGTACATCCACTTACAGTAAAGCATGCCAACACATCGAAATATCTGTACTCAGCCGAGGTGCATAATACTCATTCCCAATAGACGATATACAGGATGTCAATACAACAATATCACTTTGCCTGCATTGAGGCACAATATCCCTATTTAGACCAGCCAAGTGCCAGGTCCAGTCTGTACTCAGCCCCTTGTGGCTGCTGTGCTGCCCTCAAATGCCCATCCACCTCAGGGTAGGCCACTGCCAAAATGCAGGCCATTAGGGGGGTCAGGGTAGGACGGGCACCCCTCCCTCCTGGGAAGGACATCCCCAGCTGGGCCTCCGCGGTCTTCCGGACCCAGCTTCTCAGGTCCTCCCACTACTTTCTGCAGTGGGTGCTCCACCAGCTGTGGACCCCCAGGGTCCACACTTGGCTTGGTGATGGTACGCCAGATCCCTTTCTTGTGATGGGCATTCACTTGATTGGATGACACAGACATAAGGAGAAAGTCATGTACACATGCCCCATACCTACAGCAGTGGACAATACTCATCTGACTCACCAAGTGCCCACACATACCCTTCCTCTCTGCTCAAACGCCTCTACTCTATGCCTCCAGCATGCATGTACTCCCTCCCTAGTACACTTACCCCTTACCAATGTTCCCTTTAAGGTGCGCGCGTGTGCGCTCACGCACGATGTCTTTTCCCACGACGTACACACGTTTACGAGGCGCGAAAGTCACAGAGTTTTATTAGCTTTGTCTGGCTGGAGGGCACCGGGCTGCATTCAGGGCAATAAATCATGCTTATCAGCAGGCTGGCTAGCTGAGGTGATCACTTGCTAGATGAAATGTTTATTTTGTCACTGAGGGCGTTGTGTTCTCTCCAGTGCGTAATTTGTAAATTAAAAAAACTTGCCAGTGCCTAAAGTCCGCTTCTTAAACATGCAACTGCTTCAATTAAAAGTGCAAACACAGAATACTAAGGGAGCATAATACTGAAGCCATCTTGGGCCTCTTCAATCCATTTAAAGCCAGTCCCTGGCCATTCAGCCAATCATTCATGAATTATTAACAGTGAGGAAAATACTAGAAGCTGAACACTCAAAAGGTCGTTCTTTAGGTAAACCATTTCACATATTTCTTTTTGCAGTTTCTGTGGAGAATTGCTTGCTTATTTGCAGCCACTCGCCAGCTCCCAGAGGAATACCTGGAATGCAGAGCAGGCCTCGGAAGTGCAGTCTGTGTTCACTTACAAAAACAAGCTTGGTAGTTCTTGTTTACCAGCACCCTCATCGCGCAAAATTGAAGTACTGAAGCGATTTACATGAGCATCTGTTACCTTACATAAGGACACATTAATTTATGGGCAAATACAGGGAGATGAAGTGATCTGCCCAGAACCACAGTATATTCAGATGATGCTGTGACTGAACTTGCTTCCTCAGCTCCAAAAGTCAGCCGCTCTGGCCATTATGCCACACTCTCTTGGGTTCATATCTGTAATGCAAATAGATTGTTTCTGGGATGTTCCACTAAGCACGTATATACTTTTCATTAATTCAAGGGGCAGGCTTTGACTTTTACACTAGGAAATAAGCTTTCCTTTTCTTGATGGGGCACATTAAAGTACACATTTTATGGGTGAGTACTCCAAAGAAGCCATTCACAATGCATGTTGTGTTTTTCATGCACCCTGGACCCCAGATCTTACTTGTGAAGAACAAGCTGTTTCAGTGTGCCAAAGAAGCTCTATATATAATTGTACATGTAAAGAAAGCAAACCTTACCATTGTATTTCAAATGTGGTTCTCTTAATGTTCATCTGAACCATGTGCCTTATATTTAACAAGTTTATTTGTACCTGGCATTTCCATTGCTTGGTCTTATAATAATCCATCAGTAAATCTTTTTTTTTTTTAGATAAGGTAGATAAAAGTACCTCCCCATCATTGGAAAACTTGCTCCAGTCCGGAAGATCTGTCACTATTCTTCGCCATATCAAAACTGGCTTTTTGTGAACCCAGGCTGACTATTAATTAAACGTTTTTTTCTCGTTCTCTGATTTGATGTACAACAGCTATCTGCTCACAATCTGTTCTTTTTGAAGTAATTGGTCTTTTTTTGGGTGAATACTTTTCCGCCAGTCCTTTCACTCATCATTCACCAGCCCTCCCTTTCACCACCCGCATCTGACCTCCTGTTCATCACTAACACCCACCCTCCAATTAAACACCCAACCAGCCCTCCCATTCACCGCCCCACTCACCCTCCCATTAATTTCACCACCCGACTTCCTGTTCACCGCCCTCACCCAATTTCCAAAGCCAATAGCTCGCCCATAGGCAATGACGCCAGCAAAGACTTGAGTATTTAAATGTGTTCCTAGGTTTTTTTGTTATTGCAGGAAGAGCATGCCAAAACCTCAATCCTGTTCCCCAGTCTTGTTCAAACCTGCAGGTGACAGAGCCAAACCCTTGTGCACAGACTAGTGCTCAGTGGGACTGACATCTGTTTTCTCAGTGCTTTGGGAAAGTGCAGTGATTTGTCTGCCTGCTCACTTGTATGGTGCATCATAAAACAAAGGAAGGAAACAAATTAAATTTGCCTTTGTACATTTTGTGGTGTTTTAACAGCAGACACAGTGCTCTACAATATAGATTCAAGACATTGGCAAAGCCAATAGCTCGGGCTAAACACTTATAAGGTCCCAAAGCCAAGACCTAAAGGCAATGCCAGTGCTTCGTGCACTACTGCTGTGCTGTATCTGCGCTATGTATGAGGGAAGTTTGCACTGCAGCCTGAACTATATGTGTGCTGTGTGTGACGGAAGCTTGCACTGCTACCTGTGCTGTATCTGCACTGTGTATGAGGGAAGCTTGCACTGCTGCTGCCTGTGCTGTATCTGCTCAGTGTGAGAGAAACTTGCACTGCTGCAGTGCTGTAACTGTGCTGTGTGTGGGGAATATTGCACTGCTGTTGTACTGTGTCTGCTGTGTGTAAAGGAAGCTTGCAGTGGTTGTTGTGCTGTACCTGTGCTGTGTGTGATGGAAGCTTGCACTGCTGTTGTGCTGTACTTGTGCTCTGTGTGAAGGAAGCTTGCACTGGTGCTGTGCTGTATATGTGCTGTGTGTGAGGGAAGCTTACACTGCTGCTGTATTGGTGCTGTGGGCGAGGGAAGCTTGTACTGCTGCTGTGCTGTGTTGTATTTGCTGTGTGTGAGGGAAGCTTGCCCTGCTGCTGTATCTGCACTGTGTGTGAGGGAAGCTTGCACTGCTGCTGCCTATGAACATCTGGTGTGTGTAAGGGAAGCTTGCATTGCTGCTGTTCTGTATCTGCTGTGTGTGAGGGAACCATGTACAGCTGCTGCCTGTACTGTATCTGCTTTGTGTGAGGGAAGCTTAGACTGCTGCCTGTGCAGTATCTGCTGTGTGTGAGGGAAGCTTGTATGGTAAATTCTGTGAGGGAAGCTTGCATAGTATCTTCTATGTGAAGGAAGCTTGCATTGTATCTTCCCAGTTAAGACCTCTACTGTGTATGATGTCAGGTCTATTCTTAATTCCCCTTTTTAGTGTGTTATCAGCTAATAAAAGTGGCCCTCACTGGACCTAATTTGAAAAAGAGTCCGAAAAGAACCGGCATATCGATGGTTATACCATTTACCATTGCTAGCACTGATACCGACAAAACTCTACAAAAAACTGGTCCCTTTTATTAGCTGATAACACACTAAAAAGGGGAATTAAGAATAGACCTGACATCATACACAGTAGAGGTCGCACTTTAAGGGACCGACTCTGCCATAGCTTTTTACTACCTGTTAAGAATGCTACATGGATCCCACAGCCGCCCCGCAGATTCTATAAATGTGGTCATTGCAATATATGCAATTTTACAATTGATAAAATCACATCTTTTTGCTACAATACAGGAGCAACACATCAAATTATACACTTTATGAATTGTAATACGAAATTTGTTGTCTACTGTATCATTTGTGTTTGCAAACGAATATATATAGGGTGTACAATCAGACCCTTAAAGGAGAGATTACAGGAACATATCAGGGCGATCAAAAATAACAACACAGAATATCTGTTTGCAGTTCACTATAACTCTGCCCACACCCAGAGGGAGGTCTTGGGAATCACTACTCATGGTATCGACACTTTGGGCGGATGTTCCAGAGGTGGAAACAAGACTCTTATGCTCAGACGTTTAGAAAGCAAGTGGATCATCAACCTCAAAGCAGTGTAGGAGGGCCTAAATGTCGACAAGGATCTTCATGTTTCCTATAAAAGGTATACAGGCCTTATGTAGTCATACGACACTGCTTTATTTATGGTGTGTCTACATGTCACATCTCAGGGTATTTATAAAACAGCTATTGTGGATCACTACATATCTATTGTACATTTTAGAAATGTTTTAAGTATGTGACCTATTTTGAGTATACACGAAACTGCTAGCATGTGTACAGGCTTCTAAACGTGATATTGGATGCATAATAGGCTGCTATATATCATTGTGTATACCAATATAACTGCCCCAATTCAAGTTTGTTATCTAGTCGAAAATGGGTTTCTGACTTCATTAGATATGTATTCATCATAATGATCTATGTATTATATATGCCTTTTTGAAATGCCACATTGCAGAATTATGTTTACGTATATTTAGTATTGGTTTTACTCTCTTATTATCTTTAATCCTTTATGCAATGGACACAGACTAACAACATATTATTTAGGATTCTTGCACCATATACACTTTATTCTTTCACTATGTCTTTTTGGTGCTTTTCTATCCTAGCTACTCCTTCCAATATGGCCACTGTTTAACACGCGATTGGCAAGGGCGATGTAAGTTTAGTAAGGAACACGTTAGTCCCTTTTCGTTTTCTACCGTCCACACAGGGACTTAAAATAAGATGGCGGGACCCATATCGGGGGTTTACTCGACTGCCATTCTCTCCAGACGCTGAACTCGGATCTGGTAGGTTACTCTACAAAATATCCTATCTCATTCGGAATCCTTTATTTTATTATACATGTGAAGGGTTTTACCTCTCTTTTGACATGAACATACATTGGGAAATATGTAGTTGGAGATGTGATTTTTACTCTGTTTAAAAATAAGTGCTTAGTTCAGCATGAGGTATCCTTCCTACAGGAGTTTAAAAAATTTTTTTTTAGTGTATTTTAGGTGTTGTGGGTTCACTTCTTACGGATATTGATGCAGATTGGTAATAGTAAAGTTTGTAACGCATTTTATAATTTGCCCAAATAGAAATGCACAACTTAGTATTAGGGCACAGTTTGTGCCTTTTTGGTCTTCTATACATTACGCAGGGTAGGATACGTTTACTTCTCCTGCGATTATAACGCCATTATTTATATTTCTTGATATGGTCCCTAAAATTGACCATTTGGCATGCTTTATTATCATGGTCTAAACCATAACTTCTTTCTGGGACCTTGTGAGAGTCAGGACTTCAACTCGATCAATATTTTACATCAGTGTTACATTTTGCAAGAATTGGGAAAAAAGTTATTACCTTAGTAACGTATTATTTGCGGTAGGTGTACATATTATTTTCTCTTTTCCATTTCTTTGCTTGAGTCTTTCTATATATTTTTTTTCATAATAGTGGGTGAACGCTCACTTTTCAGGTTCACTTTTTTTTCTGCACGGGTTGCTACATAAGCTGCCTGGCACTTACAGGCATCCTGAGAGATACTCATGCTTGTTCTTCTTTTAACTGTGTCTAGACAGTTGTATAAATGTTTTTAATATGCACTGCGTGGTGTTCATCTGGCTTTCTTCATCTATGCTTGGGGCGTCTATACATCAACATCGTATTCTTTCTTAAACATGGATTTCATCTGAGTTTTTGGTGTTGGAAAGTGGTGAAAAAAGACAAGTAATCAATATACAAATGATTGGAATTCATTAGTTTACATGTTCTCTTTGTCAAAAGTTGTGTTCACAGCCTTGAAATAGCCAATTATTTGATGAAACACGTGTCGGCTGTTGTTGGTTTTGAATCACTTCATCGGCTGTGGTTGGCTTTGAATCGCCTCATCTGTTGTGGCTGTTGATGGTGTTTGAACCGCTTCATCTTCTGAATGATATACGTGTCTGGATGAGAACTACTTATCATGGAAGAATAAATAAGAAAAATATGGACTGTTTGGGATGTGCCGTGCTCTGATCATTATTCTGCTTGTATTTGCTAACCTTCTGGTTAGCAAACTTTACCCCTTAGTGGCTGGGTGTTACACCACCGAGGCACCCCTTGGAGAATACATCTTTGGACTTTTATACATTGTACTATTACTACTTTAGCACAAATTTAGGAAGTGCGAACCACGTTAACACAGCCACTGCTCACTTTCTATGTGTGTATGCATGGTAACTTGTTTTGTGTGTGCATTTGGTCCATGGGGTTTCCCTTCTTACTTTCTAGCCCATGCTAAGTCCATTTCAGGGTTGTAGATCTGGATAGTTGGCCATTTGCATGGTGCAGTGCTGTGGCTGTGTTTGTCCTTGTTTGGGATTGTGTGGTGCCATTGCATTGCTGTCATTGCCATGTAATGGTCCTCATTTGAAGCATCCAGTTGTTGTAGCTAGTACAATAGTCATACATGCAAGAGTTGTGGTGTGAAGTCGACATAGCAGGTTTTGATGTGGCTGGGTTAGTGCATTGTGGGAGTCGTAGTGATTGTTATTGGCACTACTATCCGTGCACTTGCATTGGGGCTGGGTGGTGTCATGGCATGTAGTAGAGGGGCATCAGGTGATTAGGTAGGAGGTGTAGTGGGAGATAGAGTGAATTGGGGAGCGTTTTGGTGGTGAGAAATCTTGTTGAACAGGACTAATTTGTGCCAGGGGAGTGGTATTTACTTACCAGAGACCAGTTCTCCTGGTATTCCAGTCAGGTCCTCTGGATGAAGGATGTCTAAGACCTTCTCCTCCCACAATGTGAACTCTGGAGGAGGAGTTGGGGGCCCACCGCCAGTCTTCTGCACAGCAATTAGGTGTCTTGATGTCATGGAACTCACCTTCCCCCGTAGGTCATTCCACCTCTTCCTGATGTCCTCCATTGTGCATGGATGGTTGCCTACTGAGTAGACCCTGTGGACAATTCTGTGCCATAACTCCACTTTCCTGACAATGGATGTTTGCTGGACCTGTGCTTCAAACAGTTGTGGCTCTACACTGGCGATTTCATCAACCATGGCCCTCAACTCATCGTCTGTGAAGCGTGGGTGCTTTTGACGGGACATGTTGGTGGTTGTGTTGTTGGTGGGTGTTGTGTGTGTAAGGGTGCAGTTTAGGTTGCTTGGTGGGTTGGTTGTGTTTGTGTGTGATGGTTGGTTGTGGTGTTTGTGTTGTGCTGTTCGTGCAGTTGTGTGGTGTGTACTGAGTGTGAAGTGTATATGTGTCTATGGTGTACAAGTGCAAATTTGTTCTAATTTGGCTCCTTGGAGTCAGTCAGAGTCGTTTTAGTTGCAAAGGATTGTGGTCTGTGTGGGGGGGGGGTTATAAAGTGCAGTGAGTAGGTGCATGTATGTGTCAGGTGTGGGGTATTCCAACTGTCCAATGTGTGTTGTGTGCTGTCTGAAGTGAGTTTTTGGACGCAGTGGTTCGCTCCCCCAATGGTTTTCGCCAAGGAAGGACCGCTTTGGTGATTTATAGCTCATAATGTGCGGGGTGGGAAGTTGTCGAGCTAGTGGTGCTGGTGGTGCAACCGCCTCTTTCCCTTCCCCCTGTGTCCTGGTGGTCTCGGAACTTTAGCTGTATCTTGGTGGACTTAACTGTGTGACTCTTAATACGGTGATCGTATGGCTGCCAACATGGTTGTCTTTTGGGGGCTGCCACTGCAGCAGTCTTACAAAAAGACCGCAAACTCGTAATGAGGCCATAGTGTTGCTACCACCCATGTGCTACATATCCACTACACACACAAACACACTTGATATGCACGAGGAGTATCTGCTCATTTCTGGAGCTCACGCTAAAGCTGAATTTTGCACCATTGGGATTAGTAAATCACATTTTCATCTGATTCAGAACAAAAAGTCTCCAAAATGCTGCTACCACCACATTATTAAAACAAACCTAGGACATGTACATTAGGTCTATGCCAGCTATGAGAGCAAGCTTGGTGCATGCACCCTGCCAGGTCACAGAACAGCTGCTGGTCCTTACCTTACCAATGAAAGACCTGTGACTTTACGCATGGGCTAGCATTAACATTGCTACAGGGCCACACAAAAAGCCAGGATACATGCAGTTGGACACTACGGGGCAGAGGTACATAGTGGAGACGTTCGTGACCCAACATAGAAAAAAAATAAAAAATAAAATCGTAATCCCTATCAAATGAGTGCAATATATAAAATAAAAAGCGAAGAATTATAGATTTGAACAAAAGTTATAGAATGGAGTTTAGTTCAGATTGTTATATAATAACAATGCCAACTAAAAGTTTATTGTATTTACGGAGTAAAACGAAGTGAATGCGGGTAACATATATTTTATTTTTCTTATTTCGTATTGCACAAAGTTTCAAACTCGCAATGCAGGCATGAATTGGTGGCGGGGAAATATTAGGCTTCATTCAAAAAACTGAAAGTGGAAAAGTCCAAAATGAGTACCTCTTCTATGAATATGTGTGGGGATATCTAGATAGTGCAATTGAGCAAGATAGACACGGAAAACTGATTAACAAGTGAGGCCTAGGGGAACGGCTCCAGATCATTAACACATGGCTGGTGGCTGTAGTGGAAACCTACCTGGTAGGGAATATGGGGGTCACTGCGCCATTTGGAGCGTATTTTCAACTATTTAGAGTTGGGCCCTTGTGTGTTAGAGACTCGGGACTTCTAACCATTAGCTCAATATTTGGTGCAGGCAACTTTAGGGGCAGAATGTCCAGTTCTAGCCAGTATCCCCACACCAAGTAACAGGCATTCCGAGGTGTGGCCACCTTAATTGTGAACATTAGGCGAGTTTAGGAATACCGAATTAATTCCTCCCCACACCATTCCTAATTCTCTGTGCAGTGTTTGGTCGTCTATCTCTGCTATTAATCTCTTAGTCTAAAAGGCAAAGAAACGCTGGAGGGAGCGTTAGCAGGTTCCCCTGAAGTGCAACAGGGGGCTGGGCAGGGGCAAGTCATTTTCAGTGAGTTTGAATTTGCACCTAGTAAACCAGGTCTGGTGTTTCTGGACCCATCTATATTTGTCCACCGTAAATTCCCTCAGGGATAGCCCTGTGGACTACTCATAATGAGGCCCTTTGTCAAATAGGCCAGCCCTGCTCAGCCCTATGAACGTGAAGTGCCAACGTTTAGCCTATTCATAAAACGTCTTTAGATTTGTCATTCTTTCCTTTTTTTACCCACAACCTACTCTTACTCGCTTACTTGGCACAATTTGCTTACAAATGTTTGCCTTAACAAGTCCTATCGCTTTCTGTCCTCGTTTTTGCTGTCATTAGTTTTAATGTCCATCACTTTTTCTTAATTTGTGTTTCCAGTTTGTATATGCTGCATTTCTTTTATAGACTTTTTGCATGCATGGAGTGAACTGTTTCCTGCCCTGAAGCATCCCTTCAGTTATGAGTTATTACTTTGTTGGGGCTCTGTGCTACTTGCGCAATGGAAATAAACTTCAGTTCCTTCTCTGTGATAGAAACTGAACACTACAGATTCACGGGCAGATGGTGAATTGTCGGTGCCTCCAAGGTAAACGTGTAGCACACAATGAAATTAAATAAAAAACAATTTATAAAGCACACAAGGAGCTATGCCCAAACCCAAAAAGTGAGAAGTAGGACAGTAACCCCGAGCGGGCTAAATACATTTAGAGAGCGGAGAGCTAATTTTAAAGTTTTTCCTAAACAACATATAATTATCAATTACTGTAATGTGGTGAAGCAGTGTTCCAAAGTTTAGCTGTGGCATAAGAAAAAGATCCGCAGCCCAGTCTTGCATGGTGAGATCTGGGCACCCATGGCAGCACGAAGGACAAGCCTGGGAGATTACCACTGAAATTTAGACCTAAAACATTTAGGGCCCAAATTGTGCCTTGTGTGCATGACACAAAACCTTAAACATAATTATTTTCCTCACCGGGAGCCGATGCCACTTTTTAAGCTCCTGAGAGGCCCACTGATATTTGGAAATGTCAAAAATGAGGGGAGCAGTTGTATTTTGTAAATTCATACAAGGTGATAGAGCACAAGGTCAACTAAGAACACCCAGGGTAACCCATCTCCTATTTAGTTATTTAGGGCCAGATTTATATTTTTTTATGCAAAATTGCGCTAAAGCAGTTTTGTTTCAAAAAGTTTAGCGCTGTCTAGCGCCATATCTTAACGCCACCCGTGCATCATATTTATACTTTGACGCTGGGTGGCGCTAAGAATAGGTTAGAGTCATTTTTCCTGACCCTAACCATTGCGCCTTGTCATAAGGCAAAATGATGTTAACACAGGAAAATTGACTAATCCGGTTTACAACATGTAAACACGTCGCAAAACGGAAATGTGCCATTTTGCCCGCAATAGCGTCAAAAAGTGACGCAAATGAAGTAAGCAATGCAAAGGAGAGGCAAGATGGATCCACAAAGCCAGGAGAGACCCCAGAGAGACCCCCAAGAACCAGGAACCAGCCAGGACGACACAGACAAGACCCAGGGGAGAGACAAGAAGAAGAGGAAGTGTCACTTCAGCGCAGAGGAGCATGAAATACTGGCGAGAGAGGTGACGGAGCACCAGCATCAACTCTTCATCACCTCTAAATTGCCAATTGGAAGGAGAGAGGCGATTTGGCAACAGATTGTGGACAAGATTAACAGTGTTGGAGAGGTTAGGCAAACTGTCACTGAGTGAAAAAAACGCTGGCATGACTGCAAGCGGAGGACAAAGGAGAAAATGGCAAGGAACAGGAAGGCAGCACTGCAGACCGGAGGTGGGAGTCCAGCACCACAAGAGGACCTGGACGAGATGGAGGAGATGGTTGCAGCCGTCATCCCGGAGGAAATTGTCACTGGTATCGCAGGACAGGACAGCGCAGACTACCAGGAAACAACACATATGCAGGGTAAGTTGCATGGGGGACCAAAATGCCAAAATGTCAAGTGCAAGAAGAGGGAGGCACATACCTACTACACAATGCATGTCAGCCCTGAAAATCAGGCAGTGGAAAGGGCAAAGAGGCAAGGCATGGAACTCCCAGCACTGCCTATGCCAGGTGCATGGGCTGTGCAGGGGCATCCAGGGGCACAACACAACACAACACTAACAACCTTTGCATGGGGATACACAGCCATGCCAAGGCTGGTGGAAATGCTGAAGCAGACCAGGAGGGTAGTGTAGAATGTAAAACTGGTCTGGTGTCACAGGATAGCTGATATTGTCAGAATGTAAACCAGTGGAAAACACCCAGTCTCAGGCCATCAGCTCAAGTGGCATCCCCCATTGACAGCATTTGCCACAACTACCTGTGCTGTGTGCAATGGTCAATTAGGAAATGGCAGTTAGGTGCCCATGGGACAAATACACTTGAAATTAGGGTTCAGTATGACTACGTGGTTAATCCCCATCTATCCCTATCCAAGTGCAACTCCTGTCAACTGGTCATGTCCATAGACTCAATAACCATCAGGCACTGTCACATACATAATGATGTACACAGCAGTAATCTCATACCCATGCTGGCCATCCCTGGGTTTCTCTGCACTTAAAGTTTTCTGTGCCTTACAATCCACGTCTGGCTGGGTTTAGTTGACAGCTCCTTGTGCATTCACTCAGACACACCCCAAACATGTGATACTCAGCCTCACTTGCATACATCTGCATTTTGAATGGATCTTCCTAGGCTGGGAGGGTGGGGGGCCTGCTCTCACACAAAGGACTGCCACACCCCCTACTAGGACCCTGGCAGACAGGATTGAACTGAAAGGGGACCTGGTGCACTTCTAAGCCACTCTTTGAAGTCTCCCCCACTTCAAAGGCACATTTGAGTATAAAAACAGGGCCTCTGCCCTACCACCTCAGACACTTCCTGGAGAAGAAACCTGAACCAGAACCTGCACCCTGACAAGAAGAACTGCCTGGCTGCCTAAAGGACTCACCTGACTGCTTTCTGAAGAGGACTGCTGTTGCTCTGCTGTCTTGCTGCTCTCTTGCTTTGCTGCAGAAGTGCTCTCCAAGGGCTTGGATAGAGCTTGCCTCCTGTTCCCTGAGTCTCAGGACCAAAAAGACTTCTCTCCTGCAGCTGAAATCCCCTTGCAGGGAAGATTCGACGCACCGCCTGCCAAGAATGACACACAGCCTGCTCGCTGTGAAAAATTCACCGCACGCTGAGTCCAGAACGACGCAGTCCGACTTCGCGACAGAAGATCGACGCATCGCCAGCGACCTGAACTTTGACGCACGGCCCTACTGGATCGATGCAAGCTGACTCAGAACAACGACACCCGACCTCCTGAGAGGAATCGACGTAGCGGCTGCCATGAGGAAGAAAACCCCGCAACCTGAAGAGGATCCAAGTCCGCGCGCCGGAAATCTACACAACGTCTTCCCTGCGTGAAAAATAATGATGCAAGTCCGTGTGTGAAGGGGCAAAACCGACGCACACTCACCGTTTTCCACGCATCTCCTCCTCTTCTGTCCCTTGCGAGGATTTTTCAACGCAAACCAGGTACTTTGCCCTGCAAGAGACACTTGTTGTTTCGAGGAGAACTTAAGACACTTTTTATTACTTTTACAGTAATACTTTAACTTTAAAGACATTTGATATCACTTTCAGTGATAGCCCTACATTTGCTTATTTCATCTTTAATCATTTTGACATGCACTTATCCAGATAAATATTATATATTTTTCTAAATATTGTGTGGTGTATTTTTGTGGTGTTATATTGTAGTATTGTATGATTTATTGCACAAATACTTTATACATTGCCTTCTACGTTAGGCCTGACTGCTCAGTGCCAAGCTACCAGAGGGTGGGCACAGGATAATTTGGATTGTGTGTGACTTACCCTGACTAGAGTGAGGGTCCTTGCTTGGACAGGGGGTAACCTGACTGCCAACCAAAGATCCCATTTCTAACAGGAACCAAGATGACAATGTAGCACCAATAGGAAGTCAGTGACATCACATTACAACTGGCACAACACAGACACACTAATTGTACAATATCTCATTGCAGAGGACGATGGCTCACCTGTGGATCTGCCTGTCCTGGACTACCCTGATGACCCGGATGGCCAGCTAACAACCATCAGCCAGGAAACCCTTCAAGATGTCCTGGGAACCCTCCAGACACCACCTCCAGTCACAAGGAGGAGCATTCATGTAGCAGCCATCCCAGAGGACCCACCTACCACCCCAATAGTACGACCTGCCAGCTCAAACACAGCTGAGGACTCTGATGACACAGGGACCACCTTTGAGAGGACAGTAGTGGGAGTACAGCAGGAGCTGGCCAATGAGGTGCGGGTGGGTATGCAAACTATGGCAGCTAGACTTGAGGGAATGCGCATGTGCATGATAACGTCAGCTGAACAGACAGCAGCCAAACAAGGCACACAATCACTACTGCATGGAGTCCAGCAGTGTGTGGGAGACCCAACCACTGCCACAAGGGAGTTGCCACAACACCTGCCCTCCCAATCTTGCTGCTGCATGCATGACAAGAAGCAGGATTCCAGGCACCGGGAACTGACCTCCCTCAGGGCAGACATGGCTGCCTACCACAGGGACGTTGCTGCCATACTCAATAATCAGCAGCTCCTCCTTGCTGCACTGATGGCATATGTAGTTCCACAGATGGCAGCTGCCAGGAATTTGGTGACCACCTCTCCAACTACTGAATTGTGTGTGTCCCACTTAAACCCACCACCACCATCAAGGGCAGAGGAAACAACACACACATCAGAGGATGAAGATGTGGAACAGATCATCTTCACCCGTAGGAGTACCCGGTAGCACCAGCCCATGCAACATGGGCAGTGATTTCCCTTTGTCCTGTGCTTGACAACATGCCAGTGTTGCTACAGTTGGTGACATGCACTCTTCACTGACACACTGTTAACCTTTCCACTATAGACTGCAATTGTCTCTCACTACTCCATTGGCAATTCATGTTCCCCTGTACTGAACGACACTTCACCTCAGCATGTCCAATGACATGTCCATCAACCTTGCACTTGTGTTGTGTCACACTAGAATGGTTTACACTGATGGGGTCATAACATGGACTATGTAAATATTGCACTACAGCACTTTAAAATAAACAGCACCTACACAACCACTTTGTCTCTGTGTAATGTGACACATCAACTTTGCTGGAGATTTGTGATGCGTGTAACATGTCTATGGTCACAGAGTGTCAATACAAGAGTGCAGAAATAATGTGGGCAGATATCTAAGCACAAGGGCCCGTATTTATACTCCGTTTGCGCCGAATTAGCGTCGTTTTTTTCGACGCAAATTCGGCGCAAAACTAACGCCATATTTATACTTTGGCGTTAGACGCGTCTAGCGCCAAAGTATGGCAAATAGCGTCATTTTTTTGCGTGAACGCCTTCCTTGCGTTAATGAGATGCAAGGAAGGCGTTCCCGTCTAAAAAAATGACGGCGACGCAAATGCGTCGTATTTATACTCCCGGGCAAAAATCATGCCCGGAAGGTGGCGGGTCAAAAAACCCCGCATTTGCGCCACTATTTAACGCCTGGGTCAGGGTAGGCGTTAAGGGGCCTGTGGGCTCAAAATGAGCCCACAGGTGCCCTCCCCTGCCCCCAGGGACCCCCCTTGCCACCCCTGCCCACCCCAGGAGGACACCCAAGGATGGAGGGACCCACCCCAGGGACATTCAGGTAAGTTCAGGTAAGTATCATTTTTTATATTTTTTAATTTTTTTTGGGTGGCATAGGGGGGCCTTATTTGTGCCCCCCTACATGCCACTATGCCCAATGACCATGCCCAGGGGACATAAGTCCCCTGGGCATGGCCATTGGGCAAGGGGGCATGACTCCTGTCTTTACTAAGACAGGAGTCATTTAAATGGCGTCTGGGCGTCGAAAATAATGGCGCAAATCGGGTTGAGGCGATTTTTTTGCCTCAACCTGACTTGCCCCATTTTAAGACGCCCTAACGCCATTTTCCCCCTACGCCGGCGCTGCTTGGTCTACGTGGGTTTTTTCCACGCACACCAGGCAGCGCCGGTCTGCTAGCGCCGGCTAACGCCATTCCATAAATACGGCGCCCGCATGGCGCTTCAGAATGGCGTTAGACGGCGCTAAATTTTTTGACGCTAAACTGCGTTAGCGCAGTTTAGCGTCAAAAAGTATAAATATGGGCCAAGGTATCTACATGATGAATGTCAATGCTCGCCACATCTACTACAAGCAAGTCACTGTGTATGTGACATTTGTTTTAAAACATACATGCCTCACTCACTACATACAGCAGGAATGGCTGTGTAAGAGTGCTCGGACAATAACGTCAGCTGGGAGTACAAGTAAAAAACATTGGTGTAAAATTTGTATACTTGACCTCATCTGAAATTGGCACTACTCAGGTTAGCAGTGTTGACATGAACTTCAGGCTGCAGGCAGACGTTCCACAGTGCCCAACATCCCGACACAGGATCCAAACAATTACAGCTTAAGAAGCACACCTACCTGTCCAATACATGGGAACCATAGTCACATTGAGTGGTGGGTAAAATAAATGCCAGATGCATTGAGATATAGATTTGTTGTAGCTGCCAATGTGACAGCTCAGTTGGAAGTAGGAATTAATATGTCAAGAGAGGGATGTGGACACAGTATGGATTCCACAGGCCAACAGACAATTGGCACTGTACACTCATGCAAAGACCCTGAGCACCAAGCATATGACACATTCAGTAAGGGAGTACCTACATTTTTATTAACTATGTATGCAACTGAACTTAAAACTATGTAACACACCTATACTAACCTAATCTATCCTAACTATACATTACCCACAACTGGTCCTAACTACCCTATGCTAAGCTTACTTACCACGTTTAACAACACACTGTAAACATTTGCCCCCCACTCACCTTCTAGGACGAGACACATGCAGGACAACATATACTAACCTAAACATATCCTACCTAATCCTAAACAAATATATATATATATTTATATTTTTTTATATATACACAAAAGTCCAAACTTTAACCCCCACCCTCCCACCCACAAACTAACATGTAATAATATGAAAAACCACCCCCAAACCTATGTATCCTATCTAAACAACTACCCTACTCTAACCTATCACTAAACCCCTTAAACCCACTACAAAA
Source organism: Pleurodeles waltl (assembly GCF_031143425.1). Taxonomy (NCBI): domain Eukaryota; kingdom Metazoa; phylum Chordata; class Amphibia; order Caudata; family Salamandridae; genus Pleurodeles; species Pleurodeles waltl. The sequence goes on along the minus strand of NC_090444.1, from coordinate 621,551,396 downwards.
CAGGATGAGGAATGGGGAGGGAGAGAACTGAACTAGGGGTGAGGGAAGCAAGAGTTCGGAGGTTGGCCCTCCTCAGTGTCTTTTTGACGCCTTCAGTCTCTGTGTTCCTGTCAACATCCTTCTGTATGCTGTTCAGCTTTTTGTGGACCTTTTTCATGTCCCTCTGGAGCTCCCCTATTGCCGACATGTCTATTGCAGCAGGCGTGGTGGGCTAAGGTGCTGAGGTTGATGGTGCAGCATGTGGGGCAGATGTGACGGTGGTGGCAGTGGTCCCCTGCGCAGGTGTGGTGCTGGCTACACTCTTTGTGGCCAATGCGGGTCCCCCTTGGCTGAATGCCCACCATTCCCTCGTGGCTCGCTCTCTTTGATAGCGTTGTTCCATCTTGCGGTGAGCAGACTCAACATCCAAGATGTGGTGATATCGCACTGCCCGCTTTTGGAATGCCCTGATTTATGCAACATCCATGTTGGCAGCTGTAAAAATGAGACAGGCAACCACCAGTGTTATAATTGTATGATGCATGTACAGATGAAAATCTAACACTCTGCCTCGATTTGTACATGCAGTTCGAATCACAGTCCAGATAATACAATGTCCCTGATGAATGTAATGGCAACGCTGCCTACCCATCATGTCATTTACACCACAGCAAAGCAATAGTTGGACCAAATAAAGTGATCTGTACATTGATTTAGTGCAATGTGTCACAATGCAAAGGCAGCAACTACTTCACATGGGCCAGGCCCACTAATCTTTAACATCTGAGTCAACTTCAAAGCACACAAGACCAGTGACTGGTAGATGTAATTGGCAGGATGGTATGCATTTGCTAATCATAAGGGGTCAGTGTTGTTTGGGACACATTCATTCTTGAATGAGATGACTATCATCTACACTGCGATCATCACATCTACCTACATATATGTCATTCCCCTACCCCTGTGCCTCAGGGGTGATGGGCATGCAATACATTATCACAACTGTCGAGGACAACCACGAAGGCATGTCCACTTATACATGGATTGAGTGAGTGGAACACATGTGAGGAGGGCTGCCACCTAGAAATAAAGTATCCATAGGTCATTCACATCTACATTCATGTGTCCAGTTGTGGACAACCATCAACACCTGATCTGCCAACACAATACACAAAACACCCACATTGATGACAGCACACATCTGGCCTTGATCTGCATGCACGCCTATTACATGCCACATAATAACATGTAAATGAAGTACAACTTATGGGGCTAGATGCTGGAGAAAAGTTACCCATACCGCCAATACAGCCCTACATGTACATTACAATACAGGGATGCACAAATTTGTGTGGAAAACTGATGCATCACTGTGTTTTGAGAATGAGGGTATGACCCAGTGCCAATATACTGACACTGGTGCACTTCCAAGTCACATGTGGGCCTAGATGTGGCTACTACAGTAATCACCTCGTTCACACGCTGCTGCCTACTGTGCAGCACAAGACTCCCAAGATATGACTCTCTGCTTGTGAATGGGTAACCCTTGCACGGAACACTATGTCACCATCCAGCCTAGTAGGATATCAGATTATGTGCCAGCTCATCATATCTTGCAATTAGTCACTCACACAACAGCTTCAATCACTACACGGGACAGACATTATCACACCTACTGGATATGTCTGGGTCCTGAAATCCTGCCACTTTCCCGATTGGATAGGGGGCAGGTCCACCTATAAGACATGGAAAGGAAATATATGCTCAATGTCAGATCACTGTACTTACGTGTGGACAACATATCACAGTGTGTAACATTTTACATGAGTGAGCTGGGTATCCTGCATGTAGACAGTACATCAGACATACCACTGCAAAACCACATTGACACTGACACTCCAGTGAGTGATAGCCACACATCTGCACACATGCACTGGGTCTAACAATCATGGGGTGCTAGACCCTACTACAACCCTATGTGGCTAATCCATTTCAAATGGTAGTCCATGGCATGATTTGTATTTGGGTGAAAATTTCAATGTCACTTCCCTGGTGCACTGCAATACAAGTGACTCAGGTATTGTGGCTTGTGCATCAAGGGACACTGAGTTACTGTGTGATGGACACGTGGCTCAATTTTCAGTATGCAATTATGACAGATGTCGCCCAGTTGTATGTAGGTAACAAATACCCCATTGGCAGGGTCCCCTAAGCTGGGTATGCCCCCTTTGCCAGCATAATGGCAGGGATCTTGTGTGTGTAATGATGACAATGTAGCGCTAAACATGGATTGTCCACTTTGCTGTCCGGATACAGTGAAATGTAGTATGCTGACAGTGTCTTACCTGATCATCTTTGACAGAATGCATGGGCACAGGTGTTGCCATAGCACCTGAAATGTGTGACTAAGGGCCACATGTACGAGGATCAGGTTTTGTGAGTCGCACATTGCGAGACTTAGCAACTCACAATTTGCGAGTAGGATAATCTGATGTACAACACTGTCAATGACACTGTTTGTAATTCACAAATGGGGTGGCCAATGACCTACCTCATGAATATTCATGAGGAGATCTCATTTTGCAACCCCTTTGGTAATGGCGGCACTCACAGGGATGGTGGCCTGCTGGGCTCAGTAGACCACAATGTCTGTGACTGCTTTTAAATAAAGCTGTATTTTCTCTATTGAAATGCAGCCTTATTTCATTAAGGATAAACAGAAAGCATATCAAAAACAAATATTATAACTTTTATTTTTTTTAAGAAGCTTGCTCTGAAACAATGTTTTTGCATGCATTCACAAAGGGAAAGGATTCCCATGGGGACCCCTTCCCTATTGTGAATGGGTTAGCACCAGCTTGAAACTGGGGCTAACTGCAATTGTTTTATGACGGCATTTGCGGTCACAAAACAATCATACATCGGACTGTGACTCGCAAATAGGAAGGGAACGCCCCTTCCTAAATACCACTAGCAAACCCTATTTTGTGATTCAGCAATGTGATTGCAGAATGGCAACATTGGGTATGTGCATTGGAATAAAAACAAATTCTTGACGCAAACACACCAATTCAGAAAACTAGGCCGTTTGTGACATTTAAAAATAGCTTCGTACATGTGGCCCTAAGTGATAGTCGTACATGACTCCACAAACCTCAGGCCTGCATTGTTAACATGTATAGACATGTGGACTCCATCTCAGTACTGGGACACTAACACTTTGTTCTGCTTGCATTCAACCTGGCCACAAACATTGCATGCAGCATATCAACACATCTGCTACTGTCACTCAGGAGCATTCTATTGTACAGATTTGTCAATGTGATACTCACCAACAGGGCCACCGATCACCACACTCATTTGGTCCAGCAGATCCTGCTCTCTGGCCACAAGGTCAGCCCAGGGATGCGCTAGCTGGTGCTCATTCCTGCTTGTATGGTACATCCTCTTGAGGTGGTCGAGCACCTTGCCCAACCGCAGCTGCCTTGTCTCTGTGCGATACCCCTGTATCACCCTCCCATCCATCTTCAGCATCAAGGGCAGGAAGTGGCACACCAGCCACACAAAGCCCCCAAGCTCCTCCTCCCCCATGTGTGTCAGCCTCGCACTTCCCGACATATCCCTGAACAACAAGTCCAAACATAAAATGTAGAAAAAAGAGGAAAAGAAATGAAAATAAAGGAAACTTACAGCCCAAACCTAAGAACCCCAACCAACCCAACTAATCTAACCCCCAAACAGACACCCGACAGTACAAATACAAAATGAAAGACACTAAACTACACAAAATCACATACACAGGTACAAGAAACTAACAGATTTCACAAAAGACATGAGAGACACCACAAGATACATTAAACGCAATCGAGAGACTAGCAACACCGAGACACAGCCACACAGTCAAGAAATAGCACAGACTGTAAAGTGAAAGTGAAAGTACACCCACTATACAATGCCTGTAAACAGGATTTCCTATTACATCACTTCCTGTCCCCTTTCGGCCTGTTTTCCATCATGCGTGTATTTTTTTGACGCATACGATGTTTGTGTGAATATTTTTGATGCATCACCTACATGTGCGGCAAAATACCACGCATTACCTGTATACTTCAATTTCAATGGATATCTGCATGCATGTGGTGCGCAGGTGGAATTCACGCTAAGGGCCCATATATGGTTAGTTTGCATTTGCGGGTGTGTCAAAATGTTTGACTCTATCTGTAATTGCGTGATTTTCTAATATTTAACATGGATGCACCCTGTATCAACATGTATGGCCTGCAGTGTGTAATACAGTGTTTGGCCACATGTGGTAGAGCATGCAACTTTGTGTTGTGGGTGTGAATGATCTGTAACAAAGATGTGTGTGTTTCTGAAGGAACGGCATGCAATACTTTGGACGTCATGCAAATGTATGAATGTGTGCCAAATGTGTGTCTACATTTGATGGCAATCAGTGATCTACAACAGTCAGGGTATGTGTTTGTAACATGTGTTGACTCATGTGATGTGTGTAGTTGTTTGACTTAGGGGACATTACATTTCACACGACAAACAAAACTCAGGTATTATTGAGGATGGCTGATGAATGCTATGTAGGATATGTTACCCCTCAAATGTCATTAATTGTTGGTTACAACTTCATGGTGACTTGTGTGTGGACTACACAAATGTCTGACATGTGTACATGTTTGGTACGTACTGTGTTTGAGACACTGTGCCTTAATTCCACCCATAAAATGTTTGGTACACATCAGTTTGACTGATTACAGTTACCTATGTTACTTGTGTTGCTGTGGTGGATCTGCTGCCCTGGCTGCATGTGTTCACATATTTTTAGATGTGCATTCCACAGAAGTGTCCAGTTCAAGTGTGGGGGCATGTGTACCCTGTGTCAGGATTGGGCTCCACGGTGTCACGGTTTCAGGCGCGTATAGTCAGGACTCTGTTGGGGCACCCCTTGAATTCACAGAGTATCTCGCAAGTAGGTAGTGTACCAAAGCAGAAGAGCATCTAAAGGTATACAAGGGAAAAGGACAGCTATGGTAAGGCAGAGAAAACAGGAAAGTGAAGGCAGAGCAACCTTAGTGTGAACAAATATGGAACGGATCAGTAATGGACAAACACGCTGGGGTTATCACTAAGGTTGTACACAGGGAAGGGCTCAGAACTTCCCATAGCAATAGGGAACGTCAATGCCTCTGAGCAGATTACTCTTACAGATAGTCACCACGCAAGCCCCATAGAAAGGAGGCAGCAGAAGTGATTCTGTCTCTGGACCCTTAGGGCACAAACAGGGATTGTACTTACATACACAAGACTAGCCCTTGTGGGTCCAGCTGGATACACAGTGGCAATTCCTGGAAAACAGCCATAGCACAGTGTCAATGTTAAGCACTAAAGATTACATACAACACTAGTCAAAGGATGGGGGCTGGATTTGCCTCCCGGAAACCAGGTGCCAACCCAAATACAAAGGAAAACTCTTCTACACAGGCTAGGACTGATAGTACGCTTACCAGACATGATAACCCAAGAGGAAATAGAAACAAAAGGAACAAATTAGGAGGCAAAGCCAGGAACAGGCTCAGGCTGGCGCAAAGGCTGGGACAGGACTGGGAAACAGAGAGTTGGAACAAGCAGGAACAGGGCTGGGAAACAGAAAGCAGGCTCTGGCTGAAACAAACAGGAACAAGGCTGAGAAACAGGGAGCAGACTCTGACTAGAACAAGCAGGAACAGGACTGGGACAACAGAGAGCAGGTTCAGGCTGAATCAGGACTGTAACACAATACAATTAGGGGTCTAGAACACAAAGGAATTGTACTTCAATGCATGACGAGGAGCTTTCGGGAATGGCAGCTTATAAGTAGTTCCAGGCAGCAGCAAGGCCAGGGCAGAGTCACATGGCTGGGCTGCACAAGAGAGGTCACAGGTGCTTGCAGCTTCAGTCTCTCACAAGTCCTGGGGAAGAGAATCCAGTATGAAGGGACAACCTGACCTTTCCCATAGGAAGCAATGAACAGAAGATTACAGGTCTTACTGACTATCAGGCAGTGCATTATGGGACCTGAAGTCCATGGAAGCTAATGTAGTTCTTCGTTAGCATACCATATGGAAAAGGGAAGCAAACAGGAGTCAGAAAGGGATTCTTGGTGAGTGTTAATGATGATTCACAGGGTACAGATAGTCTGTTTACAGCGCCCCCTAGAGATGGGAGGGCAGAGACGTAACACATGGCAGTGGCAGGACTGATTTCCAGGGATGGACTGCGCAGGGCATGTGTTGTGAACATTGCCTGTCATGCCTGGGACACTCATGCTATCCATTTTCACAAATGATACCCCCCTTGTCACACAAGCTCCTTGCAGAAATTGCAAGTGTCACACTTACTAATGTCAGGGGTCTGTTCATACAGTCCTGTACTTCTGAAATTTCACATCCACTGCCTCATGTATTGGGCACTTATTTACCTTATGATTGGAGATGTCATAGTTGTGTGTCATGTGCTACAGTAGACCATGTTGGCAACGTGGATGTGAGTCATCTGTTATGGTCCATTGATTTTGTCCTTTATATGTGACATTCAAGAGATGAGTATTTTTTATATGTGCGTGATGTTTGCTGTACAATCATAGGCATCACATGTGATGTTGCATCAGAAGTAGTCAGATTTGTCTTTGTAACATGCTCCCTGAGGTAATCCCCATATTCCTAAGGAACATGTGATGGAGAATGAAGAAACCAGCGCAGGATTGTGTGATCAAGTAAGGTGTCTATTTACTTATCTTAACAAGGTGTGTAGAGTGACTATTAAGTGAAAAGGTTGTGTACAATTTGCTGTCTGCGGTGCATTACTGCAGCTGTGTTCTGCTGTTCCCCCTCATTTTCCCTGCCACCATCCTCCTCCTCCTCAGGCAGTTTTGGGTCTGGCTCATAGTTTGGGATGTTCCTCCTCACACAAATGTTGTGCAGGATTTCACAGGTCAGTATAATTTTACATACAATGTATGGGGCATATAGGAGGCTGCCTCTTGTGATGTCCAGGCACCTGAATCTGGACTTCAGGATGCCAAAGTTCCTTTCCACAATGATGCGTGTCCTCCGATGTGCCTCATTATAGGCACGCTCTGCTGCTGTGCTTGGGTTGGGGAATGGGGTCATGATCCATTGCTGGATCCTGTAACTCTGATCCGCTGTAAAAGATAATAGGAGTGAGTATTTTGTTAGTGCTTGCTACTGGAATGTCATGTAGCATGGCAGTTGATATCTTGTGTCGTCTGTGACGCATATGTGTTTGTGGTATTGTGTGAGATCCTGGGCTTCTGTGATGTTTTATCTTCACAGGGTTGTTTGACATGACAACGTGTTTAGCTCATTGACCTGGGATCTATGACTTTTTTTCCAAACTGTTGGTCAGTATGTATGTACCATTCATTGTGTAGTGTCCAACATGTTTTTGTGTGCTTTCACCGGAGGGGACATGATACATCTACACACATAATGGATTCAGATGTGGTGGTAACATGGTTGCACTACATGTCCTGGACATCCCATCCATTTAGACATATGTCATTGCAGACAAAATGCAACACTGCTGCCATTTTTTTGGGGTAGGTGACAATGCACAGCACATCTCCATAAGTTGGCAGCACTGAGCTGTTCAGTATTGACAAAGCACATTACCCTGTGTGTGACTTGTTTCTAGGCAAGCCTTTTTTGTTCCCTCTGCCAGTAGCTCATGTGTAACCATGCACCTACACTACCAAACTTGCACCAGGGAACCTGGCTAACTGCCCTGTGGAGGTGGATGTATCTGTGCAGGAAGGGCCATCTCCCTCTACATATGCTATTTTGATGGACAATTGGCTCTTTCAGTGTGTGCAGCAGTGTGCAGTTTGCATTAGTGCCACATCAATTTGTGTTCATAGCACAGTCCACTTCCTTATTGCAACCTGGAAACGGAAGCCCATCAGTGATGTATGATGTTGGGACTTCCTCAGTATTTCCGTGTCACCTACATCTGAGTCAGCATCATCATGCTATGTGTCTCATGGTGTTAGACCTGCTGCAACACACATTGCAAATCCCTTCCACACTACATACTGTTTGGGAGGGTGGCAGATTGACTATGTAATTGTAAATGGTTCATCTTCCAAGTTGTACTTAAAGTGCATGCCATGTCATTGTCACTGCGGGCTTTGACATTGGTCCCTTGTAGCTCTAGAGTGGCAGCTAATGTTTGTGGCAGCCGTCATTTGTCCAGAGGTGTGTATCCTATTGTGTCAGGGTGTACAACATAGCGACCAGTGTCACACCTCAGTGTCAGCCTGCCCACGTGTCAATGTAGTGGTGTATGTTTTGTGTGTCCTACAGGGTTGTTGTGCTGTGCGTATATTGCTAGGTTTATTGACTTACCGACAAGAAGGCCATTGCCATATTGTCCGTCTTGGAAGTGCTGATTGATCCTGCTGCAGCGGAATATGAATGAATCATGGACACTCCCAGGATACTTGGCCAAGATATTTGTGAACAATCCCTGGTGGTCAACTATGGCCTGCACATTGATAAGAATGCGTGTGCTTTCTGTTCCTGAATAGGTGCTCTGTTGCTGCAGGTGGGACGATCCGGACATAGGTGCAGTCAATTCCACCAAGCACATGCGGGAAGCCAGGGATTTGATAAAAGCCCTGTATTATCTCCTGCTGCTTCTGCTGGGTGTTGGGGAGGCTTATGTAGCGAGGTGTGAGGGAGATTATGGCATCTAACACCAGGGGAAGAAGGCCGAGAATGAGGGCTGTGATACCCCAGCAACCAGGGCACCCGTTGTCTGGAAGGAGCCACTTGCCAACATATGCAGGACAGCTAGCAGCTTGGTCACTGGTGGTACGTTGTGTTGTGTCTGTAGGTTAGCTGTTAGTTGTGGCTCCATATGGCACAGCAGCTGGTGTATGGTTTACCAGTTGAGTCGATACCCCCGTATGATGTCCTGTTCCCTGAGGCCATGGACAGTTGTCCTGTTTCTGAAAAGTCTCTCTTTCCTTCTGCGTTGCCTTTGTGGGCTGCGTTGAGGTGGTGGTAGCTGCTGCCGTTGGTCCTGTGCTTGGCGTTGCCTTGCAAGATGCATCAGTAGCGCCTCCATGTTGTCCTGTAGGTCTGTAATGTTGCTTGTGTGTGTTTTCCTTAAGTAGTGGTGTGTTTGCCTCATTTTAATGCCCCCCCTGATCCAGGCATTCAATTTTGACACAAATCGGGTTTAGCATAATTTTTCGGGTCCACCTCCCACCCGTGCGTCATTTTTGCCCGGGTGGATAAATATGGCTCTAGGGTGTTCGAGTCATTTTTTGGACGGGAACACCTACCTTGCATCTCATTGACGCAAGGCGGTTTCACGCATCCTGAAAGTGATGTTAACTCCATATTTTTGATGCTAGATGGGTCTAGCGTCAAAATATAAATATGGAGTTTAGTTTGCGCTGGATTTGCATTTAAAAAAATTACGCAAATCCGGCGCAAACAGAGTATAAATATGGGCCTTAGTTTATAGCATTCCCCTTTGTGTTTTTTTTAACCTTTTTGGTTCTTTCTTTGATAAATAACTTTTGAAGTTCTGCTTCTTTGGCCTGGATTGCGAGTTGGTCTATTTTAGCCGAAGTGGTCACTCTGGGTGAAATACCTTTACTCTTAACTTTGAGTTGAGTCCACATCCGGAAATACCAGGTGCGGTAAAGAAATAGGATTTCTTTATATTGCTCCTCCCTGATTTTTCCAGGTGAGGTTTAACCATTGTTAACTCAGCACTCAGTAATTCTGGGTGTGGAATTTAAATATATGATTAGAAGTTAAACACCCTTTGTTTGGGGTGATTCAATCTTTTCTGGTCAACTTGGCAGGGCACTTCCCCTGTAATCACACAGTCAACAAGGTGTAAATGATGCTGCATTGTACCTAGCGCTCCCTGCCTGCTAATCCAAATGAAAGAAAGAGACCAGTATAAGAGCCGTAGGTCTCATATATGTCTTTGGAATAAATGCAATATAAAGGAAGGGACTTTAGGAGCCCTAAAGAAGTCTGTTGACCCGTATGCACTTACAAGATGCAGCTGTGAGAAGATTCTGTGGGTAGTGACCAACTGCACTTAAACAGATTTCCAATATTATCTGATTTTTTTAACCATGTCAAAGGTACGCAATTCCTGAGGTTTTACCCTGGCATATTTTTGGACTTATTGTGATCCCTTCTTTAATGAATTAATTCTCTCATCACTGGTTGAGTCCATCAAAGTGGCACCTCCCTACTTTGGTGTAGATAGATCGCCTATGATAAAGCATGCTAACAGGTTATAAAAAACATAATTGGTCCCTCCATGTTTTTATAAATCTACCAAAGCGCCCAGGACTGATGGAGTACCAATGGATCCAATTAAGCGTAACAGTGATTTATAGGCCCCTCTAATTACAAATGTTTTTCATAAAATTGCAGCTAACTGTATCCCAAAATCCAGGTCTCCTTAATTTATTCTACCCATCTTCAAGAAAGGTAACGGGCTACAACTGGGGTGCTAGAGCCCTATTTTCCTTATTGACTTTGCCATTCAAATCTTGGGGAGAGTCATCTGTAACAGCATTAGAGAAAGGACAGTGATAATATTACCCATGCCAATAAGGATTCCATGAAGGCGCAAGTACTGTGGAGCAGCACCTGAATCTTCATTTGATTCTAGGCAAATATATAGTAGCAAACCATGCCCTCTAAACCTGGCCTTCAATGACCTCTCTTGTGCGTTTGATCAGGCTAACTGATCCAAACTCTGGAAAATCCTTTTGGAGCTTGGTCTTGCTTTCCCTTTGGTGCATTTTCTTGCAGACCTACATTCAGATGTAGAGTCTAGAATGTGTTATAGTCCAAGTGGCAAATATCCTACCCCTTTCAGGATGGATTGCAGAGTCCGGCAGGGCTGCGTCATGGTACCCGTCTTGTTCACTGTTTGTATTAATACCTTGAACAAGTGTCTGACTCAATGTTATCTTGCCATGCCTAGAATTAACTTATGCTGTTCCCAGCCCTAATATATGCAGATGACATCATATTGGCACACAATCTGAGGAGGTTTGAATGGCTGATGGCTGCCTTTTTGGACTTCATGTCTGAGCTAAAACTAGACACTCATTTTTGACATGTTGGCCGCAAAGCTCCTCACTGAAAATTCTTAGCATGAAGGGTAAAAAATTACTAAAGGTTCATCCTTTTCCCTAATGTGGGGTAGTTTTCGACTACTCGAACTATCAGGGCAGTAACCTATCCATTAGGACCAAAAAATGTAGGCGGTTTGTGGGTGCCATATTTAATATATCTTTGGTAATTGGAACAAGGTCCCTTCCCCCTTTCCTAGAAATATACAAAAAGACAAGGTGTGCCAATAGCTTTTTATGAGGTGTTTTGCAACTGGAGGTGAACCGAGGCTATTGTCACATTTTAGGCTTACCTCCTTCGTATCCCAGTTATATGTGTGATGAGAAATCGAGCCTTCCATTTTTGGAGGACTCAGTTAAACTCATCCTACTTAACTTTTTGGATTTTGGTATGGTTAAATCCTAAAGCCAATCTTAATCGCCTCATTATTAAAGACTGTTTGAGATGAGGTAAAGGCCTCAAAATACCACGGATCCCCTAGGTTAAGAGAGCCCTTGAGGGCTTAGGGCTACAACACATTTTAAATCATCCACCTGCTAACCGTTTTACATATGTTAGCCCTTTTTTAGTGCCTTGACACCTTATGGTAGATGTTGTGCTCTTACAAATGTATGTCCTTTCATTTAATTTGCGAACCTAATAAATGCAGAATGTGACTTTTGTTTATGGGCAAAAGGTGTATTGACAGGGAGCAGAATGCATTGAAGAAACACCCTGTTAGGGAATATGTTGTGTTACAAGCGACTCCTGACACACAGTCCTACTCGCTAAAACTAGCGGGACCCTGGGAAAGGACACTGCTGACACGCGCTAGGCTAAGGGGACATACATTCTTAAATTTGTTGTTCAGTGGGGCAATATGATCAGGCCAGTATTTTAATTTGTCGATGTGACGGTTATTCTGTTCAATCACTATTGCACTTTTTTTTTTTTTTGTAGATCCTACAGTATTTATTCTAAGTGTGTTTAATACCTTTTGTGAAGCTGCGTAATTGTGCACAAGGTAAACCTGCCTTGTGTTTTTTTACAGCTGTTAAACGAGGATGAAGTTTACTTTGTGGTTGTATCATTTTCGAAATCTGTTTTGAGATATCAGAGATCCACACTGGCCTGAGAGCTCAGTATGTTGGTGAATGCAAAAGTAAACTACTGGAAAATGAATAAAACACATTTATGTAAGAAAGCAAACAATGTAATTTGTGTGATTTTGTTTCAACACAACCAAACTGTTTATGTTCCAATATGCTGATTTATGTCAACAATACATTCATTGCTGTGTCTATTGAGTGCATTAAATGCATAATGTACTGGTTCATACAGATACTATGGGGCAGATGTATCAAGAATGCATTTTGCGAGTCGGAAATAGTGATTTTTAAGAAATCGCTATTTCTGATTCGCAAAATGCAATGTATCATATTTGCGATTCGGTAATAGCGATTTCTTAAAAATCGCAAATGCTATTACCGAATCGCAAATTGCGATACAGCCCCCATTCGCATCTATGGGCCTGTAGGCCCATATTTGCGAATATTTAGCATCTCCCAAATTTCGAATTCCTAAGTGGAATTCGCAATTTTTGGAAATGCAAAGTCCAGGGTGCTGGGGGCCTTAGGCCCCCTCTACTGCACCCCCAAATATTTTTTTACAACATGCAAGGTGCACACATGCCAAAAGGGCATGTGTGCTTTACATGTAAATTTTAAAAATGCATTTTAAATGCACTTTTAAAATTTGCACATGGTTACCACCAAGTTCAACTTGGTGGTAAATAGCAATTCCTTAATGCCCAATTCGCATTAAGGAATTGCTTCTTACATGTGCTTTAGAAATCGCAAATAAGGAGTTAGGAATTCACAATTTGGGACATGCAAAATATTCGCAAATATGGGCCGACAGGCCCATAGATGCGAATGGGGGCTGTATCACAATTTGCGATTCGGTAATAGCATTTGCGATTTTTAAGAAATCGCTATTACGGAATCGCAAATGTGATACATTGCATTTTGCGAATCAGAAATAGCGATTTCTTAAAAATCGCTATTTTCGATTTGAAAAATACATTCTTGATACATCTGGCCCTTACTCTTGACTTGTATGTGTAATAGATTGGTTGCAATGTACAACCTTTTGCTTTAAAAGCTTTATTTTATAGTTGAAACATGTGATGCACTAGTTCACATGCATATCCTACTGACATGAATACAACATTGATTTTTATGTATACTGTACATATTGACACATATAATTGCATGGTTCATTTACTTAATACATGGCTTTATTCTTGTAATGTACTGATTTGTATGTGAAATCTGTTGGTTTAAATGTAAAACCAACTTGTTTGAAAGCATTACAGTCTGAATGTACTGGTTCTTAAGCATAACCTGCAAGTTTGTAAATATTTCATGCAGATTTGCAGGCATCAAATACTAACAGCAGTGCACAACTGCATGCTTATCACAAATAATATTGATATGGAAGCACTCCATAAGTGTTTGCATAATAAATATTCTGTTTTCTGAAATTCACTTAATGATTTGTGTATACAATATACCAGTACAATATTTTGGCATTACAATTGCATACTGTTTATTTGTCCAATCATATTGAATAATTAACTTGGTTTGAATGGGTTTTATAATGACACTGTGCTTCATGGATTGGTTTGCCCACACTACATTATGGTTTGACGCAGCAAATTTGAGAGGGTGAACACAATGTCGGAGGTGTCTGGAAGCTGGAGGCTCAATTTTCTCAGGTCTGGGAGAAGCTACTACCTGTGACTCGAGAAGCACTGGCTATTAAACTGCAGAGAGACCTGCCTTGGATCTTTTACTCATGGCATCTCTTCATCACTGTAAGGTTATGTTTGGAAAAATAATGTCTACATTTCAAACTGGTGATATGCCCATTTGAAGCGTGATTTAGCACACTGAAAAATAGTTACCGTATGAACATTATTTTAAAGAGTATGCTTTCTTTTACCACTGATTGCAACAGTGTTGAACCGAGATAGATGGACATTGCTTACAAATCGGCTCGCATATTCAAATTTGTATATAGAAAACAAACTACATGGCTTACAACTGTTCCTTCTCAAATTTGTAGAGGGGCATGTTAACACATTTTGCAAAGCATGAATCTTTTGGTATTAAGGGGCATCAGGCCTCCTGTTTTTGTTGAATAAAGGAAACCTGCGTTTGGCAAGTCCAGTGAACTGTCTGAAAAGGACCAGTCCAACACACATCATTTAAAGCAAAGCATTGTTAATTTTCACTTGCAGAAAAATAACTTTTTAGAGTTCTCTTTACGGGCATGACATAGAAAGTGCATGGGGGCGCAGCTGAAATATGTACCTGCTTTATGCTGAATTCAGGCACTTTGTTATTCAGAAGAGGGTGTACAATATATGTTTGAGTGGTGCATTTTAATATACTGTGTGAGGCAGGTAAATAGTGACCTTCTAGTAAACTATTTCTGAAATAGACAATTTTTGACTTTAGCATTAAGGTCAATTTTGTTTAACTATAAAAGACACATATGCACTACTTTTAAATGGTATGCATCCTGCACTCTGCCTTAGGGCTAGTAAGGCCTACTTTATGGGTGACTTACTATTATTTAAATGGAAGGTTTAGACCGGTTCAAAGGTGATTTTAACAGGCACACATGGCGGTTTTAAAACTGCTAAGCTAGGCTGCTGTAGCAAGCCTTGGGTCATATTTTATCTTGTCACTGCAGTCGTGCACAATAAATGATGCAATCCACTAGTGAAATTTGACTTACAGGCCATGTTTATGCAAGGCACCATATGGTTACAGTTAAATATGCCAATTGTGCACATGTTTTAGGGATCAGAGCCCATGTTACAGAGATGAAAAACCAGCAGCATCAGTCGAAACCTCGGGCAGATAATGAAACAAGAGGCATTTCTTACAACAGGGCCTGAGCAACAGGGTAAAACAAAAACAGCAGCATCAGTGCAAACAATGGGAAAGATCATGAAAAAGTGGCATTTCTTAAGCCACGAAGGACCAATATGCAATTTTATATATGCAAATGAGGCACAAAGATGGCAGTACTTCACAAAAAACTGAATTTAGCAGAAAGCCATATCATTTAAAATGGCCAATTTGGCTTTCCAAGTGAAACCAACCAAATTCAAGTGGTCTAGCAGTATATCCCAAGAAAACCTACATGTACCTTAATTTTTTCGAAACCATGTACCTTACATAGCTTTTCCTCATGTGGTTATCCTTCAATAAAAATGTATCCTGGAAGGTCTACTTAACAAGTTCAAATTTCTTGCTTGATTCTGCTGGCTTGTTTTTTCACTGTTACACAGCACCTTGGTTCACATATAACAGGATCTTTCTGTGCAAGCACTGCAGATTTTTATGGATAGTGCACTCCAGTGCTGCAAAGCTCTATGCCAGTCCAACTTTATGAAATTTTGGCTAACAAATTGTTGGACTTGTTGCTTTCTGTAGGGTCACCCCGAGACTTTTTAGTCTTCACCCTTCCTGTTTTCTGAACCGGTTTTATTGGCATAAAGGATTTTGTGGACTTTAGCAGTGCTAAAGTGTTAGTGCGCTCTCCTTTAAATATGGTAAACTTGGCTTACACCCAATTGGCATATTTAATTTACTTAAAGTCCCTAGTAAAGTGGTGCTACATATACCCAGGGCCTGTAAATTAAATGCTGCTAGTGGGCCTGCAGCACTCATTTCGGCACTGACTTCAGTAGTTGTTTATACATGTCTCAGGCCTGCCACTGTAGCCTGTATGTGCAGTTTTATAACTTCCATTTCGACCTGGCAAGATAAACCTTTTGCCAGGCCCACCCCCCCTTTTTATTACATATAAATCACCACTAGGGTAGACCCAAAACACCCCAGCGGGTAATGTTCTGTGTATTTCAAAAGTGGAATATGTAATTTTAGTGTGTCTTGGTAAGGATAGACTCCTATATTAGCTTTTCGCTACTGTGAGCCCTACCTCTCCCATAGGACAACATTGGGATAACTTATCACATTTATTAAGTGATAACTTTCAATTTGGAGCATGTAGGAATGTCGAGCTTGGTGTCAAACAAATTGTAATTTAAAGCCCTCTTTAATGGTAAAGTCAGATTTTAAGTCACAATTCTGAAAATGTCACTTTTAGAAAGTTGTCATTTTCCTATCCTAACCATTTGGTGCCTGCATCCTGTTTACTGGGTCACATTACTAGGTGTATCTGGCAGTTGATCTTTGACTCACTGCCTGGTAGCACTACACAAAGAGATGTTGGCAGGATAGGCCATTTCTGACTTGATGAGGGGGAGAAGCTGTCACCACACCTTCATATCAGAAAGGCTCTACCTGCGCACACTCACAAAGGGTTTGACAGTAGTCTATTGTGACCCTGGAAAATCTGGGGTCAGGGCAGGGAGGCAGAAATTCCAAGCAGCTCTGGAGGTGGAAATATTCTGAAACCTTCTTCTACTTCAAAGTGTGCACCAAGTATAAATATTGGACCCTCAGACTCAGCTCTTCAGTACACCTCTGGACCTGTGGAAGACTCAGAAGAACTGCTATGCTGCTCTGCCAGAAAGGCTGATACTCTGCTGCCCTGCTGCCCTGCTGCCCTGTTGCCTGAGTGAACGCTAGACCTGCATCTTAATTGAAGGACCACAAAAGTGTGTCCAAGGGCCAGTTGGCCGGCCTCCGGATCAGAAGCTTCAGGGACAGAACAGGCTCTAACTATCACAGCAGCTGGACTGAGTCTGCTGTGAGTCTTGTCACCCAAGTGGTGCCACTCCAGTCTATCACCTATTGGGGGTTGCCAGTACATAGTTGTATTTAGGACCATTTTTTGCATAGACAGAATGTTTTTTGTTTTGCCAATAACTTTGGCGCCATTTGACAAATCTTCACGCAATTTTCAAAACTAATACTTTGGTCAGGTCAGCTGCTGTCTTGAAAGTTTCAGAGTGATTGGTTAAGTAGGGTCCGAATAAAAGGGTGATCCCAAAACACTTTTTCCCAATTTTACGTCAATGGGATTTTTCATATTTTGTTAACATGACTACAGCCTGAACTGTTGAACAGAATTACACCAGGTTTGGCAGACAGCCTTTAGTAGTTTTGGAGATATTAGAGTTTAAATAATATAGATAGCTAGGGACACAGATCCTCAGTGGATCCATCTATCCCTGTGCTAATATCTGATTCAACAAGGAAGTGTTGGCAGCCATCTTAGGACTGAGCTTCAACTGAATCCAACAAAAAAAGGAAAAAAAGAAAAGAGTAGGGTCACCCTGAGCCCCTACCTTTGGACTAGGGGGGGGTCTCTCATGGACCCCACCAAGGCAAAAAAGCTTTTTTTTTTAAATGTCGGGAAAATCCATGGATCTGGATCCACAGATTTTCCTAACATTTTTTTTTTAAAAACGGTCTCCGGCTCTTGTTTTTTTTTTTTTTTTTGCCCCAGGTGGGCGAGGTCCCGGGAGCATTGGGGTCTTTAAAAAGGAGGGGGGTGCATGGGCCCCCCCTTCTAGGGCTTGTATTAGCCCCAGAGACTGCCACCTCCCCAGGGCAATCAGAGGCAAAAATGCAGGGAGTCTGCTGGCCCCAACCTGTGCCCTGGGGACCACCACCTTCCTGGGGCAAAACAATATTTTGATATGGGGAGGCCCGTATGGCCTCCCTAAGAATCTCTAGGACCACCACCTCCCTAGGGCTCGATGTAATCTGCATGCAGGGGGGGGGCAATAGGCCCCCCGCAGCCCGCCACCCTCCTGGGGCTAAAATTAAAGATTTAAAGAGGTCTGTTGCGGACCTCTTTGCCAGGGGACAAGCACCTCCCTGGGGGTATTCCTGTCAATTATAGGGGTGGCCACGTGGACCCCCACTGCCATGGGGACTGACACCTCCCTGGGGCTGAAATAAAAGAGTGAAGGGGGTTCACTGCAGACCCCCAGCCCTGGGGAGCACCACCTCCCCGGGGCAAATACAATGTTGGAGGGGGGCCAGGTGCCCCGCTCATGGAGCCATACAGGGCCCTGAGGACCACCAGCCCCAGGGCCCACTCCTGCTATGTCCTGGGGTGCCCTCTCCCGGACATAGCCGTTTGCTTTTGCTTGGTGAGTGCTGACAGCTCCCACCAAGCAAAAGCAAACATAACTCGGCTTTCTGCAAGCTGGAGCTGTCAAAAAGGCTTCTGTTTGCAGACAAATGAGTTTTCATCTCTTTCCCTGCACGCAAATATGCTTTTAGGGAAACAGATGAAAATATTGCTCCTTCAAGCAGGGAGCTGCTATTTCAAGCACCTCCCTGCTTGTGTGAGCAGTACTGGCTCCCACAGGCTGTATGGAGCCGACTAGGACTGCAGGGGCCGTGTGCGACGCGGGGTTGGGTAGCTATAGGGGGGTGGCCTTGAGGACTGGCCACAGGTTAGGCCGGGCAGCCAACCCCCGCTGCGCATGGCCAAAGGCCATGCACAACATGAGTTTGGGTGGTGATAGGGGCTTGTTATAGGGGCTTGCCAAAGGCTAAGTGCTGCGTTGGTTGGATTATCATACAGTAATCAATCAAATCAGTCAGTCATAGATTTGTAGAGTGCAGCTAATCGCCCATAGGATATCTAGCCGCTGTTTGTGGATGTGCTGCTCAGTCGAAGAGCCAGGTTTTGAGGTTCTTCCTGAACTGCTTCAGTGATGTGGTCTGCCTGAGCTTGAAAGGTAGCATGTTCCATGTCCGGGCTGCAAGGTAGGAGAAGGATCTTCCTCCTGCTGTGCTTTTCTGGATCTTTGGGACAGCTCCAAGGGTGAACAGCGACGAACTGAGATGTCCGTTGGGTACGTAGAAAGCGAGGTGGTGGTTGAGGTATGCCGGTCCTATGTTGTGCAGTGCCTTGTAGGTGTGCATCAGGAGTTTGTATGTGATGCATTTGTTGACAGGGAGACGGTGTAGATCTTTGAGGTGGGAGGAGATTCGGCTGTGTCGGGGTGTCCAGGATGAATCTGGCTGCTGCATTCTGGACTCTTGTAGTCTTGATTGAAATTTCTTTGTGATGCCGGCAGAGTGCATTGCCATAGTCCAGTTTGCTAGTGACAAGTGCATGGGTGACTGTCTTTCTCGTGTCAGAGGGAATCAACTTGAAAATGTTCTGCTGTAGTCGGAGCGTGTGAAAGCATGACAAAGAGACGGTGTTGACTTGACGGATCATGGATAGAGAGGAGTCCAGGATGATGCCCAGGTTGCTCCATGGTCTGTGGGGGTGTTTCCCAGAGCGGTGAGCCACTGGGAATCTTTCTAGTCAGAAGGGGTGGAGCCGATTATGAGGATCTCTGTCTTGTCTGAGTATGTTTGAGGGAGCTGACCTCCATCCAGGTGGTGACTGCTTTCATCCCATTGTGGAAATTTCTCATGGCCTTGGCAGAGTCCCCGGACAGGGAGAGGATCAGTTGGGTGTCATCAGCATAAGAGACTATGTTTAGCCCATGTTGTTTGATGATCTTGGCATCGGGCTGAGTGAAGATCTTTGGGGCACTCCGCAGCATGTGTCTTTGAGTTATGACATCAAAGGTGGTAGCCTGACAATCTGTGTTTATCTGGTGAGGAAGGACCTGATCCAATGCAGAGCTTTATCTCAGATGCCGGTGTTGTGTAGTCTGTTGCAGTGTGGAGTAGAAGACGGTTTCAAATGAGGTCAAGAGGGATGAGTGCAGCCAGGCCTCCACGCTCCAGTATGATGCGTATGTTGTCGGTGGCTTCTAGGAGTGTGGTTTCAGTGCTGTGGTTGCTTCTGAATCCAGATTGGGATGGGTCTAGGATGCAGTGTGTCTCGAGGAATTCTGAGAGTTGCTGGTTGACAGCCTTCTCTGTTACCTTTGCTGGGAAAGGGAGCAGAGAGATGAGTCTGTAGTTTTTCAGCTCCCTAGGGTTTGCGCGTGGGTTTCTTGAGTAGCGGGTTGATTTTGGAATGCTTCCAGTCTGATGGGAAGGTAGTAGCCTCGAAGGATTTGTTGATAGTTCGGCAGAACTCCAGTGCCATGGTGGCACTGGCAAGGTTGAAGATATGAAGAGGGCACGGATCTGAGGGTACTCCTGAGTGGAGGGAGTTCATCAGTCTTTGGGTGCCCTCTTTGATGATGGGGGTCGTGGTGAGCGGTGTTGGCGGGTTTTGGTTCCTGAAGCCTTCAGACATGTCCTGGATTTTTCAGTGAAAGAAAGAAGCGAGGTCGTTGCAGAGGTCTAGGGAGGGAGGAATGGATGAGGTGTCTGTCCCGGTGTTCATGAACTCTTTGATGATGGCGAAGAGCTCTTTGCTGTTGTGAGTGCTGGTGTTGAGGCGTGCTTGAAAGGCGGCTTTTTTGGCAACTCTGATGTTCTGGTGGTGCATGGTGCCTGCATTCTTGAAGGCTGTGCGGTCTTTGGTTGATTTGCTGATCTTCCATTTCTGTTCCAGTCGTCTGCAGAAGGGCTTGGATTCCTGTGGTTCTGCCGTAAACCATTTAGGTGTTTTGCTCTGTCGAATTATTGCTGTTTTCCTTAGGGGGGCTACGTTGTCAGTGCAGGTCAATAGCCAGCGGTGTAGGTTGCGTGCTGCTTCATTTGCGTTCGCTGCGTCTGGTGGGAGGGAGTGGTTGAGAGCATTGGTGAGTTGTGCTTCCGTGACTTTACCCCAGCTTCTGCCAGCGGGATAGGGAGTGTAATGGTGTGTGGTGTTCTTTGTGTAGGTAAAGTGGATGCACTTGTGGTCGTTCCAATGGTGTTTGGAGGTGTGAGAGATGGTGATAATGTCCGCTGCTGAGAAAACGAGGTTGAGCTTGTGTCCCACCCTGTGGGTGGGACGTTGATGAGTTGTTTGAGGTTGAGAGTTGTGAGGTTGCCCAGGAGGTTTGTGGTGTTGGGGTCATTGTGAGTCTCAAGGTAGAAGTTGAGGTTTCCGAGTAGGATGTAGTTGGAGGAGGAGACTGTTTGGGGGGTGACGAGGTCGGCGATGTCTTCGCCAAACTGGGGTCGGGGTCCGGGCAGCTTGTAGATAAGGGTGCCACAGAGGAAGGTGTTTGGGTTGGTCTGGATCTGGAAGTGTAGGTGCTCATTGGTTGATTGAGACTGCTGCTATTTGGTGGTTGTTAGGCGGAGGTTGTTCTATGCCTACTCCAGGTTGGTTGGCTCTGCCCTTGTGGATGATTTTGCAGTTGTCTGGGATAGCTGTGGTGATATTTGGGGCAGCAGTGGGGGTGAGTCATGTCTCCGTGAAGAAGGGGATATCTGGGGCTATTGAGTCAAGGAGGTCCCAGACTTCTTCTGCATGCTTGACGAGGGAGCGTGTGCTGAGGAGTATGCACTTGCGGTGGCTGTCCGTGCTTGGTGCGGGATCATGAGGTGGTCCTTGGAGGGTGCTGGAACAGGCGTGGCAAAAAAAAGCCCATGGGTGTTCTTGGAGTGGTCTCGTTGGCAGGCTGGGGATCTTCCTGGGTTGAGGGTGCATAGAGTGCCTGGCATCGAACCGGCAAATGGGGCAAGAACCAGGGTCCGTGGCGCAGACAACTTGCCTTTGGGCGTGCCCTCTGCGCGCAGCAGGCATTAAGAAGAGGAGGGAGGAGGGGGTTGGGTCAGCCTGGAGGTGGGAGCACTGGAAAAGCGCTTCATGGGGGAAAGTTGGCATGGCTGCAGGGGCAGCAGCGGCGCTGGGGGAAACATGGGAAAGAGAAGGGAGAGAAAAGAGTCAAGGGGAGAAAAAACGGAATAAGAAAAACTGAAGTAAAAACAGAAGTAAACGCAGAAGTAAAAAGCAGGAGGCCACCAGGGATGAGGTGCAGGCGGAAGCCTGCGGGTGGAGGTGTGCCTCGAACTGAGAGTCAAGCAGGCTCTCAGTTCGCCCAAATTACTTTGCGTTAACAAAACCATAGCAAATCACTGCAAAAAACAGACATTACAGGGATGTTATATTTAGGAAATAGAATTAAACAACCCTTAGAAATTCTTAAAAAACCAAAGGTTACAGGGACATTCTAGTTAGCTTCTGAAGTTACTTGCACAAAATCTTAGAAATTCAGTAGTTATAGTTAGACTTACTTCAAGTAACTATAACTCGCGCTCTAATGCAACCATAACTTGCGCGCTCACCATGCACTGCTTATTACCCCAGATATTCCATCACTCATGAGCACTTTTATAACATCAATGAAAATATCAATAAAACATTAGAAGTCAAATTATTGAAGAAACTGTGCATGGTGGGGGCATGAGTTATAGATACCTTAGGGCGTGAGCTGTGGGCATCCCGGGACATAGCAGGATCCGGCTGTGGGTTGCCAGCAGCTTTGACAGCTGGCTCCAAGTCACAGCAAATACTCTGCTCTGGGGCCTTCAGGACAAACACTCTGCCAAACAGCTCTCCCTTGCTGCAAGCAGATGCAGGCAAGGAGTCAAAAGTAACTTCTCTCACAGAAGTGGGGAGCCAGCTGGGACCGAAGGGGCCTTCAGGCTCCCCCCACGGTCCCCAACATTGTGACTGGGCACCATGGGGAGGGGCACTCAGGTCACATGGCTGGGCTCCAGGGGATGGGGTCCCTGGGGCCGGGATGGGCCTGAGAAGAAGCCCCTCTCTCCCCCCCCAAAATTTATGCTTAGGCTGAGCCCTGGAGGAGGGGGGTCCCCGGGGCTGAGATCAACTAGCGGAGGAAGGGCGGCACAGCCTGCTTCTCTCCCCCAAAAATTAATATTTAGTCTGAGTCCTGGGTGATGGGGGTCCACGGGGCTGAGATCAGCCAGGGGAGGAAGGGCCGCACAGCCCCCTCTCCCCCCAAAAATATAATATTTAGGCTTTGCCCTGGGGGATGGGGAGGGAGGCTGTATACCCCCCCCCCCACCAAAATAAATAAAATATTTAGTTGGGTGGTCCTGGGGATGGGATCCTCATTGCGAGATAAGCCAGGAGAGGGAGGGTGGCATGGTTGGTTGGTTATAAGGGCTTGGCCGCAGGTCCTGCACTGAAGCCCAGCTGCGCACAGCCGAAGGATTAACGAAAAGTAATTAAAATTACTTTATGTTAAAAAACCATAGAAATTCACTTAAAAAACAAAGGTTACAGGGATGTTATAGTTAGCTTCTGAATTTACTTGCACAAAACCATAGAAATTCAGCTGTTATAGTTAAAGTTATTTCAAGTAACTATAACTTGCGTCCTAAAGTAACTATAACTATTATATCATTGATGACATCTTTTTTGACATTATCACTGCAACATTTGCAATAACATTATTGATAAGAAAATTGCTTATGGCGAGAGCGTGAGTTATAGTTACCTTCGGGTGCGAGTTATAGTTACTTGAAATAACTCTAGCTGCTGAATTTCTATGGTTTTGTACGTGTAAATTCAGAACCAAACTATAACGTCTCTGTAACCTTTGTTTTTTTTCATTGAAGACAGATTGACACATAGATTTGTTTATGGTCTTACTAGAGGTAGCTTAAGTTTTCTGTTGCAGATGCCACTGTATCCCATATTGTAGAGTGCAGTGTGGGCTTTGGGTCAGCACCTTTCTCATAAGTGGATGGAGTATTTCTTCCTAAACTGGGTTTCTGATTGGCCGATTTGTACCTTTTCATTTCTGATGTGAAAGAACCCTCCCACACACCTGGCTCGTCTAGTTGTCTTCTGCCTCCATTTTTCTTTTTACTTTATTTTGCCCCTGCTCTTCCACTCCTACAACCGACCCATGCACCACCTCCCTCCAGGGTCTCAATTGCCTCTTATTCCTGTCCTTTGTTAGCTGCTTTTATTTTTTTCACCTTTATTTCAAGGGCCTCGCTGCTGAACACTGCTCTTTCGTTGCACACCTTTCTCAATTTGCACATCATCTTGCGCATACTTTTCTTATTAAAATTGCCATTTGGAAGAGTCAGTCAGCCATCTTGGAACAGTGAATTAAAATAAATTATATCAATAAAAAACATTCCAAGCTTTCCACTGGGGGCATCAGTACGTACATACATGCATGTGTATGCACTAGCGGCCATCATTGAATGCTTTCTTCATGACCAAAATCATTCCAAAATAGCCATCCATGTGTATGCGTGTGTGCTGATGCACCCCTGAATATCTTGGAATGTTTTTTGTCATTAAATAAGAGAAAAAATACTCCAAGATGCCCCCGTTACCGGCACTTATGGTGACGCACCTGCAAACATTATGAATGCCATTTATCTTTTTTGCTACGCACAATTGTAAAGCAAACAAACATTAGCACAGCCATAAATCTATGAATGCTTATTAGAGGCCAAACCAATTTTCTTTGTCATTGCTTGTTTCATGCTGTTTTCGTATTTTCGTAGTTTCGGAGGTCCTTTCACTGCCGATTTTGTTTTTTGTAAGGTTTGCCTTAGTTAAGGGTTGTAAGTGCGCCTAATGTACTCGGCAAACTTACTTTGAGAAAAAACATATTATTGTCTTCTCTTTCTGTTTCACTTTATGACCTTTGTAATTTCTTAACCCTCACTTAATTGTATCATTTTATGATGGTCCTAAAACCTTGACAGTATTTGGAATGTACTTCAAAGAAGTATCTAGTTGCTTGCTCAATTGAACCTTTTATGGCAGAAGAAACGTTACACCTACTAATCCTAAACAAAGCAAAATATATTTACTATATCGCTTTCATACACATTTTCCATTATTTTATTCGTGAGATGGAGGTGTGTGAAGAAATTCTCAGATATAATCTGCAGTAAGAGCTTTTTTCCGGTTGGCAAATTACTTTGAAGTTAAAGTCTTGGGAACCCGGCCTGGGACTTGCTACAACCTGCCCATTATGTTTCTTTCTTTGCTGGCACAAGGATCCTGATCTCATCCATACTGCAAAGTACCCTGCAGGAAGCCAAAATAGATAGACTGTCCAAGTGGCACAGTTACAAAAGCTAAGTGTGTTAGATAACCTGCCGTGTACGTGATCTCGTCCCTCTTTGAACATAATGTATCGTTTGTATTGTGCTTTAATGCGTGCCTTGCCTCATTCCCACCAGGCTCAAGGAGGGAAGTCAGTGGGAAACAATTAACTGGATCCACTCAACTGATTTCCCAAGCAGGTAAAAGAGAGTGACTTGTGAGGATTTGGCGTAAGACAGTGCTACAAGTCTTCTTGCTACACTGCCCTACGCCAATATAAAAGGGCAGGAATGGACCGTATTTATGAAATACAGTGCATTTCTGTCCTTTTCCCCTGCGCTGGTGCACAAATTTCTACCTAGCGCCAAGTTAGGCAGGATTGTTTTTGTACAGGAAGGGGCACCTTCCTGCACAAAAACAATCCAGAGAGGCAGTGTACCTCTTTCTATATGTGCGGCAGATAGCAACACACATGGAAAGAGGAAAAACACAGAAATATTTAAAAAATTCTCCTCATTATGCCTTCTCAGGGGAGGCGTAAGGTTTTGACACTGCTCCAGTTTACATGATTTGTAAACCTGGGGCAGCGTCAAATTCCATGGGTGTTGCTGTGGGAGCACCGACCGCAATGACCATGGAACGCCTCTTTGACGCAAAGTAAGGCAATACAGTGACCTCATACATATGATTGAGAGGCTTGTGCCGCTAGTGCGTCAAAAAAATGTATGCTACAGCAGCGCGAGCCTCTCATAAATAAACCCCAAAATATTCTAAGTTGTTTTAAGTCTTTCACCGTCAGGTAGCCACATATAAATTAACAGCCAGCTTAAATGAAAAATAAATAAAATAAAGTTGTTACTCAGTGGGACATGCACTGTAGTGCATTATGAAACCTCTATTAGTTAATGCACTGCAGAGGTCTGTGTGTAACCGGAGAGCGACAGAATTAAATCCTGGTTGGTGCAGTTGAGAATAGTGACGTGTATTTTTAGTGCCACAATGTCACAGCCTGTGACAGAAAGCATTGTGAATATGTAAGATAGTAGATTTAAGTAATACCAGAGCCTACGTAATACTTTTTTTTAAAAATAGCTGTCCCTTCAACACCTCCAGGTGAAGTAAGTGCTGTGTAACTTTGCACCACCCCTAAAAAAGAATAAATGTTTGTCATCACAAGGCTTTGTGATTCAATCAGCTCCCAAGCATCCTTTACAGTCGCAGATTGCTCTCTACATTTGCAGATCAGCTTGTAGAACACATTTACATTTCATTTAGGAAGCAGGGGCACTAGTATGAAGGTCTCCTTAGCTGTCTGGGTGGCTTTCACAGCACAGGAGACTCAATAAATCAAAGTTCACCTGAGGCAATTTAACAATCGGGGAATGCGCAACTCCCTTTCCTTGACTCCGCGACCCCCAGATTGAGGCCCTCTGATCTAACTCCTCCTACAAGTGTGACAATTCAAACTTTTAATATACATTTAAACCTTATTCTTATAGCATTGGGTGGCAGGTACTAGTCTATTTAATGTGTATTGAATTATTGAACAACTATTGTGCTAATCGCAAAACTAGACAAACAGCGCCACCGTGTGGCAAGCTGTCATGAGTATCAGTGTTGACAATAAAGTGTGGGAGCAGAGCACCAGAAATTGCCGGCTCCAATTAAGCACTGCTTTAAATACACTAAGGGGCAGATTTATGGGAAGTGGCGCTACACCGAGTGCATCACTCTTTCCCTGCGCCTCTTAGCGTCCCCCCTACTGCCACCATGTGCGCCGTATTTAAAATACGGTGCATCATGGTGCAGGGTAGGGGGCAATAGCGTAATTTTTCAGGACACTATTGATGTACTCCTGCAGCGTACATAGAGGCCCAATAAAAATAATGAAAGCCCCCTTTTAACGCCTGCTCTGAGCAGTCACTGATTGAAAGTGTGTTGTTTGCTTTCCATCACATGGCCGTCCTTCTTTTTGCAAGTATTGGAACTAAATCAGAATGTCTGTTCTCATCTTTCTTTGATTTAGTATGGCTGAATAATCACAATCGGTAGATCTCAGGGGA
This sequence comes from Pleurodeles waltl, assembly GCF_031143425.1. Lineage (NCBI taxonomy): Eukaryota > Metazoa > Chordata > Amphibia > Caudata > Salamandridae > Pleurodeles > Pleurodeles waltl. The sequence goes on along the minus strand of NC_090444.1, from coordinate 621,524,281 downwards.
GGCCTCAAGAAGGCAGTCAGAAAGCATTGTTTTGGCATTCACTATAATGATCCAGTTTTGGGTCAGTCCTGGGAAGAAGACTTGTAGCACTGTCCTATGCCATCTTACAAATAGAGCAGTAGTCAGGTAATTTCAGTGGAAGTAGTTAAACTTTAGTAGTTTAAACCTACTATTTCTGGACACTTTTGCCATGTAAGCTGCCATCTTGTTCCATTCGCTCCCGTACAGATCTCTCTGTTGCTATCTACCACTTTTTTGTTAAGCCCATAAGTTGTTTCCAATGGGCACTCCCAGTAGACTATAGAGGATCAATACTATCTTCCTTTTGGAGTCCAGATTCAATGACTACAACACACCCTTGATTTTTAGCTCAATTATGCCTATGTTCTTGAATAACTACTTGTACAACTGCAGACTCCCTTAACCGCACCTCCCTTATAGTTCCATAAAATTCTTTACAAAGTTCATCTTATATAAGCATTGGGCACCCACTTCCTGGCACCAGCAGTTGTATGGCACAGCTTTGATCCATAGAAAGCGAATCCAAATATACAAAATGGGGAGGTGCATACAAAATTCAATGCTTCAAAACCTCCTGTAGGCGCAATATTTTCATTACTTTTATTTCTTCAATGCAAAAACAGCCAAACTGTTTCGTTCATTTGAACTTCATCAGGGCTGTAAACAACAAATTGAATAATAATAATAATATGTACATCCATTATAAAATAAACAGACAATTAAAAATGTGTCCCAAATCCCCCAATCACAAAACCTTAATTCCTCATGACCACATCGTGAAGCTGCAAAGACAATTACTACCTCAAATAATAGTGATACCCATAATCCCTACATTTAAAAACCTTATTCACAAACACAATAAAAATCAAGACAAAATCAATATTGAACTCAGGGGTCGTGTGTAGGCAAAATATGTCCCCCTCCCCCTACATTACACAAAGACCTAACTGTAAGTTAATTTAAACATTCACAAGTTTTCGAATGGCACCCTCTAACCTTAATATGCCCTCAAGGTTTCAATAAAAAATCTTAATTCTACGCATTTGCTTGTTCATCAAACTCGCTAGCAAGATTCACTATTTATTTGTAATTCAAAAAATATTAAGACTGGCTGATTTTAATGTTTAATCATGTGTCCATTGGTGAATGAGCTCATTGTCCAGTGACTCATCCAAAACGCCTGTCACATCTTGTGTTAAAACGTTTACTAAAACTTACAAATATCAACATTTTAATTGTGAGAAGGTTTTATTAGACCCTATTCCCTTCATTGTTACACCGATTTATGAAATACCTCATTCTGGAAGTGTTTTAAGCCTTTTATCACTCAACTAGTTGTCCCTCCTCAAAGGTAAACATAGGCAACGTCTCCTTCTTATAATGGACAACTAAAATGTTCAAAAACATCTCTTATCACTCGCCTGTATTCATTCTTCGTAGTGTCTCTACATAAAACAACTTTATCTCAGAGCGCAATTTGCAAGCCCACCTTGTATACCCACACCCAAATGCCAGGATCTCAATCCACCTTAAAGTATTCACAGAGTATAACTACGGCATGGATGTTTTAGCTACTTCGTTTCAATTATGTCACAAACTTCAAGCTAACTACATTGCAAAAAATGTCACACTTAGATGAAAAAAATGAATTACAACATCAGGTAAAACTACATAACAGAACCTCTGATGAACATATTTTCTAATCACATTTGATTCCAGAACAACACAAAGTCGAGTTCTCAAACCTTCTAAAAACTATCGTAGTTGCAATCTTGCTCTAGGCAAGACCGCTGGTTTAGGAATGACAGCACCTTTGTTTGTAGACGACTCGACCAATCTTACAAGAAGTCGCAACTGTCGGCTTAACCCTCCCGGCCCACAAGCAGTACCTCAACAAAAACCCAAACAGTAAAAGGTAATTTGTAGTAGCATTTATGCATGGACTCAAGAGTGCAACATCTCAGGGGAGTCATGGTTAAATGGAGATTACCTTTTTCTCACATGAGCATCAAGTCTCAGTCACACCCCCAGGTGATGAAGGAGATGCAACAAAGTTTTCAATAGGTTTTTATTAACAAGAATGCAATCTATTGTAAAATGCCTGGGCTGCAATGATTAGGATAATGAGCAATGCAAGAAACAAAATTATAAAAATGAGAGTTGTGAATATAAAGACCTCACCATCTTGCAATAACATAAGATGTGAAATAGGCCCTAATACCCTAGCATGATAAACATAATCTCTAACCTAAAGAGAGCTAGGTGCGTTAAACCTAATCTGCCAGTACCATGTCCATGAGAAGAGCCCCTCAATCCTTGTTACCTTTGAATGAGGTCTGACACAAAGACTGGGTCTGCATCAAGGTGACATGTAGAATAGATAGCATTGATGGCATTTGGTAGTAATCCCTCTGATAACCCTGTCTGCGTGAGATGTATTTATACAGATCTCATAGGACCCCTGATGCAGGTCTGTTCCCAAACAATAGATAAGAAGGCATGCTTGGGGGGGCAATTATATAAACAATCCCCTGAAAAAGTACATTATGTTACTGTCACACTTAAGTGGGAAAGTACATGATGTGAATATGTCCGTATATCACTTATCTTTGACGCTGTTAGTGACGCCTTCACAGAGTGGCACTGATAACGTGAAATTAAAACATCTACCTAACTATAAACATAGCAGCTATCTTAGAATAAATAATTAAATAAATGCACTAAAATAGAGCAGACTAAGTAGTTTAAAAGTCACTAGATGACGGGGGCACAGGCTTTCAAGTCAGAAGTCTAAGCCACCTCCTAATCCCCAATAAAACTAAATAGGATCCACTACACCCTCCCCATTGCCGGAACAAGTATGGCGCCATAATCATGGCACCAGAGAAAGTGCATGAACCCAAACTAAAAATGCTCTGGACTAAAACAAGCTAAAACATTACAAAAATACTATTAAAATCAAATTAAAAAACAGTTAAAAATCACTAAAACATAGCAACAAAATGTCGACCATGACAAGCACAGCAGGCCAAAGTTAAAGGCAATCTTGGCATTACTTTGAAACTTTAGAATAGGCCAATGGTCAGTCAGTTAACAATAGTCATGATCGTGAAGAATGTCTTTGAAGCCATCAAAAGGAAGGGCATCCAGGAAGGAAACCAGATCGTCAGATGATAGATCGATGACAGGATTGGAAGATGGATCCATGGAGCAGTAGTGTGCAGCAGCCTCAGGTGCAGAATCACCCATGAGGGCAGCACCATCTAAAGTGCCTGAAGGAGCCAGATAGTTCACCAAGGGTGGCTTGTAAGTGGCTTCGCAAATCAGCCTCAGTCTCATGGGGCACGACAGTGAATGAATACCCATCAGGAACATCAGCAGTTCTTGGTCAACAGGAGGCACTGGCAGAAGAGCAAGGCACACCGAAGGTAGATGTTTGAAGAGGCACCAGGTACAATGAAAGACTTGTTGCACACACCATAGCACTGGTCGGAATGACAGAGACCAATCATGCTCCAATTCTTCCAGCAATGGATCACCAAAGAACTGATCCATGCTATCACGGCAAAGCTGGGCTGGTGGAAGTAGCTCCGTCACTCCGCTTAGCTGGGAAAGCACAACCACTGCGTATTAGGAACAACAGCAGCAGTATCCCGCCAATCAACACCAAAGTCACAGGAAAGCCACCAAACGCACTGGAAAAGAGTGAATGGATGGCTGAAGGAATGACTTCGAAGACAGTCTGGAAGATGGATACAAATCCAGACCCGACAGCCTTAAAGAAGTGCACAATCCCTGTAGTGTTGGAAGTGTTGAATATTCTCCAAAGTGCTTGGGGAAGGTGGCATTTAATAGGGAATGTATCTTGGCTGATGTTCTTTCTATCTGGAGAGCATACGAATCTCTAGCCGATGTCAACGCAACATGTTTCTGGAACAGTAGCGCCTTTAGTCTGTTCAGCTTGTCATAATTGACATTCGCAGTATCGATGGGAGGCCACATTTCTGCTACTCTTACCTCTTGTGAGGGGGGGAATAAAACATGTCTGCAACAAGTTATTATCTTAAAGACTGAAATTGCGTAGGTAATTCCTAGTCTCATACCGCAACAGCATTGTTCGTTCAGGACCACATAACTTCCATTCAAAAGTATATGAAATGCTGGATGAATCAAAGGGACCGGAGTACCATTCAGAAAACAGGCCAAGTTTGTGACCCCCGCATTACAAAGGCATTACAAAGCTGCTCATATCTGCCCACGGCAAGACGTTTTAAGCATTTAAAAAAACAAAAGGTGGAAATGGGCAGATATACAATGCTATCGACGAGCTATACTGTTGATGGACTTTCTGCAACCGTGAAAGGCAACTTTTCTAACTTTTCTATATGAAGCATGGTGAAACTCATTTCACTTTTAGCCATTGTCTGTTTTCCCTGGAAAAATTAAAAGCAGCAAATACATCACTACTGTTAATGTATTTCCATGGAACAGGGCCACTTTTCAGAATCTGTAGTGTTTACTCTAACTTCATGATGGAACGCAGTTGAGTTTGTCCATGGTGTAAAAAGGACATGTCATTCCGAATAATGTCTATCGCAGATGACACCATGTTATTAAGGGAGTATATTCTGTTGAACATGCCATTATCGACAACAGCCAAAGCATTTTGCTTATCAACCTGCCTTAAACGCGCAGCTGCTTCCATTTGAGAAAGCTTCCAGATATCATTGTATATGGCATAGATTAATCTTTTAGAGCAATGCTTTCTGGGACCTAATAAGGAATCTTGTAAGTCTATGGGGGTCATTACAACATTGGCGGGCGGTGCCCATTTGGACATCCCCGCTGGGCCGGCGGGCGGAAACCAAGTTTCTGCCCGCCGGCCCAGCGGGGATGTGGGCCGCAACATGGGAGCCGGCTCCAAATGGAGCCGGCGGTGGTGCGGCCGTGCGACGGGTGCAGTTGCACCTGTCGCGCTTTTCACTGTCTGTATAGCAGACAGTGAAAAGCCGCATGGGGCCCTGTCAGGGGGCCCTTGCACTGCCCATGCCAGCGTCAGGGCCCATGACTCCCCGTACCACCAGCCTTTTCCTGGCAGTTCAGACCGCCAGAAAAAGGCTGGCGGTCGGGGACTCGTAATCCCCTGGGCAGCGCTGCTAGCAGCGCTGCCCTGGTGGATTACAACCGCCGGGGCTACTGTGGCGGAAAACCTCCGGCCCCGGCGGTGCGACCGCGGCACTACCGCTGCGGTCGTAATATGCCAGGAAGCACCGCCAGCCAGTTGGCGGTACTTCCGTCGAAACAGCCCTAGCGGTCTTGGACCGCCAGGGTCGTAATGACCCCCTATGTCTTCAGATAGTGTATTAAGATGTTCCATAACTGCTGCTAAGGTGTTAATCTGTAACCATTGTTGGCACAGTTTACCCATACTATGGGGGTCATTCTGACCCTGGCGGTCATTGACCGCCAGGGTCAACGACCGCGAGAGCACCGCCAACAGGCTGGCGGTGCTCTCAAGGGCATTCTGACTGCGGCGGTTTGGCCGCGGTCAGAAAGGGAAAACCGGCGGTCTCCCGCCGGTTTTCCGTTGCCCTAAGGAATCCTCCATGGCGGCGCAGCCTGCTGCGCCGCCATGAGGATTCCGACACCCCATACCGCCATCCTGTTCCTGGCGGTTCAGCCGCCAGGAACAGGATGGCGGTATGGGGTGTCGTGGGGCCCCTGGGGGCCCCTGCAGTGCCCATGCCAATGGCATGGGCACTGCAGGGGCCCCCGTAAGAGGGCCCCATAAAGAATTTCAGTGTCTGCTTAGCAGACACTGAAATTCGCGACGGGTGCAACTGCACCCGTCGCACCCTTCCCACTCCGCCGGCTCCATTCGGAGCCGGCTTCCTCGTGGGAAGGGGTTTCCCGCTGGGCTGGCGGGCGGCCTTCTGGCGGTCGCCCGCCAGCCCAGCGGGAGAAACAGAATCACCGCGGCGGTCTTCGGACCGCGGAACGGTGTTCTGGAGGGGGAACTCTGGCGGGCGGCCTCTGCCGCCCGCCAGAGTTAGAATGACCCCCTATATGTAGTAACTATACCCGGGTGTTGACCTTAGACAAAGCGAGGGTCCGGCAGGCTAACCTTGAAACCCCCTGAGGAATTAACAAAATGCGCCTAACACTCATTTGTGTCTATTGGCCACAATAGCCATCCGCCGGGACTGGAAAGGGAAGAATTATAGGAACCAGCCTGAACCTTTGCATCTAATTCTTCCTTGACAACATTTAGGAAGGACTGCCAAATGGTAAATTTTGCCGGTGTGGGGATACTGAATGCATTTATTTCCTTTATTTTTGCTCACCCTAGACAAGATGTCTGTTGAATTGTGTCATTTAAAAAGGGCATACTCTAAACAAAGCTTCCCTACCCTGAATTTGACAATCTTGTGTTCCCCAAGCACTTTTCAATAGTGTTCTTCCAGTGTTTGTATCCTCCAACTGCAAGTCGGGAAACAAAGGAATCTGAATAGATCAATTTAGTGTTTGTTAGCAAAATCTTCCTAATTTTAGAAGATGGCAACTTGAAGTAGTATGATTCTGAATTCTTAATGTCATGACCAGAAAAATATGTGAATTTATCTGAATAAAATTTTGGGCTCCCCACAGGCGGAGCTGAGCAGTGCTCCCACTGTGTGTAATTGAATACTGATCTGTGTCTAGTTGCTCAGTGCAGGTAGTAATGTCTCAAATTATTATAACAGAACATTTCCCCATATTTCTTTGTGTTAGTGTGCACATTATCACTTTCAAATACAGTATAATCCTTCAATTCAGCAAGCATTGATTCAACTGTTTGAATATCCGAGTCATCAGAAACAACACCAGGTGTATTTTAATCAGCCATTGAGATTTAGAAAACATGGAATTTGAATGACCTCAGTAGGCCCGTATATATCAAATGGAACTTTATCTCACACAATCCCATCAGGAATTTGTACAGCTAAAATATTCACAAGGGACAAGTCTCTTCTGACCTTATGTGAGGAAATATATGGAGTTAGGATTTCATCCACTGGCACAACAGAAGAGCGTTCAGGAAGGTAATGACCATTTATAAGTAGAAAGAAAACAGTCATGAAACCAATCCATAATGGAAAGGCAAGCAATGTCAGAAACATCCTCAAATAATTCCATTGATAAATTAAATATTTATTTTTAAGCCATAAGTACGGCTTACGTGTCTTTGAGACAGTTTCACTTGCAGGTGCGGATGAAGTTGAAGAGACATCATTAAGGATGATCAAGTAACCAGAAGAAGTCTCTGCAAACACAGGAGCCAGTGCATTACTGGTGGATGGATCCACTTTGTGTGGAGGTTCATAGTAGACAATGTTGTTTGTTTGTGTTGAGCTGGAGTAGAAGACAGCCACATCTTGGACAGTTATTGTCAGTGACGTGGTAACAGGAATGAGCAAAAGCTAATTTTCCGCCCTCCCCATGCTTGAGGAGGCATTTGTAGCATTGTTGTACAGGCTGTTGTAGTCAGAAGTGTTGTTGTTTCTTCTTTGAAGAGGTATGTCCTGTTGGGTAGTGAGAAGGGACCGGGAACTACCCAAAGGATCTCAGGGTCTACTGTGCAGGATCGGCCACATGGTCTAGTTTGATGTTGTCAATGGAGACAAATCTGTTTGCTTTGGAACCTGGCAGCGGTGATAGGATGGCAGTTCTGTACCTTGTATTCCCAGGACTTGGACCAGTGCTCAGTAGGATGGGCTGAATTCTTTCTTCACAGCAATCTTCTTACTAACCAAATCCCCGACTTTAGGAATCCAGGCAGTAAAAGTTGTTGGCAAATCCCTTATTCCTAAGGTGGCAGCACTGACAGATGGATTACCATCTCAAAATTGCTGAAGCTCCTGTAGGACAGTGTTCATTCATGTCAAAAGGTGTATCTGCTGCTGTCAAACCAGGGCCATCTAGATCTGTGACATACATACGTATCCCAAAGTGAACCTCATAAGGAGTGCGTCCTTCCAATGACCGTCTTGGCAGATTATTCAGTGCTCTCTGGATAACATATAGGTGATGAAGCCAACTGCGTCCGGAACCTAATACTCTAGCTGTTAAGGACTGCATTAGACCCTGATTCCCCCCCTCCACAATCAAATTTCCCTCAGGATGGTAGGGTGAGGAGTAATGAAGTTCAACACCCATCGTCCTCATGGTATCCCTGAATGCCTTAGAGGCAAAGGAAGGGCCCTTGTCTGAATGCAATGCTGCAACAGCATATGTACCGATAAAGATCAGCAAATCTTTTATAATAGTTCGAGCGTCAGCTGACCCCTGAGTCCATACCCACAAGAATCTAGAACAAGAATCTACAGCGACTAAGATGTATTTGTATGCACCATCAGGTTGAAGGGGACCACAATGGTCTAGGTACACACACTGTAGTGGCCTGTCGGACACTAAGAGGGATGTCTGCTATGAGCGTTTGATGTTTGAGCCCTTTATCTGCTGGCAAATGTTGCAACAAAGAACATAATGCTTGGTCTGTTTGTATAGACCCGGGCACCAGAAGCTTTTCTGTAAGAGTGTTATTGTGACACCAACACAAGCATGTGCAGAGGTGACACCCTCATGCGCTGCTTTAATCAGATCTAAACTCTGGTCTTGGTTGGGGATCACTCGATCTCCAACCCCAGGAAGGGTTGCATAGCCAACATTCTGTGCACTGATGTGGTATGAATATTTTGTAGGGTATGCATTTGGGAGAGGCTTGCCTTTAGCCAAAGCTTTCACGGCAGCCAAAATGTCACTATCCAGTCTCATCTGGAAATGAGTCACTGCAGCAACAGAAGCCATAGCACTGCACTGACCTCCTGGTCAGCGTCTGCTGCCCTCTCAACTCCTCTGGCTGCTGCTGCTGCTGCCTCTGCCTTTTGCTGGGAGGAACTGAGAGTCTCTTGACTCTCAATTCGAGGCCCTCCTCCACCCGCAGGCTCATCCCTGCGCCTCATCCCTGGTGGTCTAGTGGCCATCACAAGTAAGCATTTCTTTCTCTCTGTTGCTCTTTCACTCTTGCTTTTTTCTGCCTTTTTCTCTCATTTGTCCTTTATTCCTTCTTCCTTTCTCCTGTCTTTCCTTTGCCCGTCTCCCCCCGCGAAGCACCTTTCCCACCCTTCTGCCTCCCAGCTGACAACTCCCCCGCTCCCCTACCCTTGTTAATAGCGGCCACGTGCAGCAGGCGCGCCAAAGGCAAGTCCGTCTGCACCTGTCCGCGGCTGGACTGCACCGAGCCCCAGGAACCCTGGATCTCCGTCAAACCACCCACTGGACTATCTCCATTACGACTCCGAGACCCGCCTCAAAATTGGACGTCCCAGCAACTGCTGCACCATCTTCCCCAAGGACACCCACGTACCTTTCACCTACAGGAACTGCAACTTCACCATCAGCCTCAACAAGCTGAAGGTACTCCCTGCACACAAAGATACCAACAACCTCCACAACCCCATCAACGCCTGCTCCTGAACATCCGCTTCCTCCACAAACACGCCTGCGAACTCTGGGACTTGATTGACACCGCCCGACCTGACATCACCTTCCTTACCGAGTCCTGGACCAACCCCACCTCGGGTCCAGACATCACCATCGCCATTCCCGACGGTTACAGCATCCTAAGGAGGGACCGGCCCTACCGCCCAGGCAGAGGACTCGCCATCGTACACAGGTCCACACCACATGTCATGGCCGTCCTAGAAGAACAATGCACCACTATGGAACACCTTCACTTCCTTGCTCACTCCAACCGCAACTCTGCCATCTGCGGCACCCTGGTGTACAGGTCACCCAGCCCCCACCCAATCTCATATTCAATGTCATAGACATTGCTACCTGCCAGGCTCTGGCGTCAGTCGACTACCTCCTCCTCGGCGACCTGAATTTCCACCATGAGGACCGCACCAACCCAAACACCAACGCTCTACTCGACAACCTCACCACCCTCGGCCTCAGACAGCTGGTCTCTGCACCCACACACATCACAGGACACACACTGGACCCCATCTTCACCTCAAGCAACCGGATCACCATCGAGACCATCTCCACCCCAGGCTGGACCGACCCCCACTGTATACAATTCACAATCACCGCACCCAGCAGCAACACCTTCACCTGCACCTCCAGGACTCCCCACAGGAAATGGAACTAAATCACCAACGAGCAACTCATCTCATCGCTCGCCAAATCCCTACCTCCTCCCTCTGACGACGCCAACACAGCAGCGCACAATCTCAACGCATGGATCACCGAATGCACCGACACTCTAGCACCTCTCCGGCTGACATCGGGAAAACGCGTACCTAAGAAAGCCAGCTGGTTCACCACCAAACTCCAAGAATCAAAGCGTACTCGCAGATGTTTAGAGAAAAAATGGAGGAACAGCCAAATCAGCGAAGACCTCGCCTCATTCAGAACCGCCACTGCTGCTCACTGATAAAAAATCAAGAACACTAGGAAGGATGCACTCTGGGAGCGCGTCAATTCCTCCATACACAACTCTAAGGAATTCTTCTTAGTCACCAACGAGTTCACAGATCCCCTCTCTGAAGCCACCAGCATCCTCCCATCACAGGACCTCCCATGACAAACTTGCCTCCTTTTTCCACCACAAGATCCAGGACATCTACAACAGCTTCCTCCCAGAACATCTTGGTACCGGAACATCTTGGTACCGGAACCTGTGACCAACCCACCCCTCCCAGAACCCACCCACGCTCATCACAAAGGAAGCAATCAACATCATGGGCAGCATACACTCCAGAGCCCAATCAGACTCCTACCCGCCCCACATATACATCAGAGCCAACGCATCCATCGCCCCGATCTCTGGAACACAATCAACAGTTCCGTCAACATAGGCACCTTCCCCGAGGACCGGAAACATGCAGAAATATATGCCATCTCCTGAAGAAACCTTCAGCCAACCCATCAGAACCAAAAAAATTCTGGCCCATCTCGCTGCTACCCTACCCATCCAAAGTACTCCAGAAAGCAATCAATGCACAACTACGGAATTTCATCGAAGCCAGCAACTCCCTGGACAGCTCCCAGTCCAGCTTCTGCAGGAGCCACAGCATGGAGACAGCCCTCCTGGCAGCCACCGATGACATCAGAGTACTCCTAGACTGTGGCCACACCGCAGCACTTATACTCCTTGACCTCTCAGCAGCATTCGACACGGTCTCCCACAGCATTCTGTGTACCAGACTCCACAACACAGGAATCCGCAGAAGAGCCCTGGAATGGATCCAATCCTTCCATTCCGGGAGGACGCAGAGAGTCAGACACCCGCCCTACACTTCCAGACCCACAGTAGTCAATCGCAGAGTCCCCCAAGGATCCTCACTGGGTCCCACACTGTTCAACGTATACATGGCCCCTCTCGCTGCCATCGTCAGAAGCCATGGTATGAACATCGTGTCATATGCCGATGACACAAAACTCATCATTTCCCTCACCGAAGACCCAGACATGGCCAAAAGGAACTTCCACTCAGGAATGGAAGCCGTCGCCACCTGGATGAGAGAAAGCTGCCTCAAGCTCTACTCCAACAAGACTGAGCTCATCATCTTAGGGAAAGCCACCTCAGCTTGGGACGACTCCTGGTGGCTCACCTCCCTCAGCGCCCCACCTTCACTGACTGAGCACACCTGCAACTTAGGAATCATTCTTGACTCCTCCTTATCCATGACCTGCCAGGTAAACTCTGTCACCTTCTCCTGCTGGCTCACACTCCACAAACTTCGGGGATTCCAGCAGACTGTTGCAGGACAGTCACCCACAACTTAGTCAATAGCAAGCTCGACTACAGCAATGCCCTCTACGCCGGCACCTCAACCAGGAACATAAAAAAACTACAACTCATCCAGAACGCTGCCGCCAGACTCATTCTGGACCTCCCTCACCTAGAACACATCTCCCAACACCTGAGGACCCTCCACTTGCTACCGGTCAAGAAGCGAATCACCTTCAAGCTTCTCACCCACACGTACAAGGCCACACACAACGCAGGACCCGCCTACCTGAGCCACTGCATTTCCTTCCACACCTCCACCAGATCCTCCGCTCCACCCATATGGCCTTGGCCATCATCCCTTGCATCCGCAAAACCACTGCCGGAGGACGATTATTCACCTACACTGCAGCAAATAGCTGGAACAACCTCCCCTGCACCTCAGACAAAGCCTGTCGCTCACCATCTTCAGTAAGAACCTAGAGACATGGCTCTTCGGATGAGGCCCCTCCCCCCCAGTGCCTTGAGACCCTCACGGGTGAGTAGCCGCACTTTACAAATACTGATTGATTGATTGATTGATTGGTAGCCACTGCAGATTTGCCTGCCTCATCAGCCAAAGTGTTGCCAATAACGTGTACTCCTACACGTTGGTGGCCCAATGTTTGGACTACATGAGCATTCGGCAGCTTATCCTCAAGATCAGCTATCTTCCCCCACAGAGTTCTGTGTTTTATGGTGTTTCCCTTTGAGTCTCTGAACCCGTTCAATCGCCAATGATTAAGATAATCATTGTAGGACTGGACACAGTAGTATGAATCACAGACATTCAATGTGAGTTGTCCTGGATCCGTACGTTCTAGCGCTAAGATAAGGGCTTTAACTTTAGCCAGCTGGGCTGTACAGTCCCCTAGGGTCTGAGTGTAGGTATTGTGAGGGTGGAATATACCATCCTTCATTACTATGCTCACAGCTGCGCAAGCGGCTGAGTATTGATGTTTAGTACCTACGGCTGGTTGTGCTGAACCATCAGTGTAAATGACAGTATCAGATCTGTGAAGTGGCAAAATGTTTAGAGTTGCGGGGTACTCCTGTTCGTATTGGAGGAATTCTTGTGTTTGAAGTTTGGGAACAAAGATGTAATCAACATCGGTGACAGTCAGGGAGGTTACCCATTGAATCCAGCATGGATGAATTGCTTGAGTGTTAGGAACACTAGATTTGGTGACGGCCACTAAGGCTGGCATCGGGGTAACAACAATAATGCATTTCCCTTAGGCAAGTGGACTCTCCTTGATGACAGCCATCTGTAATGCCGTTAGAATTTTTCCTGTAGGTACAAAGCATTGTTCTGCATTGGAATATAAATGTGATTTATATGCTATGTGCACAATGTCCCCTTTGTTTAAGGTGACATTAGTGAACCCAATGACAGCAGCAATTATTCTGATGACCAAATTTATTTTGCTGTCACGGGTGTGTAAGTGTTTTGCTAGTAGCATGTCCTGTTGCAAACCAAAAAGGATGCATGTGTGTTCTACTGTCCAGTGTCTGCTAGAAAAATCTGGGCCTATTAAGTCATAGAGTGACTTGATATGTTGTGCATAGTCAGGAATGTATGTTCTGCCAAATTGAAGAAAGCAAGTAAAGACTAGTTTCTTGATAGTGTTTGGTGGCTGGAGTTGGGCACATTTTTCTAAAACGTGCAGGGCAAGGATCTTGCCCTCATTTGATAGCTCTGTCCCAGGAATAGTACACTGAGAAAAGCTATTTTAGTTTTCCTAAAATTCAATTGTAACCAAGGGCTGCGAATCCCAGAACGATCCGATCGACCTTGACAAGATGAATGTTGAGGTCGTCATCTGTGAGATAGATGTAATCCACATAGGACAACGCCTCAGGATCAATATCATGCAATACTGATGTTACACAGGCTGAGAACAGCCCAGGGCTGTTCTTGTAGCCCTGGGGCAAACAACAGAAGTGTTTTTGTGAGCCAAATGAGAATGCACTCAGGTCCCGACTTTTGTGTGCTAAGTTTTTGGCGTAAAAAACTGTTGGAGATATCCAAGGTTGTTTTGTATTTTTTACACACTATGGCCCTCATTCTGACCCTGGCGGTCGGTGATAATGCGGCGGCCAAGCCGCCAACAGGCCGGCGGTCCAAAATATGCTATTCTGACCCTGGCGGGAACCGCCAACACAGCCCACCGCATTAACACTCCGACCGCCACGGCGGGACAGACAAACAGCGCGGCGGTCCCCGCCAACAGCCAGGCGGCAGACAATGTACCGCCCACCCTATTACGACCCACCAATCCGCCACCTTTTCCGGGGCGGGAGCACCGCCGATAAAAACACGGCGGAAACAGACTACGAACGGGAAAACGCTCACCTCTACGCACTCCACGCGAGATTCCGGCAGTATGGAACCCGAGTTGCAGGTCATCCCCTCACTCCTATACCTGCTCCTGTACCAGGAGCACGCCCGGCGGCGCGGAAGACATCGGTGAGTACTGCACCTACGACACAGGGGAGGGAAAAGATTACCGGCACACACCCACCCACCCATACCCACTACAACACACACATCAATGCATTCCCACAGATCACTGTCACAACCCACAAACCCCCCCCTCCGAAATGATGCAAAGACCAAAAGAAGAGATCATAAACGGGCAGATATATTGAAATATGGACACCAGTAATCCCAATAAATAAATAAACTATGTACAAAATATATACAGCTACTAAATGTAGTCCAACCACTGTCCGTGGACCACAGGGGTCCTGTGCAAAGGGGCAAGGCCCAGTCCCACGACAAGAACTCCACGGAGAGAACACTGCAGGGGCATCAGAAAGAAAATAGGACAGGCACCTCAGGGGGAAGGGAAGGGGGGGCACCTCAGCCACTTGAGTACACGACGCCAGATCCACGAGGGGACTCCATGACCACTGGCCCATCCTGGGGAGAGCAAAGCCACAGTCCAAACAGTCCATACAGCGGGTGGCCTGCCCACTGGGCCATCCTGGGGAGAGCAAAGCCACAGTCCATACAGTCCATACAGTGGGTGGCCTGCCCACTGGGCCATCCTGGGGAGTGCAAAGCCACAGTCCATACAGTCCATACAGTGGGTGGCCTGCCCACTGGGCCATCCTGGGGAGTGCAAAGCCACAGTCCATACAGTCCATACAGTGGGTGGCCTGCCCACTGGGCCATCCTGGGGAGTGCAAAGCCACAGTCCATACAGTCCATACAGTGGGTGGCCTGCCCACTGGGCCATCCTGGGGAGTGCAAAGCCACAGTCCATACAGTCCATAACAGACCCCACTGCCACTGGAGGAGGCATGTTGGCCAGAGGACATCCTGCAGCCCTGCCCGAGACAGATCCTGCCCTGCCACGTCTGCCAAAGGGCCAGCGCTTCTTGCCTTGAAGGGCCCAGTTCTGCGCTTCTTGCCTTGAAGGGCCCAGTTCAGCGGGTCTTGCCTTGAAGGGCCCAGTTCAGCGGTGCTTGAGACGGCGGGGCCCAGTTCAGCAGTGCTGGAGACGGCGGGGCCCAGTTCAGCGGTTCTTGAGACGGCGGGGCCCAGTTCAGCGGTGCTTGAGACGGCGGGCCCAGTTCAGCGGTTCTTGAGACGGCGGGGCCCAGTTCAGCGGTGCTTGAGACGGCGGGGCCCAGTTCAGCGGTTCTTGAGACGGCGGGGCCCAGTTCAGCGGTGCTTGAGACGGCGGGGCCCAGTTCAGCGGTTCTTGAGACGGCGGGGCCCAGTTCAGCGGTTCTTGAGACGGCGGGCCCAGTTCAGCGGTGCTTGAGACGGCGGGGCCCAGTTCAGCGGTGCTTGAGACGGCGGGGCCCAGTTCAGCGGTGCTGGAGACGGCGGGGCCCAGTTCAGCGGTGCTTGAGACGGCGGGGCCCAGCGGAGCGGTTCTTGAGACGGCGGGGCCCAGTTCAGCGGTGCTTGAGACGGCGGGGCCCAGTTCAGCGGTTCTTGAGACGGCGGGGCCCAGTTCAGCGGTGCTTGAGACGGCGGGGCCCAGTTCAGCGGTTCTTGAGACGGCGGGGCCCAGTTCAGCGGTGCTTGAGACGGCGGGGCCCAGTTCAGCGGTGCTGGAGACGGCGGGGCCCAGTTCAGCGGTGCTTGAGACGGCGGGGCCCAGCGGAGCGGTTCTTGAGACGGCGGGGCCCAGTTCAGCGGTGCTTGAGACGGCGGGGCCCAGTTCAGCGGTTCTTGAGACGGCGGGGCCCAGTTCAGCGGTTCTTGAGACGGCGGCCGGTCTATGGCCAACTGCTCATTGCCTGGTGGTGCCCTCCTGGGCAGCGGGGATGGTGCTCCTTCAATGCCCACCTGGGCTGTGGGTGGTGGGGCCCTCCTGGCCAGCTGGGCTGGGTCCTCCCTGGGCAGCGGCTATGGGGGTGGTGGGCTCCTCCTGGGCAGCATGTCTGCAGCCTGACCTCTCCGACTTGCTGCCCTTGCCCTCCTTAGTCGGGAGTCTGTGGCCCTTTCCTCCCTTTGGAGCTGTGGCTGGTGACTGTGTCTGGGTGGTGTCCGGGGGGGATGTAGAAGCCGGGCTCCTGCGGCGCCCCTTCCGCCTTCTGCTCCTCTTCCCAGGGGGTGGGCTGGCTGTCCCCTTGCTGCTGGGCGAAGATCCAGACATGCGGGCTGGTGGGCTCCAATACCCCTGCACCCTTGTCAAGGGGGCTGCAGGGCTGGTGGTGGCTGAGGTGCTCTTCTTACCCCGACGAGAAGGAGGGGGGGGCTCAGGGTCAGGAAAGAAGTTAGCAGTGGCGAGGAAGAGTTTCTTGGGACAATGGAGAGTGGTAGGTACAGTGGGAATGGGAGTGGAGGGAGAGGATGTGGTTGTAGGTGAGTCACGTTTGCTGTCTTTGGGTGCAGGTGCAGGAGGGATAGGCTGTCGTGAGGTGGATGGCTGTTGGGTGGGTGGGTGGCTGCGTTTGTGTGGTGTGGAAGAGGGGGTGACAGACACAGTGGGAGAGGACACAGGGGACGTGTAAATGGCAGTGGGGGTGGTGACTGCACGTGTGCGGACTGGAGTGGAGGGTGTGCTGGTGATGGAAACACTGGCTGATGGTGAGGTGAATGGAGGTGTGAGTGTAGACGTCACAGGGAGGGAGGAGGGAGACGAGGAGGTGGGGGTCACAGAGGTGGTAGTGACTGTTGGCATGTCTGCATCGGAATGTTGCGTGTGTGAATGTCTGCGTGATCTGTGGTGCTTATGTTTGGATGAGCTTCTCTTGGGTGTTGAGGTGTGTGCAGGCTGGTCTGATGGTGTGGGTGGGACAGGCAGAGGAACAGGAGACTGGGAGGAGGGAGTTAGTAGAGGGAGGCAGGAGACAGGGACAATGGCTGCCGTCAGTGCTGAGGCCAGAGCCTGGAACGATCGCTGATGGGCAGCCTGACCCGAATGAATGCCCTCCAGGTACGCATTGCTGCGATGAACCTCCCTCTCCACCCCCTGGATGGCATTCAAAAGGGTAGTCTGCCCAACAATGAGCGTTCGGAGGAGGTCAATGACCTCCTCACTGAGGGCAGCGGGGGTAACAGGGGCAGGGCCTGAGGTGCCTGGGGCGAAGGAGATGCCCGGCTTCCTGGCAGAGTGGGCACGGGGCGAACGCTGAGGGGCTGCTGGGAGGGCGGAGATGGTGCGCTGGGTGGCGGCTGTACCTGTAATGGCGGGGGGCACGGATGGTGCCACCCCCGCAAGGGAGCTCCCTTCCGAGGACGTGTCCGTGTCGCTGCAGGGTCCAGTCGTCCCCGTTGTGGAGCTCCCCTCGCCCTCCGTCTCACTGGTCCAGTCTGACTCTGTGGCATGGCCCTCCTGGGCCATGTGAGATGCAGCTCCCTCCTGCCCCGATGCCACTTCTCCTCCGCCTGATGATGCTGATGCACACAAGCACAGAAAGACAAACAAAAAGGGGGGGGGGAGAGAGAAATAAAGGAATATTGAGTACATGGATCTCCGGTACAGTTAGCAGACATGACAGACACAGATGCCCCCTGCACTAAGTTGCGCACTTGGGGTCTGCTACGCATTCCGTGGAACATGCCCTACACGCCTAGAGTTGACAACTGCACCCATGGATGACACGGCCCAGGGATGGCTGTACTGACAAACTACTGAGGGTGGTGGCTGGGGACACAGGGGCTTACGGGGGTGCCCAGCCTACAGATATCGCCCTGGCCTAGGGGGACCCACAGCCCTCCTCCCCCACCCAGACACCTCCACTGCGCGACAACAGAGTAGATAATGCTTGTACTCACCCCCTTGTGTCTGCTGTGCTGCCCTCACGCGCCCATCCAAATCAGGGTAGGCCACCGCCAGGATCCGGAACATCAGGGGGGTCAGTTGACGGCAGGCACCCCGCCTACGTTGGGAGGCCATCCCCAGCAGAGACTCGGCGGTCTTCTTGGTCCCGCGGCGGATGTCCTCCCACCTCTTGCGGCAGTGGGTGCCCCGTCGATGGTGGACCCCCAGGGTCCGGACTTCCTTGGCGATGGCACGCCAAATCCCGATCTTCTCATGGGCGCGGACCTATGTGACACGTACAGGGAGGGAGAAATACCACGTTCAAGTTTGTCTGCATTTTCGTTGCCAGTGGCCCAACGCCCCCCATCCCCGCCAGGCCCCCCGCCATGCCCCCCACCAGGCCCAACATGCCCCCCATCCCCGCCAGGCCCCCCGCCAGCCCCAACATGCCCCCCCATCCCCGCCAGGCCCCCCGCCATGCCCCCCACCAGGCCCAACATGCCCCCCATCCCCGCCAGGCCCTCCGTCAGCCCCAACATGCCCCCCCCATCCCCGCCAGGCCCCCCGCCATGCCCCCCACCAGGCTCAACATGCCCCCCATCCCCGCCAGGCCCCCCACCAGCCCCAACATGCCCCCCCATCCCCGCCAGGCCCCCCGCCATGCCCCCCACCAGGCCCAACATGCCCCCCATCCCCGCCAGGCCCCCCGCCAGCCCCAACATGCCCCCCCATCCCCCCCAGGCCCCCCGCCATGCCCCCCACCAGGCCCAACATGCCCCCCATCCCCGCCAGTCCCCCCGCCAGGCCCCCCACCAGCCCCAACATGCCCCCCCATCCCCGCCAGGCCCCATGCCATGCCCCCCACCAGGCCCAACATGCCCCCCATCCCCGCCAGTCCCCCCGCCAGGCCCCCCACCAGCCCCAACATGCCCCCCCATCCCCGCCAGGCCCCCCGCCATGCCCCCCACCAGGCCCAACATGCCCCCCATCCCCGCCATGCCCCCCGCCAGCCCCAACATGCCCCCCCATCCCCGCCAGGCCCCCCGCCAGGCCCCCAAGCCAGCCAGTGGCCCCAAATCCAGATTGAATTAAACTCACTTGTTGGTCTGGAGGACCGTAGAGTAGCGCATACTGGGGGAGGACCCCATCCACAAGTTTCTCCAACTCCTCTCCAGTGAAGGCAGGGGCCCTTTCCCCAGGCGCAGCAGCCATTGTCCCTTCCAGACCGAGGTCACAGCAACACTTGCAGTATAGGTCCTCTCCTGTGAAAGTTCAAGTCGCAAGTGGATAAGTAGATAGAAAATGGCGGTCACGACCGCGGCGGTGCATACCGCGGCGGTGCGTACCGCCACCGCCGGCGCCCTTCGCCATTGGCTCCTGAAACCCATAGGCTTCAATGTTAACCAATGCGGCTTCGCGCCGCGGTCTTCGCCCGCCGCCCGCCGCGGTGTGCCACGCCAGCGCATTGACCTCACATCCCATTGTCACACTTCACAGGTCAGGCAGCCGCCATTTCGAGGGTCCACATGGCTCAATTTCAACTGCGTCACACAGGCCTAGGCCTTGCATAGCCACTCAGACACGCCATTCACTGCATAGAGAATCGTTTACTGTGCTAGCTGTGAGTACGTACCTGTGGGTTGCTTGACTGTGTGCTCCATGTTGTCCTTCCTAGGCACCGTCCGCTGGGTTTGGCGAGGAGACGGATGAATCCTCCCGTGTACCGACCGCTGGTGGACCTGTCGACAATGGAAGAACGCCACATTATCCTGACCTACCGTCTTAACCGTGCCACTATACATGAACTGTGTGCCCAGCTGGAGCCCGACCTGATGTCCCCCATCCGCCAACCCACAGGGATTCCCCCTCTGGTGCAGGTCCTGTCAGTACTCCATTTCTTGGCAAGTGGGTCATTTCAGACAACAGTGGGAATTGCTTCTGGGATGTCTCAGCCCATGTTTTCGAAGGTGTTATCCAGAGTGTTGTCTGCCCTGATGAAATACGTGAGGAGCTACATCATTTTCCCTGAGGCGGGCGAATTTGCTATAGTGAAGGGTGATTTCTACACCCTCGGACATATTCCCAACGTCATTGGTGCCATTGATGGGACCCATGTGGCTTTGGTTCCCCCAAGAGACAGGGAGCAGGTGTACAGGAACAGAAAAAGTTACCATTCAATGAACATCCAGGTGGTGTGTTTGGCTGACCAGTACATCTCGCATGTAAATGCCAAATTCCCAGGGTCAGTGCATGACGCCTACATCCTGAGGAATAGCAGCATCCCTTACGTGATGGAACAGCTAGAGAGACACCGTGTATGGCTATTGGGGGACTCTGGGTACCCCAACCTGTCGTGGCTACTGACCCCAGTAAGGAATCCCCGGACCAGGGCAGAGGAACGGTACAATGAGGCCCATGGGCATACTAGGAGGGTGATCGAACGCACCTTTGGCCTCCTAAAGGCCAGGTTTCGGTGCCTGCATATGACAGGTGGATCCCTAATGTACTCACCTAAGAAGGTGTGTCACATCATCGTGGCCTGCTGCATGCTTCACAACCTGGCTTTGCGCCGCCAGGTGCCTTTCCTGCAGGAGGATGGTCGAGACGGTGGTGTTGTGGCAGCGGTGGAACCTGAGGAGAGTGACGAGGAGGAAGACGACGGGGCTGAAACAGACAACAGGGACAGAATCATTGAACAGTACTTCCAATAGGACACAGGTAACAATTCAAAGATAATTTAGTAAATGTGAACTACTCTCCTGCATCTCTGCTGCCTGTCTATTTGCCCCAGTGTATGATGACTGAGTTGTGGCTTTTCCCTCCCTATTTCAGATCTGGGGTCCCCACTACGAGTCCTGTGCTTCGTTTCCCCATGGACTACAGCTTTGTGGCAGCTGTTTGTTGACTTCACTATGTACAAGGACATATTTGCACTGTCATGTCAATTACAATATTTTGAAATCACAGCCAGACTCCAGATAGTTTTGTGCAAAATAGGTGTTTATTTAAGTGCTCAAAATGGGATGGGTGGTTTCAAGTGGGTGGGGGCTATGGTGAAGGAATGTCCATGGCAGAGTCCAGAGTAACAGTCACACAGGTGCATTGTCCAGAGGCCTGTGGAGAGATGGAGCATGGGCAGTTCAAGGATGGACAGGGTGACAATGTGGGACAGTGGGATGACATCAGGTGGTATCCTTTGCTGGCGGGGGTCTTGACATCCTACTCTGTCTTCTTGCGAGATCTCAGGGCCCTCTTGCGGGGTGGTTCTTCTCCTGCAGGAGGTGGGGGTCTGGTGGGCTGCTGCTGTGCGGGGGCCTCCTGTCCACTAGCGCCGGCGGAGGTGGTTGGCTGTTCTTGGTCCAGGCTAGTGGCAGGGGCCCTTGGGTGTTGTTGAGTGTCCGTCCTGGTGTTGACGAGGTCCTGCAGCAGCCCTACCATGGTAACTAGGGTGGAGGTGAGGGCTCTGATGTCCTCCCTGTACCCCCGATAGTGTTCCTCCTGCAGTACCTGGATCTCCTGGAACCGGGCCAGTACCGTCGCCATCGTCTCCTGGGAGCGGTTGTATGCTCCCATGATGGTGGTGAGGGCCTCGTGGAGAGTGGGTTCCCTGGGCCCGTCCCCCCCCTGTCGCACAGCTGCCCTCCGAGTTGCCCTGTCTCCCTGGGCCTCTGCCCCCTGGCCGGTGTGCCCACTACCACTGCCCCCAGGTCCCTGTTGTTGTTGGGGTGGTGGGTTATCCTGGGTGCCCTGTAGTGGTAGACACACCGCAGATTGACGCGCCCTGGAGACAGAGGCATGGGCCCGCTGGGTGGGAGCTGTGCTGGTGTTCCCAGAGGGGTTTGGGTCTGTAGTGGCCTGGGCCTGTGTGAGGGGAACCGACTGTCCAGAGGTCCCCGATGGTCCGGGCTGGTCATCGGTGTCCAGGTCGACAGAGCTGCTGTCATCGCTGACGGCCTCTTGGGTGGGGGGTGTGGAGAATTCTGGGCCCTCCGCGGCGGTGTGTTGACGGTCGGGTCCTGCAGGGGTATAGAGGTATGGTTATAGTTTCAATGTGTGGCATATGGGTGTATCTGTGGGTTCACGTGTCCCCAAGTGCTGGCATTCGTGTGTGGGGGCTTTGGTGAGGGTGGCTTGTGGGGGGGATGTGTATATGCATTGGGCATGCTTTGGTGATGGGTGTCCATGCTTAGTGGACGCATGCAGGCCTAGGTTTTGGGATGTGTGGGTTGTGATGGTGAGACATTGGCAGGGAATAGGTGTGCTGGGGGTGGGGGTGAGGATGGTGGTGGGGGTGAGGATGGTGGTGGGGGTGAGGGTGGGGGTGAGGATGGTGGTGGGGGTGAGGGTGGGGGTGAGGATGGTGGTGGGGGTGAGGGTGGGGTTCGAGGATGGGGTGAGGGTTGGGGTATGATTTGGCATGCAGGGGGGGGGAAGCAGTAGTGAAGCTTCAACTTACCAGTATCCATTCCTCCGCCGACTCCTGCGAGGCCGTCAGGATGCAGGATGTTCAAGACTTCCTCCTCCCATGTTGTAAATTGTGGGGGTTGAGGTGGGGGTCCTCCGCCAGTCTTCTGCACGGCGATGTTGTGCCTGGATACCATGGAACGCACCTTCCCCCGTAGGTCGTTCCATCGCTTCCTGATGTCTTCCCGATTTCTGGGGTGCTGTCCCACAGCGTTGACCCTGTCGACAATCCTCTGCCATAGCTCCGTCCTCCGGGCAATGCTGGTGTATTGGACCTGTGTGCCGAACAGCTGGGGCTCTACCCGAACGATTTCCTCCACCATGACCCTGAGTTCTTCGTCTGTGAAGCGGGGGTGTCTTTGGGGTGCCATGGGGTGGTGTGTATGATGTGTGGGGTGGAGTATGTGTAGTTAAGTGTGTTGAGTGTGGTGGTGTGTGTTGTTTTGTGTGTGGATAGTGTGTGGGTGATGGTGTTGAGTGGCTGTGGCTGCTAGTTTGTGGATGGTGGTGTCTCGCTCTGGCCTTCTTTCAGAATTTTCTGTCGTAGGGGTTTGTGGGTGATGTGGGTGTGTGTTTTATATTGTATTGTGTGTGTGGGAGTGGTGTGTGTATGTGTATCAGGTGTGTGGTATTCAAATCGGCCAATGTGGCTGAGTTTTGTTCGTTTGTGTGTATTCTGACCGCGGCGGTGTGTCCCGCCAATGGAATACCGCGTTTGAAAGACCGCCGCGTGGATTCGTGGGTCGTAATGGCATGGGCGTATTTCTGTTGGCGTGACGGTGGAGGTTTTGTCACCTCCACTTTTCCGCCGACCGCTGGTCTGGCGGTCTGTTGTGGCTGTCGGATTTTCGGAGGTTTGCCTTCTGCGGGTCAGAATGACCGTGGCGGGTTTCCGCGGCCGCGGCGGGATTATGGAGGATTTCTGACCGGCGGTAGGCGCCTTTTACCGCCGAGGTCAGAATGACCACCTATGTTCTTAATTAGTGCTGTGCTGTGTGACATTTATATTGTGTATGTGCGTGTATGACTGTTACGTGTCTGTAGTCCAAGACTATTCTGTATGAATAGTCGGGTTTTGCAACGGGGAATAATGGGTTATTCATTTAGACACAGGGCTCAATTATTCCCTGGTACTCAAGCTGCGTGAGGATCTCCCTTGCTGGAGATTTGGGTTTGTGTTTAACAGGATATCGGGGTGAGGCTGGGGTGTAGACCTGATCAGTATTACATGATAAGGAGAATCCTTATCCCAACCTACATTGTTGTGGTATAGCGCAGGTGCCTGCTCTAAAGTCCAGTTGACAGTGTAGGCTTGTTTTACCACTTCTGGAATAAGATCAGAGAAAAAAGGCAAAATGACATCTTCCTCATGTGGGAACTTATGGACGTGCACAAGTGGCCAGACACTTTTGGCCAATAGGATATCACAATTGAGTTCATCCCAGCGTATTACACTAATAGAGGGCTCTAGTGTGACATTGTGTATTAACAGTAGTTCACTGTCCTTTTTAATGCTGTTTTATTCCTTCTTGTGTTCTTTGTAACAATATTTATGATATGTATATTGGTATGTTCCTTCTAACCCCACCCTCTTACTGTTGTAGTAGGTCGGAATGTACTGGGTGTTCCAGAAACCTGGGGGGAGCTTGGAGGTTGGATGCCGCTGTTGTGGATGGAGTTTCTTCATCGGAAATTAAACTGGAATTAACATATTTACAACATCTATTCAAGCTATCTGGACTGCCATTACTCGTGATTTTGGAATACATCACTTCATTTTGGCGACGATTGGTACATCAGACCTGCACTTGGACATTAATTTCAAAGAAACTTCAACACAACTCACAGAAGCTCCTTCTTATTTACGATGCACACGAGGAGCTGAATTTGTCTACACAAAGGTACTGTCATTGTTTCATTTCATTTGGAATGATCCTAATTTCCTTCGTAAAACACTTTCACATTTAAATAAGTGTACTGTCCTGCGCACTGTGGAACACTTTCTCAAATGTAAACAATCCAAGCTGCCTCAGGTTTATTTACATGCCTTTGTTCTCGGAAAGCATTTCTTCATCAGCGACCGTGTTTCCATGCAACGGTTGCAAAGCAAAGGTTCGTCTACGTGCAGCTTTCTACTGATCCCTTTCTTTTCGCACGCATTTCCTCAATGAATTCTTCTTCTGCTTTGCGCTTTGCAGGAATTTTATCCATTTGTACTTGTGGTAACTAAAGGCTATTCACAAAGCGTTTGCAGGAGTTTCATCCAATTGTTCGTGCAGCAATTAAAGGCTTTCCACAAAGTCTTTCTACAAAGCGTTGCAGAAATTAAAGGAGTGAGTCCATGTCCAAAGTGCATCCAAATTGCATACTAAAGGATTTACTTTGGATTTGACTAAGACTTTCCTTCCACTTTCTTCGATTTCATCATCTTCTGAGTAGAGATTCTAGTATCCTGTGATTCTTCTGGCAGCTCTGGTGAAGTAAAGATATGCAGAATATTACTCCACCTCCATTTTTTTTATCCGTTCCAGGAGATCCTCCCATACCATGGCCTAAATGAAAAAAAGTATTTTTAACCTACATCCGTGCTTGTGGTAGCAACTTATCTGCTGAAAGGA
Source organism: Pleurodeles waltl (assembly GCF_031143425.1). NCBI lineage: Eukaryota > Metazoa > Chordata > Amphibia > Caudata > Salamandridae > Pleurodeles > Pleurodeles waltl. The sequence continues at coordinate 621,499,130 of NC_090444.1, read as the reverse complement.
AAACTTCAATTCTACAACACTGCCTAGGAGCAGAAGGACAAAAAATTTTGGAATCGTTAACAACAAGAACCTCTCCTGAAGGTGCTGAAGAAGACACATCTCTAAATGAATTTGAGATAACTTTACTTAGATTGGAAAGGCACTATTTGCTTAAAATTTCTGTTATTCTTCAAAGGTATTATTCCAGTAAACGTAAACAAAATGATGATGAATCAATTGAAGATTTTGTGACAGCGTTACGTAAACTTGCTGCCTTGTGCAATTTTGGTGATCAGTTTATGCTTGAGTGTAAGAGCAATAAAATTAGAGAAGCACTATGGTCTAAGACTGATCCAACATTAGACGAAGTATTAACAGTAGCCAAACAAGTTAACACTCGATGTCATGCATTGAAGACTTGAAAAAATCTAAAAGTATTCCCATTAATATCCAAACTCTAGATACCAAATCTAAAAATAAAATTCCAGCTAGCACTAAAACAAAATTATTATGTTTTAGACGCAGATCTTCTTCTCACCTGGGCAATAGCAAAGAATGTCCTGCACTTAATGTTGTTTGTAATAAGTGTGGGAAGAAGGGGCATTTTGCTAGGTGTTTGCAAGTCTTTGGCAAAGTCAAAGTTTAAAGTTCATGAGGTGGAGTGTGAAAAGGAATGTGATTTTATTCTTCAGATTGTAAATTATGTGAACTGTGTTTCCAATATTTATTGTGAATATCCGTCTGATTTTGTTGATGTCAATGGTATCACCGTTTCAATGATGATAGATTCTAGGGTTAAGCTATCTCTTGTGTCTGAAGTTGACTATGCAAAGTACTTTCAAGCAAAAGTTACACTTCAAGATCCTGATGTTACACCCTATAACTATGGAGGCAAACCTATAGAACTGAGGGGGTATTTTAATGCGGTTATTTCGTTTAAGGGAAACAAAATGTTTTGTAAAGTGTATGTCCCTGTTGTAGGTAATACCATTTTGAGCTGGCCCCATCAGAAATTGTTGAGAATTATTTTGAATCCAAATTCACTACCACAAGTGCACGTACAAAAGTTTACCACTTTTGGTACTGAACTTATGAATGCATTTTCTGATGTGTTTGACTCCAAAGTAGGATGCATAACCGGTTACAAACATCGTATTTGTTTGAAAGAGGGTTCACAACCAATTGCTTGTAAAGTCAGAAGCATTCCTTTCTGTTTGCAAGACAGAGTAAGGAAATAACTTCAGAATTTATGATCTGAAGGCATCGTAGAGGAAGTTGAGGAGGCCCAATGGATTGCCCCAATTGTGGTTGCGACGAAGAAGTCAGGTGACATTAGGTTGTGTGTTGACCTCAGGCACCTCAACAAAGCGGTCATTGAAGATAGATTGAAGATAGATTTCCATTGCCTAATATAACCGAAATGGTCAGCTCTTTGGGTAATGCAAAATACTTTACCACTTTAGATCTAAGCTCTGCTTACCACCAGATTCAATTGTGTGAACAGTCCAAATTGTTAACATCTTTTATCACGCCCTTTGGTGCTTATTAATTCAATAGGATGCCTTTTGGGCTCTGTTCTGCAGCATCTGTTTTTCAGAGACTTCTAAATAAGATTCTTGGGAAATTAGAGGGTGTCAAGTGTTTCCAAGACGATGTGCTTATCTTCACTGACACTCTTGAACGACACCTTTCTGAAAACTAGAGAGGTTCTGCAAATATTTCGGTCAAATGGGATCACGTTAAAAGGTGAAAAATGCAAATTCGCTCGACCAGAGATTACGTATCTTGGACACGTCATATCTGATGATGGTGTGAAACCGAAGGATGACTTGGTGAAGGCGATAGTTAATTTAACCGATCCAGAGAAAAAAGAAACGTTCAAGCTTTTTTGGGTATGGTTCCTAATTTTGCTAGTAGGTCCAGCTGCATTAGGGGTTTACTAAGGAAGTGAGTAGAGTTTGATTGGTCTGAAGAATGTAGGAAATAATTTGTTGATTAAAGCATGCCTTATCTTCTGCCCAATGTCTTAGCAGTTTTCAGCCAGGAGTACCATGCTGTGTTATCACTGATGTTTCTGATAAAGGTTTGGGATGTGTCCTCAAGCAAATAATCAATGGTAAGGAAATTACTATTGCATTTGCTTCCAGAGCGCTGAGAGGGGCTGAATCCAGATATTCCACTATTGAAAAGGAGGTGTTAGCCATTTACTGGACAGTTAAGAAATTTAAGCAGTTTCTTTGTGGAGTACATTTTGTAGTGCAGTCTGATCATAAGCCATTACAAGAAATGTTTGAGAAAAAAGGGTTTAGTTTGTATTTCTTCTTGCATTTGCCAGTGGATAGTTGGCATCCAGGATTTTCAGTTTGTTGTTAGGTATGTTCCTGGATGTGAGAATAAAACTGCTGATTGCTTGTCTAGGATGAGGTCTGAGAGCTGGGATGCTAATGATGAGCTAAGTTCATGGAGGGTAGATGATGATGTCAAAGTTTGCAAAGTGACAGATGGATGCATTTCAGAAAAAGAATGGATAGAGGAGTTAAACAAGGATGAGGTGTTGTTGAAAATCAGGGATTTGTTGTCTTCAGGTAATACTTTGGTAGGTCAAGAAAATGGTGTACTGCAATTCAAGAACATTTGGAGTGAGCTTTCTGTGGAAAATGGTTTAGTTTTGAGAGCTGGTAGGTTGATACCTCCCTCCAGTCTGTGCGAGCGCGTAATGAGTCTGGCACACTCAGGTCATCATGGCATATGCAAGACCAAAGAATGGTTGAGGAGCGTGTATTGGTAACCAATTATGGATTTGGCTCTGGAGAGAAGGGTCAGAGACTGTGTGGAGTGCAAGGTTGCTGATAAGACTTTGAAGAGGAGGACGCATCCCATGGTACTGAGGGAGATCCCTAATGAAGTGTAGGGAGGAGGTGTTGTTAGATACTATGGGTCCTTTAAGCTGTGGTTCAGTTCCCAAATATGTTGTAGTTTTGATGGATACTTTATCTCGTTGGCCTGAGATATTGATTACTTCAGATGTTATGTCGATGACGATCATAAAGTTCCTTGCAGATGTGTTTGCCAGATAGGGGAATCCCAGGTGTATTCTAACGGACAATGGGGTTCAATTTACGTCCAAGTTGATGTGTGATTTTCTGATATCAAGAGGTATTGTACACAAGAAGTGTGCATTGTACCATCCCAAATCTAACGATATGGTGGAACATTTTCACAGGACATTAAAGGAAACCATTCAACTGGCTAAGCAGGTGGATGCTGTCAAGGCAAAAGTAGAGAATTATAGGTATACTCCTCATTCCAGTACTAGTCAATCACCGTTTGTATTGTTCAGAAAAAGAGTTCCTCACACAAAAATAAGTCCACTGTGGGTAAAGGAGTCTATGAAAGGGCTGAGTGATTGTGAAGAACTAAAAAATATTGCCTTAGAAAGAGAGAAACATGTTCAAGAAAGGAGAAAAGGCACGTATGATATTCGCAAATCTGTGAAAGAAGTAGTAGTGGTAGTGGAAGATTCTGTTAAAATAAAATTGCCAGGTAGAATAAGCAGTGAGCAGTCGCATTTCAGTAGGATTTTCAAATTTATTAAAGTGTTCAAAGGAGCAATCAAGGTTGATGATGGACGTATTCAGAATTTGAACAGAGTTGTGGAACTCAAGTGAAATTAGTTTCTTTTTCTTTTGCAGTTTTTTTTTTTCTTATTCTTCTTTCTTTTCTTTGGTTTGTTATAGGGGGTAGTGTGACATTGTGTAATAATAGTAATTCACTGTTCTTTTTAATGCTGTTTTATTCCTTTTTGTGTTCTTTGTAACAATGTTTATTATATGTATATATATGTATATAGGTATGTTCCTTCTCCCCCCACCCTCATACTGTTGAGGTAGGTCGGAATGTACTGGGTGTTCCACAATTCAGAGAGGAGCGTGGAGGTTGGATGCTGCTGTTGTGGATGGAGTTTCTTCATCAGAAATTAAACTGGAATAAACATATTTACAACATCTATTCAAGCTATCTGGACTTCCATTACTCGTGATGTTGATATACATCACTTCATCTATGTCTCTCTCAATTTGGATGTTTAAATCATAAACCCTCTCGGGTGCGAGAACGCTCCCGTCCTCAGTCTCAACTGTAATAAAGTTGCTAGTTGCTGTTTTATTCAGATGATCTTTCAAACTCTGTTGACATATCATGATTTCTGCCACGCTGCCCTGCAGTGTCGCCCCCCATGTCTTATTCTTCAGCAATGTTCTCAAGTTTACTGGATTTTTAATTGAAAGTGCTGCTACCCTTTTCTTTTTAAACTGTGACTTGTCTTCTTTTTTGTCTGAAGACCATGACGTATCTTTCTTCAGTTTCTTCAGGATGTTGCTTTGACCGTTCCATTCTCTCGGTATGTCTATCCAGTGCGTCCTGAAAGGAACAAGAGGGATGTGAATATCTGTCAGGAGCTTTTATATTTTATGTATTTCTGACATTATATCTCCTTTAGGAGTTCTCCCGGTGTGGAGAATCTGCTCTTTAACTTTGTCTGTCTTTCATTTGCTTTTGTTAATCCCTTTGCTTTTTAGAACCCTTCTGTGTTTGTTTGGTACCTTCCTTAGAGGTGGTACTCTGTATTTCAGGCTTTTTCGGCTTGGCTCCAACACTATTGCGTCCTATACTGGTATAGATATTGTAAATTTTTGGTAGCTGTTTTTCCTGTTCCAACTATGGAATCTCTCGGAGCCGTTGGAGTATAGCCAATCCTACCACTTCCCAGTGCTTAATTTGTAAATAAAAACATGCCGGTGCCCAAAGCTCTCCTCTGAAACACATGGCTGCTCTTGTTGAATGTACAAGCACGGAATACTGAGGTAGCTTAATCCTAAAGTCATCTCGGGCCTCTTTAATCCATTTACAGCCAACCCCTGCCCCTTCAGCTCACTCTTGCACCTTTCTGCTTTCTCCCTTTGTAACGCATTTAATTTTTCTCTTCCTCTATCTTTCCCATATTTGTCTTTTGCTCACAGTAAATGCTTGAGGCAGAAAAATAAGTGCTGGCCCTTAAAAATAATTGCCGGTGCCCAGCACCGGAAACCACCAACACAAATTAAGCACTGCTGCTTCCCCTTTAATATTATTGAGTATTATTGAGGAGACTGTGTCGAAATTATGCATCAGTTTTATCCCTAAATCTAGGGGTGGAGCAGCCCCGTTTTTGTTCTGAATTTGTTTTAACACTTCCGGTAAATTGGCAAGTGTTGGGGTACTATGTGTGGTCGTTTAAATGGCAGCAAAGATTGTACCCCATGTGGCACAGTCATCCACTGAGGGAACCATCCCGAAGGGCAAGCACATTGTGAGAATTCTATGTTTTTCCTATGTTCCCGTATGGGAAACACAGCTTTCAGCTGATTAGTTTTCTGGGCTATCCAGAATGGGATTTTCTCTTGTTCCATGGGCACTTTGCCCATGATAGAATGTAGATTGATCCCAGCAGTAGCCAATTGATATCCAGCAGGTGCTGGTTGTGCTGGACAAACTAGTGTTGTTTTCAAAGTTTGCATTATGAACTGAACAAGTCTTCTATAGAGTGTTACTAGCTCATTGTATAGATTGCACAGATCAGCTACCTGCGTGTTTTGTACACTAGGGTGTGGTATATATGTGGCAAACATAGGCCTCGTTGGTCCAACATTACCTAAAGGACCTAATCTTACGTATTTTATTACGTGTGGAAGGGTGCCATTAAACCAGTTCTGATGTTCTTGATAAGTAATTGGTATTTCAAGCTGGTATGCTTGGTACCGCTGTGGTATGTTTACAATTCTGTATGTGTTGAGCGTGAATGTTCTAGGGTCTTCCTGAGGAAAAGTAATCCAGGAATAGAATGTTTCTGTTTGGTAAGCTTCATTAGCTTCTACAATGAATGTAACTTCCCCGCCCTCATCTAACATGCCATGACCTATTAAGGTTTAGTGTTAATGTATGTCTGACATTCTCACGAATGTCTTTGGCATTAGCTAAATTATGAAATGAGTAAGAGATAGAACACCAAATGGGGAAAATGTTATTTTAAGTGTTTGAGCTTGAGGAAGCTACAGCCTAGATAGCTATTACCTGTTCAGCTAAGGAGGATCTTCCCATAGACCACGGACGTCTCCGTATAATAGCATTTAGGGTACCTGTTGTGTGTAAGACAAAGATACTCAAGCCATCCGTAAATTAGTGCCAAAACACCATCCTTGGTTGTGCCATGTTGTAGTTGGACTCTTGCTCCAGGCAAGACTGCTGGCTTAGGGATGACAGCACTTTTGTTTGTAGGTGACTAGGCCAATGCTACAACAAGTTGTAACTGTCGGCCCAGCCCTCCCGGCTCACAAGCAGTACCTCACCAGAAACCCAAATAGTTAAGGGTGATTTGTGGTAGCCTTTACGCATGGACTCAAAAGTACAACATCTCAGGGGAGTCATGGTTAAACGGAGATTACCCTTTTCTCACATGAGCAACAAGTCTCAGTCACACCCAGGCAATGAAGGAGATGCAGTAAAGTTTTCAATAGGTTTCATTAACAAGACTGCAATCTACCATAAAATGCATGGGCTGCAATGATTAGGATAATGAACAATGCAAGAAACAGAATTGTAAAAACGAGAGTCGTGAATATGAAGACCCTCACCAAATTCAATAACATGAGATGTGAAATAGATGTGAAATAGGCCCTAATAACCTAGCATGATTAACCTAATCTCTAACCTAAGGAGAGCTAGGTGTGCTAAACCTAATCTGCCTGTACCATGTCCATGAGAAGAGCCCCCCAACCTTTGTTACCTTGGAATGAGGTCTCTAGGTGAGGCTCCGTCATGACACGAAGGCTGGGTCTGCATCAAGGCGACGTGTAGCATAGATAGCGTTGATGGCATCTGGTAGGAATCCTCTGATACCCTGTCTGCGTGAGATGTATTTATACAGATCTTGTAGGACCCCTGTGCAGGTATGTTCCCAAACAATAGATAAGAAGGCATGCTTGGGGCGGCAATTATATAAACAATTCACTGAAAAAGTACATCATGTTAGTGTCACACGTAAATGGGAATGTATATGATGTGAATACCTACGTATATCACTTATCTTTGACGCTGATAGTGACGCCTTCACAGAGTGGCACTGATAATGTGAAATTAAAACATCTTCCTAACTATAAACATAGCAGCCATCTTAGAAGAAATAATTAAATAAATGTACTAAAACAGAGCAGGCTGAGTATGTTAAACGTTACTAGGTGACAGGGGCACAGGCTTGCAAGCCAAAAGGCTAGGCTGTCTCCTGATTCCTGATAAAACGAAATAGGATCCACTACAAAACATTCTTCCAATATAAACGTTGCATAAATTATTACCACTACATCTCAATTATAACACAGGGTGCAAATTAACTGCATTTCGACTATATTACGAAATGCAAATAAGCCATCTTGCAAATTCCACTCATCTATCATTGCGCATTCGCACAGGATACTTACAACACAAAATACATGTGGGCTACGTCACAAACTCGTTACTGTGCCAATCTTTCAATCCTGCGTCAAGAGTGTTCCGCGAGATGAGGGCAAGTCAAGTTTATAAACCACCTGGACAAGATATTTTCGCATGATGTTATCATAATGTGGGATTGTACTCCTCTTCAATTTTCACAATAAAACATGGACATTCAAATCCAATCCATGGTCTACAAACTCACATTCACATAGTCACATTCAAGTACCTAAAAATCATCACCTGTCATACATACTCCCATATCTACTCACCAGATTCCCTATCCAAGGATATCTACCCGGTCCCCATCTTCACAGTAGATCAAAGACGACAAAAAAAGCAATTCTCTTCCAATACCGACTAGCCTTAAATTTGCATCATTCTCATTCAAACCTGCTCCACACCTGTGTCCTCATCCAAGGGGTCATCCTAAAATTATAATCTACCTTGTTCGCTCCTAATTCCAACCTTTCACAACACAAACACAACACAATTGTTTTCATACTCCAAATTCCCCTATCATTCTATAGTTTCTAGTCAATCCTATTCATAACAATTTCTGACATAATTACAGCAGGCAAAATGTTCAGCAAATGGAAACGGAAGAGAGTTACCCATCATTGGACTCCAAATCCAAAAGTGCACCACGTATCATACTCTGTTACTTAACAAAAACGTTTTCAAAATTTAAGATGCCCTTTGTTATAGTTCACAATCATCCAAGTCAATGATAATTATGGCACACGGTAAGTCATCCCTTGCTAGGATTCCTAATAACGCATGAATGTTGATGGTTTAAATTCCATAGGATGTCATGGGTTTTATAATGCGCCAGATGGGGTATCCGTCACCGCTGTGATTGAGTAACTTTTCTGCCAAGATCTCAATCAGGCCCTAAGTCTGAAGATAAAAATCTTCACTACTACTTCGACTAATGGCTCCCTGATGTCAATGCCTCCACCTCAGACACCGTTGGCTACCTTTCCCAAATCACCGTTACCTTCTCATTTTTCTCCAAAATATCTTCTAAGTTTCAAGGTAAGCAGAGACTGGGCACATTGGACTTAACCCTTCCTGCAAAGTCACCCTCCAAACTTTTTGCCTTCACTCCTCATATATTTTTGAATTTGTTGTTGTTGGTGTTAGGACTCTGAGAACTGCACCACTGCAAACCAGTGCTGAAGTGCCTTTCTTCAGTCCCTAAAACTTTGTAACATTGGCTTATACCTGACTGGCATATTTGTTTTACTTATAAGTCACTAATAAAGTGACAAACCATACACCCAGGGATGACAAATTAAATGCTACTAGTGGGGCTGCAGCACTCATTGTGCCACCCACCCAATATCCCACTCACATAATACCCCTGTAACACATGTCTGAGGCCTGCCATTGCAGCCTGCCAGCAGTTTTAAACTGACAATTTGCTTTGACAATCTAACCTCCTTGCCAAGACTAAGGGGGTGATTCTGATTCTGGCGGGCGGCAGAGGCCGCCCGCCAGAATTCCGCCCTCCATTATACCGCTCCGCGGTCAGAAGACCGCGGAGGGTATTATGAGTTTTTCCCTGGGCTGGCGGGCGGTCTCCAAAAGACCGCCCGCCAGCCCAGGGAAAAACTCCCTTCCCACGAGGATGCCGGCTCGTAATCGAGCCGGCGGAGTGGGAAGGTGCGACGGGTGCAGTGGCACCCGTCGCGTACTGAAATACTTTGCGGGGCCCTCTTACGGGGGCCCCTGCCGTGCCCATGCCATTGGCATGGGCACGGCAGGGGCCCCCAGGGGCCCCGCGACCCCCCCTACCGCCATCCTGTTCATGGTGGCTTTCCCGCCATGAACAGGATGGCGGTAGGGGGGGTCAGAATCCCCTCGGCGGCGCAGCGAGCTGCGCCGCCTTGGAGGATTCTTAGGGGCAGCGGAAAACCGGCGGGAGACCGCCGGTTTTCCTGCACTGACCGCGGCCAAAGCGCCGCGGTCAGAATGCCCTGCGGGGCACCGCCGGCCTGTCGGCGGTGCTCCCGCCGACCCTGGCCCCGGCGGTCTAAGACCGCCGGGGTCAGAATCACCCCCTGAGACTTCTTTTTTATTAAATAGAAGTCACTCCTAGAGTAGGCCCTCAACAGCCCATAGGGCAGAGTGCATTGTTAATAAAAAGTTTGGTATGTACCTTAAGGTTTCACATGTTCTTGTAGTGAACAACTCACAGGTTCATTTTTCAATACTCTGATACCTGCCTCCCCCATAAGATAACATTGTTTACCTTGTTACAATTAATGCTAATGAGTGCTAACGTTTGATTGGACGTAGGTAGAAAATTCAAGTTTGGTGCCTGAGAAGTTGTGATTTAAAAACCTCTTTAGTGGTCAGATTTTTAAGTCACAATTCTGAAAATGACACTTTTAGAATGTTGGCGTTTTTTGTCCTAACCATTTGGTGCCTGCAGCCTGTTCCTGGGTCACGTGACTAGGTGTAGTTGCCAGTTGGCTAGTGTATATTCCTCCCAGACAGAATTACAATCAAGGGTCTGGGTGTTGGCAGGATGGGCCATCTATGGCTTGATAGGTGCATAGGGGGGCGGAGCTGTCACCTACCCCACTTGCACTTCAAAGACACCCATTAAGCTCACACACAAAGGACTTCACTCTAGTCTATTGTGCCCCAGACAGATTGGGAATAGGGATGGGAGGCAGGAAGTTCCAGACACCTCTACAGGGGAAAGCTCCAGAAGCTTCTCCTGCTTCAAAGTGGGCATAAGTTATAATTCTTGGAGCCTTAGACTCACTCTTCATATCACTTCTGGACCTGTGGAAACTCTGATGGCAATGACTGATCTGTACATATTGATGGGCTAGAATGTTTTCCTACTACTGACCTCAGCAGCAGGAATTAACAATGAATAAGATGTTCTGAAACAAGACGGGAGCAACTTTGAAAGAGTGGAACCAGTGGTACGTGGAATGATTCCCAATCTCAAGGCATTCGTAGGACTGGCCAAAATCCTAAAACAGACTTACAAGAACAAAAAAATGAAAAGAGAACAACCATCTAGAGCAAAGTGGCTCAACATGTGCAGATTCTTTCCATTATTTCCTCACTTTGTCATATTCTAATCTCTCATATGTCTCATATTTATGTCCACATTATCCACAACTAAACCATCTTGTTGAATACCCAGAAATGAATTGGAGCATTGCACAGGTTCACAGGCAAAGACATTTTTTTTTTAATTGGATCTTAGTTGCAGTGTTGCAGATTGATGGGGGATGTTTTTCAAAACCCTGCATGCATTGATGGAGAAGGTCTGTTGCCTTGTTTCTTTCTTACACTTCTTCAACACCGGTTTGATGGTGTCCTGGCATGAGAAGAGGGTGCTAAAAGCCCCCACAGATGGGTAAGCCTGTCAGACAAATAAACAGAGTTTCAGGTCATGTTGCCTCAGTAGATGATGCTGCTGATTTTGTGAATATGTGGGCTTATAAGGCAAGCCAATGGCATTCTATTAGCGGGGGAAGTGATGTGGTTATATTTATTCAGGCCCTTGACGAGTCATGCTGAAGCATGTAGTATGCCTCCATAGTGAGCTTCTCCTGATTTTTCTTTTTACACCTCAGCACTCACCATTATCTTGTGTGTGCACTTGAGGGAAACCCTGAATGGGGCCCGTGGTCTGGACAGTCAATCCAAGTAACTGAACGAGACTACCATCAGCTCATCTGGCTGTAGAAAACTAACAGAGATGACAGCAACCGATTTTAGTGGCAGGATAGCCCCCTAAACTTGTCACTTCGCATGGACTGTCTTCCAGCCTCTTCTGTGTTTTAAATTGATCAGTCAGTCTCTCCACCTAAGTTCTCCATCCTGTTGGGACATGGATGACAGGCATGTGTTTAGTATGCTTTTACTGTAGAATATGAATTGTTAATTAGGTGAGCCTCTCTCTTTTTTGTGCCTTTGTTGTGAGTGTCCCGAATAGCAAATTCCCAGCCCCACGCCACCATCCTGCTGACAGTAGCTGAGCAGTTTGGGAAAAATACGCAAAATTCAGGAAGTGCCTGAAACTGGTCCCAGAGTAGGACTTGTGGAACACACAAACTCTGTCCATAAACTTGGTCCAACTATAGGGCAGAAACCACCAGTCTGTGTGTCATGATTTCTTTACAATCAGAATCCAGGGTCCCACAGCAGTTGAGACAAGGAAACTCTTCTGTGCAAGGTTGGGGACACGTAACTGCCAACTTCCCTTTGCCGTGTTTGGGAACAGGAACCCGGATGTTTAGCAACCTACCAAGGAAAGTAATACCTTGACCCTCTCTTGAGTTAAGGAGCTCACTGACTGCTGACAAGAGGTGCTGGGGTACCATTTCATTACAGAGAGGTTATCTAAAATAGCTGAAAAGAGATGAGGGAGATAAAACGGAAGCTGTCCACTGCATCCGAGTGAAAGATATGCACAGTTTGGCCATGTTGTGAGGCCTTGAGACCCTGTTGCCCCTGTGTCAGAGTACCTATAATGGCCATGCATTAACAAACACTGAAATTAAACCCTGTGTTTTTTCCCCAAAGAAGTTGTTGTGCCTGTGGTGGCTTGGTGCTTAAAAAGCTGTGACTATATTTGGCTGACTCATTAGGATAAACTAAAGCACTTTGGGAGACTTGGGGCCGTATTTATACTCCGTTTGCGCCGAATTTGCGTCGTTTTTTTCGACGCAAATTCGACGCTAAACTAACGCCAACTAACGCCATATTTATACTATGGCGTTAGAGGCGTATAGCGCCAAAGTTCCCGGAATGTGCGTCATTTTTTAGCGTGAACCCCTTCCTTGCGTTAATGATATGCAAGGGAGGCGTTCCCGTCTAAAAAATGACTCCCAGGCCTTTACGTAGTATTTATACTCCCGGGCAAAAGAGACGCCCGGGAGTGGGCGTGGCTAAAAACGGCGCATTTGCGCCGCTTTTTAACGCCTGGGTCAGGCATGGCGTTAAGGGACAAGTGGGCTCAAAATGAGCCCAGAGTGCCCTCCCCTGCCCCCAGGGACCCCCCCTGCCACCCTTGCCCACCCCAGGAGGACACCCAAGGCTGGAGGGACCCACCCCAGGGACATTCAGGTAAGTTCAGGTAAGTATTTTTTTATTTTTTTTTAATAATTTATTTTGGCATAGGGGGGCCTGATTTGTGCCCCCCTACATGCCACTATGCCCAATGACCATGCCCAGGGGACAGAAGTCCCCTGGGCATGGCCATTGGGCAAGGGGGCATGACTCCTATCTTTACAATGATAGGAGTCATGTTGATGGGGGATGGGCGTCGTTAAAAAATGGCGCAAGTCGGGTTAAGACGATTTTTTTGCCTCAACCTGACTTGCCCCATTTTAAGACGCCCTAACGTCATTTTTGCCCAACGCCGGCGCTGCCTGGTCTACGTGGTTTTTTTCCACGCACACCAGGCAGCGCCGGTCTGCTTGCGCCGGCTAACGCCATTCCATAAATACGGCGCCCGCATGGCGCTTCAGAATGGCGTTAGACGGCGCAAAATTTTTTGACGCTAAACTGCGTTAGCGCAGTTTAGCGTCAAAAAGTATAAATATGGGCCTTGGTGCTGTATCCAGAGCATTTACCACTGCTGGCTGATACTTCAACCTCCAATTAGATCACAACAGTGACCCTGAATATTTTCTTCAATTTTCCTGGGTGGTGAGTTTTTATTCGGGCCACAGGAAAGTCTTCCGGTGAAGCTTCACCTGAGTGATCGGTTCCAGCGAAGTGTGAACTTTTCATCTATCAGCCTCTTTGCCACCGTGCCTTCTTCTCTTGGAAGTGTGTGCATGTGTTCCACAGACACTGGCAAATGGGCTGGGGAAGTCTTTAAGGGCTGCTAAGTGGGCCATGTGGATGGCAGACCATCAGGAGCTCCACAGAGCCCACCCTCAGTCTGCAAACGGCTGACCTGGACTGCAGAGGACTACGAAGACGAAACAAGGTACAGCATTGTATTGTAGGGAAAGGGGATGTTTTTGAACATGTTGCACACTCGGCCTGATCACTATCCTTTGGGAGCAGTGAAGGGGAGTCAAATTAGGTGAACAGAATAGCAAAACACCATTTGTTTCTCCCCCTCAGAAGACTTGTGCTGAGTATATTTATACTTGTTGCATGGGAACAGCCTTTGTTAGTACTGGCTGCCCGTGTTTATAGTAGTAAGTATTGTCGTACTAACTGCATAGCCTATTAATTCCATCTAACATTTAGAAACAGAAGTTGTTGAGAGTAGAATACATTTTTGTAAGTTAAAAAACGACATGGACTGAATTATTGACTGATTTTAAATGTCTTATTGAGCTCTGAGTTTTTACCTCACAGCACTTCCTAAGTAAGCCTTGGACTGCTTGACTTCATTACCTTCCTGGTCAAGTGTAAAAGTGAGGTACTCTGTGATTCCTTCTGGGTCTAACAGTAAAGTAAATCCCCAGTACAGCAGTAGTAAAAGGTTATCATTGTTACAATTGCAACCTGCAAACCTCTGATTGCCCTGGTACTCCCAAACAAGTACCTATTTTAATACATTTTAAATTTGAATTGTTTGGAAAACTTGGGGAAATATTTATGAAAAGTGGTGCATCATTTCATGATGCGCCACTTTTCTTGCGCCCCTCTGTGCCCCCCAAACACCACCATATGTGCGCCGTATTTATGATATGGTGCACCATGGGGCACATTAGGGAACTGGTGTCAACATTTGTGGCGCTAGTTTGATGCTTTGCAAGACTAGCACCAAAAATGTTGACACTAATCCTGCAAAGTAAAAGGAGGCCCTTTGAAAACAATGGGAGTGTCATTTTAACAGCTGCCTTAGGCAGGCATTAAAAATGATGCTAAGAACGGCGCAGTGGTATCTCATAGGTTCCACTGACCCATTTTTATGGGCCTCCTACTACCGGATCGCCCCCCTTCCATACATAATGCCTGGCGCAGGCATAATGTGGTGCATTGGTTTACAAAGTGACGCCACTTTGTAAATATGGCGCTGTGTTTTTGCCAACCTAACACCACATTAGCGTAAAAAAATGATGTTAATGTGGCACAAGGTGGCGCAAGAGGCTCATAAATATGCCCTTTAGTGTGTTCCAATTTACAATTTTAAGAACTTTTCTAAAGTGCTTCTATTAAATTGTTTTTGCTGACAATGTACTAAGACCATGTAGAGTGAATCTGTGGAAGGGGAATGCACCAGCCTCAGTAACAGTCAGTAAAATCCCCATGAAAACATATGATATGGACAAAAATCATGGTATTTCATGTGTTCACCTGTCTACATGGAATAATGGAGACAAACACAACAGGTGCAGTTAATATTGCTTCTGGTCTATATTGAAGCAGAGGCTATATTTCAGGTTGTGATAGGAAATTGTCACGAAGCAATTCTATTGACTGGAAATATCTAATTATATATTTTTAAGATTGATAAGTTATAATAAGGCTGATAAATGATTTTGTATGTTGTCTAACCTCTGTTCTTTGTAGATGATAAAATCCCAGACTTCGACCCTTTTACATATGATGGTTCATATTCTTAAAATTCACAAGATGATAGTAAACCCCGAATAAGAAAACCACAGACGGGGTAAGATTACTTTTCCACAACTATCAGGGGTTATTGAATGTTTAAACAAGCCCTGTTGGAATTTATTTTCATGTGCAGAAGAATATATGTAATTAGTAATTGTAAACATTTAACTTTATGATTTATGCATATTAAAATACCTTAGCTGTTGCCCCAAACTTCTGAAAAGGTGTATAAACAATACTGTATAACGTACCACGTTTGAAAATATGCTTCCTTTTGCATAGCATTTATCATATTGAGCTGGATATCTTTTTGCTTTATGTTAACTCCAAATTCAAATTTGTATAGGAGCAAAATACATATTTATAAATTAGTATATAGGAGCAATTGTTTTCTTGAAGTTGAAGATATTTCTGAAGATGTAAAAACAAACAAGATGATAGGACAATGTGGGTTGCATGATTTGTTTAATCATAGATAGTGTAATGCATTTTAGCAGGTTCGGTTTGCTGTCTGCAGAAGGAAAAGTGCACTCATGCATGATTCAATTCAAGTTATAATTTGAATTTTTAATCCATAAGAATTATGGCCAACATTCACATGCTCTAAAACATCAACAACGCATCACCTTGGATTAGGAATAGATGTTAAAACCATCTAGCAATGGATATCATGCTTTAAACAATAAGTGCACAATTCCTTTTGGTAAGTGCATTGGCACTTTCCTCCCAGGGATCATTTTGTATGAATCTGAATAGTTTTTTGGCTTTGATACTCTATGCATGATGCACTAGATTTATACTATTTGAAGTGGGACATAAATTATGCTTAAAATATTACAAATCGTCAGAGATTAGGTTTTTAGATTGTTTTAATTGTGGATTCGTGCCATGAAGTTAGGTGTCTTATAGAAACATAAGGTTGCCAAATGTATATAAAATAACAGTTTCTTAAAAAACGTATTCTTTAAGAGTTTATTGGGGTGTTTAGATTACCTGCAAAGTAGTTAATCAAAGATGTGTAGGTAGTATGTATTAGGTGCCGGCAAATGAACTTGCTTCTGGTGCCTGGCCACCTGGTGTGATGTATTAGAAAAAATAATCTCAAGAGTGAGTGCTGGTACAATCATAGAGAATGTCAGCGCCTTGCCTGAAAAAATGAGAACCGCCTAGAATACAATACAGCCAGAAAAAAATCCGTATTTCTGTCAAATGCCTCTCACTCTCACAGAGTTGAAAAATGAGAACTTCTCCAGTTGTGTCTTAAATCAGCCTATCTCCCAGTAGATGAGTTGCCCTTGTGCATAGTTTGTACATAAAATATTTTCAGGGACATCCTTGATTCCCTAATTTACATATGGGCTGCCCTTTTCTAAATGAAGTAACTCCTGCATGTTACATTAGTGTTTAAAGGTGTCAGCCAAAGATCTAAGCAACACCATGCAGTATTACAGGACATGCACTCTGGCCTCCACTGGTACGCCATTTGGAGTAACCATGCAAATAATGGTGCGTGCTATTTTCCTATATATTGGAAACTCCACAACTTGTGCAATTGACACTGAATATGGTAATAACAATTACTATAATCATACCTTCAGATAAAAAGTCCACAGCTGAAGCAGTGTATCCTGAAATTTAAGGCAATTTTCTAATTTGATATATAGTCAAGGACCCCACCACTGATATTGACACAAAAGTAAAGCAAGTTCCACCATTTCTCGATATCTGGGTAAAAAGGACAAAAACAATCTGAAGCATTATATAATACAGTAATTAGAACTGCCTTGAAGACAGAGCATTCTTATTTGACAGATATAGTCCGATCTTGACCAAGTGTATTACTTTTAGTTTTTATATTAAATTGTATTGCACTAGGTGTGAGATTGTAGCTGTTGCCCGACACCAAAATCCTTTTAGACAAATACCGTCAGCAAACATTATGATGGTCATTTGCTTCAGCAGTGCCACATCTATAACATTTAGAATATGACATACACTTTCATTTAAACTGTTTTTATAATACAGCATATTCATAATCCTAAACTGCTGAAATCACAGATTAGCGGCGTGCTACGTCGTATACCTAGAAGCTGTTAATGTTCACTGAAATAACAGTTTAATTGTCTGACCGTGTAATGCCCAAACAATCTAAGCCAGTGGTTCCCAACCTGCGGTCTGGGGACCCCTGGGGGTCCGCAGAGCCTCCTCAGGGGGTCCGCGACTGCTTAGAAATGTAAAGAATATTAACAGATTAGGTCCCCAGCTTTCAGTAATGACTTAGTGGGGGCGGTGAGTCCCGGGACTCCAATCATGATTCAGTGGGGGTCCCCGGATTCCAGTAAACATAAAGTGGGGTCCATGAAAGTCAAAAGGTAGGAACCACTAATCTAAGCAATCCTTAGAGTATTAGGAAAAATTGTATAAAGCTCTCAAATTTAACCTTCCTGTTTGATTGTTTCAGAAGTTCAATTAATTCAACTGGTTCAGGCTTGGAATTGGCCCAGTAATTTTTAAATAATCACATACCTGCAGACATTTAAAAACATTAGCACTTGTGTAAACTGTACTCTATTTGAAGATCTAAACAGGATCTTGAATTTTTATCTTCTTACAACTGATCAGCAGTTATTAAATCTAACTGTACCCCATTTAGCACCAATTGTGTCATGAAATATATAGCTGGAAATACAATGAAAGCCCATATCATATTAGGTGGGAAAAATGAAATATTAGAACCCCAAAGAGATTGACCGATTTACCGCAGATATTTTTAATTGCTTGCACTTATTTGAACAAAACTGTTCTAAAATAATGGGGGTCGGAATGTTTCCATACAAAAGCTGGTTTCTTTGCATAAACCAGTTTGAAACATTTGGTAAAATCTGACAAGTGGTCTCTTCTATGAATCCAGTCAATATTTGCGCAATTGAAGCCCAATTATGATGTTTGAAATCTGGCAATAAAATCCCACAATGAGACCACAATAATTTGAAAACAACGGGTAACTCTTCTAGCAGCCCATTATCCTCTGGGAAAAGAGTCAAGGCATTTAAAAATGTATTAGGAACACCCAGGAATTGAGTGAAACAGAATATATAGGGGGTTACCCCGTCGAAAGACCGCTCTGTGGTCAAATGACCGCGGGGTCATTTCGACATTTCGACTTTCCCGCTGGGCCGGCGGGCGACCGCCAAAAGATCGCCCGCCGGCCCAGCGGGAAAGGCCCTGCAACAATGAAGCCGGCTCCGAATGGAGCCGGCGGAGTTGCAGGGGTGCGATGGGTGCAGTTGCACCCGTCGCGATTTTCACTGTCTGCAATGCAGACAGTGAAAATCCTTGTGGGGCCCTGTTAGGGGGCCCCTGCACTGCCCATGCCAATGGCATGGGCAGTGCAGGGGCCCCACGACACCCGTTCCCGCCATCCTGTTCCTGGCGGTAAAAACCGCCAGAAACAGGATGGCGGGAAGGGGGCCGCCATGGAGATTCAGCCCAGCCAGGGGTATTCCGGCGGTTTCCCCTTTTCTGACCGCGACTTTACCGCTGCGGTCAGAATGGGCTCTGAAGCACCGCCAGCCTGTTGGCGGTGCTTCCGCGTCCCTCCACCCTTGGGGTCATAGACCGCCAGGGTTGGAATGAGGCCCATAGTTTTAAAATATCCCTTTTAAATATGTTACACCGCCCAGGAGTACCAAAGTTAAGTCAATGCCATTTAAAAAGTTATGAAACATATTTTTTAAGTAGAATTTTATAATTGGTGGCAAACAGTTCACTAACATTACTTTTTTGATGGATGCCAAGATAGGTAATCTCTGAAACCACACTTCACTCCATTCCCAAATGATTATAAATTAAGATAACCAGTTTTTTGTCACATTCAACTTATACGCAAATATGTTTCCATATATTTCTGCCGCTATCTGGTTTATATTCATAGCTTTATGATTGTTAGAAGAATAAATTGCAACATCATCCACATATGCAGATAATTTATGCTAACGTCGTTATTAATGACAGTTTCAATGCTAACATTCCCTTTTAGCGCCTGTTAATAAGATTTCAGATAAAAAATAAATAACGTAGGGGATACTGGACACCCCTGCTGCGTGCCACAAGATTTAGAAACTGTGGCCCTGAGTTACAAGAAATGGCGCAAAACTGCACCAGTGCAGTTTTGCGACACAGAATTTAACGCTGCGCTAAGACATTTCCTTGTGACACATTGAAAATTTGGTGCAACATGGTGGTAAGGAAAGCTTAGCACCACAAAAAATTGCGCAAACATAAGCAACGTGTCTCAAAAGTAAATGGCGCCATTGACGGAAAAGTGGTGCTAACCCCGATTTGTGGCACGTTACGTGATGCTAATCGTAATAGCATCACTTTAAGGCTAAAAGCATCCAGAAAAAGCCAGCGAAAACGCCAAACAGAAGCCCGCAAATAAAAAAATGGAGAAATCTTAACAGAGGGCCCCAGAGAGACCCCATGGAGCCAAGTACCAGCCAAGATGCACATGCGGAATCACAGGAGAAGGGGAAAAGGAAAAGGGAGTGCAGATTCAGCCAAGAGAAAAATAAAATACTGATCACAGAGGTGACAGAGCACCAACACAAACTCTTTGTCACCTCTAAATTGCCAATAGGTAAGATGGAGGCCCTATGGCAGACCATAGTAGATAAAGTCAACAGAGTGGCAGAGGTCAGAAGAATTGTGCTGGATTGTAAGAAGTGCTGACACGATTGCAAGTACAGAACTAAAGAGAAACTGCCCAGCAACAGAAAGGCAGCACTGCAGATCGGAGGTGGGAGCCCCGCACCCCAAGAGCAGCTGGATGAGCTGGAGGAGATAGTGGCAGCGGTCATTCCGGATGAGGTGTTGGATGGAGCCTAGGGACAGGACACTGCAGCAATTAAGACACTACAACAAACATAGGGTAAAGTGCAGTGGAGGGCAATATTGTAACCTACACATGACATAAGAGGGAGACACTTTGGAGGCATTGTATGCATGCTAATGGGTTGCATGAGGGCACACTAATGGCTAATCATCAAATGCATATAATATTCACTGACCACCCACCACCCAATATGCACAAACCACTACACTATCTTCACTCCACTACCTTCACTGTAGCCATTTATGACTCACAATGGACAACATGGACCAGGCATGTAGTGCGGGGGGCACCAAAGGCGTGCCTGTACCACTAAAAAAGACCACTAATGAAACTTGCACACAACAGATGGCGCTCCACTATCCTCACCACCTAGGCTGCTTCACAGTTTGATGCCATGTGCCTATGCAGACACATCAGCACCATACTGCAAGGGGGCCTGTGTTAAGGGAACGATCCCTTTTGGGCATGAAGGGACACCTCCTTGTATTTACCCATATACACAAGGTGGGTGCATCTTACCATGGATGGTGCAGGATAATGAAAACAAATCAAGAGATCACATGGAGGATGAAAGTTGACTGTTACCTCCCTTGCATCACTTCTACAACACATGTGGGGTGGCATAGGGACCTGACACAGTCCCTAAAATGCTGATTTGGCATTGCAACAGATTCTCCCTGATTCCATGTGTCTTGCATGGGTACACCACAAACAACACCCATGGCATCCAAATGCCATGCAATGTAGACCAAGAAATGAGTCACATGCAGCTGCAAATGAAAAGCTGAGAGGTGACACGACTTGGGCATGTGGACTTGCACAATGTGTCAACAGAAGGTTATCCTAATTCATGTCCTGGTTGTGCTGGTTGCAGCCAGGTGCCATGAATGGGGGACTTGATGTGTGGCTCAGTGCCATTAAAATTAGGAAAAAATAAATGTAAAACTTAGGACTAAATAGAATAGCTAGTACAGGACAACAGTATCTCCATCTCACTGCAGAGACTGAAGAAATCCCTCCTAGCCAACTGCCTGTCCTGGACTTCCAAGACAAGCTTGATGACCTGCTAGCACCCATCAATATAGACACCATCCAGCAGATTCTGGGTTCCCTCCGGTCACCATCTCCGGTTGCAGGAAGGACACACAGTGTTGTGGGATCTCTAGATGACTCACCCAACAGAGCACACACACACCACCTGCCAGCTCACACACAGCCCTCGACTCCCAGGACCCAGACATAGTTTTCTAAAATCAAGCTGTAGGAATCCAGCGGGAGCTGGCACAAAATGTGCGGGTGGGGATGGAGACCATGGCAGGCAGGCTAGCTGAATACAGATGGGCCTCAGTCCTAATAGGGACAACTCAGCTGTCATCAGAGGCACCCACTCCCCGCTGTGTGAACTGAAACAGTCCCTGGCCGAAATCAGTGGTGTCTTTAATCAGAGGCACAAACAAATGCCCTACCAAAGTGGTGCCAGTGAGGTTGCCCACAGGCTGGGGGAAATGCTCACTGTCATGGAGTCCATGCAGCTGGTATCCAACAAGGAGTGCTTGACTGCCTACCACCATGACGTTGCTGCTGTGTTGTAAAACCAGCAGTTTCTCCTTGCTGCAGTGATGCCTCACATCTTCCCACAGGGACCTACAATTCCACTTTTTCACCTGATGTATGTGTGCCTCCCTCAACTCCAGCTCCATCACAATCCATGGCAGAGGGGGCACCGCAGACAGCAGAGGATAGAGATGTGGAAGAAACAAATCTCACCCGTAAAAACATCCTGGTAGCTACAGTCTGTAGCCCATGGACACTTTATCTTTAGCTCTGTGTTTAAGATTGTGCCAGTGTTGCTAGAACAATCTACGTCCCCACTTCTATTACCCACTGTTGACCAATCAGACCTATGGACTGTCAATGTGCCTTATCCTACCTAAAGGCAGTGTGACAACATCCTGACTGAACCACTCCTCTTCCACACATGTCTGGTTACAAGTTCCCCTACCTCTTATATCTCATTCCGCATTCAATGTATTAGAATCTCTCATGGGGTCTATCTACTGTGCAATTAACTGAATCAGTAACTGAGAATAGCAAGCGTAAATAAATGAATGTTACACATGATCTGTGTCAATCTGTGTTTGAGGTTAAAACTATTTGAACAGAATGTATCATTGGATGCTTAAACAATGCGGGGCTATATACACAGAAATGGAACTGTACATTTCTACAAGTGAAGTAAATATACTGTGGTGCGTCTTACACAAAGTGCAGGATAGGGACCTATGAAAAAAGCAAAGTTAAAATGTGTGCCTACAGTAGCTAATGTGTATGATCTACAGCCCAGCACCAATGCAGGCATCCTTGCACCAAGCTGCAATGCGTGGAATGCCCGCAGGTGATAGTTGCAGTATGTGGAAGAAGGTGTCCCTTTCAGTATGACAACAGTCCCTAACATATCTTTGCACTCTTCATATGTGTAGTATAATTGATCAGACATAGTGGAAACCAATCTGTAAAGCAAGAATCATATTACACACAAACGTGCCATACAAACCACACCCCTGGCCTGTGTTAGTATATTATTCATTGCCTCAAGTACACATTTAAAGGTAGGGCTAATGCTGTGTTAAATGTCATGATTTGTGCTTGTGTATTGCCAAAACACCACCAATTGAATGCCCCTCTACCGCATCACCCTTTTGCAGGGGACCTACACATGTAAATTTGCCTTGTGGCACCCACAGTGTCACAGTGCCAATTTGTACATATGTGTAATAAATCATCATCACAGCATTGTCACAATAAATGATGGCATGGTGGTGTCATTGCATTGCACATATGCCAATGAATACCTACCAAAGGAATATGTTTGTCAATGTGTCTGGAACAATTCCAGATACACTGACTGCCACATGATTACGGTCACTGAGAACTATGAGGAGAACCAAGTAATACATGAGCCATCCAAGCATGGCATTTGTCCTGTAGCATGCGTGTATTGTGACACCTGACTACAAATACCAAACATGTGGCTGGGCGATTCAAGTCTGTTAGTTACATCGCACCATCTATATGACAATGGCACAATGCACGTGTAAGATTGTGAGGGACAGACATGAGTGACCTTGTCCCAAAACCTTCATGCAGGGGGAATCCATTGACAAATATTCCATTTACAGGGCAAATCACATACCTTCAAACCACATAGTAAATTAACATTAGATGACTTGTGTCAGGATGTGTATCCATCCACAACCAGAGTGCCACATACCTTGCAGAAATTTGTCTTCAATAGCTGACACCACACTATTGTCAACCTGACAGGACGCTCAGCACAAGATGATACACATTGTCACATATGTCACAAAGTACTGCTGCTCAGGTCACTGGATTGTCTAACAAATTTACTGTATAGAGATGCTTTCACCTACACAATAGACATGATGGAGGGGAAGCTGTATAGCACAACAAGATTTATTGAACAAAATACTTAAGTCTATGTACACACTAACTATAATACCTACCTAAACTATGCTAGCCTACACTTACTTATCCTATCTTATGACTACAACTATCTTAGCTTAGCCTAACCTATTCTAAACATCGGATGCCCCAATTGAACATCAATCCACCACCCCCTTAAATTACATCCATTGACAAAGACAACAGTGACTAAAGCTAAACATTGACTAGCTATATCTATTTGCTAAACAAATATATATATTTTTTTATTTGTATGAACAATTTGTTACTTTTTTAAATTTTATTTCATACATGGAACTTTGACCTAATACATCACCCCCCACCCGCCACTATCACCTTGAGGTGCACCAACCC
Source organism: Pleurodeles waltl (assembly GCF_031143425.1). NCBI lineage: Eukaryota > Metazoa > Chordata > Amphibia > Caudata > Salamandridae > Pleurodeles > Pleurodeles waltl. Next base: position 621,475,336 of record NC_090444.1, on the reverse strand, counting down.
CTAACTAGTAATGAACAACTATGGCCTAAAAATACCCACACTAAACTAACTTACTTATACCTACTAACTAATCAAACCCCAAACAATAACAAATAACAGGGGAAGGGAAAACTATCACAATCAATGATCTTCTAGATCATTTCCTCCTCTGGTTGGCCTATATGTCCTTCACAATAGTTAATATTTGTTCCACCTCATGTTCCAGCCGAGCAATCTGGTACTTTTAGTTTGCCAGTTCTGTGCGCAGGTCATGTATGTAAGGCGGCTCCACATGGTGCTGCCCTGGATGTGATCCTGCAGGTGGTGGCCATACATTAGGTGACATAGGTGCTGAGGGTGGCCTGCTCCAGATGGTCCTCCTATATCTGTTGTTGCTGACCTGCCTGCTGGTTGGGTGGGGAAATTCACAAAGTTACTTTCTTCACCCTCTAGTTGGTTGCACTCCACCTCCCTGAACCCTTTTTGTTGTCATAGAGGGCCTCCATCTTCTTGTACCCCCTGCGGACTTGCCTGATGTGGCGATAACGTCCAGCCCTTCTTGCAAATGTTCTCTTTTCTGCTGGGGCCATGTTGGCAGCTGCATGAAAAAGAGGCTATTTTAGGTTGCTGTCTGTCAGGCAATAGGCAAACAGACATGCAGTGAAAACAGCAACTGCAAACCCTCTGACATTGATGTACACATTTAAATAATAGGCTCTTATGGACAAGGTATGTAAATTTTGGACCATTGTCAACCTTCCTAGAAATGGGACTTGTTCAGGGTTTCTCAGCTATTAACTATGAACCAATAGAAAATCACCTTTGTTATCATCTGCTAAGGACCATGACACCATTAACAATTATCAGATACAGCATCCATGGTATGTTATACTCATCATGTGGGATAGCTCTTCTTTGACCCTCATTCATGCAACATAGACCCATGCTTTTATTGTGTTTATAAATTACATCTGATCAAAGAGTGCTCACAACAGTTTGTGCCTGCTATGGCAGGGATATTGTCTGACCACTTGCTACATGGAAAAGATCTGTCAAACATATATTATTGGAGATAGATGGGAACACCAATCACACAGAGGAGGGTGACACATTCCAAATATCAACACAGCTCTGTACCAGGTTTGTGTACCATAACTGAGGCGAGAATCCAAGAGTACCTTCATGCCTTGCACTATGTTTAGCATACTTTGTTTAGTGGTCAAAAACATATTAATTGCATCTAGCACTACAGCACTCAGCTCCACCATCTCATATGTGAGTGTACACATGTTAAAGACCTAATCTGCAATGTGAATTTGGGTCAGCACTGACTGATGCTGTACACGGTGAGAAGCTGTTTGATTCATAGCATAGACACTTACAGGTCCATCACTAACAGATATTGTATGACAAGATGGAATGTGGTCTGACAGGGTTGTACGAACAACCCTCAGCCCACACTCAGGACAAGATATCTGAGAATCACATGCGTTGCCAATGTAGTGAATAACAACACTGAGTATGGGGTATGACACAGTCCTGCTGGTTAATATGTATGTTGTACTGATTTGTTGGACCCTGCCCACTATATAGCATCATCTGGGTAGTAGTAAAAGGTTGTAAAATCTCACCATGTACGGAGTTGACGTGTGCCACGTGGGGCACACAGTGCAGTCACATATTTAGAAGTCAAAATATGTTGTCCAAATATATGTCTGATCCTCACAAACATGCATATTTACCAACAGTCAACACTATTCTTGGTACTGTTGTACCATGACATATATTCACAAGCTCCTACCGGTACATGTTGACACCAGTGGATTGCATACTAGGGATTCATATCTCAAACACAAATGCAATAAATCAGTCCACATCCATGTTTTGCAAATGAGGACTGTAATAGCATAAATTCAATTGTTCAAGACCATCACAGATGACCATGCCACATCTCACACCATACTCTCACCACAGTAGATGTAAAGTATTTTGATACTTACTGGCAAAATCGGGGTCAGCACAAGTGGAGACTTCTCCGATGGTATAGGGAGACGGACCACCTGCAAGAGTAAGCATGAGGCTTTGCATTGTGGATATTGATCACTGAATAGCTTGGTTACATATTGCACATCACACAGATTTACATGAAGTACATAGGAGACTTTGGATAAAGATAACCCCAAAATAGGCTAAATGAGATGTCTTAGTGACATACATTGCGTAGACCAGCTTGACATGCTAACAGGTGTGTAGGGACGATACATACGTGTCCCAGCCACATTGTACACAGTTTTGCAAAGGTTTCATCAGTGCTTCGTTTAGCAAACATGGACAATCGTCATATCACCCAGCACATACATGGCTCAAGGGACACACTCAAGCATCCTTACTCAACTTCTGCATGAATTCCATCATCACATGAACATGACTATGCAACTTGTGACATCTGTCAATCCTTTAGTGGTCAAGGACATATCTTCCTGTGAGCATGTTCTATACATCCATAACACAGTTGTGCCAAGATTTCTAAATATCATCTCAGGTCAAAGATATCTAACATACCATACTGGGGATAAGGTGAGTGATGAGCTTTTTTCCTACAGCATGTTGCTTCACTGGCCTTTTCATGGTTGCATATCACTTTAAAAAAAAATGGGAATATGTCAAACAGACATGCAGTAGCGTTCACACAACTAGAATAACCCACAACGTCCTTATACTCACCTACTGTTCTGCCGACCCTAACTCTGAGGAAGTCCAGCAGTTCACCCTCAGTTGCTCTCACGTCTGCCCATCAGTGTTTCAGCTGCTAGACCATCCGCTTCACCTGAAAGATCCTGTTCATATGGGCCCGAACCTTGCCCGAACTCAGCTTTCTGGCCTTGGTCCAGTAGCCCTGGATCTCCCTTATACCCTGGGCCACCATGTGGGGGAGGTAGTGCAGGACCAACCATAGGAATCCCCCTACCTCATCTGCTCCAAAATGATGGGATCTACCCTCCCCGACATTCTACTCTCCCACAGTACCTTATCCTCCTAAAAACTAAGCAAACACTACCCTAACCCCAACTGACCCAAGTACTAAACTACCCCTAAAACAAACACCCCACATTACAATGACCAAGCAGTAGAGAAAACAAATGGACACAAGGAACAATACAGGGACACAATACGCAACTCCAAATGCACTTCAAAACTCTCCAGAAAACTACCACAACCTCCCTTCAAGACAGACAAAAAGACTATGATTAGAAAATGAAAGCAAAAGTAAGTCAGCAGTTCCTGTTTGGCATCACGCCAGATCTATTACATAACTTTCTGTGCACATGCTGCTGTTTTTTTTTATGCAATACTCCAATGTGTCATTTTCCCATGAAGTCACAATGTCAAAACACGAGGTAGTACATATGCGTTGCATGGTATGCGTCATATTTTTCACGTGCAACTTGTGTAAAAAGCAGGCATATGACCAATGTGAAGTTATTTGAGTAGAGATGTGTGTAATGTGTGTTGACAGATGTATGATGTCACATAGTACACAGGTTCACATTTTACATGCCCTGTGGATTGATGGCCTGTGTATGTATATTTCTATGACACATACTGCTCTATACATGTGTACAATGTCTGTGTCAACTGTTCACAGGGGTTATGATACATGCCTTACAAGGATATGTACATGTTTAGGCTACATTTTGTGATAGTATTGTACATGTGAAGTACATATATTTGTTTAAAGTGCTGACATTGTGGTATCATCATCAAATCACAATGCCCATGTCACACCCATGGATACTATGTACTTGACATGGAATGTGATTTTAACATCAACATGTTGACGTGTCCACATGTCAGATATTATGTCAATTTTATAAAGTGTTGAGTGCATGTCATGCAAGTTAGTTGGGTGGGTAGGTTCATTTAATGCTGCAGATGTGTTTTGGAATGTGATGTTTGGAATGTTTAAATGGTGTTTTGTTTACTGACATGACATGCATGTGAATGACAAGTGTTCTCTGTGTATCTGCATCTTCTGCAAACTACAGTTGTGTGTTCTGGGTGTAAACTGTTACACCCCATTAACTGAATTATAGGTCAGTGCTATCCTTCTGTGCAGCATCATTGCTCATCATCGTATATTACATGTTAATCAATGTTGAGACATCTCTCCTCTACCTAGGTGTGCAGTGGTGGTTTGACCATACTCCGGGTCCATTGCATTTGTACATGTTCACCTTAGTGATACACACAATGCAAGGGGGGCCAAAAAGGGAGTATAATTAGGCAGTAATTTGTGTAAAGATATCTTACATATACATTTTGATAGTGGCCTTGCTCTTCATGTGTTATTTCACCTACTTAGTTTTGTCACACACTCTGTATGGCATGATTGTTGTCAGACAAGGAGTGCAGGATACACATAAGTGCACAATGATGTGCAGTGATATGAAACCATTGCCTACACTCCCCTGCCCTATTATCTACTAGAGACTTACAGGTTGATTGGTGTCAGCCATACCCATTATCTCCTGGGACTCAATGGTCAATTGGTGGTAGCCATGTCCTATTATCTATGGGGGACTTACAGGGCACTGCGATATGTGGTTTACATGTCTTCTGCCTGTGCTGTTACACTTCATTAGTAGACATTGGGACAAGGACATGTGTTGCAACGTGGGGTAAAAAGAGTGTCAGTGCCAACATTCCTCACCCATACTTGTTAGTGCTGGGCTATCACAATTGGGGACATCCTAACAGTGGGAGTGTGATGTAAAGTCGCAGACACTTTGTGTAAGCTTATGTGTGGGCTCACATGGGCAGAGTGTTGATTTGTAGACTCTATGGCCCTCATTACAACCCTGGCGGTCGGTGATAAAGCAGCTGTTATACCGCCAACAGGCCAGCGGTAAAAATAAATGGGATCACAACCACGGCGGAGACCGCCAACATAGACAGCCACTTTAACACACCGACCGCCAGGGCGGTAGCAACAAACACCGCAGTGGTCACCGCCAACAGACGGGCGGAAGACATTGTACCGCCCTCTGAATTACAAGGCACCAATCCGCCAGCTTTTTCGGGGCGGTACCAACGACATCAAAAGCACAGCGGAAACAGTCTTTGGAAGGGAAACCACTCACCTTTCGACATTCAACGAAGAACCAGGACGCCATGAGGCCTGAACTGCAGGCCCTTTCCATGCTGGTGTATCTGCTAATACACCAGGAATTTCAAAGAAGGCGGCAGTGATGACCACAGTGAGTGCTGCACCTAGCACACAGGGATGGGGGGAGGAAAAAGAGAGTGACACCCACACGCAACATGCAACACCCAACACCCACACCCCTACCCTCACCCACAACACCATACACACAAACACATGCAGCAACATTGGAAGAACACCATGACAAAAGGAATTGAGTCAAATCTGAGATATTTAGAAACTGCATATAAAGTTAATGATTGTAAACAACAGTTTATACAAATATTTACAATATGTACAGAGGGCCGTACACTGTTCATTGCAAATGTCTGTGGACCAGTGGCCCCAAAAAATAATGGGTGAAGCCCACACTTGACTCCTGCCTCAAAACGGAGAGAACACTGTAGGGACATCAGGTCGAAAAAAGACAGGCACCTCAGGGGGCAAGGAAAGGGGTCACCTCACCCGGAAGATGGTACTACGCCACTGCTCCTTGAGGGGGCAACATGCCCACAACGATGTCCTGGGGAGTGCAAAGCCACAGTCTCTCAAGTCTCTCAAGTGGGTGGGTTGCCCACTGCTTGGTCCTGCCCAGTCTGCTTCATCCTACCAAGGATAGGGGGAGTGGATGCATATCTTCACTGGTTCTGGAGGGGGCATTGTGCCCAGTCTGCTTCATCCTGCCAAGGATAGGAGGAGTGGATGCATCTCTCCACTGCTTCCGGAGGGGCCATTGTGGCTAGTGATGCTGCAACTGGGGTGTAGCAGTTCCCATTCCCTCACCACCTGGGTGTCTGAGACACGAGATGAGCGGGGAACAGGTAGCATGATACTCCATGGAGGCAGAGCCACACTCCATCCTGCGACTTAGGGTGCAAACTGCTGGTAGTGCCAGTGCTTGTGGTGGTGATTCAAGTGGTGGGTGCAGGGTCCAGGCCGTCTCCTGCAGCCTCGGACAGCTGCCCACTGGAGATGCTGCTGATGTCTGATGTAGTGGCACCAGCTGGGCATGTGGCGTTGCATATTGCATTGCATGTGGCAGTGCCTGCAGCGGAGATGCTGCCGGTGCTGCCCATGGTGCAGGTGCTGGTAGTAGTGGAGGGAGACACCAGGCCATCTCCAGCAGCCTCGGATGGCTGCCCACTGGGGATGATGCTGCTGACTGTCGTTGTGGCAGCGGCGGTGGAGGTGGCGGTGCAGGTGGCAGTGCCTGCAGAGTTGCAGGTGGCAGTGCATGCGACGGTGCTTACCGCGGTACAGGTTGCTGGCCTGTCAGGAAAAATGGTGGTCACCAGTCCCTCACCTGAAGGCTCCGAGCCCTGAAGTGCCTTGCATTTGCTTTTTTTTCCCTTCCCCACCTTGGTAGACGCTGCTGGGACCTTGACACTGTCCTCTTGTTTTTTGGATGAGGCCTTGCTGGGTGGGTCGTGCGTCTTGTCCGGGCTGCATGCTGGCCCCTTCTTAACCTTGGCAGGTGGCGGAATCGGTTGGTCTTTTGTATTGGTAGGTGGCACACTGCCAGTCCTGACGGGTGCCCCCTTTGATCCTCTCGGATTTGCATGGACCACAGTGGACGCCGAGTTGGTGGCTGAGGTGCTGGCCTGGGATCTTGGCATCCTGCCCCTAGGGGAAGGACAGGGGGGGGAGGCATAGGGAAGAGGTCAATGTTAGCCAGGAAAAGTTTTTTAGACACACTGGGACAGGAAGATGGAGAGGGTGTGGGAGTGGAGGAAGAGGTAGTGGTTTTAGGAGGTGTACGTCTGCTGAGTTTGGGTGAAGGTGCATGGGCTGGAGGCTGTTGTGAGGTGGATGGCTGTTGAGTGGGTGTGTGCCTGTGTTTGTGTACTTTGGGAGGAGGGCTCACAGACACACTGGGAGAGGTTGTGGGGTGGTGATTGCTCGTGAGGGGTGTGTTGTGATGGGCGTGCTGGTCATGGAGGTAGTGGGTGAAGATATAGTGCATGCAGGTGTGAGTGGAGACGCTTCTGGGAGGGAGGTGGATGAAGAAGAGGTGGGGGACACAGTGGAGGAAGTGGATGTTGGTATGTTTGCATGAGTATGGTGCTTCTGTGAGTGCCTGTGTGATGATGTGTGGTGCTTATTTTCTCCTGAGCCACTTTTGTGTGTTGATGTGTGTGCTTGCTTGTCTGAAGGTGTGCTTGGGATAGGGTGAGGTAGAGGGGATTGGGTCGGGGTAGTGGAAGTTGGAGGGGGGAGGCTGGACACAGGGACAAGGGCTGGCATCAGTGCTGAGGTCAGAGCCTGAAATACTCTCTCTGTTGGGCCACCACGCCAGAATGAATGAATGCCCTCCAGGTAAGCATTTGTTTGTTGCAAATGCCTCTCAACACTCTGTATGGCATTCAGAATGGTTGACTGCCCAACAGCGAGGGATCTCAGGAGGTCAATAGCCTCCTCACTGAGGGCAGTAGGGCTGACTGGGGTAGAGCCTGAGGTGTCTGGGGCGAAGGAGATGCCCACCCTCCTGGGTGAGCGGGCACGGGAAACATGCTGAGGGGCTGCTGGGAGGGCGGTGCTGGTAGGGAGCTTCCATTAGAGGAGGAAACGCTGTCACTGGTATCCACTCCTGTCCCTGTTGTGGAGCCCACTTCACCCTCCGTCCCACTGTGCCTTCACCATCAGTGGATTCGCCCTCATGGGCCATGTGGGATGCAGCTCCCTCCGTCGCTGGTGCCTATGCTCCTCTGCCAGATGATGCTAATGCACACAAGGACAGGGTGACAAAACAAAAAAGGGGGGGACAGAGGATACACTTGGTCAAAGCCAGCAACACCACTACAGTTGACATACACAACACACACTGAGATGCCCTATGCATTAGGCCATGCCCAACCAGTCACTAAGGTAGTCACCAGCCCATGGGGTACAATGCCTAACACCAGCATCTGAACACCTGACACCCACAGGACTCTGCCCAGTAGTAGTTCGTCACTTGTACCATTGGGGTAGGAGTGTTTCAGAGCCTGCACACAAGGGACCTACCCTGCCATGATCGCCCTGGCCTAGGGGCATCCACAGCCCACATTCCCCACCCAGCTAGTTCCTAAAGCGTGCAAAGTCAGCTTTCTGAATCTGTTCTTACCCCCTTGTGGCTGCTGTGATGCCCTCATGCTCCCATCCAACTCCTGGTAGGCAACCGCCAGGATGCGGAACATCCGGGGGGTCATGGTGCAATGGGCACCCGTTCCACGTTGGGAGGCCAGCCCCAGATGGGCCTCTGCCGTTTTCGTGGTCCAGCAGCACAGGTCCTCCCATCTCTTGCGGCAGTGGGTGTTCCACCTGTGATAGACCCCCAGGGTCCGCACCTCCCTGGCGATGGCACGCCAAATACCCTTATTCTGGTGGGCGCTGACCTAGAGGGAAAAGACAGGGGAAAATGTAATTACTCACCTGTCCGGACCAGCATACTCATTCCCCCCCAGTTACCACCCATGCCCTGACGAACATACACTGACCACCTCTCATGCAGCACTCAGGCCAGGACGCCTCAGTACCCCCTAACATGTGGCTTACATACACACCACTCAAAACATGCATTGGCAACACATCATGCTCTCAGTGAACTCACCTGTTTGTCTGGAGGACCGCAGAGTAACGTGTACTGAGGTAGGACCCCATCCACCAGTTTCTCCAACTCCTCCGCAGTGAAGACAGGGGCCCTTTCCCCAGACACTCTAGTCATTGTCGCTTCCAGACTCAGGTCACAGCAGCACTTGCAGTGTAAGTCCTCTCCTGTTGAAGGTCAGGTAGCAAGTCGGGGAATATCTAGAAAATGGTGGTGACGTCCACGGCGGTGTGTACCGTCACCGCCGGCGTACTTCGCCATTGGCTCCTGGGACCCATAGTGCCCAATGATAACCAACGCGAAGTTGCGCGGCGGACATCGTCCGCCTACAGCGATGCAGCAGAACGCCAGCGCACTTACCTCATTTCCCCTTGTCCGTCCTCACAGGTCAGGCAGCTGCCATTTCAGGGAGGCACATGGCATTGCACCTAGCTGCGTCACTGCACATATTGGCACATCTACTGACTCTCGACTTCACACACTGCTTCTGTGACATACATTCATAAACAGTTGTGCCATCTATGTGGAAATATGACCTTCTGCTAACCGTTATCCTCCATAGGCAACAACCACTGAGGCAGATGATGAGATGGCATGATCCTCCGGTGTACAGACACCTGGTGGACCTGGCGACAATGGAGGACAGACACATTATCATCACATACAGACTTGATCGCGCCACATTTCAAGAGCTGTGTGCCTAATTAGAGCCAGCCCACAGGTATCCCCCATCTAGTGCAGGTCCTGTCAGTGCTCCATTTCCTGGCAAGTGGTTCCTGTCAAACAACAGTGGCCATGGCATCAGGGATGTCTCAGCCAATGTTCCCCAACATGTTGACCAGAGTGTTGTCTGCCCTGCTGAAACACATGCGCAGCTACATCGTATTCCCCCAGGTGGAGGATTTGGCCACAGTGAAAGCTAACTACTATGCCCTGGGACATATTCCCAACATCATTGGTGCCATTGATGGTACACATGTGGCATTTGTCCCCCGCAGAAATGAACAGGTCTACAGGAATAGAAAAAGCTATCATTCAATGAATGTGCAAAAGGTGTGTTTGGCAGACCAGTACATCTCCCATGTAAATGTCAAATATCTGGCTCAGTGCATGACGGCTATGTCTTGAGGAATAGTGGCATCCATTATGTGATGGGGCAACTCCAGAGGCACCGGATGTGGCTATTAGGTGAGGCCAAGGTCCCTACACTGTATAAGTTGGGGTCTGAGTACGGGGTTGTCCCTAAGGGTTAGTGTGTGTCTAACAGTTGTCCCTCGATATTTACAGGTGACTCTGGTTACCCCAACCTCTCATGGCTACTGACCCCAGTGAGGAATGCCAGTACAAGGGCAGAGGAACGTTTCAATGAGACACATGGCCATAGAAGGAGGATTATTGAGAGGACCTTCGGCCTCCTCAAGGCCAGGTTCCGGTGCCTCCATCTGAAGGGTGGCTCCCTGTACTACTCACCCAAGAAGGTGTGCCAGATCATTGTGGCATGCTGTATGTTGCACAACCTGGCCTTGAGACACCAGGTGCCTTTTCTGCTGGAGATGGTCTTGTGGCTGCAGTGGAGCCTGTGGACAGTGAGGAGAGGAGGCAGATGAAGACAATGTGGACAACAGAACAAACATTATACAGCAGTACTTCCAGTGACACACAAGTAAGTGACTGTAACTCAACTTGACATTTCAGTATACATTTGGACATAGTACATGGCAGCCTCTTACTCTCTGTCTATGAACACTGACTGTTCCCTTTGGATTCCCTTTTTTCAGATCTGTGTACCCCATTCTGGCTCCTGCTATATGTACTGCTGCCCACCAACTGTCATCCTGTGGTATAATTCACTGTACATAGACATTGCAATGCTTTGAGAATGTTGTAAGAATACATCTTTCCAATCATCACACTGACTCCAGAATGGTTTATATTTCAAGGTTGTTTATTTTTGTGCTAAATAGTACGGGGGTAAGTGCAATGGGCTGGGGTGATGGTGGAGGAAGGTCCAGGGTAGAGTCCAGTCTCTTGGTATCACTGGTGCATTGTCCAATGGGGCATAGGAAGGGGAGTAATGACAGTTCAAGGTGGACAGGGTGACATAGTGGGACGGAAGGGTGACAATCGGGAGAGTCCTATTTCCTGGTGGGGGTCTTGGCAATGTTCTCTGTCTTCTGCCTTGATCGCAGAGACAGTTTGGGGGGTGGTTCTCCTTCTGCAGGGGGTGGGGTGCTGGTGGCCTGTTGGTCCTGTGGTGGGGCGTCCTGTCCACTAGCACCGACGGAGGTGGAAGGCTGTTCCTCGGTTTGGCTAGTGTCAGGTGCCCTTTGTTGTGCCACTGCTTCCCTCATGGTCTTGCCCCTGCCAGCCAGCACACCTGCAATTGTGACCAGGAAGATGTAGATTTTTGTGAGGTCCTCCTTGATCCCAAGGTACTGTCCCTCCTGCAGCCGCTGAGTCTCCTGGAACTTGGCCAGTACCATGCCCATGGTCTCCTATGATGTTTGAGAGTGCCTCCTGGAGGGTTGGTTCCCTGGGCTTGGCCTCCCTCGTTGCACAGCAGTCCTCCCAGCTTCCCTGTTGTCCTGTGCCTCTGTCCCCTGAACCGTGTGCCACTGCCACTGACCCCAGATCCCAGATCGTCCTGTCTTTGTGGGGTTGCCTGGGGTCCCTGTAGTGGTGGACACACTGCTGATTGACATGTCCTGGGAAGAGAGGTATGGGCCCACTGGGTGGGTGCTGTGGTGGTGTTTCCTGAGGGGGGAGGATCTGTGGTGGTTTGGGACTCTGGCAGGGTGACTGACTGTTTAGACGTCCCTGATGGGCCAGGTTGGTCATCGTGATCCAGGTGTGCAGAGCTGCTGTCCTCACTGTGGGCCTCTTCTGGGGGGGTTAGATGAGGCTGGCACCTCCTCTCCGGTGATTTTGGGTAGGGGTCTTGTTGGGATGCAAATGCATTGTTATTGTATCTGTGTGTGGCATCTTATGCAAAGGGTGTGTCTCCCTGCATAATTGTGCTTTCCCTGTCATCTTGGCCTTGTGTGAGTGGTGATTATGTGGGCTGGGTGAGTCTCTCTAGTGTGCATGCTGTGGTGATGGGTGTCCATGCAGATCTCTGATGGGTGTCCATGCATTGTTGTTGCATGCAGGGCTTGGTGTTGCAATGGGTGGGTTGTGATAGTGGAATATATATGAGTTGGTGTAGTGATGGGAGTGAGGGAAAGGGTGGGGGTATGTGTTGGCATGCAGATAGGGTGGGGATATAATAGTAAATATTTGACTTACCAGAGTCCAGTCCTCCTGCTACTCCTGTGAGGCCCTCTGGATGCATGATCGCCAAGACTTGCTCATCCCATGTTGTTAGTTGTGGGGAAGGAGGTGGGGGTCCACCGCCAGTCCTCTGTACAGCAATCTGGTGGCTTGATACAATGGAATGCACCTTTCCCTGTAGGTCGTTCCACCTTTTCCTGATGTCATCCCTGGTTCTTGGGTGCTGTCCCACGGCGTTGACCCTGTCGAGAATTCTCCGCCATAGCTCCGTCTTCCTTGCAATGGAGGTCTGCTGCACCTGTGATCCGAATAGCTGTGCCTCTACCCAGATGATTTCCTCCACCATGACCCTTAGTTCCTCCTCGGAAAACCTGGGGTGCCATGGGTGTGGTGTGAGTGATATGTTTGTGGATGTGAGAGGTGATGTGTGGGGTGATGAGTTGGGGTGTATACTCTGATGTGCGTGGATGGTGTATGGGTGATGGTGTTCTATGCCTCTGATTGAGTGAGTGCTCTTTGCTTGTCTCTCTGTGCTTGCTCTCTTTTTTTCATAGTAAGGGGTTGTGGGTAATGTGGGTGTGTGTTTTATAGTGGTATGAGAGTGAGGGTGTGGTGTGTGTGTCAGGTGTGTGTATTTTTAATTGTCCAATATGGTGTGGTTTTGTAAGTGTGTGTGAATTTGGAGTGCGGCGGTGTGTACCGCCAATGGTTTACCTCGGTTGAAAGACCGCTGCGCTGATTCGTCGGTTGTGATAATGTGGGCGTATTCCTGTTGGCCTGACGGTGTGGGTTTTGCTATCGCCAGTTTATCACTGACTTTTGGTGTGGCAGACTTGTGTGGGTGTCTGTATTGTGGCGGTATTCTCTATGTGGGTCATAATACCTGTGGCGGTATCTTGGCGGCCATCAGCACGGCGGTAAGTGGCATTTACCGCCAGGGTTGTAATGAGGGCCTATATGACATTTTGTGATGCTTCCCAGACGTTGCAGCTACCTTGTGTAGTGTAGTTGTCTATTGTCACTTGGCTGCCACTGTTTGCAGATTTTAAATAGCTCCTCATCTTCCTCATCCACGCTATCCAGTCCTTCTTGCATGTTACAGTATATTCTTGACACAAAACCTACTCGTACTATTTGCTTCACATCCAGGACTATAACTGTTTGCTGTGGCATTTCCATTGCATGCATGATTGGTGGCTGAACACACACATTTACAGACTTTAGCCACAACACTTGTGCAGTCTGTGAGTGGCCTCCACAAAGTGGCTGGGCCAATTGTGTTTAAGAGTGTTTCATATGTCCTTCAAAATGTGTGGGTTTCACATGTGTACTCCCACACAGCTGCAGCCACATCCTTTGTCAGATGCACAATGAGTGTGAATTGCATGTATGATCAGTTCAGACAGATACAAATGCAACATGCCTGTGGTTATATGTTTGTGTCCTGTGTTACACAAGCATTCTTACTTGGGTTTGGAACATGAAACCTCATACTATAACATACATTCAAGATGACAACTGACTTGAGTGTGAAAGGGGTAGACATTGAGGTACTGTGTCCTCTGTATTTCAGTCACTATTCGTCACACATGTGGTTGCCACCTAGGAGCTGTGTTGGTAGTTGTAACCTGTGATAGTGCAAGTCAGACATAGATTGTTCACATAGATGACAGTGACCCACTGATGCTGGCACTGCATACTGCTGTCCTACCTTTGCCTAACCTATGAATGGCATTCATCACTTAGATCTTAATTTTTTCTGCTGTCATGTTTTATAGTGACAGACTTGTGTGATATGAGTGTAGCTATGTGATAACTTCAAATGGCAGTGCATACATTTCACATGCACATTCCTTCCTCAGTGAAGTTTGTGTGCATGTTGAGACTTCTAGAGTATCCGTGTCCTTGTCTACCAACATTTGTAGGCTACTCATGGTTTAAGATTTGTGGATGATTTACTGTTGCTGAATAATATCTAAAATTACTCCAAGACAGTTGTGAGGAAAAGTGATTTTTTTACAGCAAAGGTGCATAGTGACTATATATTGTCAGTATTCTAGAATAACATTTTTGCACCAATACTGCCCTTCTGTGTGCCCCAGCAGCAGTATTAAGTAATTGTCTTTCGTGTGGTGGGGCATCATTGTCCTCATCTGCCTCCCTGTGAACCTCCACCTGTTCCTCCAAGGGGACATTAGTCCTCACACATATATTCTGCAAAATGATACACATAACTATGATTTTGCACAGAAGTGGTGGTGAGTACAACAGTTTGCCTCCAGATAAGTCAAGGCATCTGAGGCGGCCCTTTAGCATGCCAAATGTCCTCTCTACCATGTTCCTGGTCTTTTTGTGTGCCTCATTACACACCTTCTCAAAGTCCGTTTGTGGGTTGGCAAATGGGGTCATCACCCATGGTTGGATGCTATATCCCTGGTCTGCTGCAATGGGAGAAGAGAGACAGTGTTAGACTTTGTCTTGTGTATCATTTCAACTGGCCTTGTACAGTTTTGGAGCATGATTTAGGGGTTCAGACGTACTTCACACACTGTGTGAGTTCCAGTTTGCATACATGATTATACTGTTGGGTAGTGGCACTCTTTCCAGTTGAGTGTGCAATCTCAGGAGCATGGTGATTGTGTTATTGGAATGACATTATAGTTCAACCATGATGGATGTGTGTAATGACGATGTATGTAGATGAATTTAATTGCAACAAGTGACCTACCAAAAACCCATATAGTGTGAGTTTGATCTCTGTGTGTGTATTCTGTGCCATGAGACAGGTGTTGTGCCCTGTGTGTAGCGTGCAAACCACACCCGTTGGGCATGGTACACTTCAACTGCCCAAATGGCTATTTTCCATATTTCCCTACTCACATGCATGTGTGTGTGGGCATCATGCAAAGTGTGGCATAGTACCTTGGGATGTATTGGCATGTTTGTGGTTTTTGGGCTAGGCTCTTGGCACAGGAAGTGACAGGAATTGTCTTGAAACCCCACCCTACACCACTGGGAGAGATCAGCAGTGTGCCATGACTACTAGATGTGGAGCATTTCTGTCCTCAGCCAGTGTGCTGACACTTGTTCACCTTCCAAGTTGCAACACGAGCACCCTGGCTCCTTGATACAATGATGCCTACATTGCAGGGGTGATTGCTCATGTGTATGACTTTCTCTTTTTCTGCACATGACATGTCAATGTGGAAAGTTAGCTATTTCTATGTGTGCTGTAGACTGGTGTACACAATGGGACAATTGAAGTGTGGATTGTTTCTCCTTTTTGTACACTTCTATTTGCACCCTGATGGTGGGCTTAATTTGTAGTACTGCCTCAGGTGTACATATTGCTCTATGTGTGTGTCAATGCCAATATGCAATATATTATGTGGTGGCACACCCACACCATGACCCAATGTAAGGCCCTTCCACACTTTGGGGTGCATATGTTATGGCTATGTTGACCCAGTTGCTTAAAGACCCAAAAGAGTTGCTGAACACCACCTTGTTCATGCAGAGCCGGCACTGCTATATAGGAGCATCTTTGTAAATGGTACTCAGTGGCACTGGGGGCTTGAACTGTGGTCCTCATGTGTTGGAGATATGTATTGTGAGTGTGCTGTGATGCATGTTGCATGTGTGTTACTGATTGTTGATCCATGTGTCCCTAACCATGTGTGGGGAGTGTTGTGTGTTTATGGTTTGCATCATGTGTGTTGTAGGTTTTAAGTAATAGCTGTTTTCTTACCCACTAGTAGGCCATTGCCATATTGCCCATCGTGGAAATATTGGTTGAAGGTGGAATACCAGAAGATTTAGGTATCATGCACACTTCCAGGATACTTGGCCCACACATTGGTGAATAGTCAGGATATGGCAAGGAGAAAGGCAGATGATGGCATCCAACACACTTGGCAGTAAGGCTGAGAGGGAGGGCTGAGATAATCCACCCATTTCTGCCACAGTTGACTGAAAAGTGTCAGAGGCCAGCATGTGCAGCACAGCCAGGAGCTTGGTCGTGGGTGGTATGTTGGTTGACCTAATCATCCTTGGTATGACTGCTGGTGCTATGTCATGAAGCAGCTGCATGATAGACTCTGGCATCACCCAGTAGTATCTGATGACAGTTTCCTCTCTTTGGCCAAGGATGGATATCCGTTGAGGATAGATTTGCTCTCTCCTCCTGCGCTGCCTTTGTGGTTGGTGTAGAGGTGATGGAGGGTCCTGCAGTTCTGCTGGTAGTGCTTGGCGTCATCCCTGTCTTCTTATCCTCATGCCTAGATGGAGCAGCGACAGGTCCATGTTTCTCTGGTGGTTGCCAGAGTGCTTAATGTGTTTTTTCCTGTTATACCTGTGCCTTTGCACCATTTTAACGCCTGATCTGAGCAGGCATTATATTTTTGGTGCTAATGGGTATTTGCACTGTTTTTGTGATCCACGCGCAATTTTTCAACAAGCTGGTAAACGTGGCACCATTTTTTAGTAGGGAACGCCTACCCAGCATATGATTTTCATTGAACGGTGTAGGGTTAGGTGGTGCTACCAAAACATGGCACAAGGTCCAGGAAAGTGCCGCTAAACAGATCTAGTGTCACTTTGTAAATAGGGTGCGAACTGTTTTGCCGCCGTTGCACCACAAATTGTGGCGCTAAGGCAGCACAGAAACCTTGTAAATCTGGGCCTGTATTAGATATTTTTCCTAGTACCACCACACGCTCAATTTGAGGACTACACCGTGCTGGCACTCTAGTTATATGCCTTTATCAAGCACCATCTTCTCTATAACTAGCCAGAGAAACTTCCCAAAACACAATAATATGCTTTATTTACATCTACAGGATAATTCCCACCTGTGTATGCAGAGTTTGGGCGGCATCAAACATAGCAATCACATAATAACATACATAGTTGGATCACACCCAGGAATAAATCTGTACTATTCATCACTAAGCAGCTGTCCAATAATAGGGGTAAGACGATTAGCAAGCACTTTGCCATATACCTTGGTGTAGGTATCGATCAATGGCATTGATCTATCTGAGATGCAACCCTAGGGGGCAACACTCAACCATGTCTCAGGTCTGCCATTGCTAGGCCTGTGTGTGCAGTTTCTCTGCCACCTTGATTTGGCATTTAAAACTACTTGCCAAGCCTTAAAATCCCATTTTCTTCCAAATAAGTCACCCCTAAGATAGACCCAAGGTAACCCATAGGGCAGATGCTAAGTAAGTAAAAGGCAGGACATGATCTTATAAGTTTTACATGTCCTGGTAGTGAAAAACTCCCAAAGTCTTTTTTCACTACTGTGAGGCCTGCTCCTCTCATAGGCCCACATTAGAGATTCCCTTATATACTTTTAAGTGGTAATTTCTGATCTGAGGCGAAAAGACTTGTCATACTTGGTATGGTTGGAATGGTAGTAAGAAATCATACTTACTGGTGAAGTAGGTTTCTACATTACTATTTCAGAAATGCCACTTTTAGAAAGTAGGCATTTCTCTGCACTTACTGCCATCCTTGCCTTATAGACTGTCTCCAATACATATGTGGTCAGTGTTGGTTGACAGCTCCCCTTTTGCATTCCGCCCAGACAGCCATAAACACAGGACACTCAGCTGCATCTGGATTCATCTGCATACAGATTGGTCTCCCTGGGCAGGAAGGGTGGAGGGTCTCTCTCTCAAACTTCAAAGGTCAGTGGCCTGCCCTCACACAAAGGACTGATAACCCCACACAGGGCTCCTGGCAGACAGGGAAGGGTTGAAAGGGGAACTTGTGTATTTCAAACCCACTCTTTGAAGTTTCCTCCACTTCAAATGCACTTCTGGGTATTTATTCTGGGTCTGTGGCTCACCAAATCAGACACTTCTGGATCTACAACTGGACACTGTCAGAAGGACTGGTAAGCTGCCCAAAGGACTCATCTAGCCTGCTTTTTTTTAGAAGGACTGCTATCCTGCTTGCTGCTCTGCTGCCTGCTGCTCCCTGACTCTGCTGGTGTCAGAGTCACCAGATCCTCGGGGTCTGCACACGTTCCCAACACGTCCACCACTGAACAGCTCCAAGACTCTGACAGATAAATCACAGAGGCTAAGAGAGTTCAAGAGGGGAAGAGGGGATTAGGAAGGGAACAGCTGGGAAGAAGACCTGTAGTAAGAAAAAGGTTAGAACACACAATATGAAAATTATATCTCCTGAAATCAATACTAGACTATGATTCTAAGCCTAGTCATTCTGAAAACATGAACAATCTAAGAATTAAGCTTAAAATGACTAAGTTTCAAGATGGTCGGATACCTGTAAGGGAATCAAGATAGATTAAATGAAAACTTTCTTATTCAAGTAATTTCTTTTACATGAGAATCAGAAAAACATTCTGACTAAATTTTAAACCAATCATATAAATCCTTTTTTTGAGAATGCAAACTAGGACCATACAATATTGCATCTAGAAACTCTGGCCTTCTGTATACTCTTAAAATGTTACAACACAAATTGCGAATATTGCAGATTTTTATATATATATATATATATATATATATATATATATATATATATATATATATAGTAAACACCATAAAAGGATTGTGCACCATGAATAACACAATATGGATTCAGGAAACAAATCATATAACTTGTCAACTCGAATATTACATAATAAATATCTTAGAATAGTGGCATACAATAAACAACATGAATTAAACTCGAGGAGAGAATTGTGCGTCTTGCCAATTCGAGTGTCACCATGTAAAATGTCAAGAAATGGTGGCACGCAATGAATATCAAAATCAAGTCATCATTAAACGAATCGCGCATCTTGCCGAATCGTAAACCATAATGTTAATGCCAAGAAATAACAGCTCACAATGAATAGCAAGATCAAAGTACAATAAAACGAATCGCACGGCTTTTGACGATTCTTAAGCAACCATGTAAATGTCAAGAAATGGTAGCGCGCAATAAACAACAAAATTAAAACCTCATGAAACGAATCGTGCGTCTTGCTGATTCGTAAGACATCATGTAAATACCAAGAAATACCAAGAAATGGTAGCGCGCAATGAATAACAAAGTTAAACCTTTATGAAACAAATCACGCGTCTTGCCGATTTGTAAACCACCATATAAATGTCAAGAATGGTAGAGAGCAAGTAATTTGTTAATCATTACAGAATTAAACCAAGAATATGAAAATTCTCGATAACGGTGTCGGAACATTCCAACCACAGTCTTACCGCCTGGAACGATGATCACCAATGAAGGATGAAGGGCAGAAGCCTGGAAGATCCAATAGTCCGCCGGGACAGGAGCTCAGGAAGAAGCTGCTGCTCTGCACCGGGACCTCTGAATAGTGAGCACTGGGAGATGGGCTGGCTCTTTTGTATAGAGTCTTGGCCCAGCCCACAACCACGCCCAGGCATGTTGCAGGGAAAGTCTCTGGAAGGCCCAACAAAGGGACCACACCCTAACACACTCTGAAAACCTGCAGCAATACATTGCAAAGGAACAGTATTTGTAAGCATATTAAAAATAAGTTTTCAGGATTGAACTCTGCAATGCAAAAGGTTAAACCACAACATATCAGCACAATGCATAAATTACGTTGTTTTGAGAGTGCTTGGTTTTTTAATTCAAGTCGCCAATAGAGCGCGTACTGCTCTGGTGTTGACAATTGGAAGGACCCTGCCTTCCTCCAATAGTGCTCTCCAGGGGCTTGGATTGAGATTGCCACCTGTTGTGAAGTATCAGGGCCAACAAAGACTGCTGCTATCCCCAAGCTAGTCCACCAACTTCAGCGACTCCAGAACCGGCGCTGCTGTCTGATGCTGTGCCACTGCCTACTCTGGCTCCGTGGTCCTCGCTGAACGCAACGACTGCAGCCTGCAACATAAGCCCAACATCACTGTGATGCTACTAAAGTCCTGCGGTGTTTCGCAGCACTTCGAAGTCGACACATCATGTCTTGACCTGCTGGACCCATCGACCCCACCAGGTCCCAAGGAACCGATGCCTTGCCACTGACACCGCATCACCTCGCCTGCAACCAGATGGAACTGACGCCTCTCCTCCCCTGCATAGCAGTAAAGAACCAATGCCTCCCCTCCCGAGCCGCATCCAGGAACCAACGCCGCATTGACCCCAGTGATGCCACATCTCCCTGACTCTGTGCTACGTTTTTGCTTCCTTGTTTACCAAAGGTACTATGCTGGGGCCTGTGACCCCATGACTAGCCCGCACTCCCTTGCAAATGGCGTCAGGTTGTTGGGAATGTCTTCGTCAAGACGTTGTAATAGCCCCAGTTGGAGCTATTGTGTTTCTAAGCGCTATATTAGGAGTTAATCTTGAAAAATTCATATCTATACTTGTGTACATTGGATTTTTTACATTTTGGTCTTATTTCATTTAGATAAATATTATCTACTTTCATAAACTGGTGTGGAGTACTTTACTTTACACATTACCTTCTAAGTTAAGCCTGCCTACTCTGTGCCAAGTGACCGGAGGGTGAGCACAGGATAATTTAGGGGGTGTTGTAACTTACCCTGACTAGGATTGGGGGTCCCTACTTGGACAGGGTGCAAACCACTGCCAATTATAGACCCAGTTTCTAACAGACCTCAATCTATCTGGCTGAGGAACTGACCATCTCCATCGGTTAATGCCTTTTCAAAGGTCCAATAGCCTACCACTTAAAATACCCTACAATCAAAGAAAAACACCCCTCCAACATGCCTTCTCAGGATGTGCCCCTTGGCTGTGGAGCAACATTTCCCCTTCAATCAGAGATGATCCCTCCCTCAAAGACTTCAAATCAAGCATAAAAGTCTACTCTTACAATAATTTCTCTCTAACGACCCATCATCTTCTCCTATTGACTTATCCTCATGGTAAATCCAAACTAAGAATCAATGAGCCACCCCTATAATAAACAGTGTTCAACAACTAGGTAAAAGTAAACTGATTGCCAATTTCATCCAATATTCTGCTTTCCGGATTGAGACACTATTGATCTAATGATTCCCCAAACTTAGGGCCCTATGACGAGACTGGTGGTCTGAAGACCACCAGACTCGCGGTGGAGGTCGGACCGCTAAAAGACCGCCATTATCCCCGGGATCTTTGAACCCAACGGGATGACAGCGGTCATCGTTGTAATCAGCCACGGCAGCACTGAAGTCAGCTCTGCCATGCTGATTACAACCATGTTCTCCACTTGCCTTTTCATGGTGGTTCGACTGACATGAAAAGGCTGGTGGAAAACAAGTGCTGGGGAGACAGAGAGGCCCCTTCACTGCCCATGACAATGTCATGGCCAGTGCAGGGGCCCACCTCCCAAGCACCGTTGGAATGCATGCTGTCTGCTTAGCAGTTAATTTTTTTCCCCATTGTTCTGTGCCAATGTCAACAAAAGCAGCCATTCAAGGAGGTCTACTCACTTTATAATTCTCTTGCATCTTGATATTGAGGCAGTGATGGCAGTTGTAATGAGCGCATTGCATACGTCACAGCATATGACAGACGTCTTGAAATGGATTTCCTTTACTAGGAAACCTGTTCCAAAATTGCCATTCATGCATTTATACGCATCTAGATGCATTTGTTCGCATGCTGGTGGCAACAGCCTTGGGAAACCCAATAGCTCAGCTATTTAAAGCTGAGACCTATTGTCTTTGCCAATGCTTTTTATTAGCAAACACACACTAAATTCCTGTGAGAGATGGGATTGAACCCAGGACTTGTGGTGACTAAACACAATGTCGTGGCTGCAGTGAGGCCTACTCTGGAAGGTGCACTTTGTCACCCACTTTCCACTCACATTAATAAGTCAGGCAATTACAGGGAGTTAAGGCCAACCTGCATACCAGAGGATCAGTGTGCAATCATCACACTAACAAGCACTGAAAAATCACATCCTCTTTCTCTTAAAGCATAAAAGTGCTTGAATCATGCTCCACTTTGTTAATACCAATACAGGAGTGTGTCCTACTGGTGCCATTCCAAAACAAACAAATACCCCATTTTTAAAACTTTAAGAGCTATTCCTCTCTAAACATATAGTATGTGTTTTATGACCTGCAAAGGTGTTTCAAAACAGACAATGAATTTGACAAGCATTGTGACAGCCTGTAAGAATACCTTGGCACAAATGAGCGGGCTTGAATAGCCCAGTGACCAATCCCCAGAAGTGAAATGAAGTGGGGAGCCCTGCATGGTGACAGGATGTGGTGGTGCAATTTTCAATAAAGAGCTGTAAGAAACACAATGCAAGGCAGCTGCCGGTGTGAGTACACTGACAGAATATCAGACCAAAGCAATCTATAAGGAATGCCACAATATGAAGATGGCTGCTTAATTCACAGTAACTAGCCAATCAACAGTATCCCTTTGTATTCTAGTTGACTACTATGCTATGCTCACATCAATATGGCCTGATGTAAGATGCATAGCTATGGAAGGACTAGTTACAGAGAGACAGTAAATGCAATGTTTTGTGTATCTTTCTGCACCAGGCCCCATATATTAAATACTAATGCAATAACTTCCAGCTACCAGTGGCACAAATTTCCACAATGGCGAAACCAAAAATTAGACTTTTGCTACTATCAAAATATACAAGTCAGATGTTATAAACTGAAAAGGATAAGGGAATTTGAATGAGTAGCATAGTCAACCCATGACTGGTCCATAGAAAAACAGATGCAAAATACACAGGAAAGAGGGATTTAACAAAATGATGAAGACGGTAAAAATTAATGAAGACGGTAAAAGGGGTGTAGTACACAAACAATAGTGAAGCAGTCAGTGAGTTAAAGAAAACACATGAGGTGTTCTATGAATACTGAGGCCCTGGACCGCTCCCAAGCACTTAACAAGATTGCCAAGATGTACTGCCGACATCATTCAATGTTAAAATAGTGAAATAATGGAATACCTCAGTAAACAAACCCAAAAACATCCATATTGTCCTTAAAATCCAGAGGCAAGAATAGGGGCCATAAATTCTGAGAGCAAGTAAGGGAGTCACATAACAGATTCCAGTTGACAATTAGCTGGATGAATATGTTTTGGGTCAAACCCAGGCACCCAACATTCCTTAACACTGATCAAGAGATTTTTAAGGTAATTACTGTGAGGAGAGATCAAACTGACCAACTGAGGAATGGAGGAATATGTATATTTAAGGTCAAGTTGTAAAACTCAGTATTTAGAATGGTTCATGGGACTTTTAAGTGGCTTACAGAACAAGCAGTTCAGATTTCCTAAAGGTTTCTTCCACTTTCTACGTTCATTTCAATGGGTTGGTTATGTTATGCAGATTTGTAGAGTGCACTATCCTGGTGCTGAGCAGGTGTGTGTCTAGCCACACCTGGGGCCTAGTGGAACTACTTGAAAAGCCAGGTCTTTTACTTCTTGTGGAATTCAAAAAGTGCTGAGGAGGCTCTTATATGTAGCAGCAGGTTGTTCTACACTTCAGAAGCAATGTAGGAGAAGGTTTGACCGCCAGATATGGTTTTCTGTATGCATGGGATTTGTGCAAGTAGGAGTCTGGACGACTGGGGGTGGTCCTGCGAGGTGTCTGAAAGCAGATGCAGGGCTGGTGTTATGTAGTGCCTTGAAAGTGTTGCTGAGGGGTTACAATTGTGCTTGTTTGTGAATCGGGAGCTAGTGGAGCTCCTTGAGGTATAATGTGATGTGAGTGTGATGTGGGATGTGCAGAATGATTCTGGCTACCAAGTTCTGATTGGTTTGCAGCCTTCTGGTGAGCTTTTTATTGATCCTGGCATGGAGGGTCTTCCAATAGTCTTCCTCAGCAACTTCAGGGTATGGAAGCAAGGTTCTTGGCTTGGGTGGAGGGGAGGCTGTGGGACATAGGTCTGTTGGCCACTAGGTGATGTGCTCTTCGCAAAGATCACAATTTTGAACTTTTTTTTTGTTGTTTTCGTTGGTTGGCTTTCAACCAGTGGGTGATTTCAGTTACGCAGGCATTGCACTTGATCTGGGTACTAGGCATCTTGCCTATGAGGGCACGAATGAGTTGTGTGTCATCCACATAAGCAAGGATGTTGATGTTGTGAGTCTGGATGATACTGGCTACAGGGATCAAGTATGCATTGAAGAGGGTCGGACTCCTGACGGATCCTTGCGTGATCTCCAGATAAGGTGTTGGACGTCACTAGATTCCAGTGTTGTGTAGGCGTTGGATGAGGAAGGGGTGGGAGACTCTGTCGAAAGCTGCATAGAGGTCCAGGATGATGATGGCCACTGATGGCCACTGACTTCTCCATCCAGAGTAATGCAGAAGTACTCCATGGCAACGATTAGGGCAATTTCTATGCCGTGGTTGAGTCAGAAGCCAGATTGAGTGGTTTTGAGGAGTTAATGGCCATTGAAAAGTTGGTGAGGTGTCTGTTGAGGACTGTCTAAAAGACCTTGACCAGGAAGGATAGCAGGGAGATTGGTATGTAATTGGCAAGCATTGTAGGGTCTGCTGAGATTTTTTTTCAGTTATAGGAAAACAGCATCTGGGAAGATCGCAGAAGAGATGCAGTTATCCAGAATGGTTGTTAGCATGGCACTTATAGGTTGCAGTCTTATGGTGTAGGCGTGGTTGGGGCAAGGGTCCTATTGGGCCGCTCAATGAATGGACTTAATCATGACAGTGGTTTCTTCTGGGGTGGTGACAGGCCACATGGTCTGTCGTGTCTGGTTGCGGGTTGAAGTTGCTGTAAATGGTGGTGAATTTGTTTATTAAGAATTGAGAGAGGTAGTGGCAGAGGTTCAGCAAGGAGGTGATCGATTTGGAGGCAACCACTGGTGAGATGAAATATTTCACAATGATGAAAATGTATTTGCTTCTGACAGTGCTGGCATCAATGCTATCCACCAAAGTGGCTTGTTTGGTGGTATGGATCATTTGGTGGCAGTGTCATAGGGTGGATTTGACCATGTTCCTGTCTGTTTTGTCCTGGCTTATTCTCCATTTGCACTTCAGTTGTTTGCAGTGGTAGTCATCAGTCTGAGTTTCTCCATATACCAACTGGCCAGGGATTTGGATCTTGTTGTGATGCTGTGTTTGAGAGGCACCAGGAGTGTGCATCGGAGGTGATCCAATTTTTGAAATTCTTAATTGCTTTGGGGAGGCTGTTGCTGTGTTCGGGTCGGTGGGTGTTGAGAATGTTTTTCCAGTCCTTGTTAGTGCTGCTGTTTCAGTTTCAGTGTGCTGGTGTGGCGGTGGTGCATGTGCATTGGACCAGGATGCTGAACTTGACTTCAGGCGAGTGGTGTGGGCTCCTTGACTTGGATGTTGTGGAAGTTGGTGAAAATAGGGTCCAGGAGGTGTATAGCAAGGTATATAGGTCCCTTAAATTTTTGGGTGAGGCCCAGGCTTCCGAGGTGTTCAATGAGTGCTCTTAACTTACAGTCCATGTTGTATTCCAGGTGGAAGTTCAGGTTTCAAAGTACAATGTAATTGCTGGCATTGAGAATGAGTTGTGCGACAACGTCTATGATGGTGTCTGTGAAGTTTGTGAATGGGCCAAGTGGTCTGTAGATGAGAATGTCAGTCACGACAAAGTTGGCTGTAACATGAAGCTTGAATGACAGGTGCTCCAAGTTAGATGATGAGGTGTCCATGGATGATGGATCTGGTGCAGCTGATGCTGTCCTTGTGGATGATGGCAATTCCGCCTCCAGGCTTGTGAAGTCCTTCTTGCCTAGCCATCTTATAGCCGATGCAGATAGCTGTGGCGAATCAGGTGCTGATGCAGGGTTTATCCAGGTTTCTGTGAGGAAAAGTAGGTCAGGGGTATTGTTGTACAGCAAGTCCCAGATCTCTGAGGCATTTTTGGCAAGCAAGTGGGTGATATGGAGCATGCTTGTGAGTGTGGCGTGTTGTGTAGGTAGTTGTAGGGTTGTGTGAAGGTGGGAGAGTAGGGTGTTGGGTACTGTCAGTGCAGTGAGTGTTGGGTGTGGGTAAGTTCATAAAACTTGCAGGAAGTGCAGGAGAATACTCCATCAGAGCTGGATGATGTGGCAAGGTAGCAGCGTGTGGAGTGGCGGCCATGGTTGAGGGTGTAGAGGGTAACAGCATGGTGCAGTGAGAGGGGGTCCAGGATTCCTGGTGCTGGGCATGGTCCAGTCACTGATGAGCGGCTTGTTTTGTTGTGCTTTGGTGTGCAAACAGTGGAAGCACTGCGTGGATCTGCAGCGCATCCACACTGTGGCAGCCATTAAGTGAGTCCTGGGAAGAGAGAGGAGTGATGTTACTTTCTGTGCAAATGGATGATGAAAAAATCCAGTGATGTCACTTTCTGTGCAAATGAATGATGGAAATGTGTCCTCTTGCTTGGCTTCTTTTTTAAAGACAGTTTTGTCAGGAAACCAATGATGTCACTTTCTGTGCAGATGGATGATGGAATACTTGCATTGCAGTGTAATTCTAGAGGAAGGATGGTGGTAAGAAGCCTTGCCTCTGAGACAAAGGTGCATCACATTGTTAATTGCACTGCATAAAAAAATAGCTACCAAAGGGAGAGGGGTCGCACACTGGCCAATTCTCCACAATTCATGTTGGTAAATGTAGCCACAAACAGGCTTTACACACTGTAGATAAGTTGTCACATACATGTTTAGGTGCAGGCATATTTCATATTAATCAGAAGGGTAAGTCTTTTTTAGGGAAGGCAGTCATATCTTGCTGCTTGATTATTCATGGATAAGTGTCAATATAGCTCCCAGATACTGAGCAGACCATCCAAAGACAATCTGCAAGGAGGAGAAAACAACACTCTGGAACATTTGAAAATGGAGGACCTTGCCTGACAACCTGATACCCTATAGGAGCTGAAATGTAGTTCTAAGCAAGTTCCTTGTGAGTGCCTGGAATTAGTCATTATGTTGAGAAGGATGATATTTATTTTTGCTCTCATAATTATGAAAGGGGACAACTTGAGTTCCCTGTAGAAATCTAATTACTGAAGATGAATTCTTGGGGGAATGGTAGCAGGATTATCTGATGGAGACTTCTAGCTGCAGCTTCCTTACCTTCGAATTCCCTGGCGTCAGTTTCGAATCGGAATGTTTTCTGAGCAGTACCCTGCGTGCGCCGTCGGGTGGCGTTGTTCGGATCCGCATGCGTCGACCAGCTCTGCGTGCGTCGTCAGCATCGCTGGAGCCGTCTGTGACGTCATAGTTGTCTATATAGACGTCGCCTCAGCGCACGTACGTCAGTTCTTTTCCTTCCGTGCCGGTTACAGCGCAGTTCCAGAAAGAGCTACCCTTCTTTGACGGTTTGTCGAGGATTTTTTGACTGTTCGAAGTCATGTCTTCCAGAAAGACAGGGTTCAAGCCGTGTGGTGTGTGTCATCGCACCATGTCGGTGACAGACCTGCACCGTGTTTGTCTTTGGTGCCTGGAGAAGGACCACAATTCCACCTCCGACTGTCGGGCCAGGGCTCTGAAGGCCTTGAGGGAGAGATCCCTCAAGCTTCTTGTGGCCTGGCATTCGTCTTTGGTCGGCGCGACTCCGTGGAGATCATGGTCCCGCAGTAGGAGGAGGTCGTGGCACCGCTCCCGGAGCCCCAAGTCTTCTTCCTCGCATTCGAGGTCATCTGAAGGTAAGAGGCACAAGAAGAAGAAGAAGTCCAAGCGGACTTTCTCTTCGCCACGCCCGTCGGTCGACGAGGCGTCTGTGGAACATCGACGTTCCGAGCGTGGTTCTGCAGAGCTGTCGCCAAGGATGACTCCGCGTCTTCCCCTCTTTCCGGGGACCGGATTGACCCCTGCTCAGATAAAAGAATTTTACGAGGCCATGCGTCTTGTTTTTGAGCGGGCTGCACCCGTGAAGGGGTCTTCGGGCCCCATGGGGTTAGCAGGGGCCCCTTTGGATTCGACGCCAGTGGCTTCGGCCTCGGCGCCATTGGGGACCCCAGGATCCCATATCAGATCCGGACAGTCGCCGGTCTCACACAGTCGACCTCCTTCAGCGCCGGTTCCGACGTCGACGATTCCGCCACCGGCGCCCACCGGTGGTAGCCCCATCCTTATTCCGGATGATCCGGAGCCAGAGCGACATCGGACGACGTTGACTCCGACTTCGACCGAGACAGTCGGCCCAGATCATTGTCTGAGCATTATTTAGATCAGCCAGACGCAGGAGAGGATTGGGAGGGGTCTGAGGACCCTTTAGAATGTGGTTTACAACAGGACTGCTATGAGGATCTAGGGGAGGCCAGAGGACTGGACACGTCTCCAGATACTGGTATGCTCTCTCCTCCTAATGTGGCTACGGAGGAGGGTGCTTCATTTGCTATGGTGGTGTGTAGGGAAGCTGAGGTCTTGGACCTAGATTTGCCTACGGTGCCAGTCAGGACGAATATCCTGACAGAAGTGCTTCAGCCGAGGGTGACAACATCAGAGCCGATGTTGCCCTTTAATGAGGCTCTTACAGACGTCCTTCTGGGTACATGGTCCAAACCCAGCACAGGGGCTCCTGTGAATAGGACGGTCGGCTGCTACCATAGACCCGCTCTGAGCGACCCTACTTTCCTCCCTCAGCACCCCACTCCGGAGAGCTTGGTTGTCCAAGCCTCTACTTCCCGTGGTGCCTTTCCTTCCGCTCCCCCGGATAGGGAATCCAAGAGGCTGGACCAGCTTGGGAAGAAGATGTTTTCTTCCACCAGCCTGGCATTGAGGTCCGTAAAAACCGCTTGCCTATTGGGCCGTTATTCCCATACTTTTTGGGATATGGTGGCACAGGTGCTGCCCCAGGTCCCGGAGGGCGTACGGGACACTCTCACCCAGGCCGTCAAGGATGGGAGAGATGCAGCCAAGTTTACGATCAGGTGTGGTTTGGACACAACCGGCTCGCTGGGCAGAGCAATTTCATTGTATATGGCCCTACGTCGCCAGGCCTGGCTGCGTTCAACTGGTTTCTCAGGGGATGTCCAGTGCAGCTTGATGAACATGCCCTTTGATGGCTCCTGCCTTTTTGGCGAAAAGGCAGACTCCGCGCTTGAGAGGTTCAAGGATTCTCGAGCTACAGCCAGATCCTTGGGCCTTTCAGCGCCAGTATGACAGCAGTCTGTCTTTTGCCCCTTTTGAGGCTTCGGAAAGAGCGTGGTACCACGCCAGCCACAGTTTAGCCACCGTCCTCAGGCTTCACAACAGCCCGGAAGAGGATGTGGTCATGGTACCATCAGACCCAGAGGATCTGGCCAGAGGTCGGCCACCACACAGCCCCCCTCCACTGCGCCCAGGCCCTCCTATTGTGGTTCTGCAGGATCACGTCCGTCCAGTTGGTGGGAGGATTCATTTTCATCTCCCTCACTGGCTTTTCATCACAACGGACAAGTGGATCCTGCATATCATACGGAAGGGCTACTCCCTTCCCTTCCAGTCTTTCCCTCCCTCTATCCCTCCGACAAAGGAATGGCTGATGGAGGACCATCTGGTTTTGCGCCGTGAGGAAGTTACCTCTCTCTTGGCCAAGGGAGCCATAGAAAGAGTCCCGATATCAGAAGTAGGCAGCGGTTGTTATTCCCGCTACTTTCCCGCTACTTTCTGATTCCCAAAAAGAACAAAGGCCTTCGCCCTATCTTGGATTTAAGGACAAGAAGGAGAAATTCAAGATGCTCACTCTTGCTCAGGTTTTGTCTGCCCTAGACCAAGTAGACTGGATGGTAGCGTTGGATTTGCAGGATGCGTATTTCCACATTCCTATCGTGCCAGCCCACAGGCGTTACCTGCAGTTCAAGGTGGGCCACGAGCACTTTCAGTTTACCATGCTTTCTTTCGGTCTCACCACTGCCCCTTGGGTGTTCACAAAGGTGATGGCGGTGGTGTCAGCTCATCTACGCAGGTCGGGGATTTCAGTCTTCCCCTACCTAGACGATTGGCTGCTAAAGGCTTCTAAGCCCCAGGCTCTCATCACCCACCTCCAGACACCGGCGGACCTCCTGCATTTGCTGGGGTTCACTATAATTGTGCCGAAGTCACCCCTGACTCCCTTTCAGAAGCTCACTTTCATCGGAGCTGTTCTGGACACAGTGCAGTATTGGGCTTATCCTCCCGAACAGCGGGTCCAGGATATTCAGGTTATGATACCGATGTTTCAGCCTCTATCCTGGATTTCAGTGAGACAGACTCTGAGGCTGCTGGGACTCATGGCTTCCTGCATCCTGTTGGTCAAGTATGCCAGATGGCGCATGAGGGCTCTGCAGTGGGACCTGAAGTTCCAATGGGCACAGCATCAGGGAAATCTTACCGACGTGGTTCAGATCTCGGAGGGGACTGCAAAGGATCTGCAGTGGTGGTTAGTGAACTGCGATTGGGTCAAAGGCAGACTCCTCTCCCTTCCCCAACCAGATCTCACAGTAGTGACCAATGCGTCACTTCTGGGATGGGGCGGCCATACTCATATGATCCTCTTTGCTATCTCTCTATGAAGAAGGTATGTAATTATACAACACTAAACCGCCATCACTGCCATCTGCCATAGACCACCCATGCCTTCATGTATATATTTAGCCAACTATGTCTCATAGCTCATCAGCCTGTCTAACGATTCAAAGAGGGGACAGTGCGGCCCCTTTTCAGTTAATTAAAAAAGAAGTCCCTGGTGATGGTGGTGCACAGCTTGTGTTTACATCAGAGCCAACCCCCCAATGTGCATGGCCAAATGCCGTCTGCGACAAGCAGTTACACTTACGTATGGTAATTAAGTACTACTTTAAGTAAAAAAAACTTAGAAATTCACTGAAAAAAAACAAAGATTAAAGTAATGTTTTAGTTAGGTGAATTTGTCAAAGACAATATTAACGTTTTGAACTAAAAAAACAGAAATTGACAAGTTATAGTTAGAAGCACTAACTATAACTTGTGTCCCGCCATTCACTACTTATGACCTCACATATGACATAACTTATGACATGCACTATGATATAATTTATGACAGTGCTGATAACATCTCAAAGTGTTGGCAGCCATCTTGGGGCTCGGACTCAGCTGAGTCCTAATAAAAAAGTGCAAAAAAAAACAGAAGGGGTCAGGGCACTAATACTAATATGGCTCCATATGACAGCAGATCTGCAAATCCAGGTAAATAAAAAAAACAAAAAAACAAGCACAATCTCCCGAGCTTTTTTTTTCATTTGGTCCCCCAGGTGGGCCAGATCTGAGGGAGGTGAATTTATGGTTATTATAGGAGACGGGGTGAGTGTGCCCACCCCAGATCAATGTTAGCCCCAGGGACCGCCACTGCCTTGAGGCCCAACTGATTCAATTAAGGGGGATGAAGGGGCTCCATAGCCCCAGGGATCCCCACCTCCCTACGCCATGTCCATTTCTGGAAAGGGTAAGGGCGCAGTACCCCTCCCTGCGCTGCTATCCATACCCATCTTGAAATATGTAAAGGAGAGGGGCCAAGCAGCTCCCCTCCCAGTGCCGTTTTTCGCCCTGGCACCACCACCTCCTTGGGGTACGGCCAGTTAGGTGAAAAGGAGGGAGGATGCGTGGTCCCCTTCCTGGAGCTATTAATGGCACTGGGTACTGCCACCCTCCAGGGCCCGCTCCCTGTGCCCAGAGGAGCCCACCCTCCAGACATAGCTGCTGCTCTCACTCGGCGGTAGCTTTGACAGCTTCCCCCAAGCAAGAGCAAATAGTAGGTCCACTGTCCGCCAGCTGGAGCATTAAAAATGCTCCAACCCGCTGGCAGCAAACTTTTCATCTATTTCCCTGCCTGCTGTGAAGCGGGCAGGGTAACAGATGAAAAAAATGCTCCCTCTCACAGGGAGCAGCATTTTTGGTTGCTCCCAGTGTACAGGAGCAATGCTAGCTCCTGCTAGAGGCAGGGAGCTGGCTGAGGCCGCAGAGCATTGTGGCTCCCCCCATGGCCTCCAACAACGAGAAGTGGATGCCCTGGGTCAGCACCCACCATGTAGCGGCCAGGCCTCAGGGGAGGGCTCTACAGAGGACAATACTGGCCCAGGGAGGGGGCTTTGTGCCCCCTCCCTCTTTACTAACTGGCCAGGTCCTGAGTGATGGGGTCTCTGGGGGCAATATTGCGTAGGGAGGGACACTGCATG
Source organism: Pleurodeles waltl (assembly GCF_031143425.1). Taxonomy (NCBI): domain Eukaryota; kingdom Metazoa; phylum Chordata; class Amphibia; order Caudata; family Salamandridae; genus Pleurodeles; species Pleurodeles waltl. Next base: position 621,443,214 of record NC_090444.1, on the reverse strand, counting down.
CCCCCTCCCTTTATAATTAGGCCGGGCCCGGGCAAATTGGGTACCCAGGGCTAAAATTGACCTGGGGAGAGGAGTGCTTGTCCCCTCCGGCATATTTTAAGGGATGGGCCCAAGCCCCCTCCCCTAAAAGAAGATGACAGACCACGAGGATGGGTCTCTGGGGTTGAACACGGCCTGGAGAGGTGGGCTGCATGCCACCCTCACCTGTGCGGTTGGCTGTATACATGTGATAATTAAATATTACTTTACAGTTAAAAAACTGAAATTCTGTGAAAAAACAATGGTTACAGGTACCTTATAATTAGTAAATACAATTTTAAAAACTCAGAAATTCATAAAAAAAACAAAGGTTACAGGGACCTTTTGCTTAGGATCACATTTTACATGCACTAAACCATAGCAATTCAGCAGTTATAGTAATAGTTCTACTTATCTGAAGAAACAATTTCTTGTGCGGGAAAGTACCTTTAGGTTCCAAGTTATAGTTTCTTAACATAAGGATAACTATAACTGCTGAACCTCTATGGTTTTGTGCATGTAAAATGTGGACCTAACTGTAACCTTTGGTTTTTAGTGAACATTTATATAGCTATAGTTATAGCTATATATATATATATATATATATATATATATATATATACATATATATACATACATACCTCTGGTATATATATATATATATATATATATATATATATATACCAATAAGAATTGCTGCACTCCCAGAGGTAAAGATTAGCAGAGTCCATTTATTCAAACTAAACCCACCTAAGGAAGACGAAATGTTGAAACGCGTAGTGGTGTATGAAGTGCTGCTCTTTGAATAAATGGAATCTGCTAATCTTTACCTCTGAGAGTGCAGCCATTCTTGTTGGCTTATTTTTCGAGGGTCTTGGTCTCAACCCTATGCTGGTAACGGCAGTCAGGCTCACTTCTTCATCCCTGTCTGTAGTAAAATATCCAGGCCCCAGATGTTCTCAGACTTCTATGGGTATCCCCTGGCTTCATACATCAATGGTTATTCCTTCAAACAGTGTGTCATGTCCATCACCAACATGTGTTTAGTCGGCAGCTGAGTGTTCCCCCATCATTTTGCTATACCACTCCAATATATATTTTAAACATTTGTCTGACTTACCATACCATCCTGGACCTTTCATACATTCACTATTCTGTAATGTATTGATCACATGACCCCAAACGTCTTTTCAAATAGGTGAAACTCAACACACTCCCATTCCACAGCTCCTAATCCCAACACAAAAACAATGAGTGATATTACTTCTGTAGTAAATGAATCACTTTAAAAGCATATTCATTCTCAGTACAGGCAGTCCATTACCAACTAGACTACTACTTCCACAACAAGCAAAGGACTCTTCTAAATCTGTTCACTCTTAAAGTCAAATCTATGCCCAAAGCCTACTTTATATCATAAAGATGACATTCCATCTAACACATAGTTAAAACTAACTTTAAAATATTCTGCAATCTCTTGTGCTGCTTAATCAATGTTTCCATCTAACAGTATATTTTCCAATTTCCTAAAAACTGGTCAAATTACCCTATTGTTAAAACTGCTACAACAGGATCCTAGCACTCGGGCCAACTATCAACCTGAAGCCAGTGTACCTCATATAACTCCGATTTACCACTCATGTTTCTCAAAGCATCCTTCTTGACCTATATCAATCTATATTTCAAAGTGGTTGCAACACAGAAAGAAAAGCTCTACAAACAGTGCACAATATTTGCTGCATGTTGGACTCCTTCCTCCTTATCTTTCATCATTTAATTGCAGCTTTCAATATATTTGATCATCATCAGTTCATCCAGGTTCGGGAGCTGATAGTGATCTCTGGAGTGAGTCTTGAATTGGATTTCTTTCCTTCTGACCAATGGCAAACAACTAGTCAGAGTGGAGAGCTATACCTCTGAGCTTGTTATAGGAGTCTATTCTAACCCGCACGTTGTTCAGTTTGTATAATGAATCATTGAGAATTATGGTGTACAAGGTAGGATTGGTCATCCATCAATTTACAGATAATGCTTAGATCTGCTTGAAGATCTCCTAAGTAAAAATCATCTGTGTGCTACGAAATTCCTATCAAAATTGTACCACTGATTGTCATTAAACTGCTTAAAATAGAATGTAGGGACAATTGAATACATCTTGATAAGGCATCCTCATGGCTCTAAATTTAAGAAAGACTAGACACTGAGAGCTTTCCTCCATCATTGGCCAACAATGGGGGTAAATCCCTGTAATTGTGGATCAACCTAAATTTTTCCATGGTATCGTTCAACAAACTTGTAGTAACTGAAGCTAGAGCTAGGCTACATGCATTGAGTAACTAAATATTTTCTTCAGCTAAATCTGTTCAATTGAGTTCCAGCATATTGTACGGGAATTTCTTTTAGTTAAAGTGATTTGATTTGGTTCGGTTCTCCTTTATCCTTATTAGCACCAATGGAAGCCATTATTCATTCTGTAAGAAGACTCATTTCTGGCACATGAAAATTCAGTCATATTTCATGGGTGGTTTTAGATCTCCATTGGTTTCCTTTAGAAACCAGAATGAGTTTAAATTGGTTTGCATTGTTTACAAAGCAATACAACGTCAGCTACCTGAGAATCTTCAATCTGTCTTTAAGCTATCAGGTGTGAACCTAAGTCCCTCTGAAGACTGCTTCCTAGGAACCAAAAAATGTAAAACACGTGAAGCGGCAACCAAAGCCATCTCAGGGTCCACTCCTTCCCTGTTCAATGCCCTACCAGTCAACACCATACATGTATAGTGAAGTACCCTGTCATGAGACGTTTCATAGTGGAGTACCCATAGAGTACGAAGTTGTGGAAGAGTAGTACCTTGTTGTGTGGTGTTGCATGGGGGAGTGCCTCACTGGTAGTATACTGCAGAAGAGAACTACCATCTTATGAGAATTTGCAAGTGAATGTACCCTGTGGAGTAAGAATGAGGGGAAGTGTGGTACCCAGTAGTGTTGTGGTTGATAGCTGCTAGTTTCTCCTGAGTGTGTTATGGCACCAGTCATTTTTCTATACAAATTGGACAATCTGTCAGGAGTGAGGTACAGGAGGTGGGTAAATGTGTGATTATTTTGTATTGTATTTTATTGTTTGTGTACAATTGAGCTTGCCAGTGTTGTGTTTGAATGTTAGTGTTTGATGTAGCTCTAGTTTGTAGTGTTTTATATAGCTCAATTTTGCTGTATAGAAGCACTTCTTTACCTGCTGAGGTGGTCTGGTTTTAACAGTTGTATTGCTGTACTGCTCTAATGTTTGACTCTGGTGTTATGTCACTAGTTTGCAAGTATGTGTCTACAGGAGGCTGTCATCATTGTATTCTGAAGACATCCTGACTTTTTGTGGTGCAGTTTCTGGTGAACGTCATACTGGGTGCAGAATAGGTACTTTCCTTGGGCAGACACTTGGTCATGTTGGTTTGGCCAGTTAGTGTGACAGGAAGTGGGACACGCTGGAGTGCTGGGCTGTACTTTTATGTGAGTGAGGTGAATGCCTGGAAACATTGTGTATGAATGCAATTGTCATGATATGTTCTGTGTTGGAGTCTGAGCCAGGGTGTTTTTAGCTCAAGTGATGTGTGGTTAAAATTTCAATTTTTGTTTGTTTTGTGCCTTGAATGTGTAGACTCAGGGATGACAGGATAGCCTTTTACTGAAGAAAGCCGGGGCATTCCATATACTGGTTTTCACGTAACTGGGCGTCTGTGACTAAATGTCTACATACATAAATATATTAAGGTGACATGGTGAGTGTGAAGACATTAAGGGCCGTATTTATACTCTGGTTGCGCCAAATTTGCGTCGTTTTTTTCGACGCAAATTCGACGCTAAACTAACGCCAACTAACGCCATATTTATACTATGGCGTTAGACGCTTCGGGCGCCAAAGTGCCCGGAGTGTGCGTCATTTTTTAGCGTGAACCCCTTCCTTGCGTTAATGATATGCAAGGGAGGCGTTCCCGTCTTAAAAAATGACTCCCAGGCCTTTACGTGGTATTTATACTCCCGGGCAAAAATGACGCCCGGGAGTGGGCGTGGCCAAAAACGGCGCATTTGCGCCGCTTTTTAACGCCTGGGTCAGGCATGGCGTTAAGGGACAAGTGGGCTCAAAATGAGCCCAGAGTGCCCTCCCCTGCCCCCAGGGACCCCCCCTGCCACCCTTGCCCACCCCAGGAGGACACCCAAGGACGGAGGGACCCATCCCATGGACATTAAGGTAAGTTCAGGTAAGTATTTTTCTTTTTTTTTTAAATAATTTTTTTTGGCATAGGGGGGCCTGATTTGTGCCCCCCTACATGCCACTATGCCCAATGACCATGCCCAGGGGACATAAGTCCCCTGGGCATGGCCATTGGGCAAGGGGGCATGACTCCTATCTTTACAATGATAGGAGTCATGTTGATGGGGGATGGGCGTCGTTAAAAAATGGTGCAAGTCGGGTTAAGACGATTTTTTTGCCTCAACCTGACTTGCCCCATTTTAAGACGCCCTAACGTCATTTTTGCCCAACGCCGGCGCTGCCTGGTCTACGTGTTTTTTTTCCACGCACACCAGGCAGCGCCGGTCTGCTTGCGCCGGCTAACGCCATTCCATAAATACGGCGCCCGCATGGCGCTTCAGAATGCCGTTAGACGGCGCTAAATTTTTTGACGCTAAACTGCGTTAGCGCAGTTTTGCGTCAAAAAGTATAAATATGGCCCTAAGTGGCAGGGCTTCATGTCTAAGGAGGCCATAAGCCTTGCACATCTTGGACTGTTTTTGCAATGTAATCACAACTTAGTCATAGACTTGTATCTTTGTTACACATGATGTGTGGGAGGTCTCATATATAAACCTGTTACAGAGTTCCTGTGGCTGCTATTTGTTGTCTTTCTGTATCTGTGTGGAAATTTGAGAGTTTAATAGGTTACTCGTGGTGAATGAGTAAGCTAGACATGTTGGTGACTGAATGATTCTGAATGATTTTCCCTGTACCTTATATGCAAGGAATGGTTGTTCTTTGTTTTGATGTTTGTAAGAAATGGAGATTGTAGTGCCCTGTGTATTCCTATTCACTTTATGTCTAACAGGTCTATAATACTGAGAGTGAACGAGGTAATAGAATATTGGTGTGTGGTGTGAAGTGGTAGCTAGGCTATAGAGACATTTGGAGGGAGAATGGAGTCCTGACAGTACCTACCTGCTATCGCTCTAGTTTAAGGGCCTAACATCAAATAAAGAACATACATCCTGCCTGAATGCCTCTAGACTCTTGTATGAATACCCTGCCCTCCAGTTATACCAGATTGTAAACAATATCAATATAATATGTAATGAGGTGGGTCATATGGTACAGACCAGTAGTGAAGGAGTGATGGCACCCAAAGAACAATAGTATTTTTGTGGCTTACCTCGTTTTAAGGTAGGACGTCAGAAGCCTGTTTTTTATTGTTCTCTTTATGGGCTTACACTGTCATTTCAACCTTAAAATCGCTTTCAATTAAGGGTTTAGTAGGGGTTGTGGTGAGAGGTTCCACCGACAATGTGAATCATGTGCCAGGCCATAGAGTAACACTTCAAGGCATCTACATTGAAAATTTAACTTACAGGGTAGCTGAACTGGAGGAGCAGAAATGTGACTAAGATGGGGAAGGTTTATCGGTACATTGATTGGAGAGACTAAGATTTCAGGAGGGTACAGCATTTCTGGAAGGGAAGTGTTGGTGTGGGCCCATGGGGTGCTAAAGATCTATACCTAATCAAGAAAAGATTCACATTTCACTGGGTGACTAGGAGCAAGAGCAGGAAGAGCTTGTCATCAATCAGTGTGAATGTACTGGATGGGTGTGTAGCAGACAGGGTAGTGGGAAGTTCAATGAAGATTGATAATGAGGGTAAATGAGGGTTCAAGATGTGCCAGTAAGCAAAGAGGATGTGTACTGGGGAGGCTGGGCATGATTTGAGACTAAAGCAATTATACATATAAAGGAAAGGGGTACAGAATAATCAAAGATCGAGAACAAGTTCAATCAACCTGTGTTTCTTGTTGGTTGGACTAATTACTGAGGCCATATTCCAGAATTTGTGTGCAGGGTTTGGCCTGTGATGTGACAGCCTGTAGCCTGTAGCATCAGCACAGGCTTATGCATGACTGGCATAGTAATAGCACTGCAATTGTAAGCAAATGGCCATGTCCCAGGTTAAACAATTCCAGATAGGGGTAAGATGGATTTGGGGGCTAGTGTGAAGAGAAGATAGCAGAATGGGCTCAAATGAGCAAATTTGCCTGAGAAGCAGCAAGAGTGTGTGTAGGTATAGAACTTCATCAGGAAGGAGATGTCATTCCTGTGATTCAAAAAATCAAACATTGGATGTAGGATAGCAAATTTCTGTAGGATCGAGGATGGATTAATTGTTCAGTCTTTTGCCAGTAACTAAGCCTTCAGAATGTAAGTGAAGGAAAATCAGATGTTGGCGCTAACTGGAGGAATTCATTAAGCTCTAGAAAATCATATTACTGTGTGATGCAGTTAAATCCAAAGTATGATAGCAACAGGATTGGGTGCATCTATCTTGATCCAAAGACTTCCATAGAGGCGTGTTAGATTGATTCCTCTTCCCAGGGGGCATTAGAGAGGCGCTTGAATGGATCCACGGTTCCTCTTGGGGTCTGATCTCATTATCAAAAGCAGACAGGGCCCATGGTGAACAGCAATAACATATTACTACACCCCAAATGGTATGTGGGCATGCTGCCTCCCAGGGAACCCCTGCATTAGTTCTTTGAAGAGACTGTCTATCAAGGCCATTGCCAACACTTACCAGCCCAAAACAGAGCAATGGTTTAAAATGCCTAGGGAAGATGTTTATTACTTTTTTGCTCTGTGTCTCATCCAGAATTTCAGGGATCCCAGGATGCTGGAATACATTCTTGGCCTCCTGCAGAGTGCTTCTTCTTTTAGACAAGCACCATGTACAAACAACTATTGGTTATAGAATGTGAGCATAAAAAGTTTGGTGCATGCATGGAATCTTGTAAGTGAGATATATTGGAGGGGAAACATTCTAAAACCTTACTATCATACAGTTCCAAAGTGAACCAGTTAATAACATTGTTTATTTGGCTACACAGGGGATCCAGTGTAGCCTTTTGCTAATAAAGGGTAATTTTGATTGCATAGAATTGTTCAATGGCTAGAGTTTTTTAAAACCTATGTGTTTTGCAAAATTGTAGCTTTAGTGGGACACACGGGAGGCTGCAACTAAGGCAATCAGGGGTTACTGACGCTCAGATTTTGACAATAGAAGACCATTACCACTAATGTCCAGGCTTCCAGTACTAATGGGATGTCAAAGTGTTGGCTCTCTGGTCAGCAGAGACATGAGCAGCCTCGCTAGAAGCCGTCCTCCATTTTATGGTGCCACACACAAATGGAACCCAAAACAGATACATCATGCTCTCTAACAAACCTCAAACAATCTTTGCACTAAGCCCTTGTAGAAGCCTAATTTCTGGAGATCCTCCACAAGTAGCACACACCTGTGGAAGTGAAGACTTTGGTTTGAGAGACTGCCAGATCTTTTACACAGGGAAGGCCAGTAGGCATCTCCCCTGTGAAGACTAAGGGAAAAGGACTGTCCCTTGTCTTTAAATCACTCTGCCACCACTGCCAAACCAGGGAAACTAAGGGCCTGATTTCGATATTGGTGGATGGGTTAGTTTGTCACAAAGGTGACGGATAGCCACTCACCTATTGTGACTGGATATCCTATTATGTGCTTTGGGATTTAAATTTTGTCAGACAGGATATCCGTCAAGTTGTAATATCTAAATCAGCCCCTAAGTGCTTCTTCCATCCTCCTTCAGAATGGTCTAATTTGGGCATTCCCGTGACCTCAGAGCACTGCATTACAGTCTCAGTCCTGTACACAGGGAGAAGCGTCAGTGTGCTTGCATGATTGTCATGTTCACTGAGAGGAAATGAAAACAACAGACAACAGGTGTGTTTCTGTGTTAGCTGACATTTGAGGTGAGCTCAGGAGGCGCTTTCTGACTCAGCAAATAATATTGAACAGTGTGGTGTCTCATGCTCTCATCTCTCACCTTACAGTCTTATGGTCTAATCGGATTTTTGCCTGCACAGACCGGAGATTCAACTGATGACAGCAGCACCAGCATGTTGAGGAGCAGCAGGAGAACCCGGGAGCAGGCCTCAGCAATGGCAGGGGACGCAGGAGATGGAGTAGAGAGTGACAGCCATGACGGCCACGGTGACCGGAGCTAGGTGTTCTACCTGGGGCAACTACAGTGGAACCAAAGGTAGACCCCCTGCAGACCATCAGAGGCCCCTAGTGAGGCTGCTGGCTGCCATGTTCATGGATGCTACCTGCAGACACTGCCATCACAGAAATAGACCGTGAGGCAGTGGGCAGAAGAAACGCAAGAAGCAGAAGGGTCAGTCTGGGTGAAGGCCGGTGAGGTGAGGTGAGGTGAGTTGGGTGCACTGTGTGTCTGCCACCCTCCGAAGCCTTCCCCTCCTCTCCTCCCTCTCTAACCCCCCTCCTCGGTGGTTGAGAGTCATTGGAGCCTTCGGAGCTATGAGAGGGTGGATTGTGGTGGTTGTAGGTAAACACTGCTAAAAGTGCACCCCAGGACCCCACAGAAGCAGCACTGGTAGTGTTGGGTGCATCTTGTGGGGGGCTTGTGAGCCTCGCTCCAGCCTCTTACTCTTGCCTCTTCTTCTCACTGCTCAAACTCTTTTAACTCTCAAGCACCGGAGCACCTAACGCTAGTCACCACAAACCTTAAAACATGGCAGGCGTGGGGGAGCCTCAGAAAAAAGCAAGAAGAGTGCAAGTCATTGCAGTGCAAATTCATCATCAGAGCACATTAGGGCCTGGGGGGCTGAAGCCTGGTCACCTGCTAATTTCTTCTGGCTCCATCTTGTCCGAAACTGGCCAAACCGCCGAATTCACAGACATGGGGGATTTGACAGCCTTTTTCTTACAAAGCCTTGAGACTAAAATAGAGAGAACATTCACATCCATTCCAAAGTTGTTTAGAACGCCGGAAGAGACAGGGTCCTCCAGCCTTGGAACATAAGGCTCTAATAATATTAAGGAACTGCCTTCATCAGCTACAAAAGCAGCACAAAATATAATAGCCAAAGCAATGATATGGCAGTATGTGAAAATGGAGCTCCAAATAGATTTAGTGCAGTCGACTGCGCAGCACCTGTTGAACATAGGCACTAAGGCCCATATTTATTCTCCATTTGCACCACAGCTTTTGCGCTCCCAGCAGAGGCCCCTCCAGGCCACCCTTCACAGTCCTTTTTGTTCAACAGGCAGCCAATTGACTCAGTAGCGCTGGCCTCTAGCCATAACGAAATCTTAATGACTGAACCACCAGGCCTGGGCCCTCTTATTCCAACTCAAAAAGCTAGATCAAACCTAGGAATGTACCCTGCAGCAGATAAAGTTTACAGTGCTTATGAGGCAGTACTCACCCCAACATACCGTGCCAAAGGCTCATATAGCATCTTGAACAGGTGCAACATTTTACGGTTATTCAAACACAACATCTTTGGCTCATTTCTACTCATATCCACTCAGAATCTTTCCGGGGACACCCATGGCGATTCAACTTTGGTGGGCCTTTGCCGACAGCACCTCCAACCCACAGTGCTCAAGGAAGTGCCTCAACTGGCGAAATAGGGGATAGACATCAAGTCCCCTCATACAGAGATATTCCAGCATGTCCTTGGCCCCCTTCAAGAGGGCAGGGGGTAGCATCAGTCCTGCATGGCACAAACAGGAATAACAACTGCGTCAGAACTTTCCACGCCTGCCACAAGGCTCCCAAGGCCCTTTGGATAACATGCACTGATAATCAATGGGCCACGTCCTTCTGAACATCAGATTCCGTTGTGGGACATAGATCCCACAGGTATTACTCCTAACATCGATCTCATACAACCAGACAGGGATACCAACAGAGTGAAAGGTAGCTGTCAACAGATGACAAATATTTCTTGGAACGTAGCAGGTCTCAAGAAACCCAAGGTTGAGTCAACTCCCTTCTATTTACTTCATGGGGACATATTGACCCTCATTACGACCCTGGCGGACGGGGGAGAAGTGGCGGTAATACCGCCAACAGGCCAGCGGAAAAAAAATGGAATTATGACCATAGCGGTTACTGACATGGTCATCCGCCGCTTCTCCACTCCGACCGCCAGGGCGGTGATGACCGCTGGGTTGGAGACTTCGGTCTCCAGCCCGGTGACTGTCACAGACCGTCAGCGGTATCAGAACCCTGCATACCGCCATGGATTTCGGGTGGTTTGGAACCGCCATGAAATCCATGGCGGTAGGCACTATCAGTGCCATGGAATTCCTTCCCTGGCACTGATAGGGGTCTCCCCCAACCCCTCCCCTACCCCCGAGTCCTCCCCCCACACCAGCCAACCTCCCTGCCAACCCCCTGCCACCCCCCAAAGGTGGCAGGACCCCCCCTCCCCACACCCACCCCCAACATGCACATACACACAAACCCTCCCCACCCCAACATGCACATACACACACCCCTACAAGCACACATACACTACCACAACACATACCCGCACACATACAAACAGACATGCACACAGACCGACCTGCACACATTTCCCATACACACAACACACCCCCGCATGCATGCATGCACTCACACACCTCCTCTACATACTCACACTCACACCCCCATGCACGCACACAACACACAACACCCACCCACCCACCTCCTCTAACAGACGATCAACTTACCTTGTCCGTTGATCCTCCGGGAGGGGACGGGATCCATGGGGGCTGCTCCGCCGCCAGCACCCTGTCACCAGAACACCACCACACTGAATCATGGGACGTGTTTCGGTGGGCGGTGTTCTAATGACGGGGCAGTGGATGTAGAGCAGCCTCCACTTCCCCGCCGACCGCCAGTATGGCTGCCGGCGGCTCTCCGTCCGAAAAAGGACAGAGGGCTGCCAGCAGTTATAATATGCTACCTGGAAAACCGGCTGCACTGGTGGTCTTCAGCACGGCGGTACCTCAGCGGCCTTTAAAAAAGACCGCCGAGGTCAAAATGAGGGCCATTATGCCTCCAGGAGACATTGGCTATTGAATCTATGTTGCTTGCTGGTTATTATGGTTTCCAAGTCGTGGCCACAAACTGTAATATATTTGGTCATCTGTCAGTGGCCTTTCCATTTTTATTAAACACACCCGAAAGATAGAGGCCATAGAAATTTCCATCAATTCAGATACTCTTTAAGCCTTGTCATCAATGGTTTAAAGTCTAACTCTCAAGCCCTACGTCCACTGCTAATTAACTGCCCAGTTTCAAATGAAAGAGGCCTTATCCTGGATAGCAAGCATGATCAAAGAGCTGCTACTTACATATGATTCTCATCAAGCCATAATAGTTAGGAACTTCAACATCAGGGATCTGAGTAAAGCTTACAATCCCCTTGGACCATCAGGAAGGACATCACCTCTATATGCTCTCCTCAACAATCACAACCTCAGATTATCTCAGGCCTTATAAGAAGCACACTTCCCGCAATGGTGCACTAATCCCACTGCTAAGGACATATCTAGAGTCAATTACATTTCCGTCAGCAAAGGGCTGGCACCCATGTTCCAAGACCTTGAAGTTGATGATAGGGGAGGAAGTGACCACAGACCCCTTGGGTAATCCTGCATCTGGCCTCCTTAAACTCTCGTTCACTACCAGCACTCTGGGAACCAACAGTGGAAGAGCGGCACGAGCTTCTCCATAGAACCAAATAGTCTACCAGACTTGGTGACAAACTTTTAGTCTGAGTTGAGAGAAGAAAAGCTGCTAAGATTACACCAAATGCAACAACAGTATTTGGACATTGGGAGGAACTTTTAACAGATTTATATCAGGCATTGCGAGATGGGCAAAAGTTCCCCCCATACAAATTATCCTTGATTTCAACTCATGTCCCCAGGCGCACCAAGGAGCTTGCAGCCAGCAAATGCTCTCTTCGTAGGCGCAGCAAAGTGGCAAATTATTTGCAGGTGAACCAGAGTAAAACCATGTTAGTTGTTATTGACAAGTACCCCAACAAAAAACAATCCCACTGGCAGCTGGGAGTACTACATATTTCAACAGCTCCCGTCTACAACTACCTTGGAGTTTGGTTCTGCCGGCCATCCACCTAAGGCATCTTAGATTTAAATCCCTCAGTGTTATCAACCTATTGAAGCACCTAAGCAATCACCTACACAGTCCTATTGCTGAACCCATGCTGACAGTATTAAGAGCAAAATTGATTCCGGCTCTCAATTACGGCCAGTTGGCCTTCCCGGGTGCTCTCCACAAGTTTCTAATGAGTGCCCAGGTCAAGACATACAATAAAGTCCTGCTCACCCCACAGCATGCCGGAAGAACCAAGCTGAGACTGGAGCTGGGTCTGGGGAGTCAAGGCCTTGTATGTCAATGGAACATAATAAAGTATTACCTTTGGGTCCCACGAGCCCCAGAGTCCACCCTCAAATACCACCATAACATAATCTTTGAAGAGGTAGGCCCACAATGTCAAACATGGCTGGCAAAGGCAATCAGCAGTTCGAAGATCAAGACCGACATGCTGCACACTCAAGAAATCACATAGTTTGGAAAACGTTGTGAACAGGCAGGTGAAAAGTGTCTCCTTTGAGGGGGATTTCAAAAGTCTTAATTCCAGCATCAGGACCAAGGCCCTACCTGAACGTATCCTATTGCCCAGAGAAAGTACAGCCTTATTTTTGCCATGCACGTGCAGTCCAGGCCTGAAGTAAAATCCTTCGCATGAGGCTAATCACTTTACCAATATCATACTTTAACCCGACCTGGGACCATCGGCGGGAGACAACCGCATGTAGACTTTGTAATTATCACAAAGAATCTTTGCACTGCTGTGCTGCTGTCCTAAACTTGCTGAGGCGAGACGTTGTCTGCTTCTTTCATTGTTTTGCTCCAAACGTGTTAGGCATTGCTGGGAGGCCTCAGACTTGTGTTTTATGGAAAACTATCCCAGTCCCCTAGCTAGACTGAGGAAATGCACCTACATCATCCCCGAATCACTCACCAAAGCCACCATTGGTAGTCTTTAACCATATCACTTCCTGCTTGGAGAGCACTTTTTTTTCTTAACCTCAAGGGTAGCATGCTGTGTTCAGCTAATTTAGGTGCCTCTTTGCCTCGTGGCAGCTGTCCTCTTAACAGCCAGTCTCATTTATTAAAGAGGCGATTCTTTCTTCCTTTAGACTTAAGAATGCTTTCTCCATTTAAAGGTGCCAAAGTGTTATTTTTTCAATAATCATGGTTTTACTAAGTACGCGTTGGTCGAATTAACTATTCATTTTATGTGCTAATGCTGTGTACAGTTTTATACATGTAATGATTTTAAATAATTGAACATAAATTAAGTAAAGTAAGTAACAGACTACAGGGAGGAAAGATAAAGTGCGGGACAATATGTCTCTCCAAGGGCATGCAGGGAGCTTTCCATCTCAACAAAGGCCCATTCGAACAAGTAGTTGAACAAATGGTTCAGTTAATTTTAAGTTGTTATGTTCCCATGAGAATCATTCAAGATTGCAATCTCTGCGTGCACCTTTGTTCCTATGTTTCCAGAATAGCAGGACGGTGATTACTTTGGTCTCTAGAAGAGTGAATGAGTGCATGATGAAGAATGGTCAGGGTCAGTGCTTAATTTATAGAAGTGTCTGGCCTAAGTCCCCAAGGACAAGTTGCTCACAAGCCCGCGGCTGGCGCTATTAAATTTCAGATTGTGGAATACCAAAGCTCCACAGTCTTGATTCCACTTATGCCTCCTTAATCCATAACGAGATACTTCCGGCCTCTTTATTTGACTCTTCCAGGTTCTTTTTCATGCCTTCTTGCTTTGTGATGGTTTTACCTTCTTAGTTGTTCTCATTGTTTTTCTAAATTTTTTCCTTTTTTGTCTTTTTCACTCTTGCTCTGGATCAAAGTCTGTCGAGAAAAAATAAAATATTAGTTCCAGTGGGCCCCACCTGCAAACACCGACACAATTTAAGCAGTGGTCAGATTACTCCACTGGAAGTTGTACAGACCTGCCCTTTGTTGGCTCATTGAGAGAAAAAGAAACAGGGATGTAATATCGCACTCCGTTCATCATCAAGTTGTCTCTGTCTTAATTGATCAGTTCTGTCTATATTTTATTTATAATGATTGGATGACCTTGCTCACAAAACAGCAAGAGAACTCCTTTGAACCATAGAGCCTGATCGCATACATGCTGCCTCAGGGACGCAAAGGGGAGAGCGTTAAAATGTTCTATCTAAGTTGAAACTGATAATTAGGCAACTAGCCTCTTCTGGGAGAATTTTCAACTTGTTCCGTGATATTGTGAAGTGGTGACGGTGGAAGTAAAACAGGAACCACGGTGAGCGTTAAGTCTTCTTTATTAAGTACGCCAGTGCAATGAGGGAACAGGTGTGCTCAGCAGTGCTTCCAGGCTCAACTGACTCGAAAGGAACTCCAGCGTCATAGACATTGGAATTCCCTCGTGTCACCAGCCATACATTCCACCAAGGAATGTATGTATGCACACAACACATCCTTCTCCCTTATTTTAAAAATAAATAAAACAAATAAAAACAAGAGAAACAAACAATAATAAATAATAAAATACAATGATGGAGGAATTTCCCATCAAGTATCAATGGTATCTGCTACAGTAACGGCTATATGCCCCAACACATAATCCTTCAACCAACCCGGACGTGTCACTCTCCTTTTCTCCACCTGCACTGCACCTTCCACATCAAGGTCAGGTTTACTACTTCCGCACACTTCACTACTTTCACACTCATTAAACATCTCTCTCTTTTACTGATGGAACCATGTTGAGCCGAGGAAGGAGAGCTGTCTTCTTCCCTTGATGCTCTCAAACCCTTCAACTCATCCTCTAACCAATCAGAACCTTCTTCCTCATCCTTCGTTCCGTCAACCTCACACATAGTATTTTGCTTATTGTTAAGTAAAGCAACACGTTTGAGATTCCAAACCCTACCATCTCTCAGTCTGACAGCATTATGTAGCACTTCCATCACCTGTTCTGGTTCAAAATATTGGCTCTCACTCTTCTTAACTTTATAAGGTTTCCTAACCAGTACCCAATCACCCACAACAATCTTGACCGGTTTCACATGATGAGATTGGTCATAATACGACTTGTTCTTTTCTCGCGATCTGTCCAAGTTGTCTCTCGCCAATTCCACTGACCAGTGTTCCATACCAGCATCACATAACCACGCAGGGTATGATTACCCCTAGGATTCCTCCCTCTCATAATAACAAAAGGACTCAACCCTGTAGTTACATTCTCAGTGATTCTGTAAGCCCACACTGCCTTGAACAAAGCAGTGTGCCAATCACATTTCTCCATAGAGCTTTGAATAACACTTTTGATGACCCTATTAAATCTCTCAACAGTACCATTACCGCTAGGATTGTACAAAGACGTAGTTTTGTGTTTGATTCCCACTCTCTCAAAATACATCCTTGCTGCATCAGAAACGAATTGCACACCATTGTCACTGAACAATTTCGCAGGAATACCTTCTGATAGAAATACTTTGTCCATAAACTCCAGCACGGTAGCAGTGTCAGCTCTCCCTATTATACCAAGTTCTGGCCATTTAGAAAATAAAACAATGAGAACAGCCACATATTCTTGATCATCTCCCAATGGACCAAACAAATCTACAGCAACACATTCCCAAGGTCTCCTGGGCAAGAATGCCTGATCCATTTTCTTTTGAGACATCATCACTTATCATCAAGGGTACCGACCTCACCTTATGAATTTTAGGTACTGCATTTTTCTTTAAAACTATTTCATGTTCAAAACCTACTAATTTCCCCAACTGTTTATCAAAGACTCTGGGAAATCTCCTTTCCATCTCTGTGGCCAAAGAAAACCCATCACCAACTACCAACACCTTTTCTTTGCTGTTGGGGTCCAAGACCATTTGAAGTCTTCCTTGATCTTTCCATCTGAGGACTGACAGCCCCCTTTTTGATACATACAGCTTTCCTCTGGCACTTCTATTTTTGAAGGAGAACAGAAGCCATCTGAAACCTAGCAAGTCAACTTTATCTCCTGTATAGCTCTCCGGCCGAACATCTGGTTGTAACAATTGTTTGCCTATTTTATCCACGAATGTCCTATTCCATACTTCCTCATTTACGATAGTGAAAGGTGAGCCAGAGTCTGCATACATAGTAATTGGAATTCCACCAATCTCCATATCACACATTGGTTTCCCTTTGGTCTCCGCATCAGTAATGTTCAAAATAAAATTCCCGTTCTCTGCGACTTCTCTGGATTCACGGGTATATTCTTCGTTCTCACTTTCTGTGTGAACATTACCTTCCAATATACATTCAACAAGTTTATTTTTATTCCTGCAAACCTTCACAAACTGGCCCACAATACCACATTTCCTGCATTTCAGTTTCAAGGCTGGGCACGTCTTAGCATATGCCAGGTGCTCCTTGCTGTCACATCTATAACACCTTCTCTCACAGTCACTACCTTGTGAGGTTTTCTGTTCCTTCAACATTCTACGACTAGTCACTAAACGTTGTCAACACTTTTCTCTGTTGATTTTAACTCAGAGACACACCTCTCAGAAATTTCCGCCTTCCTTACAATGGCTAATATCTCCTCTAGCGGTGAATCACCATTTATCCATAATCTTTCCTGGATGGATTGATTGTTGCTATGCATAACCACTTGATCCTTTATCAGGTCATCATGTATTGGACCAAACTTGCAATCAAGGGCTAATTTCTTTAAGTCCGCCACATAGTCATCCACAGACTCCCCTTTCTCTTGTTTTCTTTGGAAAAACTTGTAGCAAGTAATTCCAACACAAACCTTTGGCGCAAAATATTTGTCAAGATCTTGCATTGCCGCATTAAAAACACATCAGTCTCCACTCACAGAACTTTTCTGCATCTTATTGTATGTTTTCAATACAATGGGCCCCAACTAATGTAGAAAGAGTCTTTTCTTCTGTTACGCAGGCATTTTATTCGCTATATCAATGGCACCTATATAGTTAAAAAAATAGTCTTTCCATTCTGTCCATTTAACAAGTGAGGCACTTCCCGCAGCCCAAAATGCTTGTGGGGGTATAATAGTAAAATTAGGCTGCGCCATGTCACCCACGCCTTGATACAAAGTTCCAGTAAATTAGTACAATAAATAAAAAAATATGTAGCAACTGGCTTGTTAACAATAACTCCTCAGACCTGCTCCCTTATTTTTTTTAAATTTAAATTGCTTCTCTTTTTTTTATATGTAAAAAAAACAACAAAAAAAACTATTGTGCGTTCTAGTTGTAAAAATAATAAAACGCACACCACACTAAAAGAAAATCTCCGCGACAACGTGCAGAGTGTCTCTCGTTACCTTGGAGATGCTCCACTCGCACGCTGTAGCGCTGTGTTCCTATGGTGATGCTCCAATCCTCTTGAGATGACGTTAGGTAACGCGTCAAGTGTTGCGTCTCTGTTCCCTTGGAAACACTTGGGCCTTTCCAGGACGCGCGTTCGTTGCTAGGAGACAAGTGCACGCGACCATCCAATGCGCGTTGAGTCTCCGTTCCCGTGGAGACGCTTGGACTCTTCCAGGACGCGCGCCCGTTACCAGGAGACAAGCACACGCAACTATCCAATGCACGTTGAGCAGCTCGTGACAGGGTGATTAACGGTCTCTGCTCGCGCCGCATGCCATAGTGAGGAGCGCGTATAAAGAAAAGAAGCGGAGTCCAAAAAATACAATAATCATAGAAAAAAATACGTAAATAACCTTCTTCATGACGACGTGTGGAGTCATTGATCGCCACCAGTAGATGCCGGCTTAAGTGAGAAGATAACCGAAACGCCAGTCGTCATACTTTCAGGCCGCTACACTCCCACCATCCACGTCGCCAAATTGAAGTGGTGATGGTGGAAGTAAAACAGGAACCACAGTGAGCGTTAAGTCTTCTTTATTAAGTACGCCAGTGCAATGAGGGAACAGGTCTGCTCAGCAGTGCGTCCAGGCTCAACTGACTCGAAAGGAACTCCAGCGTCATAGAAATTGGAATTCCCTTGTGTCAACGGCCATGCATTCCACCAAGGAATGTACGTGCGCACACAACACATTGTTTCTGGTGATGTGGCAGACATCATTCATAATGTCAGAGGTGGTGTTAGGTGTGAAGCCATCCATTTAAAATAGTATGTTGTGCTTCAGTTCACAAGACCTGGCCGTATAGTTGTTTGCAATCTGATCTTAATGTCACCTATGAAGATTTCCCACAACTGTCTGTTGTGGTATACTTTATAGAAGGGTTTCACACTTTTACTGGCTTTTTATTTCTGTTACCTGGCAGTTCACAGCCAAAACATCTTCAAAGGGCTCTGACACACAAAGACTTGCTATTTATTTTGGTGAGAACAATCAAGCATGATATATGTTTTGCAATTCGTATGCACTTGCTAGTGCATGTGTTTTTGAAGAATGGCATTGCTATTACACACCTTTTGGCAAAATCTCACACAGCCTGCATTTACTTCCAGAAGTAAAGAAAGGCCTTGTACGAGGAAAAAAGTTGTCAACAACAGATTACAACCTGTAGTTGCCCAGATTGTAAAACCTTTCATCTGATGTGTGTAGAGAAGGCCGTGCATGTTCTCAAGGAAATGCTAACGTGCATAGTGTACTCTTAGAAAGTGAAACGTTATGTGCACTAGACCTCTCATTCTAAATTGTGCAGAGCGGTAATTCCACATATGTTTGTGGAATTACCGACCTACAAGCTTTAGAGTTTTACCAGCTGAGGCCTTGGACCATGTTAAATGCAGTGCTATCTTGCGGGTGAAAAATGTGTACGTAAAAAGGGCCCCAAATCCAGGATTCGCATCCTGGAGTCAACCTGGTAATTCTAGATCTTGCATGTTATTCTCCGTTCTGATGTGAAACTTCACCGATAAGTGAAAAGATACTACCAACCGGAATTGGTAACATCAGGCTTCGTATTACCACCCCTTACTACTTAGAATGAGGGTGTTAGACCTGACAGCCTTAAGGTGGTCTTCCCCTGAACGTTTTGCCTTCAATGTTCCTATTTTTGCTGGAATTTGTTTTTGTTGGCTTCAGGACTCTGTGCACTTTACCACTGCTAACCAGAGCTAAAGTGATTATACTCACTCCTTTAAACATGGCAGTTGTGGCTTTTACACACTTGTCACATTTAATTCACTTATAAGTCCCTAATAAAGTGTTACTACTTGTACCCAGGCCCTGTAAATTAACTGCTACTAGTGAGCCGCCAGCACTTATCGTGCCACCTACTTAAGTAGCCATTTAAAAAAAATCATGTATTTGGCCTATCATTGTAGCCTGTGTGCAGTTTTCAGCTGCCATTTAAACCTGGCAAAACAAACCTTTTGCTAGAACTAAACCTTCCTTTTTGATCCATATGTCACTGCTAAGGTAGGTCCTAAACAGCAGGAGGCATTGACTTTAAAAAGTTGGGCATTTACTTTTATGTTTTACATGTCTTTGTAGTAAAAAACACTTCAATTTGTTTTAGACTACTGCAAGGTATACCTCTCCCTTAGGATAACATTGGGTTACCTGATTACATTTAATAAATGATGACTTTTGCTTGGAAGCAATTAGAAATGCTATGTTTGGTCTCTAAAAGTCATAATTCTGAAAATGACACTTTTAGAAAGTAAGCAATTTCTTATCCTAACCGTTTTGTCAGGCATGCAAACTCAGATTTGCCCCAGTAAAATAATTATGAGTTGATCATTTGCCTTTGCAGGGACCAATGCTTCTTTACAGAGACCAACGGTTGTTTGCAGAGACCAATGCTTGTTGGAACTAATGCTTGTTGGAGACCAATGCTTGTTTGGGAACACGTGTTGCACAAGCCTCAGGCATCCTTATGACTCAGAATGGGTGTGGCTCCCTATGAATTAGACTGGGTGTGGCTGGATGCAGCAGGTATTTAAACTACACCCGGCATGAGTGAATTGCTTGCTGTAAAGGTCACCGGATGCAGAGAAGGAATCTCTGCTCCTCCGCTTTTGATCTTCATGTTCTGTTCTATCCAGCATGTTGGAGGCTGTTTCTGGAAGTAGAAGAGGCTGAGGAAATTAACCAATAAAAAGGCGGTAACGGGCTGTGTGTGACTTTAGAACATTTATTTCTAAATTAACTTGATGCTTGCTGACTTGAAACATGATAAGCAAATGTTCCAGGATGCGTTGTGCCTAAAAGGGCACATCTTCGGATTTTAAGGTCATTGGGATAGTCACCGCTTGTCGTGCTATAAAGCTTATTGTAGTTGCTTGCATTACTGTATACCACAGAAAGAAGTTTCTGTTGAGCAATTATTATGAAAACAATATTCTGTGAATACGTTTATTATTGCTAAGTTTATTGTGGCATTACTATTGTTGTTAGCGATACGATGTACTGTGAATTTGGTTATTATCGCTGAGTTAAAGGTGTTATTTACTTTATTTCAAATTGTTGCTGGTGATGCGAACCATTCTGTGTTTGGTGCTTAAACGAAGTTGAAGCTTATCTTTGCCATGCTCAAAATTATGCTGTTATGTAACAGTGATAAGCCAGTTGTTCATGAAGTTGAACGCTATTGATTAGACCTATATTTTCATAGTAATACAACGTGAACTGTAATTCTTGATATTAACCCTATTTATTCAGTGTGATTTAAACACAGAATTACGTTCCTCAAAATACTAGCACAGTACATTGATTAACCCATGAATATCTGGAGAATCTAATTCCCTAAGAGTTTGTTCTTATTATTGTTGCCTATGTAAAAGGGTATGAGTCTAGAGAGTCAGTATCTTGGGAAAACTCAATAAGGTGAAACACGTAAGATATCCACTGAACAACAAGGAACCTTTAGGTAGACTTAATTGATATGACGAAGGACTTATCTGGGATCACAGTGGGAGTACTTATAGACGGTATAGGAGGTTCAAGGCTCTTATTTAAATACAGGTAATCCACATTATTTCCGAAATTTCCTAGAGAGAGGGAGACCCATCAAAAATGGGAACTGGAACCCCAACAGGTACATCTAGCTTGCACATCATAGTTTAACAGTAGAGTATACATGGGATATGAGATATTAGTTATTTGACTGATGTGTCATTTAGCATAGGAAAGACCGGCTTTTCAAGAATCATCACTAGGTGTCCGGATCCAGCCCTGTGACCCAGTGTCTTTCTCCTTCCCTCATCCATCCCCTTCCCCCGGGATGTTGCTGTGCCAATCATGTGTATTTAAGTGGGAGGCACACAAAGTTTAGGTGGATTTAGGAATAAGCAGCTTGGTCAACATTGTGTCTCTGTGGGACAAACAGGTTAGTGCTTGAAACATTTGGTGCAGTCTGTGTCCTGGGTTACATGGTCTAGAAGTTTCTTCCACTTCAAAGCTGGCACCATGTATAAATATTGGACCCTGAGACCTTTCTGGTTATACCTCAGTTTCATCACCTCAATACTGGCTTCCAGATTATTAGAGGTCTGCAGAGGTGGCATGTAACTGACTACATCCTGGGGGGGATTCTTGGAAGTGTGCCCTCACCCCTCCTTCACCAAAATGAGAGGTCCCCTAACATGTTGGCTCTAGAGGAGCTCAAATTGACTAAGCTTCTGTAGCACCTCCCTGTATGCAAAAAGCAGGTATATTAAGAGGATGTCTTACTTCCACCACATGGGTTCAAACAGACCCATCATAATGTTCATGAGGATTTTGGTGAATCTGACACCAATCCCATTTGTCTGAGGATGATAGGGTGTGGAGAACATATAGGTTACCCTACATTCATCCCATATAGACTTCATGTACGCAGCCATAAAGTTGGTGTCCCTGTCAGACATTACTTCCTTGGGTATCCCCACTCAGGTAAGAACCCTATCAGGGCCCTAGGAACTGCAGGTGCATTCACAGACCTCAGAGGCATGGCCTCTTGGTTATCTGTTCCACCAAGACTGGGATAATCATGTTACCTAAGGCAGTCTTGGTGGTCCACAAATGTTGATGCCCACTCTTTCAAAGGGGGTTACAATGATGGGAAATGAAACCAGGGAGTGGTTGAGCTCTTTCCTTTTTTTCCCGCTAGTCTGGCAGGTGGAACATGACCTGCGGAATGTATCTGACACTGTTTTCATCTAGGGCAATACAAGTGGGTGACAGGTCAGGCAAAGATCTTGCCTATCCCAAATGTCCTGCCAGGGGTATGTAATGATCCAGATCCAGTAGGAAGACTCTGTAACACAGGGGGTTGCCAACAAATGAGTTTCACTAGGCTCGTTAACCTTAGTCCCACTACAGAGGAAGAAATACTCTCAATGAATAAGGTGCTCGCCAGAGGTGTTGCCAAATGCCTGGGCCACAGCTTGCCACCTCAGGCCCGCTAGAGTTGGGATATTCCTTCTGAGCTCTAAAGAACTCCTCCCTGGTATGCCCATTGTCAAATTTCCATCCTGCAAGCTCAGGCAGGTCTCCCAGGGCTGCAATGTCCTCCCCGGTAGGCTCCAGGGCGGTCTTCTCAGGCTCCCCTTCAACCTGGACTGTGGGAGTTTTAGGTGCTGGTTTCCCACACCACTTGCCCCTACTCTTTTGGCACTGGCTTGGGTAATTTTTCCAGGCCTCCTTGACTCCCATCTTGGGCAACCATGGACCATCTATTCAGGCACACCCGCTAAGGCAACCCCATTATCTCCAGGTGAGATCTAATCTCTACTTCCTTCCAGAGAGTAGTGTGCTCCAGATCAATGCCTGATAGACATTCTACATGCATGTAGGGCCCCCAGCTACTTTTAGAGAACCTGAGACCCCCCCACTCAAAGAAAACGAGAGCCACTATATAATGACTCACACAGTTGTCTGGAGGTAGAACAGATGGTCATCCCAGCTGGAGCTGTAGACAGCTATAACATCCAGGTAGGCAGCACTTAATGCCTCCACCCCAGCCAGGACCCAGTCAACTAATCTCGGAAAAGTGGCAGGGGCATTCTTCACTCCAAAGGGTGTCACCTGAAATTGGAAGTGGCCCTCTGGGGTAAAGAATGCTGATCTCTCTTTTTCTTCCTCAGTCGCAGCAACCTGCCAGTACCCTGATATGAAATCAAAAATACCTAGGAACCTGAAGGCCCTGGACATTCTGAACATGGATGGAAGTTGTATCAAACATGATAATTCCCTCTGAGCCAAAAACAAGAACAGATTTTTTTATCACTCAAAAGGTTATCAGTTATCTACCTAGTATATTTTGTGTCTCTAATTGGTGGTCCCAACCAGCTTGAATGATCAGAATAAATAAATCCTGCAAGATCATCATCATCTATATAAAATTGATAATGATCATCCTCTGGATCATTCAATTTATTAAACAACGATCAGGGGTTGGGACATTTTAGTCAATACATTAATCTCTGGACTTTGAGGGCTAAGGGGAATTAGAGCCCTCAACCACACTTAAGGAGCCTTTACCACATAAATTATAAGAAAACTGGTTACCCTTTTGGTTATTTTATATATTAGAGCTAAGTTTATGTTGGGCAGGTTGAAATCCAACCACATCATTTGAATGCTCTTGAAGCGTCCCACCGGGAGTTTCACCTAAGGTTGTTCAGCCACTGGTGGACAGCTTTTTCCTCTTTTCCCACACAAGTTGGCCAAAAGCAAACTGTTTTTCCTTATTGAGCCGAATCGAAGAGTCAATATTCTTTGAAATGTTCTTCATTGATGAAGACATCACCTTTTAACTGATGACTGAATAAAGGCATTCAGATTGTCTCTACATTCGTTCTTGAATAAAAAAGGCTCAATTCTGGCCAAAAGATATGTTTGGAGTAGCTGCAGCTAGAACGCTAAAAGGAAAAAAATCATTAATATGAATAGCGTAGCACAACAGATGTTTTTCAAGTTACTGGGCCGGAGAGGCACATGGAAAAATATAGTACCTATATAGAGAAAATGCAGTCAAAAACTCTGCAAACCTTTTTTTGTGGGAAGAGATAGTAAACTACAATGAGGAGTTTGGAAATCCTGAAAATACCACACCTGGATGGAGTGATGAGGCCTGTCTGAATGGAGTGGCAGGGCTACTCTCTTGGCTTGTCAAATGGCGTAGCTCTACAGAGGTCTGCTATTCCATTCAAGCAGAAGTCAGTCCTTTGATCAAGTCTGTTATGAGCCATGGCAAAGGATGAATACACAGGTAAGCAGCCTGAGAAGAGAGGGAACAGGAGCTCAGTTGTTGCACCATTAAAATGTCATCTACTAGTCCACACATTTACTGAACATCTAGAGTGTCTGTAAGAGAGACGGAAAGTGGGAAGAAAAGCAAAACACATGCAGACCTGCACACAAATCACAATATGCCAATAGCATTTGTATTGAACAAATGAAGTAAAATACAATACAGGAATCATGTATCTAAAGATTTGAATACTATAATTAACTTTGCTGTGAGCAGCAAGTACAAAAGAGTAGTTTTTGTCACAGCCAATGATAACAGAGACATGGTCTTGTTTTTTTAATTGAATTACTACAAATATCCTTCTATTGACTAATATCCCTAAGCCTCATGGGAGACTGGGACGTAAAATATTTTTTTTGGTTTTTTTTGCCGACTGTTGTTAAAGCAAGGAGAGGTATAGGATCATATGATCCTCCAGTCTTGTAATAAAATCAGCCACCAGCCTGCTGGTGTTGTTGGAAGTATATATTTTACTCAGCATATCAAACTTTTTTTCAGATGGCCAAGGAAGGTAATTGTGAATAAACAGCTTCTAGAGCACTTACCATAATTATCATGAAACAATCATCAGACAAAACCATTGTGTCTCAAACATGGCTTATAAGCTTATATTGAGTGATGCTGTTTGCCTATATCTTTGTTTTAAACATTTTGATTTTCTTTATAGGCATGAACAGCAAACAAGGGCACAAACTTGCACCCACAAAGATTATACAACGCAGATGGATATAGGCATCACAGCATCATCATAATCATACTTATATAACGTCAGACCACAGATTAGGTTCACAGTAAACTTTGCAGAGATGCACAAGGACACCACAGCATGAACATCAGGCTTATTCCTGTGTAGGTATGGTCTCTCTATCAACAAGTTCTAAAGCATAGTACTTTACCAAGTTTCCCCCAGACTTTGAAAAATTTACATGGGTACACTCTACTCTTATAAGTGACCTTTTCTACCGCCATGTAGATGTCCAATTCCACCTTTCATTCCTGCATGGTCCGGATCTCTGGGACTACTCCAGTTCTTGACCACGTCTCTCTTTGCCACCACCAGTCCCAAGTTGCAAAAGAAAAGTGTAGCTCATGGGACATCCACATCTGTCGACACACCAAGGAGAACATACTTTGACTTTAGTGGAATGTCAGCCTCCATGAGGTTGCGGAGTTCCTGCACTACCTTTGCCCTGTGTGGCTGTATGGCTGGGCAACCCCAGAGTGTGTGCACACAGATGTTCCTGTAGCCCCATGACACCGCAGACACCACCTTCCCCATTTATGCAAGGGATCATGGTCATGGCAGACCCAAAGCAGAATCTGAAGTTGTATAAGCCGCTGTCTGGATTTAATGGCTGCCTCATGTGGATGCGTCAGGGCTGCCTCCCAGTCTGTGTCATCCATCTCATCCACTTCTCTCTCCTACCTTTCTCTCAACTTATTGTGTTGGGCATTTTATTGTTGAGTGTTTTGAAGGTGAGGGAGACCGCCTTTTCCTCGATCTCTCCAATAAATACCCTACAGGGGGGCATATTCAGGTATTTCTATTACCTCCAGTCCATCAGCCTACCACACATGGTGCAGCTGTGCATATTTTAGGTGTTGATTAGCGTACAGCTGGTATTTTCTCTGAAGGGAAAGAAAGGGCATAAGGTTTCCATCTTCAAGCAGGTCACCAACCCCACTGCCTCCATCTGTAGTCTCCCAGGAAGGATAAGCAGGTCAGGGGAACCATATGGGTGACATAGAACTGATTTTCCCAAATTTATGTTATAACCCAAGTGGGCGCCATATACCTCTAAGATCTGGAAGACAACCTAAGTTGTTGTTTCGAGCTGGGTAATGTGTAGAAGGATACCTTCCATGTAGAGCAAGATCTTTTCTTCTGCTGTGCCAGTTTCGGATACCTGGAACCCCTGGATCATGAGGTGATATTGGACCATGCAGGCTAAGGGCTCCATGATGAGAGTGAACAGGAGGGGGGAAAGGGGCAACCTTGCCTGGTCCCTCCTGATCTAATAATTGATGAAAGGATACCATTGACTACCACCGCTGTCGTTGTAGTCTGGTATATCAAAGGTGTTTACATTATATATTTGGGGCCAAAGTCA
Source organism: Pleurodeles waltl (assembly GCF_031143425.1). Taxonomy (NCBI): domain Eukaryota; kingdom Metazoa; phylum Chordata; class Amphibia; order Caudata; family Salamandridae; genus Pleurodeles; species Pleurodeles waltl. Next base: position 621,416,677 of record NC_090444.1, on the reverse strand, counting down.
AATTGTTTCAGTGTTTGCCGAAGAAAGGGCCAGTGTATAACATCAAAGGCCTCCTAGCCATCCAGGGAAAGAAACACATGTGGTTCCTGCCTATGATGCATCTCTGCTCTATAGTTGTGGAGCCTACGTAGGTTAAGTCTGGTGGACCTACCATGCATAAAGCCTGACTGGTCTCTATGTATCAGTCAAACTATTACTTTGAGGAGCCTGATGGCTATTATTGTGGCCAATATCTTGGTTTCAATGCTTAGCAACAAAATCGGGCAATACAATTCACAGCTAGTTTGGGGTGTGCCTTTTTTTTGTATCACAGAGATGCTAGCACACTGCAGGTCAGGTGGTAGCGCACCCCTAACTCTAGCCTCACGGAATAGATTTAAGATACATGGCCCCAAAAGCCTGGTATACCTCTTAAAGAACTTAGCCAGGATGCTGCCAGACCTGGGGTTTTTCCATGATTTTAGTTTTGTGATGGCTGCCTGTACCTCAGGGAGGGTGATATCTTTTTCAAGGTTTGCATGACTTTCTACTGAGAGAACCTGAGTGTCTACTGAGTCAAGGTAACTTCTAAACTGCTGGGCATCTGACAGTGGATGTGCCCTATAGAAGGTTTCGTAGTACTGAGTAAATTCCTCTGCTATGTTCCTCTTCAGCTGGGGCAAAGACATAGTTGATCCAGGGGAAGACCCTATGTATTCCGGAAAAGTATGAGTAGCCACTTCCCTCTGGGTGACGGCTCCTCCATAGGTACAAAAGACCCAGTGTGACTGCAAAGCGAGCCAGAAGCGTATGTCCCGAAGAGCACCCAGCGAACTGGAACGATCCATCTCGGGGGCTAAGACATCATTAAAATCCCCCCTATAATACTTAGAGTTGAGTCTGTTTCTAGGAATATGGCAGCCACCCTCTCCATTGTTGATTGTTGTAGCTGGGGGTGGATATACACTTATGAGGGTGACATCTGTTCTCCTCCATAGCCCCTGAACTCCAGCATACATCCCATTCTGGTCTATCCAAGTCCAAATCTCTTAAAAAGGCAGGTTTCTCCTGATCAATATAGCCACTCCCCAGAACCTGGGGTGAACCCCACATGTGCTAACATTGTGCATGCTCCACTACCCAAGAAGCAACACTGAGTCCGCAACAGGTGAGTCCCCTAAAGAAATACTATATCGGGTTTTATGCAACATACATAGCTTGCCACCAGGGCTTTCTTAACCTTGTTTCCTAGCCTGTTAACATTCCAGCTCAATATTGAATGGCGAGTTTCCTTTGAAACACTAACCTGCATCATTGCTATGTTGTGTGATAGTATCCCAGGACCTGTCCACCCTTCTTCTAGCTGAGTCATGTGTGCATTTGTTTCACTCCTCTAGTAACTTTATAAAATACTGAAAACCCCAACTGTGTCCACCGGTCCCCCACCCTTCTCCTGACCCCACCCCTACCACCCTGTGAGTGCAAAACCACATGTCTAAGATACAGCCACTTCGCAAGCAAGCCCTGAGAGGTCAGTGGCAAACCATACCCTCCCAAACCCCAACAATTGCTGCAACTTAGCAACCAAAGGTGTAAGTCCCCAGGATCTCACACACACCATAAAGCAAAGCATGGGGATGAGGAATAAGAAAACACCTGGTAAAAAGTCACCTCCATTGTCCTAATGTTCTACCTCTGGGAGCCCACCCAGAAGTTTCAAGTGATTCAAGAGTGTGATGGGTCACCAGACACTCGCCCACTTCTTCATAGTACCATCTGAGCTCTGACCATGCCCTTTTTCTGCCTCAGGCTGGGTCCTGTCTCATTCGTCTCCAGCTAGTCAGATCGGGCGCAGCCGATGCGGAGTGCTTCGGTCTGAATCAGACGATCTCTCACCCCTGACAGGATTATCCCTCGACCCTTGATGTGTCACCCCTTCCAGACCCCCTGCCCTGATCCCTCCTTCTTTTTACTGTGTTCCAGAGTTTAGCATGGGTCCCGAGGCCCTCCAGTGAGTGGTCAGCTGGGTTCCTTCCTGAGCGTCCTAGGCAGGTGTTGTTCCTCCAGCCATTGCCATGACTCCTTTGGAATATAGAAGATAAAAGCCTTGTCCTGAAAAAGCACTTTCAGCTTTGCAAGAAACATATATTTCAGTTGCAGTGCACGGAGGTTAGCTTTTATTCATCATTTGTCCTCCTCTGCTTCTGTACTTCACTAGAGTAGTAGAATCATGAATGTGAAAGCTTCTTCTTTGATTACCCACCTTTGTCTAGCCTGACTCCCCTTTGTCTATCCTCCTCTTTGAGTATCATATCACGGACTTGTAAGTTCATAAAACATGCAATGATCTCCCACGGGGGCGCACAGGGTTGGGGGGGCACATGCTAAGCGCCCTGTGTGCTCTTTCGAAGCAGGCGGTGAATTTATCAGCCAAGAAGGTGGAACGGAGCTAGTGGTCCAAGCACTCCAGTATATGACTTTTTTCAACCCCGTCAGGGAAACCCATAAGTCACGAGTTGCTCCTCCTTGCTCCATTTTCTGCAACGTTCATGCTCTAGGCCAGGTCTCTTTGGCCTCAGAGGCCCTGTTGGAGGTTGTGGACCATATCATCCAGTTCCCGTAGTCTACCCTCCACGTGGTTACTTTTTCGATTAAGTCCTGTCGGATGAGTGACACTTTGGGACATACCTCACCAATCTAAGACTTCAGGGTAACCCAGGAGGTTCGGATGCTGCTAGCAAAACTTCATTATCCGGCATCTCTAGGGCGTCTCCAGGTCTCTCCGAGGTGGGTGATCCACCGCTTTAGTGCAGCAGACTATTTTGCCTTGTCACTGGTGGTTTTTGGTCCTTACCTTTAGCCACCAGAGCTGGAATCTCGCCACCACTCACTTGTCTTGGAATCTATCTTCACCCTTGGGAGTGCTTGGCAAGCCTGAGGTGGTTGGCAGCATTGGAGTGGACGTGCCCACACCTCTGACTGGCCTGCATGTGTGGCCCTCCCCCTTCCGGCATTAGTGCTGCACTGGCCTTCTTTGGAACAGATCGTTCCCCACTCCTGACTGGAACAGCACTCCTTGGCCGGTGCCACTGCTGCATTGTCCCCTCTTGCTGTGTGATGGTTGCAGTCCCCCTCGTATATATCAGGGCAGGTGGTTCCCCAGACAGGCCTTTTCTTACAACAGCAGTCTTCAGGAGGCCAAGCAACCTAGCTCAATTGGGTCCCAGGCCTGGAGTGACAAGAGGATACAAGAGAGATGGGAGGATGAGTCCACTCGTACCTGCACTGGAGTGGCACCCACTTTTTAAATGCCGGCAGGCACGGTGTTCCTCCACCAGTGTTGTCACTGGCTGGGTGCCCTATTCTGTATGATTCTTCTTCAGGCGGCATCACTTACTCGCAGCACATCAGATACTCCATCTGGGCCCCCCACACCTGCGGATCAGCTGATCACACACAGGCCACCTAGAAACACATGACAGGCCTTGCCTCATCTCCAGTTTGTACTCCAACTGAAGTCTGCTCCCACCTTCACTGTCCAGTACGCCAGCAGCCTGCCACCACTCACCCTGCTGTATCACCAGGTCTCAGTGCCGCAAATCTCCCAGGACCACTGCAGAGGAATGTTCCCCTCACTCCAGGCAGGCCGCACCAGTCCAAGCTTTCACCCAGGACTGCTGCCTCTGATTATTCCTTCACTTGAAGGGGGAGAGAGTTCACCAGACTTCACCGCTGGTCTCCACCAGCCTCAGGGCATGTCTTGTCCCCTTCTCAGAGCCCCAACTGACCCATTGAGACCAGGCCACTTCACTCTTGCACTATGCGGACCAATCCCGACCGCTGACCCCGGGCTGTTCTGCAGCGCACACGGACACTTCTCGCCAGCAGCAGAGACCCCGAGGTGTTCTGGGACCTCAGCACAGGCTCCCTCTGAGATTTTTAGGGCTGGGTAGACTCCATGGGGCACCAAATGTATCCAGGATTATTGTGGTCAGTTGGAGCTCTAGCGAGCTACGTCTAGCCTGCCATCTTGCCAGCCATGAACCTCCATTTGCCCATAGTTGACCTCTATGAGCTAAGCATGTTAATTCATTTTCTGGAAGATAATATGGTGCTGCGTGGCCTTTTATTGATTTGATTATTACATTTGATATTTTTATATAGAAAAGCAATGGCTGAGCTACTTAGCTGCATTAGCATTTGGTGTGTCAATGGCATGTTAATTGAAATTACTACTAGTAAGGAACATCTCGTAGAACTATGATATGTAATATCACTGTTGTGGAAGGCAGGTGCCAAGACCTCATTCAAAACAAAAATGTGTGTGCATGACCATGACATCACAATGGATTTCTTAGAAATTGTGATTACCACTTAAGGATTAAATTAATCACAAAGTACGATTGAATCCATGTGGAAACTAAAGGATACCCCACAATAGATAACAGAGGTGTTTCTTAAATTCAATTAAATTTAGTTGCAGAATTAATGAGAATGACTTCTTATTAACTGAGACATTTAGCCCTTTTAGATGTCAAAGGTGTGTTTGTTCCTAAACAGGTAGGTTCTGCAGAACAATGAAAAAATAGGCTTATCTCAAGCATTTGGCCTCACCTACTTAATCAGAAATAAATAAGTCTATTTGAAGACAAGGTACTCAACATCTGACTGCTGCAGAAACCAGATTGTAGGCTAGAGCAAAAAATATTTGTGATTGGTATTATTTCATGTCCTTGGTGGTAATTTCAGGCAGAGATGAGTGCAAACACCTTTTTCCACCATATAGTGAAAGCAGGTTTATGAAGGAGGTAATGTGTGAGAAGAACAATTGGTGCATATGTTTTGTATGCCATTTTGTTCTGGTGGTGATACAGTCTGCTTTCTTGTGTTGTGTGCTACATTACTGAAAAGTGATTTTAGTATGTGGTACTTTTGACTCTTTTACTGTGTTGTGCTCTGTTATGTTTTGTTTTATTGTGTTGCACTGTGTATGTTATTATGTTGTGTTCCTTAGTTAACATAAGAAACAACAACAAATGTTGCAACATTTCCAGTCAAAAGCAGTTCATGCCAGTTCCTCTGAAAAACAACCATTTACCTCTAGCATAGGTGTAAAATACAGTAGGAAGATGCTTTCCATGGCGTGACCCTATTGACAAATACAACAGCAAAGGGTTTTACATTGTCAGCTCTCTAACAAACACATTGGAAAGTTGTTTCAGATTATGAAATGCCTCCCAAATACAATAGAAATTCGGTTTTATATGCTGCACTCAGACCAAAAAAATAGGAAGGGGTTTTACTTAGTGAGCTCTTTAACAAATTCAATAAAAAGTAGTTATATATTGAAAACTGTATGTCAAACACCAGTAGAGGAGGCTTTACATTGTGTAACATTGAAAGGCATTCTTACAGATATCTCTAGTTCAGGAATAGTAGAGGTGTGTTTTTATTGTTTATTTTTGTTAACATATGTTTAGTACTTTGATTTTAGGGTCTTTGATTTAGTTCGTTTCAGTTTCTTCTATTGGATGTTTTTCTATCTTCATTATTTCTGTTATTTTTCTTATCCTCTGTCCTTTTTTACTACGTGCTTTCTTCCCAGCGCTTCAATGCTCTTTGAGTAGGAATGCGCTTTATAAATCTCTAATTACATTTACATTTGCATTTACTTAGCTGCGTATAAAACAAGCTTGGTACTAAGTGGTAGTGTTTGGTTGCAGAGTTCTGAGATTCCATCCATAATACCACTTTCTTGAGTTATGTTGGACTACTCTGGTTCACTAATCTGAAGGTCAAATGCTAAAGGAGTGTACTTGATGCTGAGTTTGGGTTAAACACAATGAAAGCCACAAAGTTTTGGCTCAAGCCTGTTTTTGATCATGTTCTTTATGGTTATTTGACTGGGCAGCAATTGTGTTATCCCAACTGTGAATTAGTTCCAATTTGCCTGACTCACACACAGCCGCGGCCCGTCCTTTATGGCGGAGGGGCCACGCCCCCCACCTTTTGCCCTTCTTGAAGAGTGCCTGTCAGGCTGAGTAAAGGTCAGCCTGACAGACACTCTTCATGTTCAGACCAGGCAGCCAGGAGCGAGACATGCACAATTTGCGCAGACTCCTGGCTGCCTGAGCTGAACTTTGCTGGACTGAAGAGGTCACAGCTCCTATGGGTGGGACCTTCTCAGCTCAGCAAAGGTGCCTCGAGGCCCTCCCCCTCGGTGACGAGGGGAAGCGTCACCCTTTGGCTCCGACCTGGCGCTTCATGCTTAAGCCCTGAAGTGCCCAGGGCGAGTGTCAACCAGTGTCACCTCGTCACAGAGTGGGATGGGATCAGCAGTCTCATTGACCCCATCCCACTCTGTGACGAAGTTGGGACTGCTGCTTTCCCTCATTGGCTGGTCAGCCAGTGAGGAAAAGCAGCAGTCCCAACCCTCCTGGGATCTCCAAGGCTGAAGGTAAGTGTGTGTGTGTGTGTGTGTGTGTGTGCCTGCATGCGTGCATGTGTGTGTGTGTTTTTTTTTCAAATGATTGTTTGGTGTATGCGTGTATGTTTGAATGTTGATGAGTGTTGTTAATGGATGTGCGTGCGTGAGTGAATGAATGAGTGTGAGTGTGCTTCCTGCCCGCCCCACTGCCTCCTAAAATTACCGGCTGCAACTGCTCACACAGACATTGTTTAAACAGACCCTGTGTCAAACACATTAGGAGGGAGCTTTGCATAGTGTAGACTTGTGACAACTATTATAGGATGTGTCTTTAAATTGTGAACTCTCCAGTAATAGAAGGGGGCTTTACTTCTGCAGAAATAACTCAAATTAAATCCAAATGGGCTAATCCTGTAAGAGAAGTGTTGGAAGATGTGGATTTGTTTACAATCACAATATTCCTTATTTGGCACTGTGCAGCACCAATTTCCACTTTTTGTTGCGCTTTACAAAAATTGATGCTGTATTATACACCTTGTAAACTCCAATCTTCTCCACTGGCATCTCTTTTAAATGTTCAAAATGTACTTACCAAACAGATGGGGATTGTCAACATATGATTTTTACCCGTCCTCAGCTTGAGCAGTTTTGGGTGGACATTTTTTTTCTCAACACAATGTTTAAGTTCCAGCTAATGCCAGCCCCTAAAGCCTCATACTGCAGCCTGCTTGAAGATTCTTTATTACTGAATACACAAACGAACCACATTTTTATTGCATTATTAATTATGCGCTCGTTAATGATTACTTATTGGAAAGCTTCTTTACCACAATCTTCTGACGAATGGATTCACAAGCTACAGAAAGTAGGTCATCAAGAACAATTATTTTTCGAGCTTAAATATAAAGGAGGGATATTTTTTAAAGGGTAACAACTTAATGTGTATGGTAATGTCAATATGTGTCAGAGGTCTAAAGTTGGTTGTACACATGTTCACTCTCTTGCACAAATCTCTACTGCAGGAGTGATTAGAGAGAGCTGATTTTCATAACCTACTTTTTAATATGTGTAGCATTTAGTTTTGCTTGAATTAAAATTCTGTCTTCTAACGCGACAGTTTATTAAGTGTTATTGCGGGCTCTGTGGAGTTCAAAATTTCTAACACACATCATCCTCCTGAGTAAGCTTGGACTGAGAAGATGCTAAGACTGTTCTGGGGCTGTTCATGTGATGCAAGAGTCAGAGCCTTGGACGGAGGGTAAGTGTTTACAACAATTAAGGACCTGATTTATATATTTTTTTGCGCCGCATTACCGTCATTTATTTACGCAAAAGCGGCGCAAACTTACAAAATACAACTGTATTTTGTTAGTTTGTGCAGCTTTGTATTTTGTAAGTTTGCGCCGCTTTTGCGTCAATAAATGACAGTAATGCGGCACAAAAAAAGTATAAATCAGGGCCTAAGGGCCCGGGTCAGGAGTCTGACCCTCTGTTCACTGGTGTTACAGGTGCTCAGCTTTGGCCCAATAGTGAAGCGGCCTCAGAACACAACTGGTAAAAGATTTCTATTGTCAAATGTGAACTCTAGTTACCTCTGATCACCAGGTCCACCCCAAACCATTCTCCATATCCTCACATGAACTGCAATGAGATACCTTGTAATTGGCTACTGTCCTTGAAGAAACCAGCCCTGCTACTTTCCATTCCTCTATTGCCCCAGCTGGGCCCACAATTTCCAGTGGAGCTGCAGTGTCAGCTTCTGCTGCAAAAACATCAAGAAAATCATTGTGAGTATTCCAGTAGTAGCAAGCCCAGTAAAACATGGGTACATATTTAAGAGCCCCTAGCGCCATCTACCGACACATTAGCGTAATTGTTTTTACCCAAATATTTCATTAGATGGCCAAAATACCCATGCCATATTTACAAAGTGGACTTTGTAACTCTTTGTGCTACATTATGCCTGGGCCGAGTATACTGTAACAAAGGGGGCATTCCCCCGTTAGGGTGGGGGGGGGCAAAAAAATGGAGTAAGGAAATCTAATAGATTTCCTTGCGTCATGTTTTTTTGCCACTTTTAACGCCTGCTCAGGGCAGGCGTTAAAAGAGGGCACCCCATTGTTTACAATGGGTCCCTATGTACTCTGTAGGAGTAGCAGCAAAATGTTGGCGCTACTCCTGCAGAGTACAACAATAGTGTCATAAAAAATGACGCTATTGCCCCCTACCCTGCGCTATGGTGCGCTGTATTTTAAATATGAAGCACACATGGTGGCGGCGGGGCGGGGGTGGTAGAGGGCGCAAGAGAAGTGGTGCTCCTCTATGTGCAGCACCACTTTTTTTTATATATGCCCCAAGGTGTGAAGCGCTTTGGAAGCCTACTCATCATAAGATGACTGCTACTTCCAAAATGTAATGATGCAGCACCATATCGAGTGGACTTGTGGGTAGTGCATATTAGAAAAAGTAATAAATGTCCAAGCACACAAAAGTGGCTGCTTTTCTCCCAACAGTGACTATGTAATGTATTGATTTCAGCACTGCCCGAATTTCCATAGGACTGCCACCCCTCCATCCCAGTGGGTGAAGAAAAAGGACGGTGGGGTCTATGCTGTGTTGCTTGTTTATTATGGGCATGAGTATGGCACTCTGCATGGCACTAAGCAGTGCACGCATATGTATGCACTGTTTGGCAAATACATAGTGTAGTGATATTGCCTGATGGCAAACTGATACTCCTTTCAAGCTCACTGTAGCACACAGGCACTATTATTATGTAGGCCACTTTCCTGCACATGTGCACATTGTGTACATCCACACTGGGAAGCTGGAGTGGCTTCATGCTGGGTGCACTAGAAAGGCTGCCAGCCAGGAACAGCAGCTGCTAGAAACTGTTGTGGGCTGTTCATGGGAGATCAGAGGCAGAGTTTGGGAGCAAAGAGTATCTATGAATACTAAAGGTCTGGGGGGCTGGGCGCTGAGTCTGTTCTCTTGCAAATCCGATCCTTGATGAAAGTAGAGCACATGATGAGTTCAATGTTACATGCAAGATGGTTTGTGAGCATGATGCAAGCGTTCTACAAAAAGAATGAATGCCCTGGGTCAATAATCCCTCAACTCCTATCTTTGGACAGCTTCTTTAGAGAAAGCAGACGATGAAGGCTGTGAATCAGAGAAAGAGAACTCCACTTAGAAACAATTACTTCAGATTTGTTTGAAACTCTACCACTGTTAAATACGCAAACTGCATGACTTCAGCTACTGCTTTCAATAAAATATAACGGAACTCTTAAACCCTTATGTTGGAAGAATAAATAATCCTAAATACCAATAGCACTTTCACATCCCTTCTAATCTCGCAGTCACACATTATCAGAAGCACCCTGACACCCTACCAGTTTACTAGCCACACACTATTGCAAGCATTCTTACACTCCACACATACTACCAGTCTTGTTTTGCATACAGCACTCCCATGCCCTGCGGAGTAGCGTCTACATACCATCAGAAGCAGTCTCACATCCGTAAAAGACTACCTCTTTCCAGACCTAAAACCGCTTGTTCAGAATGACCACTCGCCTTAGGCAATGTTTGGAGTTCACAACAGATATTTTCGTTTATAAGACATACCTATTGGTATTACTAATGTTCATTGTAAGAGAAACTGCAAACTAATGAGAGATCCTGGGAATAAAACAGAAATTGCCCATCTCTTACCATCCAGTGTCAAGTGGTAATGAGAACTGATACATTAAATTTACTGCTGAATAAATGTGTGCACGACTCAGGTGTGCGTTCCATTCTGCACCTTCTTCTGGCTGTGGTGTCATTAAGATCCATCCCTGCTACTTCCACTGTCCTATTAGCTTTTCAAGCTGACCATTCGAACGACAGACTTCCTCAACATTTATTAGGTCAACCCCACGGGCGAACTCTAATCAATTAACTACCCATGAACAAGTGTAAATTAGCGAAAGCAGCGGAAGGCAGAGCAATGGTAGGTTATGAATTGAAGGAATGTGTCCAAAATAATAATATATATACTCATTTAACTCGCAAAAAAATCTGGATATCGAATTTATGCTTTTGCAAACTTCGCATAAAGCCAGGAGAGAAGCTTACTAGCTTACTGAAGAAAACAAGTACATATCAATTAAAAACATTGGGGGTCATTACAACCCTGGCGGACGGTGTTAAAGCGGCGGTAAGACCGCAAACAGGCTGGTGAAAAAAAAAAAGGGAATTATGACCGTGGCGGAAACCGCCAACAAAGACAGCCACTTTAACACTCCGACCGCCACGGCGGTACAGACAAACAGCGCGGCGGTCACCGCCAACAGACAGGCGGAAGACAAAGTACCGCCCACAGTATCACAACCTACCAATCCTCCACCTTTTCCGGGGCGGATTCACTGTTGATAAAAACACGGCGGAAACAACCATTTCAAAGGGAAAACGCTCACCTCTACACACTCCACGAGGAAGGAGGACATCATGGAACCGAAACTCCAAATACTCCCTGCGATAGTCTTCCTGCTCCTGTACGACCATCATCAACACCGGCGCCGAAGACAACGGTGAGTACTGCACCTACGACATAGGGTAGGGGGAGGCAAAAGTCAGGGACACACACAGGCAACACCCCCACCCCCACCCCGACCCTCACCCACTACAACACACACACCAATGCATATCCAAACATTACAGTAACAACCCCCACACCGCCTGGAAGAATGCAAAGACAAAAGGAAATGAGTGCAACCATTGTAATATATAAAAATACAGTAACCAAATATATACAGATAAACATACACGTTCAACAAAATATACATCACGATTAGTAGTGCAGGTAATGCACCATTCAATGTTCGTGGACCACTGGGCCCCAAAATGCATGGGCGAGGCCCACATCAGATACCTGATCAAAACGGAGAGAACACATGCTGGGGCATCAGATAGAAATACAACAGGCACCTCAGGGGGAAGGGAAGGGGGGGCACCTCAGCCGCATGACTGCACCATGCCAGATCCACGAGGGGGCTCCATGCCCATTGATGTATCCTGGGGAGGGCAAAGCCACAGTCTCTCAAGTCTCACAAGTGGGTGGGTTGCCCATTGTACCATCCTGGGGAGTGCAAAGCCACAGTCTCTCAAGTCTCTACAGTGGGTGGGTTGCCCACTGTACCATCCTGGGGAGTGCAAAGCCACAGTCTCTCAAGTCTCTACAGTGGGTGGTTTGCCCACTGTTCAATCCTGGGGAGTGCAAAGCCACAGTCTCTCAAATCTCTACAGTGGGTGGTTTGCCCACTGTTCAATCATGGGGAGTGCAAAGCCACAGTGTCTCAAGTCTCTACAGTGGGTGGTTTGCCCACTATTCAATCCTGGGGACTGCAAAGCCACAGTCTCTCAAGTCTCTACAGTGGGTGGTTTGCCCACTGTTCAATCCTGGGGAGTGCAAAGCCACAGTCTCTCAAGTCTCTACAGTGGGTGGGTTGCCCACTGGACCATCCTGGGGAGTGCAATGCCACAGTCTCTCAAGTGGATAACAGTCTCCACTGGTTCAGGAGGAGGACTGGTGCCCAGAGTGCTTCATCCTGGTAAGGACAGACGGAGTGGATGCTGTTCTCCACTGGTTCTGGGGGAGGACTGTTGCCCAGAGTGCTTCATCCTGTTAAGGACAGACGGAGTGGATGCTGTTCTCCACTGGTTCTGGAGGGGGACTGGTGCCCAGAGTGCTTCATTCCTGTTAAGGACAGACGGAGTGGATGCTGTTCTCCACTGGTTCTGGAATGGGACTGGTGCCCAGAGTGCATCCCTTTCCCCGTGACGGTCCCAGTTCCGTCACTGCCCCTGCCACACATGGGCTACCAGTGCTTGACTTTGCAGTTTCTGACCTGTTCAGCGGTGCTTGCCATGGAGGTCTGTGCCCTGTTCAGCAGTGCTTGTCATGGCGGTCTGTGCCCTGTTCAGCGGTGCTTGCCCTGTTCAGCGGTGCTTGACTTTGCAGTTTCTGACCTGTTCAGCGGTGCTTGCCATGGCGGTCTGTGCCCTGTTCAGCGGTGCTTCCCATGGCGGTCTGTGCCCTGTTCAGTGGTGCTTGTCCTGTTAGCGGTGCATGACTTTGCAGTTTCTGACCTGTTCAGCGGTGCTTGCCATGGCGGTCTGTGCCCTGTTCAGCGGTGCTTGCCATGGTGGTCTGTGCCCTGTTTAGCGGTGCTTGACTTGACTTTGCTGTTTATGACCTGTTCAGCGGTGCATGCCCTGTTCAGCGGTGCTTGCCATGGCGGTCCTTCATTGCCCAGCTGGGCTGGGGCTGGCGGTCCTTCATTCCCCAGCGGGGCTGTGGCTGCTGGGGCCCTCCTGGGCACTGACTCTGGCGGCGGCCTCCTGGCCAGTGACGATGGGGCTGCCCTCCTGGGCACTGACTCTGGCGGTGGCCTCCTGGCCAGTGACAATGGGGCTGGCAGTGGCCTCCTGGACAGCGGGGATTCTGGCGGTCTTCTCCGCCGTGCTGCTCTTCCCAGACTTTGGCGATTTCTTCTGCCCCTTCCCCATCTTGGGAGGAGTCACAGCTGTGTGGACACTCCCCCTGGGACCCTTGTGAGTGGCTTTGCCGGCTGGAGTCATCCCCCTCTCCCGCCGGCCACTGTCCAACTTCTGGTGCTTCACGGGGGGGGACTGGCTGTGCTGTGGCTCCGTGTCACACTGGCTGCCCTGGTGCCCGGTGCACTCCACATACCTCTAACAGGCACCACTGGTACCGGCGATTTTTTGGCTGAGGTGCTAGTACAGGACCTATGAATTGGAGGGGGGGGTGGTGGGAAAGAGGTCAAGCTTGCTCAGGAAAAGTTTCTTAGGAGCACTGGGACGGGTAGCTGGAGGAAGAGTGGAGGAAGAGGAGGTGGTTGTAGGAGGTGTAACTTTTGTGGCTTTGGGTGCAGGTGCATGCACTGGAGGCTGTCGTGAGGTGGATGGCTGATGGGTGGGTGTGTGCCTGCGTTTGTGTACTTTGGGAGGGGGCGTCACAGACACACTGGGAGAGGACACAGGGGACGTGTAAATGGTAGTGGGGGTGGTGGGTGTGCTGGTGCGGTACCTAGTGGCTGTAGTGGTAGTGCATGCAGGTGAGAGTGTAGACGACACTAGGAGGGAGGAGGGAGACGGCAAGGAGGGGGACACAGTGGAGGCAGTGGATGTTGCTGTGTCTGTATGTGTGTGATGCTTGCGTGAGTGCCTGTGGGATGTGTGGTCTTATGGTTGCCTGAGCTTCCCTTGTGTGTTGACGTGTGTGCAGGCTGATGGTGTGCTTGGGATAGGCTGGGGTACAGGGGATTGGGTCTGGTTGGAGGAAGTTGGAGGGGGGAGGCTAGAGACAGGGACAATGGCTGCCATCAGTGCTGAGGCCAGAGATTGCAGAGTTCGATGAAGGGCAGCCTGACCAGAATGAATGCCCTCCAGGAATGCATTTGTGTGTTGCAATTCCCTTTCTACACCCTGGATAGCATTCAGAATCGTAGACTGCCCAACAGTGAGTGACCTGAGGAGGTCAATGGCCTCCTCACTGAGGGCAGCAGTGGTGACGGGGCAGGGGCTGAGGTGCCTAGGGGCGAAGGTGATGCCCACGCTCCTGGGTGAGCGGGCACGGGGCGAAGGCTGAGGAGCTGCTGGGAGGGCAGTGCTGGTACGGGGGTGGCGGCTGTACCTGTAGAAGTGGGGGGCACAGATTTTGCCGCCACCACAAGGAGCTCCCATCGGAGGACGAGTCCGTGTCGCTGGTTGCTGATCCTGTGACCGCCGTGAAGCTCTCCTCGCCTTCCGTCCCACTGGTGTATTCAGAGTCCGTGGTGTGGCTCTCCATGGCCATGTGGGATGCAGCTCCCTCGTGCTCCGGTGCCACTGTGCCTCCGCCTGATGATGCTGATGCACACAAGAACAGGGAGAGCACAAAAAGGGGGAGGGAACGACAGAAGAAAGACAGGTTGAGTGCATGGCTTACCGCTACCGTTGGCGGACAATATAGACACAGCAGCCCCCTGAACTACGCAGCGCTGTTGGGCTCTACAGATGCAGTTCCTGGGATGTGGCCTATATGGCTTTGGTGGACATCAGCACACATAGATGACACAGGGGCATGTATACCTGTACCTGCCACTCTACAGAGGTGGGGTGGAGTGCCACATGGCCTGCATTACGGAGGGGCCTAGCCTACGGAACTCGCCCTGGCTTAGGGGAACCCACAGCCCTCCTCCCCCACCCAGACACCTTCTCTGCGCGCAAAGTCCGCAGAATGATGTTGTACTCACCCCCTTGATTCTGCTGTGATGCCCTTAAGCGCCCATCCAACTCAGGGTAGGCCACCGCCAGGACCCGGAACATCAGAGGGATCATGGTGCGACGGGCACCCCTCCCACGTTGGGAGGCCATCCCCAGCTGAGCCTCCGCTGTCTTCTTGCTCCAGCACCGAATGTCCTCCCATCTTTTACGGCAGTGGGTGCTCCGTCTCTTGGGACGTCCTTGGCGATGGCACGCCAAATATCCTTCTTCTGGTGGGCGCTGACCTACATGACATGTACAGGGGAAGAAGAGAAGTCATTACCAACTGCACCGTCAAAGTGAGTGGCCCACATCCCTACCCTTGCCATGTGGCACATGCATTCACAGTCCTTCATGCACGCAGAACTCTGCCCCCTTCCTTCTTACAACCAGCCCTCTCCACACAGGCATAGCCCATACAACGTGCTCCCTGTGTACTTACCTGTTGGTCTGGAGGACCGTAGAGTAGCGTGTACTGGGGAGGACCCAGTCCACGAGCTTCTCCAACTCCTGAGCAGTGAAGGCAGGGGCCCTTTCCCCAGACGCAGCAGCCATTGTCTCTTCCAGACCGAGGTCACAGCAGCACTTGCAGTGTAGGTCCTCTCCTGTCGAAGATCAGGTATCGAGTGATTGAACAGATAGAAAATGGCGGTCACGTCCGCGGCGGTGACGTCCACGGCAGTGCGTATCATCACCGCCGGCGCACTTCATCATTGGCTCCTGGGACCCAGAGGGTCCAATGTTAACCAATGCAGCATTGCGCCGCGGTCTTCGGCCGCCTACCGCGACGGTGTACAACGCCAGCGCAGTTACCTCACATCCCATTGTCCCACTTTAGAGGTCAGGCAGCCGTCATTTCAGGGGCCCACATGGCTTCATTTTCAACTGCATCACACATACCTAAGCCTGGACTCAACACACATACAGACAACTTTTTGGATTATGTTTCGTGTTCTGTGTAGACTGTGGGTACATACCTCTGAGTTGTTTGACTCTGTGGTCGCTGTTGTCCTTCCTAGGCACCGTCAGCTGGGACATGTGAGGAGATGGCGGAATCCTCCAGTGTACCGACCGCTGGTGGACCTGTTAACAATGGAGGAGCGACGTTTAATCATCACCTACAGGTTTGACCGTGCCACAATCCAGGTACTGTGTACCCAGTTGGAGCCTGACCTGATGTCAGCTATCTGCCATCCCACAGGGATCCCCCCTCAAGTGCAGGTGCTATCAGTGCTCCATTTCATTGCAAGTGGGTCTTTTCAAACAACAGTGGCCATGGCATCAGGGATGTCCCAGCCTATGTTTTCCAACGTGTTGTCCAGAGTGTTGTCTGCCCTGCTGAAACAAATGCGGAGCTACATCGTTTTCCCTCAGGTGGAGGATTTGGCTACAGTTAAAGGTGACTTCTATGCCCTTGGACATATCCCCAACATCATAGGTGCCATTGATGGGACCCATGTAGCTCTGGTCCCCCCCACAGGAGTGAACAGGTGTACCGGAACCTGAAGAGTTATCATTCGATGAATGTACAGATGGTATGTTTGGCAGACCAGTACATCCCCAGGTAAATGCTATGTTCCCTGGCTCAGTGCATGACGCCTACATCCTGCGGAATAGCAGCATCCCTCATGTGATGGGTCAACCCCACAGGCACCGTGTGTGGCTATTAGGGGACTCTGGTTACCCCAACCTGTCATGGCTACTGACCCCAGTGAGGAATCCCAGGACCAGGGCAGAGGAACGCTACAATGAGGCCCATGGGCAGACTAGGAGTGTGATCAAACGCACCTTCGGCCTCCTGAAGGCCAGGGTCAGGTGCCTCCATATGACAGGTGGTTCACTATTCTATTCACCAAGGAAGGTGTGCCAGATCATCATCGCCTGCTGTATGGTTCACAATCTGGCTTTGCGATGCCAGGTGCCTTTTCTGCAGGTGGATGGTCCAGATGACGGTGTTGTGGCAGCTGTGGAGCCTGTGGACAGTGATGAAGAGGAAGCAGAGGAAGAAGACATTGAGAACAGGGACTCAGTTATCCAGCAATATTTCCAGGGACACACAGGTGAGAACACATTCCTGCCTACTACAAGTACTTTCACACTTCTAACTCTATCCTGTCTGTCAATTTCAACCAGTATATGGTAACTGAGTTGTACATTTCCCTTACGGTTTCACAGGTGTGGCTACCAACGTGTGTCATCTGCTTACATTCCTCATGGACTTGTGATGTGTGACATAGGTATGTTGACATTACATTTGAGAACGGATTTTGTCACTGTCATTGCTAATACACATTTTCAAAATCACAGACTGACTCCAGATTGTTTTGTGCTTCAAGGGTGTTTATTGAAGTGCTAAATATTGGAGGGGGGTGGTAAAATGGTGAGGGGTGATGGTTGAGGAATGTCCATGGAAGAGTCCAGTCTATTAGTCTCAGAGGTGCACTGCCCATATGGGCATAGGAAGTGGAGCTGGGGCAGTTCCAATATGGATAGGGTTACAAAGTGGGACATTGGGATGACAATCAGGGTGGTCTAATTTCTTGGCGGGGGTCTTGCCATTGTGCTCTGTCCTGTTCCTGGATCTCAGGGACCGCTTGCGGGGTGGTTCTCCGTCTGCAGGGGGTGGGGTGCTGGTGTGGTTGTCCTGTGGCGTGGCGTCCTGTCCACCAGCGCCGGCGGAGGTGGTGGGCAGTTCATCGTCCATGCTAGTGTCAGGGGCCCCTTGGAGTGCCACGGTGTCCCTCCTGGTGTTCAGTATCTCCTTCAGCACCCCTACGATGGTGCCCAGGGCGGAGCTGATGGTTCAGAGTTCCTCCCTGAAGCCCAAATACTGTTCCTCCTGCAGGCGCTGGGTCTCCTGAAACTTGGCCAGGACCGTAGCCATCGTCTCCTGGGAGTGGTGGTAGGCTCCCATGATGGAGGAAAGGGCCTCGTGGAGAGTGGGTTCCCTTGGCCTGTCCGCCCCCTGTCGCACAGCAGCCCTCCCAGTTCCCCTGTGTTCCTGGGCCTCCGTCCCCTGGACCGTGTGCTCACTACCACTGCCCCCAGGTCCCTGTTGTTGTTGGGGTGGTGGGTTATCCTGGGTTCCCTGTGGTGGTGGACACACAGCTGATTGAAGTGTCCTGGGGACTGAGGTATGGGCCCGCTGGGTGGGTGCTGTGCTGGTGTTTCCAGAGGGTGGAAGGTCTGTGGTGGGCTGTGCGTGTGCGAGGGGAACCGATTGTCCGAGGCCCACGATGGTCCGGGCTGGTCATCTGGATCCAGTTGGCCAGAGCTGCTGTCATCACTGTGGGCCTCTTCTGTGGGTGGGGTAGAGATGTCTGGACCCTCCTGTCTGGTGACATTGGGTAGTGGTCCTGCAGGGGTGTAAAAGCATGATTATTGCATGTGTGTGTGTCATGGTGTGCAATGGGTGGGTGAGCGTGTACCCCGGTGCTAGCATTCCTGCGTGGGGGCTTGTGTGATGATGGTTGGGGGGGTGTTATGGGTATGTACAGTGGGCATGCTTTAGTGAGGGGTGTCCATGCTTTGTTGTGTCATGCAGGGCTTGGTGTTGGGATGGGTGGTTTGTGTTATTAGTACATTAGTGAGGAGTTGGAGTGATAGGGGGGGTGAGGGTGGGGGTCTGTGATAGCATGCAGGTAGGGTGGATGACATGATAGTTAAGATTTGACTTACCAGAGTCCATTCCTCCACCGACTCCTCCGAGGCCCTTAGGATGCATAATGGTCAAGACCTGCTTCTCCCATGTTGCTATTTGTGGGGGAGGAGGTGGGGGTCCGCCTCCAGTCCGCTGTACCGCGATGTTGTGCCTGGAGACCACGGAACGCACCTTCCCCTGTAGGTCGTTCCACCTCTTCCTGATGTCCTCCCGATTTCTTGGGTGTTGTCCCACTGTGTTCACCTTGTCGACTATTCATCGCTATAGCTCCATCTTCCTAGCTATGGAGGTGTGCTGCACCTGTGATCCAAATAGCTGTGGCTCTACCCGTACGATTTCCTCCACCATGACCCTGAGCTCCTCCTCCGAGAACCTGGGGTGTCTTTGCCGTGCCATGGGGTGGTGTAGGTGATGTGTGGGGTGGTGTATGTAGTGATGAGTGTGGTGATATGTAGTGGTGTGTGGTGTTTTGTGCGTGGATGTAGTGTGGGTGATGGTGTTGTGTGCCTCTGTGTGGTGGGGTTGTCTATGCTGTGCAGTCTCTCTGGCCTTCGTCAAAATGTTCGGTCGTAGGGGTTTGTGGGTGATGTGGGTGTGTGTTTTATATAGTATTGATTGTGTGGGAGTGGTGTTTGTATGTGTATCAGGTGTGTGTATTTCGAATTGTCCAATGTGGCGGTGTTTTGGAGATGTGTATGTATTTTGAGCGCAGCGGTGTGTACCGCCAATAGAATACCGCGGTTGAAAACCGCTGCGTGGATTCGTGGGTCATAATAGCATGGGCGTGTTTCTGTTGGCGTGATGGTGGAGGTTTTGTTTTCGCCAGTTTATCACTGACCTTTGGTGTGGCGGACTTGTGTGGGTGTCTGAATTTCGGCGGATTCCTAGATGTGGGTCATAATAGCTGTGACGGATTTCCACGGCGGCGGCGGTGTATTGGCGGTCTTCTGCACGGCGGTAAGCGGCTTTTACTGCCAATGTTGTAATGACCCCCATTGTCTCCTATGATTTAGTCCTTCAGTCTTAGAAAAATTTAGGAGATATCAATTTTATATATATATATTCGACTACATCCCATAAAGATAAAATAAACCAAATTTGGCCAAAGGCTAGATCATGGTCCAGAAAGCACCCTTTTTGTTACTCGGTGTAAATTCATTCAGTAGTTTCGGAGAAATTTAAAGTTAAAAAATATAGATATCTAGGGATGTGGATCCTCTGCAGAGCCGACAGTCACCATGCTGATATCTGATTGGCTGCCAACACTTCAACAAGGAAGCATTGGCAGCCATTTTGGGACTCGGACTCAGCGGAATCCCCAAACAAAGTGAAAAATAAAGAAAAAGGGGCAGGGTAAGAATACCCTGACCCCCTAGGCCTGATGCTGAGGTCCCCCAGAGACTCCGCCTAGACCAAAAAGCATTTTTTTCAAAACATTTCACAGCGAAATTTGCGGAGGATCCCCAAATCTAGGGGAAAATTACAAAAAAACAAGTGTCTTCTCCCGCGCTTGTTTAAAGTTAAGTCCCTGGGCCGGCGAGGTCCCAGGGGTAATTTTTATGGAGGGTGGCACATGTGGCCCCCCTTCTAAGGCTTTTAAGAGCCTCAGGGACTACCACCTCCCAAGGCTTTATTCATTAATTACATAGGGGCCATTTGAACCCCCTCCTCAGGCTCGTAAGTGCCCCGGGGACCACCACCTCCAGGGGGCTTAATGAATACATTAGAGGGGGGTCCTCACAGACCCCCCCCCTCGCCAGGCTCTTAAGAGCTTTGGGGACCACCACCTCCCCAGGGCCTCAATGGAAAATTGGAGGAGGGCCACGCAAGCTCCCCTCCTTGACCCTGGAGGTCCCCGGGGACCATGACCTCGACAAGGCCATAAATACAATATAAAGGGGTGAGGGGTAGCATGGCCCCTCTCCCAGGTTGTTTTCAGCCCTGGGGACCACCCCCTCCCTGGGGCTGGCCCTAAAAAACAAAGGAGGAGGGCAATGCAGTTCCCTCTTGGAGCCAATAATGGCGCTGAGGACTGCCTTCCGCCAGGGCCGGCTTCCTATGTCCTGAGGTGCCCACCCTCGGGACATAGTAGTTTGCTGTTGCTTGGCGGTGCTATGACAGCTCCCGCCAAGCAAGAGCAAACTGTAAGTTTGCCCCCAGCTGGCGGGAGCAGCAAAACTGCTCCTGCTCGCTGGAAGCAGACTTTTTGAGCAAGAAAAAAAGATGAAATAATTGCCCCACATGCAGGAAGCAGCATTTCATGCTGTTTCCTTCGTGCGGCAGCAATGACACTGCAGTGGAATTGAGGCTCCCCCGCAGTCTATGTAAATTGCTGGGCAAGCTATATTTTGGTCACTCTGATAAGTGGATGTTTCCTGTCATCTGCTGGTGAGAGCAGAGTCTATCCTTTATTGAGTTAATTACTTTCCATATGCAGATGCCCAAAATGAAGCTCTGTTCGGTGGCCCCGCCCCTTTCCTTTAGTGGTATGTATGGCTCTTCCCCCTTTTTCTAGCTTGATGGACAGTTTACCAATAAGCCCTTCAAGCATTTCTGATGCAGAGGAATATGAGCACATCTCTATCAAACAAAGAAGCACTTACTTTATTTAATGAAGTGAAAGTACACTTGTTTGGTGGTGATTCACCTCTTAGTAGTCTTGAAGAACACTCACATTGCCACAAATATACCAGACATGGTCATTGGAGGCATTACCTCTGGGTCCTTTACGCAATGGTGTAGTAGAATGTGTACTACACATTTATCCAATGAGGTAGCCATTACTAATTAGCCAGCAGAAAGTACTTGAGTTGGGTAGAGTTGGCTCTGCTTGGATCAATAAAAAGATGAGGATCCATTCTGGCACCGATGCTCATTTCACAGAAATTAAACCTCATACCCATTGTGTGCCTAGGGGGCATGTGCTGGGTGCCATACAAAGGCCATGTGCTGGATGCTTACAGGGGGTTGCCCATGACCAGGCCCTACGCCAACCTTCGCCGTGCACGACCAAAGGCTGTGCATGTCACGGAGTTGGGTGTCTGCATGGTTTGGCCGCAGGCCCTGTGGCCCAGCCCCACTGCACACGGCTGAAGGCTTTGAGCAGTGGATGATGGATTCACGTAATGTAATTTAATATTACTTAATGTTAAAAAAAAACTTAGAAATTCACTGGAAAACCAAACTTTAAACGGGCGTTATACTTAGAAAATAGAATTAAAGAAAACTTAGAAATTCACTAAAAAACCCAAAGATTAGAGGTATGTTATAGTTAGTTTCAGATTTTAGAAACAGAGATCCATAGAAATTCAACAGTTATAGTTATACTTATCACACAACACTATAACTCACACTGTAAGGTAACTATAACTTGTGCTGGCTCCATGCACTACTACTTATCCTACATATTGTATCAGTAATGACAACTTCTATGCCCATTCGCTGCAGCGTCCACAGGAAGGGAAATAGACGGTGTCCCATGGGTTTGGGACCCCGGGACACCATCACTGAGCTGGCCCCAGGGGATGGCCCTGGGGCCATTACATGGCTCCCTTCCCTCTGCCTAAAAGGCGCGCCCTGGGGGCTAGGGTCCCCGGGCCTCTCCTGGCTTGGGGAGGGGGACAGCATGCTCCCTCCCCTTTATTTAAGTCATCAGACCCAGGAGATGGAGTCCTGGGGCCTCTTGGAGGCTTGAGGAGGTGGGCCATTCTCCCCCTCCCTCTTCATGTATGCATGCTTCCAAACCACAACCCCAAATAAAAAAAAAACAATTTTGAAATTAATGTGTGTTGAAAATGTGCAACGTGTAAAGTGGCAAAGATGGCAAACACCATAAACAGTGTATGTTTAACAATGAAAAACGATAATCAATTAAGAAATGTTTTATAATATATTAATGTGGATTTTCAGTATCCTGTGTGACTTGCTATATATTGCACAATGGGGTGACCCCTAGAAAAACACTGATAACAAATATTTAAACAACTTGTAATGTAAAAATATCCATCAAAATCTCCTCAAGTACATAAATGTAATAGAGTGACCCAAAACAATATTATGAATATAGAACAACGGGAAAAGCGGGAAGAAAACTGTAGCAATAGTAGTCCATAATTATTCAGATAACGGATATAACCAACTTTCGGTTACGCTTATTAAAGCAATTAGTCCACGGTATTTGATGAAAAATGTTTAATTGTTGAGCAATCTTTGATCCAAATTGTTCATATGTCCAAATTCAAGCCACATTCGGGTTACAAGATGTTCAAGCCAACACGTGTTTCGTCTTTGAGAGTGAATAACATCCCTAAACGACTTCTTCAGGGCTAAAAAATCATAGATAACACACATGAGTAATGGCCAATATGCTCAATTGTCAAATAACATATACGTGCACCCAAAGTGTGCATGCATAACCCATAAGGGAGAAATTCATTATCTAAAAGTGTATTATGCACCCCAAAGAGCAAAAAGTGTAAAATGTCTACAAAAGGAAAAGGACAAACCTCTCATGTAAAACAAATAAAATATATAGTCCATATCCTTAACAAAAAATCTTTTTGTATATGTCACCACTGAACTACCTGTAAACCACATAACACCACTAGTATATCAATCCACATGCATTTAAATTATAGTGTACACCAAACACCAAACAAAACCATGATTTAAATTATGTTACTATACCTTACAGATCCAAAAAATAATCGAGAAATAAACTGTCGATCCAGCAATAATAAATTGTCCTATAGATTATTTCAACATCTGATATTTCCACTGCTGTCAAGAAAAACCCACAATGAATATCAAAATAAAATAAGCCAACACATGGGTTTCATCATCAACTACACATACATATCGTATCCACCATATTCAAAAATAAACAGAATATAATAAGAAAGCGCTTATTATTAATCAATATAGACTTAATAGTCTCTAAAATTCTGTGACGATCTGATTTGAAATGTACCACCTACTAAAAATCAAATAAATGTCTCATCCATCAGTTAACCTGCTCAAAATCTTATACTCAAGTCTACCGAGAACACTCACGTCTCAATTTCGAATTGTCAGTATACAAAAAGAATCACCGGCATCTTCCGTCTCCTGTTTCATGTACGTCTAGCGAGTACGCTGACGCGGCGCGTATCGACCCGGAAGTTAAATACACTTCAGGGTTGGTGATACACCATTTCAGAAGAAAGGGAATAGGCATGGAAATCGGACTAATCACGTAAACGATCCGATTTCACACACTTCACAATGCCTACATTCCACTATTAATAAATGACTACCGATAATATAGATACATAAATGCAACCCTTATATAGTACTTAAGAAAAAAGAATAATGTAAAAAAAGGGGAAAAATTCACTATATCATATTTCGAGAAATCACCATATTAACTTTTTATAACGACTACATATATATAGCAACACACGTTAATTAACAACAATAGATAATATGTGATTACTATGAGGAACCAAAGAAAATAAAATAAAAATATAAGAACAAATCAATAATAGTAACCCCACTATTATTAAAAGAATAGACAAATGAGAATTTTGGCTCAGCACTCATATACATTTGATAATGTTAACAAGTAGAAATATTATATAGTACATAGAATATTACATATAAATTAATATACAAACAGTCAAAAATTTAATGATTAATCACCCAAAAAGAACTCTAGTTCTCTATCAGTATTAAGACCAGTTTCAACAGTCCTCAGTCTCATTATCCATAATGCCTCCTGTTGGCGTAAATATAACTCTCTATTGCCACCTCTTGGGTTACGTACAATGTGTTCCAGACCAAAAAATGTAAACCTCTTTTGAACTACTTGTGTAGAACATGAGACCATATGGGTCACCAGGGGATATCTCATATCCTCATTTTTAAGTGCCCGCATGTGTTCGCTTATTCTAATTTTAAGTGGTCGTATGGTGCTGCCCACATAGATTTTTGAACACTTACATCGTATTATATACACAACATAATTGGAATTGCAATCCATAGTAGAACATATTAAATATGATTTGCCCTCATGATGGTATTCTTTTAACTTATGACAGGCCCAGCGACACACTCCACATGCGCCACATCTGTAGAAACCAACTTCTTTTTGAGATAACCAAGTTATTTTAGGAGGGATAGTCGTGAAGCTGGGACTTAAAAGATTTCTCAACGTTTTACCCCTACGAAAGGATGTCTTGATTGGCCCTAATGCAATATCCTTAAATATTGGGTCCTGTGAAAGTACTTTCCAATGTTTGAACATAAATTTTTGTAAAATAAGGGATGCATCAGTATATTCAGTGATAAACCTAACTGTATCACGTGCCTCTTTAGACTTATTACGTTCTATAAGTTCTAATGTTGTATTTCTATCTAAGTGCTGTGCTCTATGTCGAGCCTTCTTAATAATTTTATTCGAATAGCCACGCATTGTGAACCTCCTCTCCATGTCGTTAAGTTGAGCAATAAATTCATTATCTAGACTACAGTTGCGTCGAGCTCTTAAAAATTCACCAAAAGGAATTGCTGCAATCTGATGTTTGGGATGAGAACTGGTTGCATGAAGGATGGAGTTACAAGCAGTTGTTTTACAAAAGAGTCTACTATGAATTTTATGTTCCATAATAAAAAGTTCTACATCTAAAAACTCAATCTTTTCATCACTAAATTGATAAGTAAATCTAACATTCATGTGATTAGAGTTCAGAAAATTGCAAAATTCTACAAGTTTTTCTTTGCCTCCAGTCCAAATCATAAATCAATCGTCTATGTAGCGTCCCCAAAATAAAATAAACGTCTGCCAAGCTGCAGCACCAGGACCCCAAATCCATGACTGTTCAAACCACCCCATAAATAAGTTAGCATATGATGGAGAGAACTTCGAGCCCATGGCTACACCTTGATTCTGTCGATACCAAATGTTATTAAATAGGAAAAAAAAATATTTTTAGTGATCACGTTGATCATGTCTAATAACATTTTAGTATGTTCCCATAGATCCGCAGGTCTTCTGTTCAAAAAATATTTTAAAGCTTCCAAACCTAAGTCATGATTAATACATGTATAAAGTGATACAACATCTAAGGTCACCAGAAGCATATTACTGTCCCACTCCACATCACTTAGGATACTAAGAATGTGTGTGGTGTCCCGAATAAACGAAGGGAGATTATGTACCAATGGCTGCAAAAAGCAATCAACATACTCCGAAAGTTTTTCTGTCGGGCCCAATATACCCGATATTATAGGTCTTCCTGGTGGAAATGGTGAACCCTTATGTATTTTAGGTAGAGTGTACAAACATGGATACCGAGGGTGATGTACCTTCAAGTATAAGTATTCATCTTTATTAAGTAATCCCTTATGTTGCCACTCCAATAGATTTCTGTTAATAGTACACATAAGCATAAAAATGGGATTATGTGGTAATTTCTCATAACAGGACACATCACTAAGCTGTGATACAATTTCGTTGTCATAATCCACCTTATTCATAATGACCACATTTCCACCTTTATCCGCAGGTCTAATGATAATATTTTTATTCTGTCTCAATTCTTGTAAAGCAGTGAGTTCTTCAATCTTTAAATTACTGGATATCTGTCGAGATTTATTCTTGATTAAATATTTGTCATAATCCTGACACACTGCATCAAAAAATTTGTCTAGAGAATTGGAAGCTAGAGATCTAGGAGTCCACCTAGATTTTAATTTGAGACCACTAGATATACTTTTATCCGAAACAATATCAAGATCATGTAAAATTCTCGCAGTAATATCAGGGTCTTCATCTCGTTCGACTAAAGATAATAAAACTGCTGTATCATGAATATCCTCAATAGACAGATTACTGGAGGAGGATTCAATTGTCTCAGAGTGCGTCAACCTGCCTGGGTTATTATGAAAATGTTGTTTAAGTTTGAGTTTACGTACAAATTTAAATAAATCAATTTTGGATCTACAAGGGTCACCAAAATTTGTAGGACAGTAACTCAGACCTTTTGATAAAAGGTTTTTGATCCCTGTCGTTAACTCCAGACTAGATAAATTCACTATATTAATTAGTGATGTATTTTCAGAGTTCACATTTTCCTGTCTCGAGATCTCGTCTTGACGCCTTCCAACTCCTTTGTCATATTGCCCCTTTCCTCTACTGCCTCTCCTAGTCTTTTTGGTTGTCCCACCTCTTTGTTTAGAGCATTTCTGCCTCGTCTCATCCTCATTAGTTCCACTAAAAAATTATTGCCACTTGAGGTAGTGTGAGCCAAAGTCCCAGCTCCACACTCTACATCACTGTCACTAGTTACCGAGGTGCTAACTGACGATGAGTCAGAAGACTTTGATATTCCTGAGCCCCGAAGGGGCACCATTGTGTGAAACAGATGATCATATTTAGAAGCAAAAGTAAAAATTCTACCTGATAAATAATCTCTCTCGTCCCGCTTTAATTTGCGCGCTTTTCTTTGCATTATTTCCTCTTGATGTTTAAGTAAGATATCTTCCAAAATTTTGTAATTTTTCTCGGTAGCTTCTCTAAGATCCAAAGATGTAATTTCCTGTTCTAGAGTACTAATTTCAATTTGTAATTGACTCACCTTTCTCTCTGAGTTAATAATCAATATATCCATGAGTTTCATTGAACTCGCTGTGTGTTCCTCTTCCCATAATACCAATAAATCTTCATCCAGATCATCATATGTGGGAAATATTTGAGACCTTAGGCCTCGAGGAATACGATTAAGTTTCTTATATTGTTTTAACGTTATTCCATCCCACCATTTAGATAATTCATTTTTCTTGATTCTCTCTAATTTAATAAATTTGCTCCTGAGGCCTTCCTTTGGTATAGTGCCCCCCGATTTATTAACAAGCATACCTCCCTTTGCTAAATTACTGAATAGTTCCTCTGCTGCCTTATTTCTATCCATAATGAAGTAAAATTGTTCAATAGTACCTGTGCAGCCTCCTCTAATGCAAACAATACTGAAAACAGGGTGTAGTATGAGGAAATGGCGCTCAAAGCACTTAGATAGAAATACAACATTAGAACTTATAGAACGTAATAAGTCTAAAGAGGCACGTGATACAGTTAGGTTTATCACTGAATATACTGATGCATCCCTTATTTTACAAAAATTTATGTTCAAACATTGGAAAGTACTTTCACAGGACCCAATATTTAAGGATATTGCATTAGGGCCAATCAAGACATCCTTTCGTAGGGGTAAAACGTTGAGAAATCTTTTAAGTCCCAGCTTCAAGACTATCCCTCCTAAAATAACTTGGTTATCTCAAAAAGAAGTTGGTTTCTACAGATGTGGCGCATGTGGAGTGTGTCGCTGGGCCTGTCATAAGTTAAAAGAATACCATCATGAGGGCAAATCATATTTAATATGTTCTACTATGGATTGCAATTCCAATTATGTTGTGTATATAATACGATGTAAGTGTTCAAAAATCTATGTGGGCAGCACCATACGACCACTTAAAATTAGAATAAGCGAACACATGCGGGCACTTAAAAATGAGGATATGAGATATCCCCTGGTGACCCATATGGTCTCATGTTCTACACAAGTAGTTCAAAAGAGGTTTACATTTTTTGGTCTGGAACACATTGTACGTAACCCAAGAGGTGGCAATAGAGAGTTATATTTACGCCAACAGGAGGCATTATGGATAATGAGACTGAGGACTGTTGAAACTGGTCTTAATACTGATAGAGAACTAGAGTTCTTTTTGGGTGATTAATCATTAAATTTTTGACTGTTTGTATATTAATTTATATGTAATATTCTATGTACTATATAATATTTCTACTTGTTAACATTATCAAATGTATATGAGTGCTGAGCCAAAATTCTCATTTGTCTATTCTTTTAATAATAGTGGGGTTACTATTATTGATTTGTTCTTATATTTTTATTTTATTTTCTTTGGTTCCTCATAGTAATCACATATTATCTATTGTTGTTAATTAACGTGTGTTGCTATATATATGTAGTCGTTATAAAAAGTTAATATGGTGATTTCTCGAAATATGATATAGTGAATTTTTCCCCTTTTTTTACATTATTCTTTTTTCTTAAGTACTATATAAGGGTTGCATTTATGTATCTATATTATCGGTAGTCATTTATTAATAGTGGAATGTAGGCATTGTGAAGTGTGTGAAATCGGATCGTTTACGTGATTAGTCCGATTTCCATGCCTATTCCCTTTCTTCTGAAATGGTGTATCACCAACCCTGAAGTGTATTTAACTTCCGGGTCGATACGCGCCGCGTCAGCGTACTCGCTAGACGTACATGAAACAGGAGACGGAAGATGCCGGTGATTCTTTTTGTATACTGACAATTCGAAATTGAGACGTGAGTGTTCTCGGTAGACTTGAGTATAAGATTTTGAGCAGGTTAACTGATGGATGAGACATTTATTTGATTTTTAGTAGGTGGTACATTTCAAATCAGATCGTCACAGAATTTTAGAGACTATTAAGTCTATATTGATTAATAATAAGCGCTTTCTTATTATATTCTGTTTATTTTTGAATATGGTGGATACGATATGTATGTGTAGTTGATGATGAAACCCATGTGTTGGCTTATTTTATTTTGATATTCATTGTGGGTTTTTCTTGACAGCAGTGGAAATATCAGATGTTGAAATAATCTATAGGACAATTTATTATTGCTGGATCGACAGTTTATTTCTCGATTATTTTTTGGATCTGTAAGGTATAGTAACATAATTTAAATCATGGTTTTGTTTGGTGTTTGGTGTACACTATAATTTAAATGCATGTGGATTGATATACTAGTGGTGTTATGTGGTTTACAGGTAGTTCAGTGGTGACATATACAAAAAGATTTTTTGTTAAGGATATGGACTATATATTTTATTTGTTTTACATGAGAGGTTTGTCCTTTTCCTTTTGTAGACATTTTACACTTTTTGCTCTTTGGGGTGCATAATACACTTTTAGATAATGAATTTCTCCCTTATGGGTTATGCATGCACACTTTGGGTGCACGTATATGTTATTTGACAATTGAGCATATTGGCCATTACTCATGTGTGTTATCTATGATTTTTTAGCCCTGAAGAAGTCGTTTAGGGATGTTATTCACTCCCAAAGACGAAACACGTGTTGGCTTGAACATCTTGTAACCCGAATGTGGCTTGAATTTGGACATATGAACAATTTGGATCAAAGATTGCTCAACAATTAAACATTTTTCATCAAATACCGTGGACTAATTGCTTTAATAAGCGTAACCGAAAGTTGGTTATATCCGTTATCTGAATAATTATGGACTACTATTGCTACAGTTTTCTTCCCGCTTTTCCCGTTGTTCTATATTCATAATATTGTTTTGGGTCACTCTATTACATTTATGTACTTGAGGAGATTTTGATGGATATTTTTACATTACGAGTTGTTTAAATATTTGTTATCAGTGTTTTTCTAGGGGTCACCCCATTGTGCAATATATTATTAGTGTGAGGTTTAGGACCTCTGAGGGTTGGGTGTTTCCCTTGTGGGGTTTCCCCAATATTTATACTGACAGACTAGTACTTTGAGCGCCATTTCCTCATACTACACCCTGTTTTCAGTATTGTTTGCATTAGAGGAGGCTGCACAGGTACTATTGAACAATTTTACTTCATTATGGATAGAAATAAGGCAGCAGAGGAACTATTCAGTAATTTAGCAAAGGGAGGTATGCTTGTTAATAAATCGGGGGGCACTATACCAAAGGAAGGCCTCAGGAGCAAATTTATTAAATTAAAGAGAATCAAGAAAAATGAATTATCTAAATGGTGGGATGGAATAACGTTAAAACAATATAAGAAACTTAATCGTATTCCTCGAGGCCTAAGGTCTCAAATATTTCCCACATATGATGATCTGGATGAAGATTTATTGGTATTATGGGAAGAGGAACTCACAGCGAGTTCAATGAAACTCATGGATATATTGATTATTAACTCAGAGAGAAAGGTGAGTCAATTACAAATTGAAATTAGTACTCTAGAACAGGAAATTACATCTTTGGATCTTAGAGAAGCTACCGAGAAAAATTACAAAATTTTGGAAGATATCTTACTTAAACATCAAGAGGAAATAATGCAAAGAAAAGCGCGCAAATTAAAGCGGGACGAGAGAGATTATTTATCAGGTAGAATTTTTACTTTTGCTTCTAAATATGATCATCTGTTTCACACAATGGGGCCCCTTCGGGGCTCAGGAATATCAAAGTCTTCTGACTCATCGTCAGTTAGCACCTCGGTAACTAGTGACAGTGATGTAGAGTGTGGAGCTGGGACTTTGGCTCACACTACCTCAAGTGGCAATAATTTTTTAGTGGAACTAATGAGGATGAGACGAGGCAGAAATGCTCTAAACCAAGAGGTGGGACAACCAAAAAGACTAGGAGAGGCAGTAGAGGAAAGGGGCAATATGACAAAGGAGTTGGAAGGCGTCAAGACGAGATCTCGAGACAGGAAAATGTGAACTCTGAAAATACATCACTAATTAATATAGTGAATTTATCTAGTCTGGAGTTAACGACAGGGATCAAAAACCTTTTATCAAAAGGTCTGAGTTACTGTCCTACAAATTTTGGTGACCCTTGTAGATCCAAAATTGATTTATTTAAATTTGTACGTAAACTCAAACTTAAACAACATTTTCATAATAACCCAGGCAGGTTGACGCACTCTGAGACAATTGAATCCTCCTCCAGTAATCTGTCTATTGAGGATATTCATGATACAGCAGTTTTATTATCTTTAGTCGAACGAGATGAAGACCCTGATATTACTGCGAGAATTTTACATGATCTTGATATTGTTTCGGATAAAAGTATATCTAGTGGTCTCAAATTAAAATCTAGGTGGACTCCTAGATCTCTAGCTTCCAATTCTCTAGACAAATTTTTTGATGCAGTGTGTCAGGATTATGACAAATATTTAATCAAGAATAAATCTCGACAGATATCCAGTAATTTAAAGATTGAAGAACTCACTGCTTTACAAGAATTGAGACAGAATAAAAATATTATCATTAGACCTGCGGATAAAGGTGGAAATGTGGTCATTATGAATAAGGTGGATTATGACAACGAAATTGTATCACAGCTTAGTGATGTGTCCTGTTATGAGAAATTACCACATAATCCCATTTTT
Organism: Pleurodeles waltl; assembly: GCF_031143425.1. Taxonomy (NCBI): domain Eukaryota; kingdom Metazoa; phylum Chordata; class Amphibia; order Caudata; family Salamandridae; genus Pleurodeles; species Pleurodeles waltl. The sequence continues at coordinate 621,385,086 of NC_090444.1, read as the reverse complement.
ATGCTTATGTGTACTATTAACAGAAATCTATTGGAGTGGCAACATAAGGGATTACTTAATAAAGATGAATACTTATACTTGAAGGTACATCACCCTCGGTATCCATGTTTGTACACTCTACCTAAAATACATAAGTGTTCACCATTTCCACCAGGAAGACCTATAATATCGGGTATATTGGGCCCGACAGAAAAACTTTCGGAGTATGTTGATTGCTTTTTGCAGCCATTGGTACATAATCTCCCTTCGTTTATTCGGGACACCACACACATTCTTAGTATCCTAAGTGATGTGGAGTGGGACAGTAATATGCTTCTGGTGACCTTAGATGTTGTATCACTTTATACATGTATTAATCATGACTTAGGTTTGGAAGCTTTAAAATATTTTTTGAACAGAAGACCTGCGGATCTATGGGAACATACTAAAATGTTATTAGACATGATCAACGTGATCACTAAAAATAATTTTTTCCTATTTAATAACATTTGGTATCGACAGAATCAAGGTGTAGCCATGGGCTCGAAGTTCTCTCCATCATATGCTAACTTATTTATGGGGTGGTTTGAACAGTCATGGATTTGGGGTCCTGGTGCTGCAGCTTGGCAGACGTTTATTTTATTTTGGGGACGCTACATAGACGATTGTTTTATGATTTGGACTGGAGGCAAAGAAAAACTTGTAGAATTTTGCAATTTTCTGAACTCTAATCACATGAATGTTAGATTTACTTATCAATTTAGTGATGAAAAGATTGAGTTTTTAGATGTAGAACTTTTTATTATGGAACATAAAATTCATAGTAGACTCTTTCGTAAAACAACTGCTTGTAACTCCATCCTTCATGCAACCAGTTCTCATCCCAAACATCAGATTGCAGCAATTCCTTTTGGTGAATTTTTAAGAGCTCGACGCAACTGTAGTCTAGATAATGAATTTATTGCTCAACTTAACGACATGGAGAGGAGGTTCACAATGCGTGGCTATTCGAATAAAATTATTAAGAAGGCTCGACATAGAGCACAGCACTTAGATAGAAATACAACATTAGAACTTATAGAACGTAATAAGTCTAAAGAGGCACGTGATACAGTTAGGTTTATCACTGAATATACTGATGCATCCCTTATTTTACAAAAATTTATGTTCAAACATTGGAAAGTACTTTCACAGGACCCAATATTTAAGGATATTGCATTAGGGCCAATCAAGACATCCTTTCGTAGGGGTAAAACGTTGAGAAATCTTTTAAGTCCCAGCTTCACGACTATCCCTCCTAAAATAACTTGGTTATCTCAAAAAGAAGTTGGTTTCTACAGATGTGGCGCATGTGGAGTGTGTCGCTGGGCCTGTCATAAGTTAAAAGAATACCATCATGAGGACAAATCATATTTAATATGTTCTACTATGGATTGCAATTCCAATTATGTTGTGTATATAATACGATGTAAGTGTTCAAAAATCTAAGTGGGCAGCACCATACGACCACTTAAAATTAGAATAAGCGAACACATGCGGGCACTTAAAAATGAGGATATGAGATATCCCCTGGTGACCCATATGGTCTCATGTTCTACACAAGTAGTTCAAAAGAGGTTTACATTTTTTGGTCTGGAACACATTGTACGTAACCCAAGAGGTGGCAATAGAGAGTTATATTTACGCCAACAGGAGGCATTATGGATAATGAGACTGAGGACTGTTGAAACTGGTCTTAATACTGATAGAGAACTAGAGTTCTTTTTGGGTGATTAATCATTAAATTTTTGACTGTTTGTATATTAATTTATATGTAATATTCTATGTACTATATAATATTTCTACTTGTTAACATTATCAAATGTATATGAGTGCTGAGCCAAAATTCTCATTTGTCTATTCTTTTAATAATAGTGGGGTTACTATTATTGATTTGTTCTTATATTTTTATTTTATTTTCTTTGGTTCCTCATAGTAATCACATATTATCTATTGTTGTTAATTAACGTGTGTTGCTATATATATGTAGTCGTTATAAAAAGTTAATATGGTGATTTCTCGAAATATGATATAGTGAATTTTTCCCCTTTTTTTACATTATTCTTTTTTCTTAAGTACTATATAAGGGTTGCATTTATGTATCTATATTATCGGTAGTCATTTATTAATAGTGGAATGTAGGCATTGTGAAGTGTGTGAAATCGGATCGTTTACGTGATTAGTCCGATTTCCATGCCTATTCCCTTTCTTCTGAAATGGTGTATCACCAACCCTGAAGTGTATTTAACTTCCGGGTCGATACGCGCCGCGTCAGCGTACTCGCTAGACGTACATGAAACAGGAGACGGAAGATGCCGGTGATTCTTTTTGTATACTGACAATTCGAAATTGAGACGTGAGTGTTCTCGGTAGACTTGAGTATAAGATTTTGAGCAGGTTAACTGATGGATGAGACATTTATTTGATTTTTAGTAGGTGGTACATTTCAAATCAGATCGTCACAGAATTTTAGAGACTATTAAGTCTATATTGATTAATAATAAGCGCTTTCTTAATATATTCTGTTTATTTTTGAATATGGTGGATACGATATGTATGTGTAGTTGATGATGAAACCCATGTGTTGGCTTATTTTATTTTGATATTCATTGTGGGTTTTTCTTGACAGCAGTGGAAATATCAGATGTTGAAATAATCTATAGGACAATTTATTATTGCTGGATCGACAGTTTATTTCTCGATTATTTTTTGGATCTGTAAGGTATAGTAACATAATTTAAATCATGGTTTTGTTTGGTGTTTGGTGTACACTATAATTTAAATGCATGTGGATTGATATACTAGTGGTGTTATGTGGTTTACAGGTAGTTCAGTGGTGACATATACAAAAAGATTTTTTGTTAAGGATATGGACTATATATTTTATTTGTTTTACATGAGAGGTTTGTCCTTTTCCTTTTGTAGACATTTTACACTTTTTGCTCTTTGGGGTGCATAATACACTTTTAGATAATGAATTTCTCCCTTATGGGTTATGCATGCACACTTTGGGTGCACGTATATGTTATTTGACAATTGAGCATATTGGCCATTACTCATGTGTGTTATCTATGATTTTTTAGCCCTGAAGAAGTCGTTTAGGGATGTTATTCACTCCCAAAGACGAAACACGTGTTGGCTTGAACATCTTGTAACCCGAATGTGGCTTGAATTTGGACATATGAACAATTTGGATCAAAGATTGCTCAACAATTAAACATTTTTCATCAAATACCGTGGACTAATTGCTTTAATAAGCGTAACCGAAAGTTGGTTATATCCGTTATCTGAATAATTATGGACTACTATTGCTACAGTTTTCTTCCCGCTTTTCCCGTTGTTCTATATTCATAATATTGTTTTGGGTCACTCTATTACATTTATGTACTTGAGGAGATTTTGATGGATATTTTTACATTACGAGTTGTTTAAATATTTGTTATCAGTGTTTTTCTAGGGGTCACCCCATTGTGCAATATATTATTAGTGTGAGGTTTAGGACCTCTGAGGGTTGGGTGTTTCCCTTGTGGGGTTTCCCCAATATTTATACTGACAGACTAGTACTTTGAGCGCCATTTCCTCATACTACACCCTGTTTTCAGTATCCTGTGTGACTTGCTCACTGTGGTAAAGTTATGTTCTTATGTTGTAACATTTGCCTGTCTTCCTGGGATAATATGTACCCAGGAACAATAGTCTTCAGTGCTCATATAACCTGCAACAATTGTATTTTACTGTGGGAACTGGTAACTGCAGTGAGAGAAGATGAGCCAATCATGAATGGAGAAAATGAAGAGAAGATACTTCTGAGAACGTGGAATAATTTCAATTGGTCCTGACCTAAACCACCCCATAGACTGACCAATAGAAGCTTAGCTGGTTGCTTTCTAGGGACCTAATATAGCAAACGTAGGTGCTGTAAGGGAAGATTTTCCTTTTGTAAGCTGGTGAAATGATGATCCTGTTTGCCTTAGCTTTTTCTCTATGATTCTGTCGGTTCAGATGCAATAAGGCCAAACTATACTGAACGATTCCCTATTATGTCATCGTCCAATAAAGAAGACTAGAAAATGCTCCACTGATAAAGACATCACTGCTTGCTGATCCATTAGGAGAGGTATAATCAAATATGCATTTGTCTTTCTTGTAGATTTTTACGTTTTCTCTTTTAGAAACCCAACCGCTATTTTTGGTTACACCATAGTCAGATGTTTTCCAAATTAATGTTTGTCTCCTTTTCTTTTTGCATGAAGTCCAAACATGCTCATCAAATTAGAGTAATAGTTAAGGATGTCAAATTCTAAATTTGACTGTTTCATATATTTGATGGTAAACAATTCATCTATGATAGTTAAATGTATTCCATTTCTATCATTCATCTACTATTGTTATTATTCTGCATGTGGTTCTTGAATGTTTAATGATAAATATTCTGTCTAGGTTAAGATTCTTTTGAAAGTTCAATGAGCCGGTGTTATTCTTGTATTTTTATCATTTGGTCTTGGGTTTGATTTACGTGATTATAGCATGAAGTCCAAACATGCTCATCAAATTAGAGTAATAGTTAAGGATGTCAAATTCTAAATTTGACTGTTTCATATATTTGATGGTAAACAATTCATCTATGATAGCTAAATGTATTCCATTTCTATCATTCATCTACTATTGTTTGGTCTTGGGTTTGATTTACGTGATAATAGCATTGTCAATCTAAAGGCAATAAGGGGGTTATTCTAACTTTGGAGGAGGTGTTAATCCGTCCCAAAAGTGACGGAAAAGTGACCGATTTACCACCAGCCGTATTACGAGTCCATTATATCCTATGGAACTCGTAATACGGCTGGTGGTATATCCGTCACTTTACCGTCACTTTTGGGACGGATTAACACTCCTCCAAAGTTAGAATAACCCCCTAAATGTTTGAACTTTACTAAGTTGGTGTGGTGATTCATGGCCACATAGGTCATGGTGTGTATAAACTACTGTCTCCAAATTGAAAATGATGTTTATTGATTTGATATTGTTAATGTTGATGGCTAGGACGTTATCACACTCCTATCCGGGTCCAAAGATTTGTATCGACCTCTAAGAGTAACAGATACTTACCCTATATGTGTCACCTTATAAATAAATTATCAAACTGCAGATGATGGTTTCATCTCATTCGGAAGGGATTGTCCTGTTTTTATTAGTTATATGCCATTTAGAAATAATTGGGAGATTTGGTTTTACCAGTGGTTGTTGAAAATTTGAAATTTTGAAATTTGGCTTTGCCAATGCTTGTTTGAGTTCTATTTGTTTTTTGCAATGCTAGTTTGGAGATTTTCCCAGTGTTCCTAGTGTAATTTGTGTTTGGGATAGAGTTTGCTCTTGCAGTGCTTTAGCAAATCGCCAGTGAATTGTGATGTTTGAGAGAAGTAGGGAGTTTGTGTCCTCCAATGTAGTCTGTTAGGGAGAGTGTATACTCCAAAGGGTGTATGTAGGGTAGTCATCGTACTTCAATTGGGTGTGGCAGTTTGTGCTAAAAATATTTTCCACGTAGTTCGTATGCGGACCCTGTGTGCTCTAAGACTCCAGAATATTATACAAGTGTAGGAGACACCTGGGCCCAGATTTATACTCTGTCTGCACCGGATTAGCATCATTTTTTTCACCTAATTTGGTGCAAAACTGACTCCATATTTATACTATGGCGCTAGACCCGTCTAGCGTAAAATGTATGGAGTTCAAGTCAATTTATGGACATGGAAACCTACTTTGCATCAATGAGATGCAAAGTAGGCGTTCCCCTACAAAAAAATGACTCTATGGCCCTAACACCATATTTATACTCCGGTGCAAAAATGGTGCACGGGAGGGAGGCAGGCCTAAATAATGGTGCAAAGCTTGCTTAGCGCCATTATTTAACGCCTGGGTCAGGGCAGGTGTTAGGGGGCCTGTGGGCTCATTTCCATGGTGGTACACTAGGGAATAAGCCCACAGGTGCGCTCCCCAGGCACCAGGGACACCCCAACCCACTCCAGAGGGACTGCGGAGGATGGGGGACCCCATCTCAGGTAAGTACAGGTAAGTACAGGTAAGTACAGGTTAGTATTGAATTTTATTTTTTAAAGTGCCAGGGGGGCCCTGAAATGGGCCCCATACGTGGCACAGGGTGCAATGCCCATGCCTAGGGGACCCTTGTCCCCTGTGCTGGCCATTGGGGTGGTGGGCATGACTCCTGCCTTTCCTAAGGCAGGAGTCATGTCTCATGGTAGGATTAGCCCCATAAAATGACGCTAATCTGGTTAGAGTAATTATTTTTTTTTACTCTAACCAGCGTCGTGTACTTTTTTGGTGCTAAATCCCCATCTCCCATACCGCCACCCCCACCCGGCTAGCGTCAATTTTTTTTACACTACCCTTTGCGCTGGTTAGTGTCATTCTTTAAATATGACGCCCGGCCGGCATCTAGGAATGACGGTAGCCGGCGCTATACTTTTTGCCACAAACCTGCGCTAAAGCTGGTTTGCGGCAAAAAGTATAAATCAGGGCCTTGGTTGTTGTTGTTGTAACTTGTCTGTTTAGTTGGTCAATCGGATGTGGTTGACAAATAGTATTCCTAAAGTAAGTTTCAAAAAGAGCGTTAGTTTGACATATATTGGTGATTCCTGCGTGCACCAGGAGTATCAAGTATTGGTCAAGAGCGAAATTTGCTGGTCGAATATTACTTGCGAATCAGAAAAAGCAAAGATCGAATGAGTAGTTGTCAGAGCTAAAAGCCACAATCAAAATATTTGTGAAGCTTCCAAAAGTGATTGTGTTCCATACCTGTAGTAAGCAAGCAGACAAGGTGGTGTGTTGATTTTTCTCCAGTGCTTTTAGTTTTGTGTGAATTGAATTTGGAGACGAGTCGGCAAGATTTTGTCAGGTGCTGTGTGTGTGAGTGTGACTTCACTAGGTCCACGCTGGGATTGATCAATTGGTGAGAAGGAGTCGCAAACGGATTGGTGGACAACATTGGTGGTTGAGAGACGCAAGCGACAAGAATTTTGGGATTGAATTACTTCCTGTTTTGAATTTAAATTGTAGTTTTAAGCCAGATTAAAGTAAAAATGAAAAATGTCAAAGCATTAAAAGAGTGCGCTTAAGGGGGATTCTTTTATTCTAGTTAAAGTAGGAGAAATTGCCCCTGCCAGAAAGAACAACTGCATGCATTGTAATTGAAGTGAAAGGCACCGCAGCATGTATTTGGTTAAAACAATGGTGCAAAATTACAGAGAAGGAAGGGAACTTTTCAATTTAGAATTTTAGAGAATTTGAGGAGAGTGCTATATTAATTAAAACCTCCTCCAAGACCAGTATAATTTGAAGCTTTAGCTATTTGGGAGTTAGTTGCCAGACAAATTGAGAAATTAAAATTTGAGAGAAGAATGAGAAAAGTTGATAAGATTTTATTGGAGACAAGGTGGGACAATGAGCACAAATTTTGGAGAACTGAAACTTTACAGGGAATTAAAATGTTTCCTGCAATTACACGAGAGAAAGAGAACAGTGTCAGACAAAAGACAAAGAAAAAGAATAAGAACTCTTCTAAAGAAGATGAGTCGAACTCAGATAAAGCTAGGAAATCGTTGGCTTATGATAATGACTCAGATGACGATGAATTTATAATGCAGTTACTGAGAAGTGGTCCTCCACTGTATGCAGCACAAGAGACAAGTCCAGGTACTAGTACTGGTTCAAGTGATCCAGTACCAGTTGTAGTAACACAGAGTCAAGTACAGGTTACAAATAATATTCCTACAATCACAGTTACCCTCATACCTATGACTCAACTTGAGCTACCTGTAGTCTATCCTACAATTCCTGTTGTATGTTCTGCACTGAGCATGACAGTGCCAGTGGTGCAATCATCACAGATACCACAGATTTATCAGAAACCAGTGATGGTTCAGGTGAAGTATTCACCTAGTTCAACAGCTCCAGTGCAAGTTCAGACTATGCCGAGGTATACACCTGTGACAATATCACAGTCAAATTCTTCAATGCTGTCAGGTCAGAGTTCTGGAGTCAATTACTTGAGAAGTCAGAATGTTCAATAAAGTCCAGAAGCACTAACAGTACCTGTTACCATTGGCCCTGTTGTACCATTGTTTCCCCAGGGAAATAATGAGAGTAATGTACAGAATATTTGTAACTCAAATGCAGAAATAGAGAGACTCAGGGCCATATTTATACTTTTCGACGCACAACTGCGCCAACGCAGTTGTGCGTCAAAAAATTTAACGCCGGCTAACGCCATTCTGAAGCGCCATATTTATTCAATGACGTTAGCTGGCGTAGGGGAAAATGGAGTTTGGGCGTCAAAAAATGGGGCAAGTCAGGCTGAGGCAAATTTTTCGCCTCAACCCGATTTGCGCCATTTTTCTTCACTCCCAACCCCCATTGAATTGACTCCTGTCTTAGCAAAGACAGGAGTCATGCCCCCTTGCCCATTGGCCATGCCCAGGGGGACTTATGTCCCCTGGGCATGGTCATTGGGCATAGTGGCATGTAGGAGGGCACAAATCAGGCCCCCCTATGCCACAAAAAAAAAATAATAATAATTACTTACCTGAACTTACCTTAAGTTCCCTGGGATGGGTCCCTCCATCCTTGGGCGTCCTCCTGGGGTGGGCAAGGGTGGCAGGGGGTGTCCCTGGGGGCATGGGAGGGCACCTCTGGGCTCCTTCCGAGCCCACAGGTCCCTTAACGCCTGCCCTGGGCAGGCGTTAAAAAATGACGCTAACGAGGGTAGACGTCATTTTTTTTGACCCACCCACTCCCGGGCGTCATTTTTGCCCGTGAGTATTAATACGACGCACATGCCTCGGAGTCATTTTTTAGTAGGGAACGCCTCCCTTGCATATCATTAACGCAAGGAAAGTGTCCACGCTAAAAAATGACGCAAACTCAAAAGATCTTTGGCGCTCGACGCGTCTAACGCCAAAGTATAAATATGGAGTTAGTTTTGCGTCGTATTTGCGTAAAAAAAAACGACGCAAATCCGGCGCAAACAAAGTATAAATATGCCCCTCAATGTTACTGCCGGAGTCATGTCTTCAATGATTCAGACTTTTGACAAGATACGTCCACTGATTGACTTTAATTATCCTAGGACTTTACAGAATTTGAGAAAGTCAGATTTGAACTCAAATTTGTTTTTGATGACTCCTGAGATTCCATGTATTACTCCACAGAGTGTGCCTAATGTAAATAATAATGTTTTATTACAAGGATTGACAGCACAACAGTTAACAGACTGGTTGAAAAAACTGAGTGGAGCAAAAAGAAATGCTGAAGAAGGAAATTCATTGAACCTGGCAAGACTTAAATTAGAATTAAATGAAATTATTGAGGGAACACTTGAGTTAAATAGAATTGACTCATATAATAAAGATGAGTTATGTTTCATGTGTAAAATTGTTACAAACAGAGCAGGATTTGTACACCAGAAATTAGCAGAACTTGCAGAGAAATATAAAGTAGAATTTGAGACATCAAAGCCACTGAAAAGAAGTTACAGATTAGAGTTTGATTCAAAAGATATTGAGAACATAAGAATACCAGGGATGAACATTCATATTAAAGAATTAATCCAGAATATTCAAACATGGGGAACATTAGACAAATGGGAAGGCAGATGGGTAAAGAAAAGAGATCAGAAGAAAAAGGAGTCTACAAATGCTATTTTGCAGCAGACTGATAATCCAGTAAAGATATTACTGGTGAGAGAAATTCCTGGAGGGAATTATGTACATGTACCTTGGAGCAGGAGATATATTTTGTCATTTACAAATGACGACCCAAGACTGAGAGAGAAGCCAGTGGAATGGTACCAGCAAACAGATAGATTTGTGAAGATCGCAAAATTCCTGTGGGAGGCTTTAAATACCTTGGTAGAAATAGTGGTTTCAGCTGATTTGTGGGTGGAATGCAAGGGGAGTGCTGACTGTCCAACAAGAGAGCCTCCACGAGATCCAGTTATAGGAGTACCATCTCCTGATGTAATGAAGTACTATTACAAAGTGTTTGAATTTTTTAAAACGAGAATTTAACCTAAAAGTATTGATTGGTAAAGAATCAATAGTACAGCACAGGAAACAAAAGAGTCAATACATGATTATTATGAGAGATTGTTGCAAGCATTTAAACATTACAGTGGTACAAAAACAATTGAGCCCAAAAACATGATTCATTTTGTGTTTAGATTTGTTGGATGGTTGAGACCTGAAATTAGCCAGATGCATAAGAGTCATTTGATTTGTTGGCAAGCAAAACCGGTTGATGAAGTATTACAGTTTGCGTAATACTGTAGTGATGAGTTTAAAATTAAGCAGAAGAAATTGAAGGAAAAAGCGATGGTGATGCACACTAAAGCGACACAATCAGGAATGCAGGGATTTTTTCTGAAACAGGGAAACATGCAGGTGATTCAAAATCAGAGTCAGGCAAGATGTAGAGGTCATGGTGGAAATGGAAATGGAAACCGTGGCATCAATTTGAATACTATTGTCAATCTAGGTGATATGCAGACAATGAAAAGGATGTTAACTTGTCATGCTTGCGGAAGCCTCGGTCATTGGAAATAGGAGTGTCGAACGATTGTACAGGAAGGTGTTGTCACGCAGATGAATGGAAAAAATATTTTTCCAAATTTGGGAGGACCGAGAATAAGGGGTCCTAATTTAAATGTCCAGAATTCAAACAATCAGATGCAGACTCCTCAGCACAAGTAAAGTTGTCAACCGATGCAACAGATACAGGTGCCAAGATTTGAGGTACCACAGTCGCAGCAAATACAGCCCCAAATACTAATGATACCAAAGCAACAAATGCAGGTACCTCAAGCTCCAATTGTACAGCAGCAGATGATGCTTCTTCAGCAGAACACAGATCAAAAGTTAAATCTAAGTAATCAGACAATACAACAATTTACACTTCATAGTGAGGATGAATCAAATGATGAAGTGATGAGTGAGAGTTCGAATGAAGAAGGATGTGTATTAGCAGCTTCATTAGAAGTGGATCAAAAGGGTCCTTATGTAAATGAAAAAGTAATGGATTGTCAGGTTTCAATCCAAGTTGATAAAGGAGCTATTCGGTTTACAGTAAGAACTGCAGAAGTTTCTAACGTGCCACTTTCTGGGAAAACAGTGCAAATTGTAGGAGTTGCAAATCAATTCCTGACAAAACAGATTACTAAACCGGCTCCTTTTAAAATGGGCAATTTTGAAGGTTTGCACAAATTTGTAGTCTGTGACTCAAGTCCATTTTCCTTACTGGGAAGAGATTTGTTGTGCAAAACAAAATGTTCCATTACTTGTACAAATGATGGAATTTCTAGGACGAATAGTGATGATGAGGATGATGGTGATTCAGTTAAATAGTAACTTCCACTCATTTGTTTCACTCCTGCATTACAGTACAAGATTTTCCAATGACTTACAGGGTATAGCTACATTAAAAGTTTGGGATTTTTCTGCAAAAGACATTGGTCAGGTCAGAGGAATTAAATTGGCTAAAGTCACAGTCAAACCTAATGCAATTTTTCCGCAAACTCCTCAGTACCATATGACACCAGATATAATTGAAGGACTTATTCCTGTAATTGCAGATTCTGTGAAGCAGGGAGTTCTGAAAGAAGTGGTGAGCAGCCCATGTAATTTTCCCATTACAGGTTTGTGAAAAACAAGTGGGAAATTTAGAGTTGTTCAAGATTTGAGGAAAATAATGACATAGTGGTCAAGTGTTGTCCAGTGATACAAAATCCAGCAGTGCCTCTTCATGAGGATAGTCAATTTCTTTTCTGTTTTAATTACTGCAATCGTGTATATGCTTGGTGTAGAATCCCATAAGGCATTTCAGAGTATCCGTCCATATTTAATCAGTTGTTGAAAAAGAATCTGGAACCATTGGAAATGCTTTTTAAATCAGCATTAGTTCAGCATATTGATGATCTTTTGGTTGCTCCAAAGACAAAGGAAGCATGCAAGATACTATTGCCTTGTTGAATCATTTGGGTTAAAATGGACATAAAGGCCCTCATTATGACACTGGTGGTAAATCCCACTTACTGCCACGCTGACGGCCGCCAATGTACCGCTGCAGTGGTGGATTTCCGTTCACCATATTATGACACACACACACCAATCTGACAGAAGACAGCCACATACACAAATCTGCCAGACCAAAGGTCAATGATAAACTGGCGGTCCCAAAACCCATACCGTTTGCCAACAAAGCAACGCCAATCTCATAAGAGCCATGAATCACCATGGCGGACATTCAACTGTGGTAAACCATTGGCGGTACATACCGCCGCGCTCAGAATGGTCTTCCACATACAAAACAACACTACAATGGCCAATACAAAAAATACACACCTGACACCCATACACACACCAAACCCACTCACCCACGGCACTATAAAACACACACCCACATCACTCACAACCCTTTACAAACAACAATTACTGGCAGGAGACTGAGAAGAAGAACAAGGAGACAGCTAGACACACACACCACATACACCCATACACCCCTCACGCACTCCACATCACACACCCCACCACATTACCAAACACACCCTCACCAACATACATCACACAACACCCATGGCACCGCAAAGGCACCCCCGTTTCACTGAGGAGGAGTTAAATGTCATGGTGGAGGAAATTGTCAGGGTAGAGGCACAGCTCTTTGGAGCAGAGGTACAGCAGATATCTATAGCAAGGAAAATGGAGCTATGGCGGAGAATCATGGACATGGTCAACACGGTGGGACAGCACCCAAGAACAAGGGACGACATCAGGAAGAGGTGGAACGACCTACGGGGGAGGGTATGTTCAATTGCAGCAAGGCACTAGCTCGACATAAAGAGGACTGGCGGGGGACCCTCACCTCCTCTCCCACCGCTTACAGCATGGGAGGAGCAGGTACTGGCAATACTGCATCCTGAGGGACTCACTGGAGTAGCCAGAGGACTGGACACTGGTAAGTCAACATTTAACACTTATCACCCCCATATCTATCTCCATGCCATCACACCCCCTCCCTCCCATCACTCCACTCCATCCCACACACTGCACCTACACATATGACTAACCTCAATGTTCAGCCCTGCATGCCATAACCAATGCATGGACAGCCCTCCCAGCACTGCATGGACACCCATCACTAAAGCATGTACAGCATAGGGAAACTAACAATCCCCCTATACATCACCATACACAAGCAAAAGCTGGCATGGCAACACCAACCATAGACGGGAAGCTACGGAAGTACAAATGTCATACACTTGAAGCATAATACATCACTTGCATCCCCACAGGTAACCCAGCCAATGTCAGTGGAGAGGAGGTGCCACCACTATCCAGTCCCCCAAAGGAAGAGGCCCCCAGTGATGACAGTAACTCTGGACTTCAGGATCTGGAGGACCTACCTGGCCCATCAGGGACCACTGGTCAGCCGGTTACCCAAGCCCACTCACAGACCACTACAGAGCCTCCCCCATCAGGAACCAACACCACAGCACCCACCCAGCATACCCACACCTCTGTCCCCAGGACACATCAATCAGCAGTGTTCTCACCTGTACAGGGACCCCAGGTCACACCTCATACCCAAGAAAATCAGGGACCTGGGGACAGTGGCAGTGGGCACACTGTTCAGGGGACAGAGGCACAAGCCAACAGGGACACTGGGAGGACTGTGGTGCACCAGGGGGAGGACAGGTGCAGGGAACCAACTCTCCAGGAGGCACTCATTGAGATCCTGGGACCCTACCAACATTCCCAGGACACGATGAGCCAGATCCCTGACAACGTGCAGGAGAACAGGGGGCTGCAGGAGGGACAGTATCAGGGTATCAGGGAGGACTTTCAGGCCATTAACAACACCCTGATCTCCATTGCAGGGGTGCTGGCAGACATGGCCAACATCATGAGGGAGGCAACAGCACACCAGTGGGCCCCTACCACTACCCAGCCAACTGAACAGCCCTCCACTTCCTCTGCCGCTAGTGGCCAGGAGGCCCCGCCACAGGGCCCACAGGCCACCAGCACCCCTCCCCCTTCAGAAGGTGAACCACCAGGCAAACATTCCCTGCGACCCAGACAGAAGCCAAAGACACTTGCCAGGACCACCTCCAGGAAATGAGACTCTTCTGATTGTCCTCCTTGTGTCCCACTCTGTCACCTTGTCCACCTTGAACTGCCATTGCTCCCCTTCTTACGTCCCCTTAGACACTGCACCTGTGCTACAAACAGGCCGGAACAATACCCTAGACCTTTTTAGCACCACAATAAACACTCTTGGATAAAACTCGACTACTAGTATTTCATGTATTACAAATTTGTATTGATTGAAACATCTACATCCATTGCACATTAACTGTACATAGGGAGAGCATAGAATGAATGACCTGTTGCTGGCTGTTGCGATCACATCATGACATTGTTGTCATATCACCAACATCTGTAAAATGATAATCCATAGGTGACAGTAAGTAGAGGAAACAAGTGGGTAATGCCAGTATGCCAATGCCACACAGAATACATCAATAATCAAAGAAATGTGAAGCTGCACTGTCTCACCTGCGTGTCATTGGAAGTACTGACGGATCACTAATGTTCTGTTGTCCACATCCTCATCCTCTGCCTCCTCATCCTCACTGTCCTCAGGATCCATTGCTGCCACAGGGGCATCTCCAGTGTCCTCCTCCTGCAGAAAAGTGTCATGCCGTTGGAGGACCAGGTTGTGCAAATGCAACATGCCACTACTATCTGGTCGACCTTCTCAGATGAGTAGCAGAGGGATCCACCTGCCAGATGGAGGCATCTGAGCATGGCCTTCAGGAGCCCGAAGGTCCTCTCAATTATCCTTCTGGATGTGCCTCATTATAACATTATTCCGCCCTTGTCCTGGCGTTCCTAACAGGGGTCAGCAGCTACGATAGGTTTGGGTAGCCAGAGTCACCTGCAAATATTGAGGGACAACATTTAGCCACACACTGTCCTATTTCGCTAACAGCAGAGGCGTACACCAACATACAATGGGTGGGGACCAAGGCTCACCTATAAGCCACACCCTGTGCCTCTGTAATTGGGCCACCACATTTGGGATGCTGCTATTCCTCAGGACAAAGGCATCATGCACCAACCTTGAATATTTAGCATTGATGTTGGAAATGTACTGGTCCGCCAGGCACACCATCTGCACATTCATGGAGTGGAAACTCTTAAGATTCCTGTACACCTGTTCATTCTTCCGGGGGGGTAAACAAACGCAATATGTGTACCATCAATCGCCCCAATAAAAGTGGGGATATGTCCCATTGCATAAAATCTGGCCTTCACAGTAGCCAAATCTTCCACCTGGGGGAAAGCAATGTAGCTGCACATGTGTTTTACCAGGGCGGAAAAGACTCTTGCCAGCACGATTGAGAACATTGGCTATGACATTCCTACTGCCAAGCCCACTGTCACTTGGAAAGAACCTGTTGCCAGGAAATGGAGCACTGATAGAACCTGTACAAGATGGGGTATCCCAATCGGATGACGGATAGCTGAGATCAGGTCATGCTCTAACTGGGCACACAGCTCTGTGATTGTGGCCCTGTCCAGTCTGTAAGTGAGTATTATGTGCCTATCCTCCAGTGTAGCTAAGTCCACCAGGGATCTGTACACGGGGGTATGTCTCCATCTCCCATTCATCTGCAGCAGTAGAAATTTAAGGGACACAAGAGTGAGAAGACTGTCACATTTTGAACAATTATAGCACAACAGCAGGCCACATCGTACAAACATGTTTTGGGACAGTGTAATTTAAAAGTATGTGCCTATTTATGCTGTGACGCGAAAATTATCAATAGGCCTGTTCACCCCCCCTGAATTGGTGACCGCCTGTCCTGTATGGCGAGACAGGTGGAAGTGAGGTAATTCCGCCGATGTTGTGCGCCGTGGCGGCAGGCGGTCGTGAACTGCCTTGCAATTCCTCATTGGATTATATTGGGCCCTATCGGGTACAGTGGCCAATGGGGATCTACGCCGGTGGTGACGGTGTATACCGCTACAGACTTGACTACTATTTTCTATCTCAATCCTCATTTGTTTCCTGAACTTCCACAGGAGAAGACCTACACTGCATGTGCTGCAGTGACCTGTGTCTGGAACCTACTCTGGCACGTGTGACTGGGAAAACGGACCGAGCCTTCACTTTGGAGGAGTTGGAGCGACTGGTGGATGGGGTCCTACCCCAGTATGGACTGCGGTATGGTCCTCCAGACCAACAGGTGCGTACACTGTGGGCACAATGCATGTGGCATGAATGCATGGATATGTGTGTGAAGGCATCGTGTAAGGTTGGGCGGGGGTGGGATAATTGTCTGTTGGCGTTGTACCTGTTGTGAGCTGGCCTATGTGTGTTTGAATGGTGATGGGATTGGGTATGGTGGGCCATGTGTGTGACGAACTGGACTGTTTGTTTAATGGAGTTCTCGTGTATGTATCTCCTCTGCAGGTCAGTGCCCATCAAAAGAAGGGATTATGGCATGTCATAGCCAAGTACGTGTGGACTCTGGGAGTCTATGGAAGGTGGAGCACCCACTGTCGGAAACGGTGGGAGGACCGGAGACACTGGTCATGGAAGACTGCGGAGGCCCTGGTGGGGATGGCCTCCCAACGAAGAAGGGGTGCCCGTCAGACCCTGACCCCCATAATGGCCCGCATACTTGCGGTAGCCTACCCTGAGCTGGATGGGCACTTGAAAGAATCACAGCAGCCACAAGGGGTTAAGTACAGCGGGTATCATTACAACTTCTGGGTGGGGTGGTAGTATCTAGGTGGTGGTTGCGTGTTAGTGGGTGCCCTAGGGCCATGCCAGACATTGTAGCATAGGTCCTCTGAAGGAGGGTAATCGCTGCATGGCAAATACAGGTAACCTAGCTTGTTAGTATTCACTTCTAGGCAGGGCTGCGTGGGTCCCAGGTGTGCTGCAGTTGCCGGTGTGTGCTCCTCCTCATGCCTTGGTGACTAGCCATTTCACTGGTAGTGCAATGCATAGTGCGTAGGCCTGTTCCCTATGTGTGAGGGTGCTGTGTACGCCAATGGTGGTGTTGGTGCAGTCAATGACCCAGTGTATCCTTTGTCTCTCTCCCACCCTTTCTCGTTTTGTCATCCTGCCCATGTGTGCATTAGCATCATCTGGCGGAGGAGCAGAGTCACCGGCGACAGAGGGAGCTGCATCCCACAGGACCCTGGAGGCAGAGTCCACCAATGCCGAGGGAACAAGTGGGACGGGGGCGAGGAGAGCACCATGGCGGAGACTGGAGGGGACAACATAGACTCTGATACCTACTCCAATGGGAGCTCCCTGGTGGTGGCGGACACCTCTGTGACCACCCCAGCTGAAGGTACAGCGCCACCCCCATACCAGCACCGCCCTCCCAGTAGCCCCTCAGCGAGTTGCCCGTGCCCGCTCACCCAGGAGGGTGGTCATCTCCTTCGCCCCAGGCACCTCAGGCCCTGCCCCAGTGAGTCCTGCTGCGCTGAGTGAGGAGGCTATTGACCTCCTGAGATCCATCTCTGTAGGGCAGTCAACCATTGTGAATGCCATCCAGGGGCAGGCATACCAGATACAGCAATGCAATGCATTCCTGGAGGGCATTCATGGTGGTTTGGCAGCTCAACAGAGATCGATTCAGGCTCTGGCCTCCTCTTTGATGGCAGCCATTGTCCCTGTTTCTACCGTCCCCCCTCCAACTTCTACTTCCCAGTCCCAATCTCCTCAACCCCAACCCATCCCAAGCACACATACAGACGAGCATACACACAAGGCAACACACAAGAGTGGCACAGGCAAACACAAGCACCACACTTCATCCCACAGGCACTTACACAAACACCATACAGCTGCAGACATGACAACATCTGCAGCCTCCACTGTCTCCCCCTCCTCCTCCACCCCCCTCCCAGTCACATCCACACTCACACCTGCATGCACTACATCAACGTCCACTACCAGCATCACCACACCCAGCAGAACACACACCTCACTGACACCTCCACAACAGCCATGCACGAGTCCCCTGTGTCCTCTCCCACTGTGTCTGTCCCCCTCCTCCTAAAGGACCCCAATGCATGCAATCAGACATCCAACAGCCATCCACCTCACATCAGCATACCGCCCATGCACCAGCACCTAAATCCAGCAGACATACACCTCTAAAAACTACTCCCTTATCCTCCAATCCCATTACTCCTCCCTCCTCCTGGCCAAACGTCCCTAAAAAGCTTTTCCTTGCCCTGCTTGACCTCTTCCCTAGCCCTGCCCCCCGTCCTGCACGTATGGGCAGGGTTCCAAGGACACAGCCCGCACCTCAGCCAAACAGTCCACGGGGACAGTGGTGACACCACCTACACGTGCTGGTAAGGATGCCATACCTACAACACTGAAGGGGAAGGAGCAAACACCACCAGGGATGAAAGGAAAGACTCCTGCACCAGCTGTGAGGAACAGTAAGGGTCTGCACCAGCTGTGAGGAAGGGGAAGGAGCCTGCACCATCTGTGAGGAAGGGAAAGGAGCCAGCACCAGCTGTGGAGAAGGGGAAGGAGCCTGCACCACCAGGCAGAGAGGGGACGAGCCCATCCACCCCTGCCAGGAAGGGTAAGGGATCCCGATCCATGGACAGGAGGAGAAGAGGCACTCTACGCCAGCTGAAGCTGTCAGGCAAACACCGCCACCACCCCCAGCTGCCACAGGGCCCTCACCGCTAGCTGTGGATGTGCAGCCATCAGTGAGTGCAGGGGCTGCCCAGGAGCCACCTCCAACAAACACCACCATGCAGCTATCAGTGAGTGCAGGGACTGCCCAGGAACCTCTCCAAGAAACACCACCATGCAGTCATCGGTGAGTTCAGGGACTGCCCAGGAGCCTCCTCCAACCATTACCACAGTGCAGCCATCACTGTCGGCGGACGCCATGTAGTCCACCCTACAGGGCTACTGTGCAGGTTGCCCCCTCCAGAACCAGTGGGAAAGACACCCACTCCAGAGACTGTGACCTTGCACTCCTCAGGACAAAGCAATGGGCATGCTGTCCCCTCCAAAACCAGTGAGAAAGACACCCACTCCAGAGACTGTTGCCCTGCACTCCCCAGGACAAAGCAATGGGCATGTTGCCCCCTCCAGAAACAGTGGGCAAGACACCCACTTGAGAGACTGTGGCCTTGCACTCCCCAGGACAAAGCAATAGGCATGTTGCCCCCTCCAGAACCAGTGGGAAAGACACCCACTCCAGAGACTGTGGCCTTGCATTTCCCAGGACAAGGCAATGGGCATGTTGCCCCCTACAGAACCAGTGGGCTTGGTCCTGCATCTGGCTGAGGTGCCCACCCCCTCTTCCCCTGAGGTGCCTGCCTCTTGGCAAACTGATGCCCCTGCAGTGTACTATCTGGATGTAGTCAGGACTAGAGTTTGGCCTTAGACTGTGCCCTCTGGCCATGTGGGCCCTTTGAACTTTGGACTGGGCAGTGTCCCTTTGTGTACATGTGTATATATCTGTTTGATTGACAAACTGAATTATTCATTTTGATGTTGATCTAATTACATTCACTTTTGCAAATTCCTATTGGCCTTGCATTGTTCTGCCATTTTTCTGGGACAAATTGATTTCCGTGTGCAGCGGGTTGTGTGTATGGTGTGTGTGTGTGTGTCAGGTGTGTGTGGTGCGTGTGTGTGTCACTCTCGTGTTCCTCCCAACCTCCCTTGAGTGCTAGGCGGCTGTACTCACCGTCGTCGTCTTCGTCAGCGTTGGTGTTCCAGGTCGAGCATAACGTAGAAGATCATCGGGAAAACTTGCAGTTCAGGTTCCATGGCGGTGTGGTTCTTCCCTGTGTCTCCAATGGTCCTTTCACTTCTGAGCTCTGTTTGCGCCAGGCTTTGTTTGGCGTTGGTACCGCCCCGGAAAAGGTGGAGGTTTAGTGTGTCTTAATATGGTGGCTGGTACTTTGTCTTCCGCCTGGCTGTTGGGGGCTACCGGCGTGGTGGCTGTTGTTTCCGCTGTTGCGGTTGGTGTGGTACAATGGCTGTCTATGGGAGTTATCACCGCCATGTCATAATTTGGCGGAACTTACCGCCAGCCTGTTGGGGGTATTACCGCCACTTTCTCACCCACCACCAGGGTTATAATGAGGGCCAAGGTGTCCTTAGCAAAATTACAATATTGCCAGAAAGGAGTGAAATATTTGAGACACCAAATAGAAAAAAGTGCAAGAAACGTTTCCAGAGAAAGAGTTACAGCTATTTTGCAAATGAAGCCTCCAGTTACATAAAGAGATGTCAGGATCTTTCTGGGAATGGTGAGCTACTGTTGCCAATGGATTCTCATTTTTTCTGTTATTTCAAAGCCATTCTCATTTTTTCTGTTATTTCAAAGCCATTGCAGAGACTGACCCCCAAATATATAAATGACCCAGTGCCCTTTGATGAAGTTTGTATGAAAGCTCTTACTGAGCTGAAAGAGAGATTGTGCAGAGCACCAGCTTTGGGAATGCCTGACTACACAAAACCATTTTTGTTGTTTTGTCATGAACGTGATTTTTGTGCCCTTTCAGGCCTGGTACAGGTAGATGGTGGTGTAAATCGCCTGCAGCATATTTTTCTGCTTCTTTGGACCCAGTTGCAACAGTTTTACCTGGCTGTTTGCGGACTGGCTGCAGTTGGTTTGTCATTCACTTAGTGTGAAAGTATTGTGATGGGACATACTTTAACTGTCCTTGTTCAATATTCTGTTGAGGTTTTGCTCACCCGAACAAAGACCCAATGTTTGACAAATGCAAGGCTCATGAAGTATGAGCTTTTGATTTTAAACTCTCCAAAAGTTACTCTGAAGAGATGCACAGTGCTTAACGAGCAACCCTGCTCCCAGTAGACAATGAAATTGAGAAACTGAAATAAGTTGAACATGACTAACTGGAGGTTACTGAATTGTGCACAAAATCCAGACCTGATATTCAGGATGACCCGTTAGAGGAAAATGATCAAATTGTTTTTGTTGATGGTTCCTATTTGAGAGATAATGTGGGAGCATTGAAATCTGGATATGATGTGTGCACAATTTCTGGTATTCTCTAGGCTTCATGGCTTCGGAGAGTATTTTCTGCACAAGTGGCTGAATTGGTGGCTCTTACTAGAGCATGTTGTATTTCTGCACAGCTTAAAATTACAATTTTCACAGACAATCAATATGGATTTGGTGTAGTGCACGACTTTGGGCAGTTGCGGTCACAGAGAGGTTTCATGACCTCTTCTGCTCACCAGTTAGAAATGGTGATCTAATTCATGATTTGTTACAAGCCCTATAATTACCTGAGAAGATTTCTGTGGTTAAATGCAGTATACACCAGAAATCAAATGATTTTGTTTCAAATGGGAAATGCTTTGCAGATCAAGTTGCAAGGGTTGGCGCATTGAACTGCATTTCTTTTAATGAGGAATAAAACTATCTAAGGCCCTCATTACAACCCTGGTGGCCGGTGATAAAGTGGCGGTAATACCACCAACAGGCTGGCGGTAACTATCGCCAAATAATGACCATGGCGGAAAGATCTCAGATAGACAGCCACTTTACCACACCGACCACCAGGGTGGAAACAACAGGCACCACGGCGGTATCTGCCTACGGCCAGGGGGAAGTCAATGTTCTGCCCATCATATTAATACCCTTGAAACCGCCACCTTTTCCGGGGTGGTACCAATGACAGCAAAAGCCTGGCAGAAGCAGAACTCAGAAGGGAAATGACTCACCTTTGGAGACACAGGGAACAACCACGACTCCATGGAGCCCGATCTACAAATCTTTCCTTTGATATTTTACGTCCTGCTCCACCATGAACACCAACGACAGCGAAGATGACCACGGTGAGTGCAGTCGCCTAGCACACAGGGGAGAGGGGGAGGAAAAAGAGAGTGACACACATGCACAACACCCCCCCACACCTCCAACACCATACACACTCAGAATAATACAAGGACTTCAGGAATAGATGAAAGTGTGTGTTATAATATAACTACAGTAAAAATACGAACATTTAATCTAAAAGTATATACATATGTACAGTTCAAGGGACACTGCCCAGTCCTCAATCTGCGTGGGCCACAGGGCCACATGACAAAGTCCAAGGCCCCACTTGTCTCCTGCACCAACACGGATTACACTGCAGGGTAATCAGTTAGAAAATAGGCAGGCACCTCAGGGGGATGGGTAACGGGGGGCACCTAAGCCGGCAGATGGAAAAACACCACTGGTCCAGGATGGGGCAACATGTCCTGTGCTTGGTCCTGGAGAATGCAAGGCCACAGTCTCTGAAGTGGGTGACTTGCCCACATTCTCTAGAGGGGACAACATGCCCATTGCTCTGTCCTGGGGAGTATAAGGCAACAGTCTCTCGTGTGGGTGGCATGCCCACATGCTCTGGAGGGGGCAACATGTCCACATGCTTGGTCCTGGGGAGTGCAAGGCCACAGTCTCTCAAGTGGGTGACTTGCCTACTGGCTCTGGAGGGGGCATCGTGCCCTGTGCTTCTGATCCTGGGGAGGATGGGGTAAGTCGGTGTCATACCCACTGGTTCTGGAAGGGGCATCGTGCCCTTTACAGGGGGCAGACAGCACAACAGCCCATGGAGGCAGGTCTACAGAACGTCCGCCGGTGGTGACAGCTGCTCAGTGGTGGTAGTGGTGCTGCTGCAGCCACTGGTGGGGGGAGGCTTCAGTCCATCCCCTGCAGCCTCGGACGGCTGCCCACTGCTGGTGGTGGTGGTGGTGCTGCTGCTGCTGGTGGTGGTAGTGGGGGGAAGCTCCAGCCTATCCCCTGAAGCCTCAGACGGCTGCCCACTGCTGCTGGTGGTGGTGCTGCTGCTGGTGGTGGTGGTTGTGGGGGGAAGCTCCAGCCCATCCCCTGCAGCTTCGAATGGCTGCCCACTGGTGGTAGTTGTGGTGCTGCTGCTACTGGTGGTGATTGTGGGAGGAAGCTCCTGCCCATCCCCTACAGCTGCAGATGGCTGCACAACCATGGTTGGTAGTGGGGGCTCTGACTGAGTCCCGGCACCAGGCCCCTTGTCCTTCCTGCCTCCTGGTGCAGGCCCCTTTCCCTTCCTGGCAGCAGCTGGGGATGATTCCTTTTCCTTCCAGGCAGCACTTGTGGCAGGCTCCTTGTCCTTCCTGGCAGCAGCTGGGGATGGCACCTTGCCCTTCAGGGCAGCACTTGGGGCAGGCTCCTTGCCCTTCTTGGCAGCAGCTGGGGATGGCACCTTGCCCTTCAGTGCAGCAGCTGGGGAGGGGTCCTTGCCCTTCCAGGCGGCACTTGGGGCAGGCACCCTTTCCTGGAGGCTGCCTAGTGCCCTGGATCCTTTCCCACCACGAGTGGGTGTGGACACTACTGGGCCCGTGGACTGGGTGGCTGAGGTGCTTGCCTGGTCTTTAGCAACCCTGGCCAGAAGTGAAGGATGGGGGGGTAGGGAAGAGGTCAGTGGTGGAGAAGAAAAGCCGCTTAGGGACATTGGGGTGGGAAGAGGGAGAAGGTTTGGGAGTGGAGGACAAGGGAGTGGTTGTAGGAGGAGTCTGTCTGCTGTGTTTGGGTGCAGGTGCATGGGCTGGATGCTGTTGTGAGGTGGATAGCTGTTGGGTGTCTGAGTGCTTGCGTTAGTGTACCTTGGGAGGGGGGAGACAGACACAGTGGGAGAGGACACAGGGGACGTGTGCATGGCTGTTGTGGTGGTGTCTGCCAGTGAGGTGTGTGTTCTCTTAGGTGTGCTGATGATGGCGGTAGTGGATGAGGACATAGTGCATGCAGGTGTGAGTGTAGACGCAACTGGGAGGGAGGTGGAGGAGGAGGGGGACACAGTGGAGGCAGTGGATGTTGGATGGTGTTTGTGTATGTGCCTGTGGGATGATGTGTGGTGCTTGTGTTTGCCTGTGCCACTCTTGTGTGTTGTCCTTTGTGCATGCTCATCTGCCTGTGTGCTTGGGATAGGTTGGAGTTGAGGGAAATGGGGTTGTGAAGAGGATGTTGGAGGAGGGAGAGGGGAAACAGGGACAATGGCTGCCATCATAGAGGAGGCCAGAGCCTGGATTGATCTCTGTTGGGCCACCAAGCCAGTGTGAATGCCCTCCAGAAATGCATTGGTCTATTGCATTTGGGCTGCCAGCCCCTGGATGGCATTCCCAATAGTTGACTGCTCAACAGAGATTGATCTCAGGAGGTCAATAGCCTCCTCACTCGGGGCATCAGGGCTAACTGGTGCAGGGCCTCAGGTGCCTGGGGCGGAAGTGATGCCCACCCTCCTGGGTAAGCGGGCTCGGGCAACTCGATAAGGAGCTGCTGGGAGGATGGTGCTGGTATGGGGGGTGATGGATGTACCTGAAGCTGGGGTGGTCACAGACGTGTCTGCCACCACCAGGGAGCTTACATCGGAGGAGGTATCGGTGTCTGAACTGTCCCCTCCAGTCTCCGCCGTGGTGCTTCCCTCACCCTCCGTCCCACTGGTGCCCTCAGCGTCGGTCGACTCTGCCTCCTGGGTCCTGTAGGATGCAGCTCTCTCCGTCACCAGTGCCTCTGCTCCTCCGCCAGATGATGCTAATGCACATAAGGACAGGGTGACAAAACAAAAAGGGGGGGGACAAAGGATACACTGGATCAATGGCTGCACTAACACCACTGTTGGCGTACATACCACCCTCACACACAGGGAACATGCCTATGCACTATGCAATTCACTACCAGTAACAATGCTAGCCATCAGGGCATGGGAAGGGACACATACCGCTAACTGCAGCATATCTGGGACCCACGCAGTCCTGCCCAGTAGTGGATGCCTACAAGCTAGGTAGGAGGAATATCACATCAGAACCATGCCCAACATCGGACCTACTGTGCAATGACAGGCCTGGCCTAGGGGCACCCACAGGCACACATCCACCACCTGGATACCACCCCACCAGGTGTCCATTCAACACGATTCAAATGGATTTCATTGAGATGCCTGTGTGTGATGGTCTGAGAAATGTGTTGGTGATTGTATTTTTAGTCACTGGATTGAAGCTTACCCCACACGTAGAAATGATGGTCTCACAGTAGCAAAGCTTTTACTTAGGGAGTTAATTTCTTTATTTGGATTTCCGGCCTCTTCAGAATCACATAGAGGAAGACACTTCAATAATGAGATGATAAATTTACTATGTTCAGCCTTAAACGTTGAGCAGAAGTTGCACTGTAGCTATCGCCCTGAAGCTTCTGGATTAGTAAAACAAATGAATGGTACTCTGAAGGCATGACTTGCAAAATTGTGTGCATCTAAAAATCTGAAATAGCAAGAAGCTTTGCCCTTGGTTTTGATGAGCATGAGATGCACACCTGACAAAAAGACTGGACTTTCACCACATGAAATCCTTATGGGAAGAGCAATGAGGTTGCCAGCTCTTCCTGCAAATACTCTTGTGAATGTAACAGATGACTTGGTGCTGGATTCCTGCAAGAGTCTGATTGATATGGTTCACTCTTTCTCTCATCAGGTGGAAGCTGCAGCCGTGCCGTCATCCCAAGCTTACTGTCACAGTCTGCGAGCTGGTGATTAGGTGGTCGTCAAGAAGCATGTGAGAAAAACTTTTCTGGGACCTAGGTGGAAGGGACCCTATCAGGTTGTATTTGTTAAAACTGCTGTGAAGTGTGCTTTGATCTCGAACGGGATTCATGCCAACCACACTCGAAAAGTCCCCTATCCTCTGGAAGATGAAAAAGAGCTCTTGAGAGCACCCACAGCTACTATTCAGTCTCAAGGAGCAAGAAGAGAGACTGTGGAAACAGAAACAGAGATAGTGCAAACTGGTGAAGATCTTGGTACGCCTCTAAGAGATAAAACAGAAGTTCCTAAAGTTGCTCAAGCATCAGCAAATATAGCAGGAGAGTCAAGTCAGAGGAGGACTCTCCCAGAGTAAAATTGGGAATATCAGTTGAAACAAATTACGTTCCGTGAAGCAGCTGAGGATGGAGTTGAGTTGAATCAAAGTCATGCAGATTTGACTCCTCCTGAATTAGCTAATGTTGCAGGTACATCAAGTCAAAGTCAAACATCCTGCCGAATAATGAAGAGTTGTAAGTCCAGTTTTGCAAACAACACTGTCAAAGAAAGCTATGAAAGAAGACAAGTGGCCCAAACTGCAAACAAATGAAGGGTTTTCGGATGTACTAACAACTATAAATGAAAAGCCAAACACAACAGGAGCAGACACATATGAAAATCCGAGTGAAGGAGATATAAGTGTAAATTGGAGATCAAAGATAAAAAGAATTGCAAGTCGAAGATACTCAGGTCCTAAATGGGCATTTTTTAAAACAGATGAGTGGCAACATGAATTTTTGTCATTTTGTTTTGACCAGGAAATTCTAGATCAATGTTTTGGAACTTGAAATTACTTTTGAACTGACATTTGCAACTACATTATCAACTGAACAAGAGAGACATTGCATGCTACAAGTGAAGTGCATGCTACATAGTCACTGTACAATAGAATATGATCTACTGAAAGAGACTTTTAAAAAACTGATTTTTGATAAGCTGCTAAACCTATTTTTGATAAAGTTCTGGAGAAAAGTCTGAAAGCTACTCTAAATAATTGATGATTTTTGGCTGTATAGCTAAATATTTGCTTTTTCTTCTACTTTCTGATTCTTTACAGGTCCTGGATAACAATCACAATCATGTTAAAAACAATAGGTGTTGTAAGCGTATGTGTATTGGTTTGTGAATTGTATGTGTATTAGTAAGTTTGTTATTGATTGTGTGTGTATGAGTATTTCTAGCAAAGCTGAAACTAATTATACACCTTCTTCAGAAACTACTACACTTTCTAAGTTACATAAGTTTAAAAAGGGTGAGAAATATTTACACTTAGACAACTCACAAGGAGACCTTTCTTCTAATGTTTTCTATTGCTTATTGTATGAATATATTGAGACGATGAACGTGAGAGAATGTTATTTGCACGCAAATTCCATCATCAGTGCAGGAAGGAATTACTTACCATAGCTTGCCATTACTATATGGAATTAGCCGGAGTCTTTTACTAACATGGCTTTATAACCAAGAGTACATTTTGTTCTGATTAATCAACAATTAAGTAACATAGCAACGGAAAGAAATATTGATATTGTGGGAGGTTTCTTTGAGCCTACACTAACATTTGGTACTGTTTATGTTCATAGAAATACCCTTACATGCTTGCTTTTGCCAGTAAAAAAATCTTTTCTAGACCAAACTGATGACAGAAGAAAAGCATTGAAGCAGAAAATAGTCAAAGGGTTAGTGAAGAGGACATTTAGAAATGACTATGCATTTAGTGAGACTAAAACAAAAGGGAAGCTTGCTTTAGATTTTCAACATGAAGGAAAGCTTGGCATTTATAGACCTCAATCCAGAATTGATACTAAGTTTGTGGAAACGAGTGAGTGCAGACATGTATTTCTTTTTAAGAATACATGGGACTTTATGTTAAATGGACAAAATCCTGCGACTTCTGGGGTATATTACATCTATGGAAAGAGTGCTTATTTTTGTCTCCCAAGGGGATGGTATGGGATTTTTTATTGGGAGTGGTCTTCCCAAAGATTAACCAGACTGACAATATAGATGACACACATCACATGAATTAATTACAAAGACCAAGATGGAAAAGAGCAACTTATTCTGAAATAATCTGGGTTATTTTGGAGCGACTATTCCTTCTGTAGGAGTTGTTCTGTACACCATGAAATCTAGAAAGTTGTTTTCTATTGTGGATAACATGCTGACTGATTTTTCTGGAGCTGTAGAGCTGCAATTTAAATGGATACTGAAATGGCTGCGGTCTGTTCCATGATTCTCCAGAACAGACTTGTGTTAGAAATTCTTTTGGCAAGGAAGGCGGAGACTGACTGATGCTGAAAGTGAAACATTGTTATCCATACATACCTGACAATAGTAAAGGAATTAGATATTTTATTAAGCGCCTGACAGATTCAAATTCAGACTTAAAAGATCTGAAAGAGCCAGGGGTATGGGAAAATATTGGCAAAGGTGTTACTAAAGTGAAAAATTGTCTGGGTAAACTTGGTTAGGGTATTGTGGGTAAAATATTGAAACCATTAATGATTGTGGTTGTATGTGTCATCTGTGTAATTGGATTTTACAAACTGTATATACTGATAAAAAGACAAAGAATGAAAAATGAACAGAGGAGGGAAGAAATTAAACTAGAGAAGATGAGAAGCAAATACTTTCATGATTTGAGAAAAACTGAAAACTGGAGAAAACCGACAAACAACAGATAGTTTAGACAAACTAAACTTTAAGCTGACTCACGAGTATTAATACAAGTATTAATAGATATATTTTGTGACAACACATAAAGTCGTCAGAGGAGGGATTATTAGATAGAAGGTTAAATAATACTTTTTTAAAGAATTAAACTACTAATTAAAAGAATAAAGTGTGCATTATAAATCTGGTTTGAAATTAATGTGTATTTAAAATGTGCAATGTGTAAAGTGGCAAAGATGGCGAACACCATAAACAGTGTATGTTTAACAATGAATAACAATAATCAATGTAGGAATGTTTTATAATATATTATTATGGCTTAATATAAATACTATTGTAAATGAATTAAATTATTATTTGATATAAACGGTGAATTACATGTTTCATTAAATGTGGGCCTACATAAAGAGACCTAAAGCAAATTCTACATTTTAAAAGCTTGTGCAATATTTTCTATCTCAGCAATTTCTAGAAGCTCAATGCTTAATGTTCATTGTTCACATAATGCTGACCTCACATAATATTTCAAATGTTTAGTGAAATAGATTTTTAGTATCTGTTATGTTTTTATGTTGTAGCATTTATCTGTCTTCCTGGGATGAGATAATGTGTACCCAGGAACAACAGTCTTCAGTGCTCATGTATAACCTGCAACAATTGTATTTTATTGCAGAAACTGGTGACTTCAGTTGGAGAAAATGAGCCAATCGTGAATGGAGAAAATGAAGAAAAGATACTTCTGAGAACATGAAATAATTTTAATTGGTCCTGGCCAAAACCACCCCATGGACTGACCAATAGAAGCTTAGCTAGTTGCTTTATAGGGATTTAATATAGCAAACTTAGGTGATGTAAGGGAAGATTTTACTTTTCTAAGCTAGTGAAATTATGTTCCTGTTTTCCTTAGCTTTTTGTCTATGATTCTGTCAGTTCATATGCAATAAGGCCAATAAAGAATAACAGAAGATGCTCCACTGATAAAGACATTGCTGCTTGTGGATCCAATTAGGAGAGGTATAATTAAATGTGCTTTTGTCTTTCTTGCAGATTTTGGGGCATATTTATGCTTTGTTTGCGCCAAATGTGCGTCAAACATTTGACGCACATTCGGCGCAAACCGTGCACCATATTTAAACTTTGATGCCCGAGCCCGCAGACGTCAAAATTCCTCTGTGTGAGTCATTTTTTGGATGCGGGAAACTGCCTTGCGTTATTGACATGCAAGGTAGGCGTTCCTGCCCACAAAATGACTTTAAGGCCTGTGCACCTTATTTATACTCCAGTGTCATTTTGACGCACAGGAGGGGGCTGGCCTTAAAAAACAGTGCACAGCCTGATGTGCGCCATTGTTTAACGCCTGGGTGAGGGCAGGCGTTAAGGGGCCTGTTGGCTCACTTCCATGGTCTCTGACCATGGAAGGAGTCCAGAGATGCCCTTCCCTGCCCCCAGGGACACCCCCTGCCACCCTTGCCCACCCCTGGAGGACACCCATTGCTGGGGGGGCCCATCTCAGGTAAATACAGGTAAGTTGAGGTCAGTATTTTTTTTTTTAAAGTGGCATGGAGGGGCCTAATTTGGCCATTGGCCAGGGGGCATGACTCCTGTCTTTGCTAAGACAGGAGTCCTTTCAATGGGGGTTGTGCGTCCAAAAATGGCGCAAGTCCGGTTGAGGAATGATTTTTCCCTCAAACCTGACTTGCACCATTTTTTGCCACACAACCCCCTTTTTCCCCTACGTCATTCCTTAAATAAGGCGCTTGCATGGCACGTAGGAATGGCGTTAGCCGGCTGTACATTTTTGGCGCAAACCAGCGCCGTGCTGGTTTGCGTCAAAAAGTATAAATATGGGCCTTTATGTTTTCTCTTGTAGAAACCCAACCGCTATTTTTGGTTAGCATCATAGTCAGATGTTTTCCAAATTAATTTTTGTCTCCTTTTCTTTTTGTGTGAAGTCCAAACATACTTATCAAATTAGAGTAATAGTTAAGGGTGTCAAATTCTAGATTCAACTGTTTAATATAATTTGATGGCAAACAATTCATCCGTGATAACTAAATGTATTCTGTTTCTATCATTCATCTATTATTGTTGTTATTCTGCATGGTGGTTCTTGAATGTTTAATGATAAATATTCTGTCTAGGTTAAGATTCTTTTGAAGGTTTGGTCAGCCTGTGCTATTCTTGTATTTTTATCATATGGTCTTGCGTTTGATTTACGTGATTTTAGTATTGTTAATTTAAAGGGCAATAAATGTTTGAACTTTACTAAGTTGGTGTGGTGATTCATGGCCACATAGGTCATGGTGTGTATAAATTACTGTCTCCAAATGGAAAGTGATATTTATTGATTTGATATAGTTAATGTTGATTGCTAGGACGTTATCACACTCCTATCTGAGTCCAAAGATTTGTGTCGGCTTCTAAGGGTAATAGATGGTTACCCTATACGTGTCACCTTATAAATAAATTATCAAAAGAAATATAAGGCTGGACATGCCCACAGTAATCTCATGTTCATTTAATCCCTTGTGAATTCAGCCAAAAATTCCCAAATGAAAAGAATGTGAATATAATAGGAAACAATAACATCTCACTCTCATTCTTATATGGTCCCTAACACCAAGTTAAGGCAGGAACCAGTAAAATAAAAGGTGAGATTACTGTAATGCATCCATGACAGCATGTAAAACAGCTACAGACTTTGGGGCAAGAGTAAATTCTTGAAGCAAGGCTATTGCTGAATACCCCTGAAGCAAGTCCACCACTAAATCGGCATTGCTACTACAGAAGTCACCAGAAGCAGTGGCATCCTTCAGAGTTCTGGAAGAAAGATCAGGCTGTGAAGTGATGATCCAAAAGTGATCCAGTGAATAGAAACAACAGCAAATATGTTGAGAGTGATTAACAGAGTAAGCGTTCTGATACTCCTGTCAAGGGTATTAAGGAGAAGCTATCTTTGAAAAAAGTCCATCTTCTGGAATTCATTTAGTTGTTTGTGTTAACTTCCACCCCAAAGTACAATAGCCAACCACTGCAATGTTTCACTGGTTCGATCGAAAGAAGGAAATAATTGACACCACTTGCGTATTCAACAATCTCAGTCAGAAGTTATTGGCAATCTTTCATAACCTGAAAAATGCATTTGTACCCAATGCCATGAGCCATTAAAATGACCTATACCATTTGCTGATTTGCTTGTCGATGCAATTGTCCTCACTGTTATGGGTCTCATTGTGGGAGCTTTACTTTTTATTGCCCTCTGAGTAACTGTTTTTGTGTGCAAAATGAGTAGCTCATATAGAAGTAAACACTTCAGAGCCTGTACTACAGATAGGGTGCACTATACTGTACATGTTTGTGCCATGGGACAGGTGTATCGGGTGCAACCATGGAAACTACAGACTATCAGGAAGAATATGCTGCCCTCGGGAAGCCATGAACTCACAGTGCATTCAAGAGAAATATGGAGCAGATGCTTAAAAGTAGGGCGGTGAGCTTCGCCATGCTGGCTGAGTTAATGGATTTATTGCACGCCGCGCTCCCGTTGGAGTGCAGAGTTCGGCCAAAAACTCTGCTAGACAGCCTGCGCTTGTGCTGTGTGGCCCAAAACTGGGCTGCAGTGCTGACTAGGCCCAAAACCCGGGATGGAGCTGGTGCAAGCTGCTGCTGAGGGGCTGCATAGGGGCCACCTCCAGATCTGGGTCTCCCTCCTTTCACTGTACTCAGCAGCCAGGGAGCAGGGGGCAGTGGGAGGCAGAGAGCCAGGCCGCTAATAATGGGGTTCCTAGACCCAGACTGCATGAGTTCAGACCCTTGTTTCACTTTCTCTTCTATGTGCAAATGGGGGCCGGCGCTGGGCATGGACACTATTTGCATATGAGGGGGATCTACGCTTGGAAAAAAGGAAACTTTTAGTCCGAGCTTCACTTGAAAAGATCATGGGCCAGATGTAAGTAGCCTTTTGCGCCTCGCAAACGGCGAAAAAACGCCATTTGCGAGGAGCAAAAGGTCTCACGCGATGCAGAAACACAATTTGCGAGTCGGTACCGACTCGCAAAATGTGTTTCCGACTCGCAAATAGGAAGGGGTGTTCCCTTCCTATTTGCGAGTCGCACTGCGATGTAGAGTTGATTTGTGACCGTGAAAGCGGTCGCAAATCAACTCGCAGTTACCATCCACTTGAAGTGGATGGTAACTCATTCGCAAACGGGAAGGGGTCCCCATAGGACCCCTTCCCCTTTGTGAATGCTCACAAAATAATTTTTTCAGAGCAGGCAGGTCCTATGGACCACTGCCTACTCTGAAAAAAAACGAAACAAAAAGGTTTCGGTATTTTTTTCTATTTGCAGCTCGTTTTCCTTAAAGGAAAACGGGCTGCAAAGAGAAAAATAAAAACTGCTTTATTGAAAAGCAGTCACGGCCACCATCCCCGTGAGTGCCTAGACTCGCTATGGGGTCTGAGACACCTTTCTGCATTCCCTTTTGCGAGTTGCAAATTGCGAGTCGCTGGGACTCGTAATTTGCAACTCGCAAAAGGGAACCTTTCTACATCTGGCCCCATGTCTCCCCAGAGTCCTTGGGAAAGGAAGTGCTGAGGCCAGTAGGGAGAGCTGGAGACCGGGGGAGCATCAGCTGCTGAGTGGTAGTCTGGCAGCCCCCACCAGCTAGAGATGTGTGGGGCCTGAGAGAGTGCCTTAGAGCTCAGTGGCAAGCAAGGCTAGGCACTTTGTAAAAATACCAGGCTGATGGTGGTGAGCTGGTTTGCTGCTGATTGTGCTGGGCTCTAAAGAACGGGCGGTCTGAGACTGTGTGTAAGTGTAGATGGAGCGAATGCAAGGCTGGTGGAAGGCAGGGGTGTACTTGGCCCTACTTAACAAGTTTGTGAAGATCAGTTGGTGAAGGGAAGTGTGCAGCTGTGAGAGCAGCAGGCTCCAGGCTGGTGGGCTGTGTCAGCACAAGAGGCCTGAAACTGCAGCTTTTGTTGCCTCAGGCATACCATTACCACCCTGGCCTTAATGCACCTGATCTCGGAAGTGCTAAGCAGGGTCGGGTGGCCCGACCCTGCTTAGCGCTTCTGAGATCGGACGCATTCAGGACAGAGTGGTAGGGCAGGCGGCACTCCCCCACATGCAGAACACCACAGAATTTCACAGAGTTCTCAGCCAACTCCACAGGAATACCACATAGTAGAACTCCATAAGCTCAGTCCACCCCTAATTAAATGCTGCTCTGTGTTTCTCTGTACTGGCTGCCACCCATCTGCACTTTAAAAGGAATTAGCAACCCCCTTGCAAGCGGGTGCAGAGAGTGACTGTACCTGCCTGCAAGGGAATGTCTGTGTGGTCCACGGGACCCACTTTTATCCTTTAGAAGGCTGCATTTAGAAAAGGCACTGTAAGTGCACCGCCTTTTTGTGGCACACTTTCAATGCACCTGCTAAAGGCATGTTTGCCTCTGCGTCCATGTCATTAATACAGCGTGGGAGCAGAGGCTAAGAGATTGCCTCATTTGCATGGGAGCATGCCCCCGTGCAAATGAGGGAATGCCGTCTAATGATAGTACTTGCACTATATGTGCGTCAGCCCTAGCTGTATTATAAAAGGGGTCACACAAGCATTTGCAGCCCCTTTTGTTATACCAATGTGCACCAGGGTGCACAAAGTGGGCGCAAATGCCCATTGCGCCCCCAGGGCACCTGGGTAATATGGCCACAGATATGGTACAAAGTATAGGAAGTCAATATTTGTGTTTTTGATGTTTTGGTCATATTTTATTGGCAATAGTTTGTCAGATAACCATTCTATGCTAATAGGATACAGTGAATAGCGGGGTCCTATTATGTGCTAGAATGCTGCATGGGTTCAATATATGTGAAAACACTTAAAGAAAGAAGTTTACTGTTCTTTCTGTTCCAGACAAAGGAGATGAACCTCACATATCTTTAGCCTGGCCTTCTTCTGTTACTAAGCACTAATTTAGCTTTGATATGAAAGATGGTTAATTAACTAGAAAAAAAACATTGCATCCAAATACTGCTTGACCGGGTGTTTATTTCTGGAACGCAGAGTGGGGCTTAAGTAACATGAAATGCAAATGGCTTAACTGAACACTAATATTAGCTGTTATATGCAGCATTACTTTGTCTTGCCTTATGCTGACTTTCTCTAATATGAAGGTTTTTTTCTTAATTAATTACAGGATATTAAAGCAAGAAAACAAACCTCACAGAATAGGCACTGACCCTCCAATGTACTCTAGCTATTTATTATGAAAAAAGGCAACTCTCCAACGTTTTCAAAAACAGAAAAAGCATGTTCAAATAACCAGAAATCTAAAATGCTCTGATTTACTAAAAATATAAAAAAATATAAAATTGACACTTGAGGTTCTTCGAACTAAAGCCAGGTGTATACTTGCAGACAAATTATTTCTCCCTTTAACGTAGCAGGTGGACCTAAAGTACCTTTTTGTTGCTAATGTATCAGGAACAAAAACCATCATATTTCACAACAATATGTTTAATTCTTCATGAAACAATAAAAAAAAAATCATAGAAGCTTTTTTTATTCAATATTCAGGTAAAAAATTCAAATGACATAAAAGTATTTTGTTGATGATTAAATCATTATTTTGAATTTCAACAAACAACATTATTTGTATGATCAAATTAATGTTTGAACATAGAAAAACATACATAACATCATTCAATAACAAGAAAACATGTTACAAATTAAAAGGTAAGGTTTGGTAGTAAGTAGGTGTATTTCTTAAAGGCAATGTAGATAGTACAAAAATATAAGAAGATTAAATAAAAAAAACATACAGGTGGTTGTTGTGTTACAAATAACGTCATATACAAGTTGATAAATTCTACTTTCTATTCACAAACTACATTTGTAAAAATAATGCTGTCCCAAATTGTATGACCTAATGTAGACCTAAACATATAAAAATACATTTATTTAGGAACATTCACAGACAAAGGCTAAGTTCTTTAATATTGACTACTGAGCATGTCAGGCAAACCATGGTGATTCTTCTCTGTGAATAAAAAGAAGCTCTATTAGTATGTATACTTTTTTTAAATGAAAGAAATATGAACAAAAAAATAATGTCTTAGATTACTCAGTAGAACTTCAAACACTGATCCCGCTAGTTGTTACGCTGGTATAATAAAATACTGTAGATTGAAAAGAAGGCACCTGAATTATTCATTACGCATGCCCCACCATTTCTAGGGAAAGGGCCATGTTTATGCTTTGGCAAACAGACTGCAAAGCAGCTGAAGCAGAGGAAGCACCTCCTTTGCCACCCTAGTTGAAGACCATCCAGCTAAAAGTATTATTTTCTGCATGTACAGCACCTCTTTATCACAGAAAATATTTTCACTGCCATAGTGGAAAGAATTTCTAAAAAAAGTCTTAGCCAGCCTGCCAGCCTATGGTGGTCACTGTCTTTGGTGTGCTGGAAGATCTCTTCTAGTTTATGGGGACATTAATCAGTTTTATTCCTGCCTGGTATCGCCAGGCTTCATTAACACACAGCTTTACATGAGGGCTAAACATTTACAAAAGATGTTTATATATTTTTTTCAAAATATATTTTCCCTCTTGGTTCTTTTCAATATTTGTTTTACAATGTTTCTGCATGCAAATGAAAACAACATAGCATATGCCTCACACCAGAACTGTTGCACTATAAATATAATAGAAGTCTATGTACCTGTACTAGTTTCAGATTATCTGAAACATAAAACTCTGAGTTCACCAGTTTAGCAAATGAATCAGGCCCAGCGGGTCTCTGCCTAAGTTGTGAAGCAATATCATTTTCAGTCTTGTGTACGTAAATTGACATACAGGTTTAGAAGGAAGAGTATTAATATCCCCCTACAGAACTGGAGACTTTGGTTGGTCTTTGTGCAAATTGTTTTGAAGTCAGAGCCAGAAGCAACTGATGGTTCATAAATACATGTAGCTTAAACGTCTAACTACTTCTTGCTAAAGGATTTCACAGTATCACAGAAAATGTACAGTGCACTCAAAATGTTGGAATTTTTACTTAATAACTTGCTTCTACTATCTCGCTTAACATACTATATTGCCATCTTTCTTTTTACAGATTCAAGCGAAGCAATCTCTTTTCTCTGTAATATATGTTTTGCCTTAAATTTAAAAAGTAACACAAGAGTTTATATATAATGCAGCAGCACTAGTTGTAAAAACAAAATGTAAATGTGAAAGCAAAAACACAAGCTTTACAGAATGCACCTGTCTATCCAACTATTGTTTAATGATAAAATCTTTACTTTAGCAGGAATATATATCATGAATGTAAGCATAATGTTTCTGTTATTCCAGCATTACATTAAACATTATGATTATAGCATCCTACAGGTAAGGAAGGCTGATATTTCAAAACATTTTTTAATGTAAGTATACATTTCATATATTGAAAACCAATTGTATATGATGGTGGTTCAACTGGGTGATCCTGTAGGTCTCAAAACAATCTTTCACTAGAATTTCAATGACAGTGTAAACAGAGGAATTAGAAATTGGGGACTAGTTGACATTACACAGCACCACTGTTACTTAGCAAACACATCCTCAATCCAAGAAAACGATTTACTTTTCAGAATCAGAACCTAGTGTTGTCTTCTATCATTGATTTCTAAGGATATTTAAAAATAGCAGACTTTTCAGACATGGCCTAAGGACTTGCCTTTGCATGGCAACTGGCCTCTGATGTTCTGAAATTGCTCAGTCAAGCTCCATTAAATCAGGATAAATTCTAATCACTGATAGAAAACACAATTTTTGAACCAAAATGTTTTACATCCTATTGAATTAGTATATTGTACATTGACTTTTGAAAATTACACTTTTTTAAATAAAGCCAATCTTGACATTATTAGAGAGTAATCTAGAATGTTCTACCAATTATGGATTTGTCAAGAATATATATGCCTGTCATGAAGGGACAGCAAAAATACATGAACAGAATGTACTAAAATGTGAAATTTTGAAACATAAATCAATTACAATATCATGCTTAGTCAAGGCAGACATACATTTTCTCTTTCTCAAAGTCTGTTCTAGGTAGCCAAATTCTTTTAAATCTGTTTTTCTACCATTTTAATTTTCCCCTGTGGCCATGTCAACCATATTGTCATCCATATGTTCAATGTAAAATACTGAATAAACAGTTATTTTAGAATGCCAAAAATCACATTTCCATGATTATTTAGTGCCTGATTTAGAGTACATTGTTTAAATTAATTTCCTAAATAAGTGTAATTTTCATTGGCGGGTTCTCTTGCTTAGGAAATGTCATTGGTGTCCTATAGCAGATGAGTGATAATCCCTTTGTTGGTCACACCTTGTAAGAAATAACATAAATGGAGGACATTTCATTACTACTGTTTTTCGAAGAATTATGGTTGATCAGTGTTTCTCTAAATCAGGCATACGTGTGTTATTTTTCTCATTGTGAATTAATATGCCAAGGAAATTTAATTACTTCTTTCTATATACATTGTACCTTTCTTCCGATTTGTCAACAAGAAACTATCTGTGAACAATTTACCAATCTCAGCTGCCACCTTTCAAATCCAAGGTCTTTACAACTTTACGACTAAGTAACTGTAGAAATATAATATAGCCTATTTTTCATTTACATTCTTCACATTGGTTGCCTTTGTTTGTCTGCTGCTGTGCATGGTAGCTTTCATTTGCAGTTCTCAAGCAGCTCCATGATTAAAGAATACTATTAGGTTATCAGAAAAGAGGATTGCAAGTCAGGAGTCCACTGCACTGGAACTGTTCTTTCCAAACTTTGGCTAACATTTTGTTAATTACATGGGGCAGTTGAAAAACTGATTTATGCTAAGACTGTCTGTGTGTGCATAATGGAAACCAATCTTCATTGTCTTGTAAGCTGAATGAAAAACTTGATAGCTGTGTAAAATATAGATACATGCTTCTCTTTTTCACCTGCAGGCAGTGTTTTCCAGTAGCGAGCCTCAAAATTAATAGTCACATCACATTTCGAATTTTTGCTGCATTTGGATTGAAGTCTGTTTTATGTCACTGTTTGTAAATAAGATCCCTCTGAAGTTTTAAGGCAACACTGCAGTATTAACAGCATTCAACTGAAGTTTGTATTACTTTGTTTAACCTTTGTTATTAATTGGTATGGCCAGAGTGTCACTGGAAATTGTGATCAGTTTCTA
Source organism: Pleurodeles waltl (assembly GCF_031143425.1). Classification (NCBI taxonomy): domain Eukaryota; kingdom Metazoa; phylum Chordata; class Amphibia; order Caudata; family Salamandridae; genus Pleurodeles; species Pleurodeles waltl. The sequence goes on along the minus strand of NC_090444.1, from coordinate 621,346,464 downwards.
GCCTTTGGACAGCCATATCCAGCAAACCCATACCATCCCTCAGATTCACTGTAACTGAATATGGTTTGGGTTTGATGCTTAAACCATAGTCACATTCTAAGCTCATCCTCTCATTTGGGTTGGCAGTGAATGTGCACTGGTGTGCCAGCAGTGAAGCAAAAAGAAAGAGCTGCATCTTGGATAGGTCTTCACCAATGCACCGCCGTTTGCCCAATGAGAAAATCATTACATTGCTAGTAAGGTCTTTGTTGAGAACGCCTTCACTGTCAAGGAATCTTGAGGGGTTGAATTCTTCTGGGTGTTGCCATTTCTGTGGATCATGATTCACGGACCACTGATTGACAAACACCACAGTGCCTTTTGGAATGTGATATCCCATGATGGAGGTGTCAGTGGTGGTAGCATGGGGAATGGTGACAGGTACAAAGCTACTGAAGCGCATTAACTCATGGAGGAATGCCACAACATAAGGCAAGTTAGGCTGATCTTCCACACAGGGTAGACGATCTCTGCTCACAACTTTATCCACCTCTTCTTGAAGTTTAGTTTGAATATCTGGATACCTGTAAAACAAGAAATAAAGTTACATTTCAAGGGACTGTAAAACATACAATACATATATGTTGCATTAACATTACAATGTTACTGCTAATATGTGAGTTGACAGCTGAATTCTGAATAATTTATTTATTCATGTAACACAACACTTCATTACTGGACGTTAATCTTGTCACAGTCACAGTTATTTACCTGCTTGCATGTGAAACTAGTCTATTGACTTTTTGTTGGCCCAGCTATTACTCCCATATAGAGTACTGAGGCCTAGGCCTGTCCATGGTGAAGCTGAGGTCCAGAACATGCCCTGCAACCTTGAGGGTTGCACCAAGCATGCCCTCTTTTGCTGCTTTAAGGTTAATGTTCATGTCCTGGATTGCTGACCTGAAGCCATGGTAGCAGCATACTTTTGGATTAATAGTCCTAATTATAACATTTTCTGTTGTGAAGAGTGCAGCCTATGAGCCCTATTCATGTAAATGTACTGTGTAGGTGTAGGTGTAGCACCCAGAACTTTGTGATGACATTCCATGCTTGAGTGTGTTGACTGAGTATATGTATGGTGTAGATGGCAGCAAGACTTCGTCTGATGGTAAGAGTCTGATTGTTGGGACAAGTGGGAATCAGTTTGGATTGTCCTTGGTTTGGAATAACAAGATGGAGGATGGGATACAACTCCCTAAGCAGTGGAAGAGAAATGTTTGCATTCGTGAAGCTGGAGGGTGGAGACTCAAAAACTGAAGTGATGGAAGGTGGAGTCATAGCTACCATTAGAAGTTCTATGAGGACCATTTAACCAGGTAATTACTTTTTAGTCCTTCCTGAGCACTGTTAATTGATGATTGGTGGAGTAAAGAAGGTGAGTCAGTAGATTCTGTTAAGGGGGGGGGAGGTTTTTAAACCTGAATAAAAGTAGGACCAAAATCTCCAAACTTTGCTGCTGTCCAAGTCCTTTTTGACCAATGAGGGAGTGTTCTGTGAAGTATTCAAAGAGCCGCTGTGAGACCAGGTCTGGTGTCTGCATGGCAGTCAGTCTCTCAGAGCTGAGAGACTTCACCTGAAATTCGTGCAACTTTCTGGAGAAGCTGTGGGTCTGCCTAGGGCCCAGAAGCCTCTCTTGCTGCTCTGACAGGGAAGGAGAGTATCTGACCCAGCAATAGGAAAACAAGTCCAAGAGGAAACAAACACATGTGTGATTGCCACTTGAGGAACTCGGAAGAGCTAACGGACATCAGAAGTGCAATCCAAGCTTATACCCAAGTTGTGAGAGTTTACCCAGTCTCCCATAACATATCATGTGTCGAACTCTGTAAAGTAGCAGCAAGCCTGAACAACAGCATAAAATCCTGCACCACTCCAGCATGACCTGAGAGACTCATATTGCTGCTGCCTGGACATATGGAGCACCACAGCTAGGATCAACATTTCTTCCTTAGTTATGGACCAATCCCATGGGCTTGTACTGCAGCTGTCTGTGGGGCCCTAGTGCCAAAATAAACATTGTTGCAGTAGTGTAGGACCTGCCCAGTAGTGTAGGACCTGCCTAACAGCCCTGAGGTCACAACTGCTGAAGACAAACTCTTAACAAATAGTTTGTTTATTTCCGGTGGCACGAGTAGGAAGCAGGGTCGCCATAAGTGGTCCTACACCGCTGATGAAGCTGCCGATAGTGCAACCTCGACAACCAAAGACCAAGCCATGCCTCTGCTAAACAGGTAACCTAGGGCTTGCGCTTGAATGACTTACAGACTGCACCACACCAAGCCATGTCTCTGCTAAACAGGTAACTTAGTGCTTGACATTGAAGGACTTATAGACTATGGGCCTCATTACGACCTTGGCAGAAGGGATTACTCTGTCCCAAATGTGACAGATATCCCCTCCGCTGTATTACAAGTTCCATTATATCCTACCGAACTTGTATACCGGCGGACTGGATATTCGTTATTTTTGGGACGGAGTAATCCCCTCCATCAAGGCCTTAATCTGGCCCTATGTCTTGATTGCACAATGTTAAGCCTGATATTAGGAAGCAAATATTTGTCAACATGAACTCTTTTGATCAAGGGCTGAATAAACTAATAACCCAACACAGTTTTTACCCTTTACTCCAATATCACTCAGTCACTAGCAGGAGCATGTCAACCTTTCTCTCATCAGACATCCCTCTCCATGTGCTCTTTCTTAATAATATTTTTCTCTGGTCATTTCAAACTTTAAAAAAAGGGGCCAAGAACTATTGTTCTAAATGTCCCTGCTATTGTCTGTCCTAAAGGCAAATCAGCCTCCTCATTTTAGCCAGTGTATTCATCTGCCCTACCTCAACATCATGCCCTTTCTTAAACTCTCTCCATTTCAATATGTGCTCTAATACAGAAACAAACTACACATGTAAAAGCAACCTTCATAGATGAACCCTGAATTAGCCAGTTTAATCTGACATGCCGTTCTGGTATTTGTGACCTAAATGTTAAGATCAACTCAGTAATCTTAAGACGCTATTACTGAAGTTATCTGTCAACACTCATATAGATCTAAACTGTGTAAAATAGAGGGTGGCACTAAAATCAAGGAATCTCCAACCACCCTTAATTCTTGATAACTAGGTGATGCCTCATGACCTCACAACTTCGACCACCAGACCGCTACTGCAAGTGGTGGGTTTTCTTTTACTTTACTATTTGCCACCATTCACATCCCCAGATGCCTACACAGTGTCACAAATGTCATAAATAATTATTCTAGCAAAGAACACACTCACTCATTGCCTACCATCACATCTATGCATCTTTTTTAGATGAATCCTCCATAACTGCTCAGCCATGTCAAACCTAATGGCAATTTCTCAAATCTTCATCAAATTGACATGTTCTTCCTGACAGAAACATTGTTCAGTCTTGCATCATAACTAAAACTAAACAAATAGCTTCCCCATGGCAAATCGATCTTCTACCTTGACTGTAATAAAAGGCAGGAGAGTGTGTTGCCTTGACCCCCTGAATTAACTAATATGTAGGAAAAGTATTATCTAGAATTTGCCTACCTTACAGTGTCGAATCCCAGAATTCCTGTCTCCCTTCCTAAGTAGAGCCAGTTTCAATGTCATTTGCCACCCACATGTGGATAACAACCTTTTCTGTGAGCAGAGCGCAACCCATTTCATGACTGATCTGATAGTGACAACATTTTTCTTGGAGACTAAAATCTATACAGATTGGCAGTCTCCCAATTTATGGTTTTCCTCCAATACTACCCTCTAGTCCAAAACTGCACCTGTTTCACTCAAAAAAGAGCCTTCTTTATACTTAATTATCTCTTCTCTATTTTAATTCAAGACCCTCTTCCAGTGGTCTGGTCTAAAAACATACTTGCACCCTTTACCTTGTTCACAGATAAAACTAGAATAAGTTCCAACCCAAGAAATAAAAGTATCACTTTCGGATGTCACCAACAACATTGAGTTTGACAAACTCAGAGATCTTCTCTCTTCTCACGTACTTGGTTTTTATCTCCCCAATTAGGTGACAATGTGTGTCCGACTACCAGATTACCATGTCTGGTATCATTGAGGAACTTCCCACTCAGTTTATAATCTAAAAAATCAACAGTATCTGCTTGTTGGTTCTTGGATAAACTGAATGAAGGCAAATGGTTAGTAATAGATTTTGAGGATAGATGACTATAAAATACAGCACTTCCACTATTAGCAAAAAGAAAATCCTACAAATCCAAAACCTATAGAGCTAAACATGAATGTTTAACATTTCAGATTGCTCACACAAAAAACATCCTAAAAAGCTGTTTGAATTTGTCAAGCACACACCTTATTCTCTAAGCATACCGTCAAAGTCCAGCCTACACTGTTCTGATGTAGCTGATGTCTATGAGAAAATCAGCCATATTCAAAAGAAATATTTCTCATTACTGCCACAATTAAAGCTCCCCTTTAACTCTATAGTCTTTTGCACGTTCATTCAAAAATATCTCCTCTGAAGCCCTTGGTCCTGTGTGGACATAAAGATAAGCTATCACCTCATACCCTATTGTCTTACAAAAAAGGCATATAAAACTCATGCTACAGAAGCCCTGGACTGGCCTAAATTACTTTAACAACTTCAGATCAATGAAATACCTCCCCTTTATAGCTACAACACTGCAACATGTTGTGGACTCTGGCTTTAGGGCCAATCATAGAGCAGAAGAAGCAATGCTGAAAATTATTCATAAAGTTCTTAGGATGCTGGTCAGTGATGAAACTTGTTTGCTTGTCTTCCATGACCATTTAGCAGCAATTTATGCTATAAATCATTATATTCCCTGAAGACTTCCCTTGATTTGATGAAGATGCTCTGAGATGGTTGTTGTCCTACCTTAAAGTCACTACATAGCAAGACAAATAAACAAGTCCATCTCCACTCCCTTCCATGGCTCACTCAGAGTTTTTCAGAACTCAGTCCTAGCACCCCTGTCATTCAACCTATATATGCGTCTCCTGGGTCTCCTACTAGACTAAATTGGTGTTGCCTTTAACCAATATGCTGTATCTTTAAAGCTGTGGGGCAGATTTAAGAGACCCTTGTGTGATATATCGCCACATTCAGGTCATTTTTTTAATGCTAATGATAATATGGCAAAAACGCTGCGCCATATTCACAAAGTGGTGCAATGCATGCATTGCGCCAATCTTTAATACTTTGTGCCACATTATTCATCCCCTGTGCGAAATATATGCAAAGGGATGTTCACCCTTTAGGGGGAGAGCAAAAATGGTGCAGTGGAATCTGAGAGATTCCACTGCGTCATTTTTTGCAGCTACTTTAAATGCCTGCTCAGAGCATTTCAATTACCGCACAGACATGGTGGCGGTAGGGGGGTTCAGTGCCATTTTTCTCAAATCTGCTACTATGGCCCTCATTCTGACCTTGGCGGGCGGCGGAGGCCGCCCGCCAAAGTCCCGCCGTCAGGTTACCGTTCCGCGGTCGAAAGACCGCGGCGGTAATTCTGACTTTCCCGCTGGGCTGGCGGGCGGTCTCGTTCAGACCGCCAGCCAGCCCAGCGGGAAAGAGGCTTCCACGATGAAGCCGGCTCGGAATCGAGCCGGCGGAGTGGAAGCTGTGCGACGGGTGCAGTTGCACCCGTCGCGTATTTCACTGTCTGCGCAGCAGACAGTGAAATACATGTAGGGGCCCTCTTACGGGGGCCCCTGCAATGCCCATGCCAGTGGCATGGGCACTGCAGGGGCCCCCAGGGGCCCCGCGACCCCCCCTACCGCCATCCGGATCTCGGCGGTCCGACCGCCGGGATCTGGATGGCGGTAGGGGGGGTCAGAATCCCCGCGGCGGTGCAGCAAGCTGCGCCGCCGCGGAGGATTCAATGGGGCCGCGGTACACTGGCGGGACCCCGCCAGTGGTGCCGGTCCGACCGCGGCTTTACCGCCGCGGTCGGAATCCCCATTGAAGCACCGCCGGCTTGTCGGCGGTGCTCCCGCGGTCCTCCGCCCTGGCGGTCAAAGACCGCCAGGGTCAGAATGAGGGCCTATGTCTTTACAGAGATACAAAGTCAAGATCCATACTTATGTTACATCTATTAGATATTACTGAAATATGTAAACAAAGCAGTATGCTTCTCCTAGGATGTAACACTCGGACAACAGCAGGACAATGGAAATTTTGAAGAATTTCTCAGATAAAACAGTGATGTGGTGTTTTGCATCATGTTAATGATGGCCTCAATAAACATTGATCACAGCTAGAATCTCTGCCACAGCTTAGAATATTCGTCAGTATGTCATGCTCATTGTAAGGTGTCACAGCTAGCGAGTTGCCTTAACCCTATTAGTGCGGGCGTCGGACCTCCCTGGTAGGGGTCACGACCAGTGGCCGACAACAGGGAGGGTTTTTTTTTATTTAGAAAATGCCTGGGAGACACAGAAGATCTTCCGTGTCTCCCCCCGTACCACCACTTGCCCGTTTGTGACGTCAGTGCATCACTATCTGTTTTACCCACTGGAGCAGGGAGCAGCCGCATTCGGGAAGGCCTTGTTTGAAAGGGCCTTCCTGAACCAGTTTCCTGGCCCTCTGCGATCAAGGGCCTGAAAACCCCACAGGACAACAGGGATTTCACTTGGGGGGGGTGTCCCCCTTGGAAAGCAAGCTGCACCTGCCTCCCTGTGGGCAAGTTTCTTTAAAAAAGGGTAGGTTTACCCCATTTGTTTAATTTTTGTTTTTCTTAAATAAATCAAAAAAAGAAATAAATGAAATTGACAGGGGGTCGCCCATGAGCAGGGTGACCCCCTGTGGGGGGAATCATTTTTTTAATAGTTGTATGGTTTCCCTGGGGGCCACTATTAAAAAAAAATATATATCTATAGACATGTTTCTATATAGATCTATATAAAAACATGTAGCTCTATATACAAACATATCTATGTAGATGTCTATATCTATCTATCTATCTATCTATCTATCTATCTATCTATCTATCTATCTATCTATATATATATATATTTTTTTTTCAGGGTTAGTAGTAGTCTGTTGTTTATGTTCAATTTAGTGGAGTGGGAAACAAGTAGATATTTAAATATTCACAAAACATGGTGTGTGTTTGACCTGTGAGCATGGAGCTAAGGCTCCAAAATGCATCAGAATTTTTCTGTTGATCTTTCAATAAACACGGAACTGCACTAGAGTCACGGTACGTTGTTTTTTTCTACTCTGAGGTGAATGCCTCGAGGGTTTTTCTGACAATGCGTTGTGGATATATATATATATATATATATACCGATCACTTTTGCCAACACATGTGTGGTTTCCCTGGGGGCTGCGTTTGGCCCCCAGGAAAACCACACCCACATATAAAAGTGATCTCTTAACATATATATATATATATATATATATATATATATATATATATATATATATATATATTCGCCAACAGTTCTCTTGCAGTTGCATCTTGCGTCTTCACTGCAATGCACATACTTCAACTGTAGCTTTTAGGTAGCAATAAAAAAGTCAAGTCTTGTGATTATGTTTCTGCTACAAAAGGATCTAACTTTTGTCTAGTGGCAGTTCTGATGCCATAAAGTAGTGCAGAAGGTTTATATGCCTACTGCAAAGATCAAATCTGTATTTTACTAAAATAGCTGAGTAGATTAGTAAAGGCAGCCATTACCTGCGCTATAATACAAATTAAATATATGGGCGAGGGGGTCTGTGGAGAGATGAAAGACACTTTTGCTGGGTGGTAGTGAGGGAATCGAAGGAGGAGGTAATGGGAGTGGGAGCACCAATAATGATTGTTGGACTGGGCGCTAGAGGCGCTAAAGACTGTGACGATTGGTATGTGACAAGGTGAAGTAATAGTGAGTCTTTTTTGAGTGTCTTGAGAGAATGTGCTGATTGAGGGAAGAAGAAACGGTAAGGTGACCTCTACTGTTGCACGTATCTCACACACACATCCACCAGCAATTTTGTGACTGTCTACGTAGGCTACTGTTTTGGAGCAACATTTTAGCCTGCAGCAGAGATGGCATCTAGTTGGATGATTGCGGCTCAAGCCCTCACTCGGGTTATAGAGTACATCTCTGATGTAGGATCAGAGACAGAGAAAGCATCTGAGGGATAGTACAACGGCACAGACAATGGGAGTGATTTTTCAGTCGAAGGAGTCCCATTCAATAACTCCTTTTCCAGTGATTATGAGGGAGGTGATGAGGACAGTCATGCTGTCCCTTTGCAAGCACAGTCTGTGCAGCGGGACAATAGCGGGTTAGCCCAACCCAGAGAGCAGGTGCATGCGGCGGCAAGCACAGAGAGAGTGCTCTCTTAGGAGCTCCACAATTTAGTTCAGCCACAAATTCCACCGCCCAAATCATATTGTGGAGACATCAAGATTATTTATCACAAAACAACCTGGTTTTGTAAGGCAGGCACCTGCGTTTTTTGTCCTGGACTCTGTGGCCATATAGGGAAACCTACCAAACCCAGACATTTCTGGAAACTAGACACCCGTGGAAGTCCACAGAGGTGTGATTGTGTGGATTCCCCAAAGTTTTCTTACCCAGAATACCCTGCAAAGGTGAAATGTTGAATAAAAACGCAATTGTTTCTTGCATTTCTGTCACACAAACTACAGGAATATGCTGGCATCCACAAAATTCCTACCACCCAGTGTTTCCCTACCTGTCCTGATAAAAACGCTATCCCACTTGAGTGCCTGTACCTAGTGCCTGCATCAGGAATGGATCACCCCAGGGTCAGCAGTTGCCCTCATGTAACGACCAACATTGACCATTGTGTGATCTATTCCTGACACGGGCACTAGGCCTACCCACACAAGTGGGGTACCATTTTTATCAGGAGGCTTCGGGGAATGCTGGGTGGAAGGAAATTTGTGGCTCCTCTCAGATTCCAGAACTTTCTATCACCAAAATATGAGGAAAAAGTGTTTTTTGCAAAATATTAAGGTTTGCAAAGGATTCTGGGTAACAGAATCTGGTGAGCGCCCCACAAGTCAACCCATTCTGAATTCTCCTAGATGTCTAGTTTTCAAAAATGTCTAGGTTTGCTAGATGTCCCTAAGTGCTGGCTGAGCTAGAGGTCAAAGACCACAGCTAGGCACTTTGCAAAAAATATCTTAGTTTTCTTTGGGAAAATGTGATGTGTCCATGTTGTGTTTTGGGGCATTTCCTGTTGTGGGCACTAGGCCTATCCACACAAACAAGGTACCATTTTTCTTGGACGACTCGGGGTAATGCTAGGTGGAGGGAAGTTTGTGGCTCCTCTCAGATTCCAGAACTTTGCAGCACCGAAATATGGGGGAAAAGGGATTTTTTTGCCAAATTATGAGGTTTGCAAAGGATTCTGGGTAACAGAACCTGGTGGGAGTCCTACAAGTTACCTGATTCTGAATTCCCCTAAGTGTCTAGTTTTCAAAAATGTATAGGTTTGCTAGATGTCCCTAGGTGCAGGCTGAGCGAGAGGCCAAAATCCACAGCTAGGCACTTTCCAAAAAACAAGTCTGTTTTCATTGGATAAATGTGATGTGTCCACCTTGTGTTTTGGGGCATTTCCTGTTGCGGGCACTAGGCTTACCCAGACAAGTGAGGTACCATTTTTATGGGGAGACTTAGGGGAATGCTGGGTGGAAGGAAGTTTGTGCCTCCTCAAAGATTCCAGAACTTTGCAGCACCAATATCTGAGGGAAAAGTGTTTTTTTGCCACATTTTGAGGTTTGCAAAGGCTTCTGGGGAACAGAACCTGATGAGAGCCCCACAAGTCTCCCCATCCTGGATTCCCCTAGGTATCTGGTTTTTAAACATGCACAGGTTTGGTAGGTTCCCCTAGGTGCCGGCTGAACTAGAGGCCAAAATCCACATCTAGGCACTTTCCAAAACACGTCAGATTTCAATGTATAAATATGATGTGTCCATCTTGCGTTTCCTGTCGCGAACACTAGGCCTACCTATGCAAGTGAGGTACCATTTTTATCGGGAGACTTAAGGGGAACACAGAATAGCAGAACAAGTGTTATTGGCTCTTGTCTTTCTCTACATTTTCTCCTTCCAAATGCAAGACAGTGTGTAAAAAAGACGTCTATTTGAGAAATGCCCTGTAATTCACATGCTAGTATAGGCACCCTGGAATTCAGAGATGTGCAAATAACCACTGCTTCCCAACACCTTATCTTGTGCCCATTTTGGAAATACAAAGGTTTCCTTGATACCTATTTTTCACTCTTCATATTTCACCAAACGAATTGAGGTACACCCGGTATACAATGAAAACCCACTGTAAAGTGCAGCTCCTTTATTGGCTCTGGGACCCTAGGGTTCTTGGTGAACCTACAACTAAAAGCCCTATATATCCCCGCAACCAGAAGAGTCCAGCAGACGTAACAGTATATTACTTTTGAAAATATGACATTGCAGGAAAAAGTTACAGAGTAAAACGTGGAAAAAAATGGCTGTTTTTTTACCTCAATTTCAATATTTGTTTAATTCAGCTGTTATTTTCTGTAGGATCTACACAAATGACCCCTTGCTGAATTTATAATTTTGTCTCCTTTTCAGAAATGTTTAGCTGTCCGGGATCCAGCATTGGTTTCACATCCATTTCTGTCACTAACTGGAAGGAGGCTAAAAGCTCAAAAAATAGTAAAAATGTGGTATGTCCCAGTAAAATGCTAAACTTGTGTAGAAAAATTTGGTTTTCTGATTCAAGTCTGCCTGTTCCTGAAAGCTGAGAAGATGGTGACTTCAGTACCACAAACTCTTTGCTGGTGCCAGTTTCAGGGAAAAGATCATATGCTTTCTTCTGTAGCCGTTTTTTCCTATTTTTCTGAAAAAAAACTTAGCTGTATTTTGGTTAATTTCTTGGGCTCCTCCAGGGGAACCCACAAACACTGGGGACCTTTAGAATCCCGAGGATGTTGGAAAAAAAGGACGCAAATTTGGCATGAATAGCTTATGTGGACAAACAGTTGTGAAGGCCTAAGCTCGAACTACCCCAAATAGCCAAAAAAGGCTCAGCACAGGAAGGGTGTGGGAGGAAAAGGCCCTGCAGGTAGGGGGTTATTGGTTCCATAGCTGGCAGAGTGCTAGCTGCATTATTGGGTACCGCACATGAGGGCTGGGCATATACCACCAAAGGATAATGATCTATGTATGACAATGGGGCCCATGTAGACTACACGTATAGCTGTGTCTCTCAAACCAGATCCTAGAATTAAGGAAGTTTGGGTGAGCACAGGCAAAAATGGAGCTGGATCAGAGAAGTGAAGAAGGAAAGAACTGAAGGCTCCACTGGCCTCCAAACTGCTAATGTCCCTTGAGTAAATGTTTTGTATGGTAAGAGGTAGCTTCAAGAAGTAGGAATTGTATCCCAAATAGGTGGGTGTATGATCATTCAAATTGTAAATGACTTTTTCATGTGAAGTCATGCTAAACATGTATTTAAGCCTATCTCACTGTTACAATGTTATTCATTTTCCTAATAAGCAAAATATTCAGTTTGGTCCCAGCTAATGATGTGGAAAACCCTCTCATGTTGTGGTATGAAATGTTGGGTATGTTAGTGGTGTCATTTAATATTGCTATACATGTGGATAACGGTTCATCAACCGTTACATGAGAAATCATCTCATCCTAGATGTTAGACTAATGTGACGGGATATGCCACTCCCACAGAATATGCACTACATATCAGTTGTCTTGATTACATTTCCAGCACTGGATTCAGGCTACAGATTTGTTGCCAGTAGTCATGTTGTGGAACAATATCTTACATATACAATCTTGAGGAAATTGAGGCCCATATTTATACTTTTTTAGCGCTGCATTTGCGCCGCTTTTTGATGCAAAAACAGCGCAAAACTGCGTGGTTTTTGTGTCAAAAAGTGGCACAAATATGGCCCAAAAAAGTATAAATATGGACCTGAATTTGAGATAGGACTCCATAAGCCCCGGTCATGATGCATGAGAAGGCCATCCCAGTCTTCCTCTTCAAACTGCAGTCAAAGCCTATTTTGCTACTACCATTGTCAGCAGTCGATTTCATCAAGGCAAGGTCAACAATGGTGCTGCAGAGGCCCGAAACAGTACCCTTTAATTAATCCCACAGTTGCAAGCAGTGGTGGATGGTAATTTTGACAGGGAGGGGGCAGGCGGGCCACACAGACACACACACATACACTCACTCACTCCCATGCATTTACAAATATGCACACACACACACACATTCACAACACTCACTCACAACAAATTCAAACATTTATACGTACACACACACACACCAAACTTTCAAAAACATAAAATGTACCTACCCTGCAGCTCCCGTAGAGGAAAACCTCAGAGGTCCCAAGAGGGCTGGGACTGCTGCCTTACCTCAGCCAATGAGGGAAGGCAGCAATCCCTAACTCGTCCGGCATGGGATGGGGTCAGTGAGGCTTGCTGACCCCATCCTGCTCTGTGATGAAGTGACACTGCCCTGGGCACTCCAGGACTTAAAACTGAGGCACCCAGGTCTGAGAAATCAGTGATGCTCCCCCTTGTCATGAGGAAGTGTGGCTTGAGGCACTTTTGCCAGGCAGAGGTGGTCTTGGCCGTAGGGCTGTGAAATCCTCAGCCTGGCAAGCTTCAGCTCAGGCAGCCAGGAGCCTGCACATTTAGCACATGTCTAGCTTCTGACTGCCTGACCTGCACAAAGTTTGGAAAAAACATAAGGGGACATGGCCCCCTTCGTCCATATGGATGGGCTGTGAATGGCTGCAAGCAGTGTAAAATACTAGGGCAATGGGGTAGTTCAGCAGCACAAATCTGGATTTGGTGTTGGAAACAATGCAGGAGCTACTGATATTTCCAAGACTGTGTGATAGGGAGGTAAAATTCCTGTTGTAAATTATCAAAGTATTTACCAGTGCTACCCAGAAGTAAATTGAGAGAATTATTTTTTACATGCACAGTTTACAGTGGGGCTCACTGTCTCTCGCCAATAAGTGTTGCATGCTTTTACTAGTAAGGGGCATTGAGATGGAAACCTGTATTTATTCCACGTTTAGTTATGGTTATTGTGCAATAAATACGCACAGACAGTCTGAAATGAGTTATCCAGTTTATTTAGCCTTGACTTCCTTGTGTGGTATAAGCCCAACTCTCCATCAACATTTAACAAATCTCTTTCTAGTTCAACCCATTGTGGCAGTCTCAGAACAAGCCGACAGCATGTAAGTAGTACAAGACATTTGGTAATCAAGCCAACTGTTTTCTATAAGTGCCGCTATTAAGCCCCTTCTGTTCTAGCCATGTCTAGTTTTGAGGCCTTCAGCATCAATTTCCGGTCTTCCCTAGCTGACTTAATTTTACATTTAATCATGCAGAGCAAACGAGTCAGGATTTTCAAATGAATTATAGTATCATGGGGCATTCACCATTTTGTTTATTTGAATCTTTCTCACATTAATATTTGTAATTTGGATCAGGCTAGAATACCGAAAGTCGCTTTCTGATGGAGTACATGTGAGAAGGTAGCCTCTTTCTAGCCTTGTTACCCCCACTTTTGGCCTGTTTGAGAGTGTATGTCAGGGTGTTTGTCACTGTTTTCACTGTCTCACTGGGATCCTGATAGCCAGGCCTCAGTGCTCATAGTGAAAACACTATGTTTTCAGTATGTTTGTTATGTGTCACTGGGATCCTGCTGGTCAGGACCCCAGTGCTCATAGGTTTGTGGCCTATATGTATGTGTCACTGGGACCCTGTCACACAGGGCCCCAGTGCTCATAGGTGTGCATGTATATGTTCCCTGTGTGGTGCCTAACTGTCTCACTGAGGCTCTGCTAACCAGAACCTCAGTGGTTATGCTCTCTCATTACTTTCAAATTGTCACTAACAGGCTAGTGACCAATTTTACCAATTTACATTGGCTTACTGGAACACCCTTATAATTCCCTAGTATATGGTACTGAGGTACCCAGGGTATTGGGGTTCCAGGAGATCCCTATGGGCTGCAGCATTTCTTTTGCCACCCATAGGGAGCTCTGACAATTCTTACACAGGCCTGCCACTGCAGCCTGAGTGAAATAACGTCCACGTTATTTCACAGCCATTTTACACTGCACTTAAGTAACTTATAAGTCACCTATATGTCTAACCTTTACCTGGTAAAGGTTAGGTGCAAAGTTACTTAGTGTGAGGGCACCCTTGCACTAGCCAAGGTGCCCCCACATTGTTCAGAGCCAATTCCCTGAACTTTGTGAGTGCGGGGACACCATTACACGCGTGCACTACATATAGGTCACTACCTATATGTAGCTTCACCATGGTAACTCCGAATATGGCCATGTAACATGTCTATGATCATGGAATTGCCCCCTCTATACCATCCTGGCATAGTTGGCACAATCCCATGATCCCAGTGGTCTGTAGCACAGACCCTGGTACTGCCAAACTGCCCTTCCTGGGGTTTCACTGCAGCTGCTGCTGCTGCCAACCCCTCAGACAGGCAGCTGCCCTCCTGGGGTCCAGCCAGGCCTGGCCCAGGATGGCAGAACAAAGAACTTCCTCTGAGAGAGGGTGTGACACCCTCTCCCTTTGGAAAATGGTGTGAAGGCAGGGGAGGAGTAGCCTCCCCCAGCCTCTGGAAATGCTTTGTTGGGCACAGATGTGCCCAATTCTGCATAAGCCAGTCTACACCGGTTCAGGGACCCCTTAGCCCCTGCTCTGGCGCGAAACTGGACAAAGGAAAGGGGAGTGACCACTCCCCTGACCTGCACCTCCCCGGGGAGGTGTCCAGAGCTCCTCCAGTGTGCTCCAGACCTCTGCCATCTTGGAAACAGAGGTGCTGCTGGCACACTGGACTGCTCTGAGTGGCCAGTGCCACCAGGTGACGTCAGAGACTCCTGCTGATAGGCTCCTTCAGGTGTTAGTAGCCTTTCCTCTCTCCTAGGTAGCCAAACCCTCTTTTCTGGCTATTTAGGGTCTCTGTCTCTGGGGAAACTTTAGATAACGAATGCATGAGCTCAGCCGAGTTCCTCTGCATCTCCCTCTTCACCTTCTGATAAGGAATCGACCGCTGACCGCGCTGGAAGCCTGCAAACCTGCAACATAGTAGCAAAGACGACTACTGCAACTCTGTAACGCTGATCCTGCCGCCTTCTCGACTGTTTTCCTGCTTGTGCATGCTGTGGGGGTAGTCTGCCTCCTCTCTGCACCAGAAGCTCCGAAGAAATCTCCCGTGGGTCGACGGAATCTTCCCCCTGCAACCGCAGGCACCAAAAAGCTGCATTACCGGTCCCTTGGGTCTCCTCTCAGCACGACGAGCGAGGTCCCTTGAATCCAGCGACACCGTCCAAGTGACCCCCACAGTCCAGTGACTCTTCAGCCCAAGTTTGGTGGAGGTAAGTCCTTGCCTCACCTCGCTGGGCTGCATTGCTGGGAACCGCGACTTTGCAAACTACTCCGGCCCCTGTGCACTTCCGGCGGAAATCCTTCGTGCACAGCCAAGCCTGGGTCCACGGCACTCTAACCTGCATTGCACGACTTTCTAAGTTGGTCTCCGGCGACGTGGGACTCCTTTGTGCAACTTCGGCGAGCACCGTTTCACGCATCCTCGTAGTGCCTGTTTCTGGCACTTCTCCGGGTGCTACCTGCTTCAGTGAGGGCTCTTTGTCTTGCTCGACGTCCCCTCTCTCTGCAGGTCCAATTTGCGACCTTCTGGTCCCTCCTGGGCCCCAGCAGCGTCCAAAAACGCCAAACGCACGATTTGCGTGTAGAAAGGCTTGTTGGCGTCCATCCGGCGGGAAAACACTTCTGCACGACTCTCCAAGGCGTGGGGGATCCATCCTCCAAAGGGGAAGTCTCTAGCCCTTGTCGTTCCTGCAGTATTCACAGTTCTTCAGCCTAGTAAGAGCTTCTTTGCACCAACCGCTGGCATTTCTTGGGCATCTGCCCATCTCCGAGCTGCTTGTGACTTTTGGACTTGGTCCCCTTGTTCCACAGGTACCCTCAGTCAGGAATCCATCGTTGTTGCATTGCTGATTTGTGTTTTCCTTACATTTTCCCTCTAACACGACTATTTTGTCCTTAGGGGAACTTTGGTGCACTTTGCACTCACTTTTCAGGGTCTTGGGGAGGGTTATTTTTCTAACTCTCACTATTTTCTAATAGTCCCAGCGACCCTCTACAAGGTCACATAGGTTTGGGGTCCATTCGTGGTTCGCATTCCACTTCTGGAGTATATGGTTTGTGTTGCCCCTATCCCTATGTTTCCCCATTGCATCCTATTGTAACTATACATTGTTTGCACTGTTTTCTAAGACTATACTGCATATTTTTGCTATTGTGTATATATATCTTGTGTATATTTCCTATCCTCTCACTGAGGGTACACTCTAAGATACTTTGGCATATTGTCATAAAAATAAAGTACCTTTATTTTTAGTATAACTGTGTATTGTGTTTTCTTATGATATTGTGCATATGACACTAAGTGGTACTGTAGTAGCTTCACACGTCTCCTAGTTCAGCCTAAGCTGCTCTGCTAAGCTACCATTATCTATCAGCCTAAGCTGCTAGACACCCTATACACTAATAAGGGATAACTGGGCCTGGTGCAAGGTGCAAGTACCCCTTGGTACTCACTACAAGCCAGTCCAGCCTCGTACATTGGTGGCAGCGGTGGGATAAGTGCTTTGAGACTACTTACCACTCTTGTCATTGTACTTTTCATAAGAGAAAAATATACAAAACAAGGTCAGTGTATATACACATAGCCAAAAAGTTTTGCATTTCCTCTTTTCACTCTTTTCTAAGTGCTGAAAAGTACTTCTAAACTTTCAAAAAGTTCTTAAAAGTTTAAAAAGTTTTTTCTGTCTTTCCAAAAAGTTCTGAAAACTTTTTTCTCTTTGTCTATCACTTTAACTCTCTCTAAAAAATGTCTGGCACAGGCAAAAAAGTTGAACTGTCCAAACTTGCATATGATCACCTTAGCTGGAAAGGAGCAAGGAGTCTCTGCATAGAGAGAGGTTTGAGTGTAGGGAAGAATCCTTCCTTAGAACTGTTAATTAATATGCTTAGAGTACAGGATAAGGCCATAAGTGCCAAATCTGGTGAAAAAGTAGCTAATGGTTCTCAATCTGATCCAGGGACTCCCCCAGGAAAAGGTTCAGGAAAGAAACTTCTCAGCCTGCCCATTACTAGACAGTCTAGCATAGTTGGTACAGAGGTTGAATCACACCATACTGATGGTGTGCTCTCACATTATACTGGTAGCCAAGCTGTTAGGGTGCCCTCTGTAAGGGACAGGTCTCCTTCTGTTCATTCCCATCATACCTCTGTATCTAGAAATGTCCCTCCCACCCACCCTGATGACAGATTGTTAGAAAGGGAGCTCAATAGATTGAGAGTGGAACAAACCAGACTGAAGCTCAAGAAGCAACAGCTGGATTTGGATAGACAGTCTTTAGAAATAGAGAGGGAAAGACAGAAGTTGGGTTTAGATACCCATGGTGGCAGCAGCAGTATTCCCCATAGTCATCCTGCAAAAGAGCATGATTCCAGGAATCTGCACAAGATAGTTCCCCCTTATAAGGAGGGGGATGACATTAACAAGTGGTTTGCTGCACTTGAGAGGGCCTGTGTTGTACAGGATGTCCCTCAAAGGCAGTGGGCTGCTATCCTATGGCTATCATTTAGTGGAAAAGGTAGGGATAGGCTCCTTACAGTGAAAGAAAATGATGCCAATAATTTTACAGGTCTTAAGAATGCACTCCTGGATGGTTATGGCTTAACCACTGAACAATACAGGATAAAGTTCAGAGAGACCAAAAAGGAGTCTTCACAAGACTGGGTTGATTTCATTGACCATTCAGTGAAGGCCTTGGAGGGGTGGTTACATGGCAGTAAAGTTACTGATTATGAAAGCCTGTATAACACAATCCTGAGAGAGCATATACTTAATAATTGTGTGTCTGATTTGTTGCACCAGTACCTGGTAGACTCTGATCTGACCTCTCCCCAAGAATTGGGAAAGAAGGCAGACAAATGGGTCAGAACAAGGGTGAACAGAAAAGTTCATACAGGGGGTGACAAAGATGGCAATAAGAAGAAAGATGGTGAAAAATCTCAAGATAAGCATGGGGATAAGGGTAAAACCAAAGATCCCACTTCAAATCTTAAACACTCTTCAGAGGGTGGGGATAAAACAAATTCTTCCTCTTCTTCCCAACCTGCACACATTAAAAAGCCTTGGTGCTTTGTGTGTAAAAATAGAGGCCATAGGCCAGGGGATAAGTCCTGTCCAGGTAAACCCCCTGAGCCTACCACCACTAATACATCAAGCTCTAGTGCCCCTAGCAGTAGTGGTACTAGTGGTGGGACTGCTGGCAACAGTCAAGCAAAGGGTGTAGTTGGGTTCACTTATGGGTCCATAGTAGAAACTGGGGTAGTCAGTCCCAAGACAGTTTCTGTCACACCTAGTGGCATTGGCCTTGCCACACTGGCTGCTTGTCCCCTTACAATGGATAAGTACAGGCAGACAGTTTCAATAAATGGTGTTGAGGCCTTGGCCTACAGGGACACAGGGGCCAGTTTCACTTTGGTGACTGAAAACCTAGTGCACCCTGATCAACACATCATTGGACAACAGTATAAAATGATTGATGTCCATAACTCCACTAAGTTTCTTCCCTTAGCTATAATTCAGTTTAGTTGGGGTGGAGTTACTGGCCCTAAGCAGGTGGTGGTATCACCTAGCTTACCTGTAGACTGTCTCTTAGGTAATGACCTAGAGGCCTCAGGTTGGGCTGATGTAGAGTTTTATGCCCATGCAGCCTTGCTGGGCATCCCTGAGGAATTGTTCCCTCTCATTTCAAGTGAAATGAAAAAGCAAAGGAGAGAAGGCCTGAAAACTCAGGATCCCTCTCCATCAACAGGTAAAAAGGGTATCACAGTATCCCCTAACCACCCTACCATTCAGGATACTATTCCTGTGGTGGGAGACACCTCTCCTGGGGTGGCACCTGTTCCAAGGGAATCATCAGTTAGCAAAACTGTACTCCCTGAGGTGGAAGTACCTCTCTGTGGGATAACTAACATTGGTGAGAAAAAGAACACCATTTTAGTTAACATGGAGCATCCCTCCAACCCTCCCAGAGAAACTTTAGTGCAGAAACTCTGCACTGCCTCACAACACTTAGGACAGCATCCCTGCCCTAGTGTGGAGCTGATAGGACAGCATCCCTGCCCTGCTCCAACCCAAGAGAAACAGCATCCCTGTTCTCTCTTCCAGCCATATGGACAAAGTTTTTGCCCAGCTATGGCTTTTCTGAGACAGCATCCCTGTCTGGCATTTCCATCACTACAAATAGGTTCAGTGGACAATTCCCACTGCTCTAAACTAAAACTTACTGATAGAAACTCTGAAAATACATCTTCACATTGTTGCTTAGCTAAAAAACTTCAAACAGGGTGGTTTACATCCCCACAGGGAAGTAACCATATAGTGGATGATAAAGGGAGTAACCAGTCTATTGCAGAGCTACTCTCTACTTATCACCACTTAGACAATAAAGTCTCAACTGGCCAAGGTTAGCCTTATTGTCCTTCGTTTGGGGGGGGGTTGTGTGAGAAGGTAGCCTCTTTCTAGCCTTGTTACCCCCACTTTTGGCCTGTTTGTGAGTGTATGTCAGGGTGTTTGTCACTGTTTTCACTGTCTCACTGGGATCCTGATAGCCAGGCCTCAGTGCTCATAGTGAAAACACTATGTTTTCAGTATGTTTGTTATGTGTCACTGGGATCCTGCTGGTCAGGACCCCAGTGCTCATAGGTTTGTGGCCTATATGTATGTGTCACTGGGACCCTGTCACACAGGGCCCCAGTGCTCATAGGTGTGCATGTATATGTTCCCTGTGTGGTGCCTAACTGTCTCACTGAGGCTCTGCTAACCAGAACCTCAGTGGTTATGCTCTCTCATTACTTTCAAATTGTCACTAACAGGCTAGTGACCAATTTTACCAATTTACATTGGCTTACTGGAACACCCTTATAATTCCCTAGTATATGGTACTGAGGTACCCAGGGTATTGGGGTTCCAGGAGATCCCTATGGGCTGCAGCATTTCTTTTGCCACCCATAGGGAGCTCTGACAATTCTTACACAGGCCTGCCACTGCAGCCTGAGTGAAATAACGTCCACGTTATTTCACAGCCATTTTACACTGCACTTAAGTAACTTATAAGTCACCTATATGTCTAACCTTTACCTGGTAAAGGTTAGGTGCAAAGTTACTTAGTGTGAGGGCACCCTTGCACTAGCCAAGGTGCCCCCACATTGTTCAGAGCCAATTCCCTGAACTTTGTGAGTGCGGGGACACCATTACACGCGTGCACTACATATAGGTCACTACCTATATGTAGCTTCACCATGGTAACTCCGAATATGGCCATGTAACATGTCTATGATCATGGAATTGCCCCCTCTATACCATCCTGGCATAGTTGGCACAATCCCATGATCCCAGTGGTCTGTAGCACAGACCCTGGTACTGCCAAACTGCCCTTCCTGGGGTTTCACTGCAGCTGCTGCTGCTGCCAACCCCTCAGACAGGCAGCTGCCCTCCTGGGGTCCAGCCAGGCCTGGCCCAGGATGGCAGAACAAAGAACTTCCTCTGAGAGAGGGTGTGACACCCTCTCCCTTTGGAAAATGGTGTGAAGGCAGGGGAGGAGTAGCCTCCCCCAGCCTCTGGAAATGCTTTGATGGGCACAGATGTGCCCAATTCTGCATAAGCCAGTCTACACCGGTTCAGGGACCCCTTAGCCCCTGCTCTGGCGCGAAACTGGACAAAGGAAAGGGGAGTGACCACTCCCCTGACCTGCACCTCCCCTGGGAGGTGTCCAGAGCTCCTCCAGTGTGCTCCAGACCTCTGCCATCTTGGAAACAGAGGTGCTGCTGGCACACTGGACTGCTCTGAGTGGCCAGTGCCACCAGGTGACGTCAGAGACTCCTGCTGATAGGCTCCTTCAGGTGTTAGTAGCCTTTCCTCTCTCCTAGGTAGCCAAACCCTCTTTTCTGGCTATTTAGGGTCTCTGTCTCTGGGGAAACTTTAGATAACGAATGCATGAGCTCAGCCGAGTTCCTCTGCATCTCCCTCTTCACCTTCTGATAAGGAATCGACCGCTGACCGCGCTGGAAGCCTGCAAACCTGCAACATAGTAGCAAAGACGACTACTGCAACTCTGTAACGCTGATCCTGCCGCCTTCTCGACTGTTTTCCTGCTTGTGCATGCTGTGGGGGTAGTCTGCCTCCTCTCTGCACCAGAAGCTCCGAAGAAATCTCCTGTGGGTCGACGGAATCTTCCCCCTGCAACCGCAGGCACCAAAAAGCTGCATTACCGGTCCCTTGGGTCTCCTCTCAGCACAACGAGCGAGGTCCCTCGAATCCAGCGACACCGTCCAAGTGACCCCCACAGTCCAGTGACTCTTCAGCCCAAGTTTGGTGGAGGTAAGTCCTTGCCTCACCTCGCTGGGCTGCATTGCTGGGAACCGCGACTTTGCAAACTACTCCGGCCCCTGTGCACTTCCGGCGGAAATCCTTCGTGCACAGCCAAGCCTGGGTCCACGGCACTCTAACCTGCATTGCACGACTTTCTAAGTTGGTCTCCGGCGACGTGGGACTCCTTTGTGCAACTTCGGCGAGCACCGTTTCACGCATCCTCGTAGTGCCTGTTTCTGGCACTTCTCCGGGTGCTACCTGCTTCAGTGAGGGCTCTTTGTCTTGCTCGACGTCCCCTCTCTCTGCAGGTCCAATTTGCGACCTTCTGGTCCCTCCTGGGCCCCAGCAGCGTCCAAAAACGCCAAACGCACGATTTGCGTGTAGCAAGGCTTGTTGGCGTCCATCCGGCGGGAAAACACTTCTGCACGACTCTCCAAGACGTGGGGGATCCATCCTCCAAAGGGGAAGTCTCTAGCCCTTGTCGTTCCTGCAGTATTCACAGTTCTTCAGCCTAGTAAGAGCTTCTTTGCACCAACCGCTGGCATTTCTTGGGCATCTGCCCATCTCCGAGCTGCTTGTGACTTTTGGACTTGGTCCCCTTGTTCCACAGGTACCCTCAGTCAGGAATCCATCGTTGTTGCATTGCTGATTTGTGTTTTCCTTACATTTTCCCTCTAACACGACTATTTTGTCCTTAGGGGAACTTTGGTGCACTTTGCACTCACTTTTCAGGGTCTTGGGGAGGGTTATTTTTCTAACTCTCACTATTTTCTAATAGTCCCAGCGACCCTCTACAAGGTCACATAGGTTTGGGGTCCATTCGTGGTTCGCATTCCACTTCTGGAGTATATGGTTTGTGTTGCCCCTATCCCTATGTTTCCCCATTGCATCCTATTGTAACTATACATTGTTTGCACTGTTTTCTAAGACTATACTGCATATTTTTGCTATTGTGTATATATATCTTGTGTATATTTCCTATCCTCTCACTGAGGGTACACTCTAAGATACTTTGGCATATTGTCATAAAAATAAAGTACCTTTATTTTTAGTATAACTGTGTATTGTGTTTTCTTATGATATTGTGCATATGACACTAAGTGGTACTGTAGTAGCTTCACACGTCTCCTAGTTCAGCCTAAGCTGCTCTGCTAAGCTACCATTATCTATCAGCCTAAGCTGCTAGACACCCTATACACTAATAAGGGATAACTGGGCCTGGTGCAAGGTGCAAGTACCCCTTGGTACTCACTACAAGCCAGTCCAGCCTCCTACAGTACACTAAAGTTGTCTCTTACCATAAATGTTCTCCAAGCTCCTATTAATATTCATAGATTTCATAAGGCTAAGCAGCCACTTAAAAGGTACATTTTGCAAAGAAGTGATCATCGTAGAGTTTTAGAAGGTCATCATCAATGCCTCACATTTGGACCAATTAATCTTGTTTCTTGAGAATGTAGAAAAGACAGCTACCTGAGACATAAGCGCAGGAATGGATGAGTTAAGGTCACCTTGTGTAACAAATGCATCATAAGTGTATAACTTCACCTTATGCGTGTCCACTTGTGTGGTAATGCCATGGATGGTTTGGTTCTGCCTAACAGTGCCAGTCAATGGTTCCAGCATTAATAGTAAAAAGATTGGAGTGCAGGAACAGCTCAAAATTTTTTTAAAAAGTCCGAAATAAATCCTCCGCAGATCAATCTAGTCATGGATTCATCATAAAGACATTGCTTATTCCCAATAAAGTCCTGCCTCAAGCCCATCCTAACTGGATTTTTAAATAAGCCACCCCATTCGACAAAAGTATTTTTCCTTGTCTACTGATATGGCCAATTGTTTCATCAGGACCGTTGCTCACCAGTCAGAGTAATAAAGATGACAATAATCAGCAAACTTGCCCTGTAGTTGGCACACTGTAATGGATCTCTGTCAGGCTTATGAATACCGGATACTCTGTGTAGGAAAGTCATCCTTTTTTCTCTGATCACCCCCATTTTTTTGACTGATACTGGTGGTTACTGACTCTGAAAGTGACCTGGGCTCTGCTAACCAACCCAGGGCCAGTGCTATGTCCTCTAAAGGTATATGCTAATTGGTATAATCCTAATTGGCCAAGACAACCTACCTGTTAGTCCCTAGTATATGGTGGGACATGTAGGTTTAGAGACCCCAGTGGACTTAATACATGTGTGTGTGCACTGCTGTGGTGCAATGTGTCATTTTAAAGCCAGACCTGTCAGCCAGGCTGGTTTTAAAATGAATCTGTGTCCAAATTTAATTTTAGAATTAAAAGTACTTCCAAAGTTTAAACTATCTTTTTATTACATTTAAGTCACCCCTAGGTGGCTCAAGGGTAGGGTGCCTTGTTGTTAAAAGCAGAGACAGTATTCACAGTGAGGCATATTTATATTCTGTTTGTGCCAAATTTGTGTCATTTGTTTACGCAAATTAGGCGCAAACCTAACTCCATATTTATATTTTGCCGTTAGACACATCTAATGTCAAAATATAGGAGTTTAACCCATTTTTTGGATGCGCGCACCTACCTTGCGTCAATAAGATGCAAGGTAAGCGTGCCTATCTAAAAAATGGTGTTGTTCCCATAGCCACATATTTATCATCCTGTGCTAAAATGACGCACGGGTGGAAGGAGGGGCTTAATAATGGTGCAAAGATTGGTGTCAGAGGTCCTGGTCTTATACCCATTTCTGTCTTTGAAGTAGGCAACCTTTAAACAGAAGTATTTGTAGTGCACAAGATGCTGCCTTTCCTACCCTGGCCCCAGACAGACTACAGGGGGTTGGAGACTGCTTTGTGTAAGGACAGGCACAGCCATATTCAGATGCAAGTGTCAGCTCCTCCCAGCACTCTAGCTCAGGAAGACTGATCAAGATATGCAGGGACCACCGCAGCTCCCTTTCACCCTTTCTAGAGTGAATTCACAAACAACACAACTGTCATCCTGACCCAAACATGTATTCCATAGACAGGCAGAGGCACAGAGTGGTTAAGCAAGAAAATGCCCACTTTCTAAAAGTGGCATTTTCAAACTTACATCTTAAAAACCAACTTCACCAAAAGATGCACTTTAAATTGTGAGGTCAGAGACCCGAAGCTCCACATCTTTATCTGCTCCCAGTGGGAAATTACACTTAAAAGATATTTCAAGGCAATCCCCATGCTACCCTATGGCTACCCTTTCCCATAGTGAAACCCAAATTTAGCAGTATTTCACTATCAGGACAAGTAAAACACACAAATCCATGCCCTACCTTTTAAATACACCCCATCCTGCCCATGGGGCTACCTTAGTAGTAAAAGGAAAGGTTTAGGCCTGGCAGGTGGGTGCACTTGCCAGGTAGAAATGACAGTTTAAAACTGCACACACAGACACTGCAGCAGGTCTGAGACATGTTTCCAGGGCTACCCATGCGGGTGGCACAATCAGTGCTGCAGGCCCACTGGTAGCATTTGATTTACAGGCCCTGGGCACACATGATGTACTATACTAGGGACTTGCTAGTAAATCGAATATGCCAATCATGTATAAGCCAAACACCAATACAAAATTTAGACAGAGGGCACTTGCACTATAGCTCGGGTCAGCACTGGTAGAGTGCCAAGAGTCCTAAAGCCAGCAAAACCTCAATGCAGCACACAGTCAAAAGCAGGAGGTCAGAGGCAAAAGGTTAGGGGATAACCCTGCCAAAAGGGCTGTTTCCAACATCCTGTAAGTAAGGACTTGAGTTATAGGAGATAATTTTGAGTCACGAGTCAACCACTATTTTATAAGTAAAAACCTCTTGGATGATGTGGTCTAGAGAAATTATTTGAATGACTTTGTAATCAACCAATGTCAAAATACCACAAGGGCTGAGGTAAAGAGGAAAAATCTTATTATTCCTCTAGTGCTGGTACTGTGGTGATGCTCCTGGTCTCAGATACAGTACCAGATGAGTAGGGGATAATTCAAGCTCACAGCTCTTGTTGTACTATAGTGTGTCTCTGTAGGTCCTTGATTTCTGGTCACTTAGCTGCTTTTTGGTTGTTTCTGGACAACTGAGCTACATGGCCCTCAAAGTTCCTAGATGGCTGAATTCCCGTAAGTATTCTTCATGCAACTTCAGTTACTGGAGTATTGTACTGGACTTCTTAGTCATAGGTAAGCTTATCATTTTTTACCCAGGCAGCACAACCTACCTCTTTTGAGGTCATAGCAGAATAATGCCTCGTACAAGTCCAGGTGAAGCACAACCTCTGTCTGGATGTGACCTTTATGTGCTTACTTTGGGGGTCACTGGAGGAATGAAAAGGAAACCAGAGCACAAGCTTTGTATACGAAGCTAACTCTTTTCTAATGTGCTTGGAGTGTGTTTTCTGGGCTCTCCCTCCTTCTTAGGCTATTAAGGTTTCTTTCCAGCTAGACCCTTAAATTGTGGATTGCATCGAGATATCATCTGCCAAAACACTTGTGTAACAAAGACCCCAGCAGCGGTGCGGGTGGGGACCGGGCTCTGGAGGGGGGGCCCTCAGCATAGTACACAGTTCACTGGTGAAAGGCCCCTGCCTGGGTCCAGCCGGCAGGGGTCCCCCCTAGGTACTTTGCTGGGGGCCCACCTCAAGTTTTGTTACACCACTGTGCCAAAGTCCTCTAACTCCTCGGCAATACCCAGCTCAACATAGAAAGAGGAACTTGGAGTGAAATCCATTGATTTGGCATGGAGCAGTTGTAGACTAACCCAAGTTCACAGACAGGCACAGAGGTCATGGCTTGGACCCAGGGAACAACAGTAGTACAGGTTGCCATATCTGCGGGAACTGAAAGGAAGCCAACATTTTGGGCAAGCACCGCCACCAACTTAACTGTCAAGGCCACTGAGAAAAACTCAGGAGAGCATGGAAAAAAGAGAAACCGGGCAGGGTGGCACAGCTCTTCCCAGCTCACCCTGTATGATTGTGTATATGAGCCACCTTTGCACATACTCTCAGATGTCCATTTCATAAAGACTCCAAAATCAGCTAAACACTACGTTTCAATTCATGAACAGACATAGAAACTTCAGGGTCCTGGTAAGCTGCTTATTCACAAAATCATTCAGCTATATCAGAAAGGAATGATCACAATACTACTTCAAAGCACTTTAAAGACTGCTTTAGTAATACAGTCCAATCTATGGCCCATTCATACTTGTTCCGCACTGTAATCCTAGAAGACATCGGAACCATGTATAGACACACCTGAACATTTGCTAATACTAATGGTAGGCAATGATCGACCAAACCTAGCGGTAATTCCCAAGCTTAGCCATTTACCTCCATGTACACGGCATCCCATGAGTGACTGAGTTTGTTGCATTTCACAATTCCAGAAGATATCATAGCCATTCACAGACACAACTTGACATTGGTTAATAATATGCACACAGGGTGACTGAGCAATGATAGAGTGAACCTTATGTCATCTACCGCCATGGAACCGAACAAACCCAAGCATGAATTACCGCGTGCTGGACAGCATAAGCTCGGAAGACATTAAAATCACTCACAGACACAGCTGGACAGTGGTTATAGGTATGCACAAACACTGACAGGCCAAGGTTTTGGGTGAGCCTCGTGCTATCCACCTCCACTGACTAGCGTAGCCCAGGCATTGGTGACCACGTGTATGCCATGATCCCAGATCATGTTAGAGTCAGGCACAGACACACCTGGGTAGTGGTTATGCTATGCATACACAGTGACTGAGCAAGGATAGGGGTAAGCCTCATGCCATCTGCCACCACTGGACAGAGTAACTCTTGCCATGGGTTTGCACATGTTGTGCAACCTAATCCTAGGAGACATCAAAATTATGCCCGGGGAGAAACCTAGACAGCAGATAAAACTATGCACGCACAGTGACCGAGCAAGGATTGAGGTGAACCTCATGGAAACTACCACCGCTGAACAGAACAAAACCATGTATGGATGAGCTCTTCTTACATAACCGCAGGAGCCATGAAAGCCATGCACAGCTACGCCTGGAGAGTGGTTACTGTCATGCACACAGCGACGGAGTCAGAATTGAGGCGAGACTCATGCCAATTATTTTCGCCGGACAGAGTAACTCCCGATATGGGTGAGCACTTATTCCACACAATAACCCCAGAACACATTGGAATAGTGCAGACACACCAGGACAGTGGTTACTGTTATGCACTTATAATGCCCGAGCAAGTATTAGGGTGAGGCTCGTGTCAGTCTTCTCCATCGGACAGAATAACCCCAGACGTGGGCGAGCAGTTTTTGCACATCGTAATTGCACAAGACATAAAAACATCACAGGCACACCCAGACAGTGGTTATTTCTGCGCATACTCAGTGACCAAGCAAACGAAATCCTTTTGCCTACTATTCCCCTAATCCTATAGGTTGATATTTTACCCTTAACTGCTGTACCTGTCTGGGCACGAGACCCCTGTGCAAAAGTGGACGGCTGGCGCAGACAAAAGGTACTAATGCGTATAACCGCTTTCTGAAAATCAATACAAGTGAAAATGATTAACATGCAAAGATAAGCCATATCCGTTCGAGAAAATGCAAACAAAGGATGAAAAGGAAATTGTCGTGCCAGGCATGTGCATGTTATTCAACTCTCGGGGTTGAAAAGGCACTTCGACTCCTGAATCAACAAAAGGTTTGTGCAGAGGCACAGGCTTGATTGAGTCAAGCATGCAAGGTAAGCAGCGGCCTGCTATCTGACGGCTGCTCACCTGGTAACGCCCATTCCGAGCAAGTTCCAAGTTGTTTTTCACTGTCACGCAAATACACGAAGCAGTCACATAAGGGGAAAAATAACATGCGTTTCTAATGTGCTGCGCGGGCTCTTTTTCAACACTCTTGAACTTCTACCCCACTCCCGCTGAGCGTTCCCCATGAACTTGTGTTAGTGGATATGTTTCCTTCAATACCTGTATTTTCTCTCCAACTCTTTTCTTCACAACGCGTTTTTTTTATTGCTCTTCAGTTTAGTCATGAATGTCTGTGGAGGTGTTCCCAGGGTCATGGCTCAAGTTAATTCTAAACTACCGTGATACACTGGCCATGTTATTCTTTGGCCTA
This sequence comes from Pleurodeles waltl, assembly GCF_031143425.1. Taxonomy (NCBI): domain Eukaryota; kingdom Metazoa; phylum Chordata; class Amphibia; order Caudata; family Salamandridae; genus Pleurodeles; species Pleurodeles waltl. The sequence continues at coordinate 621,317,821 of NC_090444.1, read as the reverse complement.
CAGCACGCCTCAAGAAGGGGTTTGTGGGTGTTCAAGGTTCCAATATAACTCTGAACATTTAAAACTTGTCTGTGAAGGCGGATCATTGTCTGCGGTGTTGTTTATGCAGAAGAGTGGATTACTTAAGCCGTTGCTAAACGAGTGAGGAAATCCAAAAGCAATACCAAACATAAGTCTTAAACCTAAACAGCACCTGTTCCGAGCTCTGCAGTTTTCCAGGTCAGACAATCCAGGTTTCTATACTTTGCATTTTGAGATTTGTTGCCGGTTGAGCCAGTTAAGAAATCGTGACTAGAAGTCCCAAGATGCAAACACAAACCTGGATTGGGTGAGCTCCTCAGGCATGTGTGGAAAACGTGAGCTTTCTGTTTGCCGACTTTTGTACGTCGGTTGATATGAGTGGAAGTGTGGAATCACGTTAATATTCGCTCTGAAGTCTGAGCATCTCTTTATAACATTTGGTTGCCAGTTCAGATAGTGCTACAGCAACAACACAAGAAGCAAATTTGGCAAAATCTATTTGGAAAGTTTAGTGTTGAAACCGTGATGTAGATAGGTTGTCATGGCCTCTAATAAAAGCAAGACATTGGCCCCCTTACCTTCTCTTTGGTAGTAAAATACAGCTAATATTAAGACGCAGCAGGCCCCTTTCGCCTCTCTGTTCTAGTGCCACTACACCTGCTGCACTTTTAGCCACACTCCTTGTCCATACAGTGTAAAGGGAAGCAGAAGACAAATCCCTTATGCAGGTGCACTTTTTTGGTGATTTGGTTAACGTGGTTCAGTGCCAGTGTTGACAGCCACTGGCAGTACGAAAGAAGGCATGGCAATGTAACTACATGTGGGATAAAGTGCCCCCCCTCATATTATAAGGACATTGCAAGTGAAAGAGGAGTTCCATAACCATATAGAGGAACAAGCTCGAAGGCCGAGTTCCTTTATAATGTTATGGAATTCCGAGGTCTCTTGCAATATCCTTATCAAGTACGGCAAGGAGTACTTTACCTCATATAATAAAAGGTGTCACCATCACGTTTCTCACAAACCACTTAAATCCTTGCTGTGTAGCTCTTTCATATGAAAGAGACAGCATGTTTGGAAATATGAGCAATGAAAAATAGAATCTTTAGTGCAAAATCAAATAAGCTCTTAGATTTGTATTGCAAAACGATTTCAGAATCAGTTTGAAACAAGTCAGTTAAAAAATGCCAAAAGCTGCAGTAACTCAGAATGTGTAGACATCCAAAAAGATTTTCTCTTTTCTATAATTACCTAAGACGTGCAAAATATAAACATGTTGCCATAAATACTTCCTTTTTGCTTGAGCAGAAGAAATAAAAGCAATGCCATGTTTAATTATGCTCTGTGACATGACCTGCCTTTCTCCTCACTGCCAACTCAGGCAGCAGGCATTGTGACCTCAGAACTCCACTGTAATAAGTTATTACAACTGCATTCTGATGTCTTCACTTTATAATCGGTGACTAGTTACATCACAAGTCCTAATTATAAAAACAACTGAGAAGGGTTTTTATATAGGGATTGCAGAATTTCATGTATTATAGAACAGTTATTGGTGCTGGGGTGGGCTTTGCATCTATGCCCCCAGGGCATGTGCAGTTAGCGTTTGGGGCTAAATAAATCACAAAGGGGAAGTTTATAAGCTCAATAGATCAGTTACACCTCTGAAAAAGTGTAGGGCTTAAAGACTACTTTTCAGTGAAGTTTGAGTGTCTTTTTTTAAGGTTAATGGCGTATTGTGCATTTGCAGTACTAATTAGCTGGAATACTACTGACTGATTTAAAAATCACTCTGCACAGCGGGAAATAAAACATAACTGCCTCAGCATGCTGCTGAAATTTGCTAAATGCTTATGGCGCCTACCACAGTCCAGATCCAGTGTGTAGGAAGTTGGCTCTGTATGTGCTATTTCAAAGTAAGGAATAGCATGCACAGAGTCCAAGGGTTCCCCTTAGAGGTAAAATAGTGGTAAAAAGAGATAATACTAATGCTCTATTTTGTGGTAGTGTGGTCGAGCAGTAGGCTTATCCAAGGAGTAGTGTTAAGCATTTGTTGTACATACACATAGACAATAAATGAGGTACACACACTCAGAGACAAATCCAGCCAATAGGTTTTGTTATAGAAAAATATCTTTTCTTAGTTTATTTTAAGAACCACAGGTTCAAATTTTACATGTAATAGCTCTTTTGAAAGGTATTGCAGGTAAGTACTCTAGGAACTTTGAATCATTACTTTAGCATGTATACTTTTTACATAAAACACAATAAGCTGTTTTAAAAGTGGACACTGCAATTTTCACAGTTCCTGGGGGAGGTAAGTTATTGTTAGTTTCAACAGGTAAGTAAGGCACTTACAGGTTTCAGTTTTTGGTCCAAGGTAGCCCACCGTTGGGGGTTCAGAGCAACCCCAAAGTTATCACACCAGCAGCTCAGGGCCGGTCAGGTGCAAAGGTCAAAGAGGTGCCCAAAACACATAGGCTATAATGGAGAGAAGGGGGTGCCCCGGTTCCAGTCTGCCAGCAGGTAAGTACCCGCGTCTTCGGAGGGCAGACCAGGGGGGTTTTGTAGGGCACCGGGGGGGACACAAAGTAGCACAGAAAGTACACCCTCAGCAGCGCGGGGGCGGCCGGGTGCAGTGTGCAAACACGCGTCGGGTTTCCTTCAGTTTTCAATGGGAGACCAAGGGGTCTCTTCAGCGATGCAGGCAGGCAAGGGGGGGGCTCCTCGGGGTAGCCACCACCTGGGCAAGGGAGAGGGCCTCCTGGGGGTCACTCCTGCACAGAAGTTCCGTTTCTTTAGGGGCTGGGGGCTGCGGGTGCAGGGTCTTTTCCAGCTGTCGGGAAATGGAGTTCAGACAGTCGCGGTCAGGGGGAGCCTAGGGATTCCCTCTGCAGGCGTCGCTGTGGGGGCTCAGGGGGGACAACTTTGGTTACTCACAGTCGTAGAGTCGCCGGAGGGTCCTCCCTGAGTTGGTTGTTCTCCACCAGTCGAGTCGGGGTCGCCGGGTGCAGTGTTGCAAGTCTCAAGCTTCTTGCGGGGAGTTGCAGGGGTCTTTAAATCTGCTCCTTGTAACAAAGTTGCAGTCCTTTTGGAGCAGTGCCGCTGTCCTCGGGAGTTTCTTGTCTTTTTCGAAGCAGGGCAGTCCTCAGAGGATTCAGAGGTCGCTGGTCCCTTGGAAAGCGTCGCTGGAGCAGGTTTCTTTGGAAGGCAGGAGACAGGCCGGTAAGTCTGGGGCCAAGGCAGTTGGTGTCTTCTGTTCTTCCTCTGCAGGGGTTTGTCAGCTCGGCAGTCCTTCTTCTTGTAGTTGCAGGAATCTCATTTCTAGGTTCAGGGAGAGCCCTTAAATACTAAATTTAAGGGCGTGTTTAGTCTGGGGGGTTAGTAGCCAATGGCTACTAGCCCTGAGGGTGAGTACACCCTCTTTGTGCCTCCTCCCAAGGGGAGGGGGACACATTCCTATCCCTATTGGGGGAATCCTCCTTCTACAAGATGGAGGATTTCTAAAAGTCAGAGTCACCTCAGCTCAGGACACCTTAGGGGCTGTCCTGACTGGCCAGTGACTCCTCCTTGTTTTTCTCATTATCTCTCCTGGACTTGCCGCCAAAAGTGGGGGCTGTGTCCAGGGGGCGGGCATCTCCACTAGCTGAAGTGCCCTGGGGCATTGTAACACGAAGCTTGAGCCTTTGAAGCTCACTGCTAGGTGTTACAGTTCCTGCAGGGGGGAGGTGTGAAGCACCTCCACCCAGAGCAGGCTTTGTTTCTGTCCTCAGAGAGCACAAAGGCTCTCACCGCATGAGGTCAGACACTCGTCTCTCAGCAGCAGGCTGGCAGAGACCAGTCAGTCCTGCACTGAACAATTGGGTAAAATACAGGGGGTATCTCTAAAATGCCCTCTGTGTGCATTTTTTAATAAATCCAACACTGGCATCAGTGTGGGTTTATTATTCTGAGAAGTTTGATTCTAAACTTCCCAGTATTCAGTGTAGCCATTATGGAGCTGTGGAGTTCGTTTTTGACAGACTCCCAGACCATATACTCTTATGGATACCCTGCACTTACAATGTCTAAGGTTTTGCTTAGACACTGTAGGGGCATAGTGCTCATGCACATATGCCCTCACCTGTGGTATAGTGCACCCTGCCTTAGGGCTGTAAGGCCTGCTAGAGGGGTGACTTACCTATGCCACAAGCAGTGTGAGGTTGGCATGGCACCCTGAGGGGAGTGCCATGTTGACTTAGTCATTTTCTCCCCACCAGCACACACAAGCTGGCAAGCAGTGTGTCTGTGCTGAGTGAGGGGTCCCTAGGGTGGCATAAGACATGCTGCAGCCCTTAGAGACCTTCCCTGGCATCAGGGCCCTTGGTACCAGGGGTACCAGTTACAAGGGACTTAAACCTAGGTGCCAGGGTTGTGCCAATTGTGGAAACAATGGTACATTTTAGGTGAAAGAACACTGGTGCTGGGGCCTGGTTAGCAGGGTCCCAGCACACTTCTCAGTCAAGTCAGCATCAGTATCAGGCAAAAAGTGGGGGTAACTGCAACAGGGAGCCATTTCTTTACACAGTGTCACTATTTTTTTTAGGGAGTCAGGTACACATTGCTAATTTCATCAGCAGTACACTCATCAAGTGCAGTATGTGTTGTTTCAACTTTCAACACTCATATTTTGGAGTCAGTCATGAACATATCATAGTCCTCTGCTATTATTGGGAAGGCACATCTGCACTAGCCATCACTACTCATGCCCCTGAGTGCACAGCCCCATACCTTTATGCACTGAACCCAATGCTTGAGCGTATCTCATTGAAACTCTAAGAGGAGATAGCTCAACGCGAGTAAGCATGGCGGTGCTTTCTTCTCTATGCACGATGGTAGTCTTAAGACAAACCTGTCTACTGAGTGGCAGTAGAAGCAAAGATAATAGTCTCTTTGACTGCTGTTGGGGTAGTAAATATAGCAATTATCAGGGTTCAGTGGTTCCCCCAGGGCTTGGGCCCCAGTTCTACTGCACCTTCAGCATCATTGGTAGCTGTGCCCCTTCTGAGAGGCACAGCTACATTTTGCCTTCAACATGCATAAACAACTTAGCCGACTGGAGTGCGTGACAGAATCCCTGCCTTCAGAAACCGTGCCCAGTGGCTCCAGGCTGTGCCAAGCCTAGACAAATAAGCTGCCAGAAACGGTTGACTGACATATAAAATTAAGCATGTTTTCTTACACAAGCACATTAATTAGGTTTTCACCACCTTAGCAGTAGAATGTGAAGCACTGCTATGTTTGTGTGTGGCTTCCATTGGATGGCGCCCCTGTGTATACTATCAATTTTCCAACCAAGTTATTCGCTGCTCTTATGTCAAAGCAGCTAAAAACACACATGTAAAATAAATCAGTGGATTTTCAGCTAAATAAGCCAGGCCAACTGGTTTTCCCAATGCTTTCCGTGGATCAGTGTCAGATGACAGGAAGCTCTTGGGCATGCAGAAGTCCCTAGTGACCCTGCGACAGATGACAGCAAGCCACTGCGTGTGTCAAACACAGCAGCAGCCCTATCGCGGGACGGCATGAGCTAATGAGCAGGGTGAATTTATATTTTTGCGGTGGTCCAGGGGCAGTAGTCTGCCAACATAAATATGTAAAAAAAACGAGAATAGTGCAGTCCGAGTGGTCCTCGGCATGGAGTATGCTTCAAATGCCTCTCTGTTGCCAGGTGTTAAAATGATTGTCAGAAGTTCCATGATTCTGGTCAAGGCAATGGAGGACAATGGGAACTAAGCACCCAGAAGCAACTGTGCGGTAGTCGCCAAGCACTCTGCATCTTAAAAAATAGCTGGTGAGTAAAAAAATAATTTTAAGCCCAGCAATAAAGTCACAATGCAAACTAAATGGCAGAAGGTATACATCCATAAAATGCCACTGGCTTGATTGACAGCCCATCAACGTAGCACCTAAAATGGAAAAAGACAAAACAGGAAACTCAATGGTTGAAAGATAGTAATCCAAAGCCCATGATAGAGCATAATTTGGGTGTGCCATTATGCTTTTAGGAAGAAGCATAATGAAGCATTTATATATATATATATATATATATATATATGTGTGTGTGTGTGTACATTATCTTTACTCATAAAGGCACTTAGATATCGTGGACTTTTAATGTGGCACATTTACATAGATACGATATATCTCATGTAAACTATATCCATGTAAATGTGCTGCATTAAAAGTCCATAATATCTAAGTGCCTTTATGAGTAAAGATAGAAGAATGTATATGTAAACTGTCTTTTTACAATGTTAACCAAATGCATTTATACCTTATTATTTTAACAAATTATATATTTTACAATACTCTTTCTTTATTGTGTTTACGAGAACTGCCTTGTAAGTGTACAACTAAATAGTGTTCTTCTTATAGTTCAGGCTGAAATTAAGGCCTACATGATTCCTGTGTTAAATTTCGACATGAAGCCTGTTTTCTTTGTGCATTATTTTTCTTTCCTCTGCAGGTGATAAGGTACCATGAACTGGGTTGCCAAGGACAAGAATCATTAGCAAGGAGCACTAAGAACAGACTCCCCTTCCAAATTCGTGAGGTTGGATGTAATCCAGGGTTGAGTAGATGTGTTCAGAAAAGGATAAAAGTTAATTGGATATAATTCACAATGGTACCTTGTAAGTGGAAATTTCCTTGAGTGTGATGTCAGCTACTGGAAGGTTCTGAGGTTGATTACATTGTTGTTTAGTTAATCAGTGCTATTGATTCCTTTGACCCTTGACTAGAGTGGACCCTTGAGGGAGAGACAGATCTCCTTTCTTTTCCTAGACTAAGTGGCTTTATGCTACTCACATCTCTCAACAGGACTTCTACCAAATTTTTCTTTCATGCTTACTCTTTCCTCTATATTCATCTTTAGTTTATTAGAATAGTTAGGAGCTTAGATTCAAGGGTTAGGCAGGAAACTTTGAGTCTGAATTCAAAGCACCATATGCTTATCCTTGTTTTCTGCATTGTCGTTGTTGAATTATCTGTCTTTTATATGTTAGGAAATGTAACATTGTGCGACGCTATCATACCCCTTTGGTGAGGATATACATATATAAGAAGTTTCTGAAACTCATTTGTAAGTTTGGCTTGAGTATGTAAGAAACCCCTTTCTAAACTTTGAGTTCGTCTCTGAGATTTAATGAGCAACCAAATGGATTACACTTTTATTTAGTGTTGTGAGTAAAGGTGTTTCTCCTTGCCCTTCGGGACTCCTAAAAAGATTCATCAGCCCTAGAAAGAGAAAGAAAGGAGGCCGCTGGACCAGATGGTAGCAGAGTGATGATGGTTAGGTTACCGAAGTATTGAGAGCTAGAATCCTGTCTTCTAGATTAGCTATTGCTTAGAGCCCAGTCCCTGGAGCAAATGTCCAAAAAGCAGAAGATCGCCAAATCTGTGGAAGCGTGGAAGAGTGTTGTATTTGAGAAGGAGGTGTAAGTATTGCTTGGATTACGAATTGTAGTGGCTTGGATTTAGCTTGCAGCGTTTGTGAGTCTGGATGATGTCCTGCGGAGATGCTTGATTGTGTTGAGAGTGTGATTTGTAAAAGAGGTTGAAGAGGTTAATGGATCTGACATGACCTAATATCCCAAGATAATTTTAAAAGGTTCAGAAAACACCAAATCAAATTGTCTCCTATGAGGTTGTGCTCGCTGAGAGATGTCATCAACGGCACAGTTAAGATAGGGACTCACTCTGTGTGACTATGATGTGATTGGTGTAGTGAATCTTAATGCGGAGAGTGAAGCTGTACTGATCTGGATGCTACCCTGCAGGTTGATGTTTCATTCAAAGTGTTTGGAAACTTTCTTGTGTGCTTGGAAACTATTAATTCTTTAGTTGAGCAGACAAATGTTATTTGTATTGTATTTACTGCATGTGTATGATATTGCGAAGAGAGTCAGTGTGCAGATTGTGAGAGAGGGGAACTGCTGCGAGGAGCGAGATCTACGTCACAGTGCGCCGCACTGGTATAGATCGGTTGGTTTGGTGCTGTGCTGTTACTGGTTGACAACGCCATAAGGAGTCACGCTATGTTGTACCTGGCCCTTTTTACAAGGTCATCCCCAAATGTTTTGTCTTCCTTCTCCTATTTTTTTCACCTTTTTTTGTTGATGTTAGAATTCTGAGCACTTTACCACTGCTCATAAGTGCTAAAGTGCATGTGCTCTCCCTTCTAAACTTGGTATGATTGGCTTATATCTGATTGGCACATTCAATTTACCTGTAAGACCCTTGTACAGTGGTATCTCTATATCCAGGGCCTGTAAATTAAATGCTACTAGTGGGCCTGCAGCACAGCTTGTGCCACCCACAGAACTAGCCTTTCAAACCTGTTTCAGTCCTGCTACCGCAGAGGCTGCATGCATAGTTTACTGCCACGGGGACCTGACTTCTAAATTCTCTTGCCAGGCCTGAAACTCCTCTTTTACTACACATAAGTCACCCCTAAGGTAGGCCCTAGCTAGCCCTATGGGCAGGGTGCTGTGTACGTAAAAGGTAGTATATATGTCTTCATGTACTACATGTCCTAGTAGTGACAAACAGCCTTTTTGTTTTCTCAGTACTGTGAGTGCTGCCTCTGTGATAGGGCCGCATCAGAAATGCCCTAAAATATGTCTAAGTGGTATAGTCTGATCTATGAAGGGTGGCATAGGCATTTTTGGTATGGTTGTAATGGTAGTGAGAAATGCTTCTTACTGGTGTAAGTGGAATTTTTATTACCATTATAGAAATGCCACTTTTAGAAAGTGAGCATTTCTCTGTGCTTATGAGTGGTGTTTTGCAGCTCAACTCCAATCCACGTCTGAGGCAGGGTGACAGCTGGGCATTGTGCATACTTTCCAGACATCCTCTACACAGGGTGGGTGGGGGTGTAATTAGAATGCATCCACATATTGAAAGGTCCTCCTGGGCTGGGAGAGGTAAAGCGGGGCACACCTGCATTTGTAAAGACTGTGTCCTGGCCTCACACAAAGGCCTTGATTACCCCTACTGATGTCTGGAGACTGTGCTGGAGGAGAAAGGGGGCACTCCTGGAACCAGTTAGTGCTTGTTTGAACCCCTAATGTCCCTTTGTGGAAGCTGCGCAAAATGAGTATAAGTACAGGAGCTGTCCCCTACATTTTCAGAGCACTTTTGGAACTGGGACTGAAACTCTGCCAGAGGAACTGCTGGACCACACAAAGGACTCATCTGGAATGCTTTTCTTTTGTTGGCCTGCTGCCTGGTGTCTGCTGGGTGGACCAAAAGACTCATCTGGATTGCTTTTCTGTATGTCGTCCTGTTGTCAGCCTGCTTCCTACTCTGGATTGTCAAGGTTTTGTGGGACCAACACGGGGTCAAAGTTGCCTTGTAACTCCCTGGTTCGATGTGAGCCCCTGGTCCCTATCAGCCGCATATTGAAAGTGCTTCCTTTTTTTTTTATTCTCCCCCGTGCACGGAGGGCACAGCCTGTGGCCCTCTCTAGTATCCTAGTGCTTGGCGAGCGCTGTTGTGAGGCCCGTGGAAGTGTTCACTTTCTTTCTTGTTTGCACTTGCTGGACATTATCTACAGGAGCCACAGTCTACCCTCCAGATCCTATGGACACAGCCAGCTTCTGGTGAACCAAGGGCCCCAAACACTGTGGGACTTTTGTTTGTTGCAGGACCTCTCTACCCAGGCCTGAGGTGCAGGCTCGAGCCGAGAACACTACTGAGGGCGCAAGTGGTGAGCGTTTGGCCCTCCCCCTCCTCCTTTCAGCAACAGCATCTTGTGGGGCAGTCTGGGGCAGTCCAGTGCCGCCCCTCCTGAGGGAAGCTGCCATGCGAAGACATGCTTGCCTGAGGGGTGCCGGCTCTGAGGAGTTGAATGTGGCATATCTCATGCCTCTCCTACAGACTGCATTTGGAATTTGGGAAAAGAGCACCTACGCAGCATACATGCGGTGGCTGCCCTTGCGTCACCTGCACGTGGGGGGGGAGCTCTCTGCCCCCCCAAGTCAACTTATGCCAAGAGCCGGGAGGCTCATCGTGCTTATCGTAATTATCTGAGAAGGAGGTTGGGATGTGGCAGATTGTGGAGGACAGCAGCCACGCCGCGCAGACATGGGCGGCTGCCTTGCTGTGTCCCCTCCATGTGAGAGAAGAAGTTGGCAGACACCGCATTTCCCCTAGTAGGGGAGCCTGCGACAGCCATTACAGCCTTGCTCCACTTTGGACACGGGAACCCAGAGAGTTCTCCCTGTGTCCGTGTTATCCCTATGAGCCCCTACACTACTCCTTTGGGCCCATCAGTTGAATTAGAAGCCTCAGCCTCCTAGGACTACCACCCAGGTGGGGAAGAATCCTCATTGGAGGCTCCCATCTGGATACTCTGTTATCACGGAGAGAGATTACTACCTACTCTCTAATGGTGCAAGTGCACCAGATCATCCTGTTGGGGTAACCAGCATGTGCCGGGGGCTGATTTGCCTGTAGGGGAGCGGATGCCTAGCTTTTACATGCTATAGAAATGTTTTAAAATACCTTGCTGGTAATGACATATGCCTGTCAGAAATATTTTCACGTTAGGTGCGTTCATGCTGATGTCTTATCATATTTATTCTGACAGGTGCATTCTTGGTGGTAATGACAACCTGACTACCGCTCGTGTTGCAGGGCACCAGCAATCTGTATGTTTACCTGACTACTGCTTATTTTTGTAGAGTACTAGTAACCTGTATACTGTTCTGACAACTGTGTGTGCTAGCAGAGTAGTACTGATACAAGTTATTTGTGGTCTAATGATGTTTTATGTAATGGAGTTATTTTAAATTTAACTTCTTGGGTTTCTTTTGTGGTGTTTTATTTGTGTCACATGTGTTGTGTGTGTTGTACAAACATTTTACACATGACCCCTGGGATAAGCCTGACAGCTCATGCCAAGAGACCAAGGGGGTGAGCAGGGGTTATCTTGGGTGTGCAACTCTCTCGCCCTGACTAGAGTGGTGGGTTCTGCCTGGTTTAGGTACATACCCTACCCAACCATAAACCCTATTTCTAACACGCTGTGATTGGTAGTTGTTATGGAGCAAAGGATTGTGGATACAACACTGTTTCGGAGTTGAAATTCAAATGTAATTATTGACATTTAATTGTGGAGAATGAAATGCTTTAAAGTTATGCAAGATTTATTTAGAGGTGATGTTCATATCCCCAGTATAGAGGGCTAAGAGAAGCCTATAGAAGATACCCCAGGTCACTATATGGTAATTAATGTAGGATTTCACTCATGTGTGTGGCCTGGTCAATGGCACAAGATTACAGAAAATTAGGGTGCATTGAGGTTTCCACATTATGGCACATTAAATTAGAGAATTATTGAAACTTGAGGAGGGCATTGTACAAGATTAAAATACCTCCTAGACCTGCACAATTTGAAGCACTTAATGCTTGGGAATGTGTTGCTCATGCCAGGGAAAAGGAGAAATACCTGGGTAAGGTGAAGGAAGCTACACGTACTTATGCGGCTGCTAGGTGGGACGCTGAGCAGAAAAGATGGAGAACAGACATAACAAAATGCGTTTGATTGTATCCAGCTTTGACCATCAATGTAGTTGAGGGAGAGGGGTAAGGAAAACAATTAGAAAACAGAAGAAGATACAAAAAGAGCCCGATGACAAGACGGAAGAAAGTGATGACGACTCTGGAGACAGTCTCCTGGATGTGTTATTATTCGAACGCCCATCCCCATATAATGAGATCAGAAACAAGAGTGGAAATCAGGATACTGGTGGTAATTGTCCAATTATTTTTCTACTGCCCCGTCGAAGAAGACTCCTAGTCTCGGGGGAGTCATTTCAGCTAACATGCATTGTGAACCCAGAAGTGGAGGTTTGAGAGAGTGAGTGCAAGTTAATCCTTCTGCAAGTACTGTTGGTTATTACAGTCCCAGTTACTATCGGCCTGGTAGTTCCTATATATAAATCAGAATGCTCCAGGTAAAATATTTACAATCTGACTGTGCCAAAATCTGTTAGAGGGCAGGGTGGAGTTCCAAATAGCCTAGATGTTAAGGAGTTTGTTCCTTTGGTTCCCACACGTGCTAGTACCCCATGTGGCGTAAGTGTAGATACAACTTTAAACCTGTTAAGATACACATAAATAGGTACTTAGCAGAAAGTGACTACTCATAAGACTCCCGTATGGTACCCGTCTTTAAATATGCTCAAGGAAATGATACTATAGCTAAGATTCATGTGGTGATCCAATCCATTAGTGCGAAGGAGATAGATGATTGGGTGACATTTTTTAATGAAGGTCCTCCATCTAGAGAGAATACGAGTACAGAGATGAGTCAGGGAGCAATTCTATCAACAGCAAAAGAAAGAAATTTAGATGTAGCAAAGCTTACAATAGAATTGGATGCAATGATTGTTGGATATTTTAGGTTGGAACAATTAGAGACCTATTATGAAGATGAGCTTGCATTTATATGTAGGGATATTACCAAGTGAGCAGCCAAGTTCACGATAAATTGGCAGAATTTGTAAAAAAAATATGAAGTGGATTTAAACAAAGCTAAGGCCTTACAGAGACGTTCTCAGGTGTGTTTCAGTGAAAAAGATATTGCTGACATCAACAGGTATGACATTTTTGAAGGGGAAGGTGCCTCCCCAAGATGTTGATTGAGTTAAAATTGACAGAATGACTCAAGAGTTAAAGGAGTCCATCCATGCTTATTATGAAAGGTTGGTGCAGGCATTCAAACAGTACAGTGGATTTAGATATTGGAAGCTAAGGAAATGGGACATCTTGTGTCGAGGTTTGTCACTGAGTTGAGGCCAGAAATCAGTCTGATAATCCAGCAACATCTGATTTGTTGGCAGAATAAGTCAAGTGATGAAATTTTGCTGTATACCAAGTACTGCTATGATGAGATTGAGATGAAGCGGAAGAAATTGAAGGAAAAGTCATGGTTGCAGAAATGAAAGAAGCTCAGAGAACAAGTCAGATTCAGCCAGTGGTGACCAATGTGGGTGCTATGCAAGGTGTATACCAGCAAGGACTAAGTTCCACGCAAGGTAGGGGTTGAGGAATGCCGATTGACTCTAATACTGGAATGGATGTCAGTAGTCTGAAAAGGACAACCCTTTGCCACATCTGGACCCGGATGGGGCACTGGAAACGGGAATGTCATTTTAATCCGGCTGACCAACTTAAAAATTCAAGAGTTGTACCATCACATAATGCTAACACAGCACAGATGCAAAATGCATTGAGACAAAGAAATCAAAAATTTTACATGCCCAAGCTCCGATGATGCGGGCTTCCCAACCTCCAAGGCCACAACAAAATGCGATGAGTGCTAGACCTACTCTACTTTAAGAACAGTATAGGTTCCAAACCTACCACTCTTGGGAAAATTTGTCCAAGTTCTCGGAGTAGCAAACAAACAGATCACAACCCAGAAAACTGAATCAGTTTAGGTGAGAATTGGATCCTTTGAAGACAGACACAGATTTGTGTTGTGTGATTTCAGACCAGTGAATCTCTTTGGAAGGGATTTACTCTGCAAACTCAACTGTACCTTCCATTGTACCCCCAGCAGGTATTGAGATGCAAACATATTGTGAAGATGCTACCTTCAAAGTGGCAAATGACGGCTCTATTTTATTATATTCACTTTGTTGAATGTTAATGATTTACCCACAGATTTGGGGACACAGACAGGATAGAAGTGTGGGATTTTTCAGGAAAAGATATCGGACTGATTAAAGAGGTTGAGTATGTCCATAAAACAGTCAAACCCAATTTTGAATTTCCAAGAACACGACAATACAATCTGATACCGGAGATGATTATAGGGGTTTATCCCATAATTGATTCTATGATTCAGTAGGTAATCCTGAAGGAGATCATAGGCAGTCCTTCTAATTCCCCTATCATGGTCTTGTAGAAGTTGAGTGGGAAGTACAGGATTTGCATAAGTTGAACAATATAGTCATCCCTTGTTGTCCTGTACCAAATCCAGCTGTGACATTGTTTAAGATTCCATGTGATGCTGAGTGGTTCCCTGTCATCGATTTTGTGTCAAGTGTTCTTTTCAAAAATGTTGTATGAGGATAGTCAGTTTCTCTTCGCCTTTCGGTTTGAGTTTAGGATTTTGGCATGGTGCTGAGTCCCACAGGGATATCCTGAAAGCCCATCCATTTAAACCAGATTCTTAAGAAAAATCTAGAATCTTTGGTTAAGCTTTGTAATTCAGTCTTAATACAGTATATCGACAACCTTTTGCCGGTGTTGAATATCCATGAAGCATGTAAATAGGATACCACTGCTTTGTTGAACAACCCGGCTGAGAATAAGCATAAGGTTTCCCAAGGAAAGTTTCAATACTGTCAGAAAGAAGTACAATATCTTGGTCATCACATTAAAAAAAGGTGTGAGGGAAGTGTCATAAGTAAGAATTTTAGCAATCTTGACAATGAATCCGCAGACATCATGAAAAGAGATGTTTTTAGGAACGGTGGGCTACTGTCGGCAGTGGATCCCCAACTCTTCCCTTGTGGCTAAGCCTTTACAGAGGCTGACACACATGGATGTGTCAGATCTGGTACCTTGGTAAAACAATTGCTTGATTTATTTTCTAGAGCTCAGAGAAAGTCGCTGTCATGACCCAGTTCTAGGGTTGCCAGACAAATCTTTTCAACTTTTTGGTAGTGAGAGAGAGGGCTGCGCTCTTTCGGTGCTCACATAATGTCATGGAAATGCCAGGAGGCCCAGGGCATATTTTTCAGCCACATTAGATCCAGTTGCCTCTGCATTGCCCGGCTGTCTTAAGGAGGCAGCCTCCGTCAGCACAAGTGTCAAGAGATGTGAGAATATTGTAATGGGACACCCTTTAACCGTGTATGTGCCTCACTCAGTTGAATTGTGGTTGACCAAAATGAAAACTCAACATATGATTAGCAGCCGTCTGACCAAGTATAAATGAGTCATATTGGCAGCGGAGAATGTAACTGTCAAATGTTGTGGCCCCCTGAACTCTTACACTTTGTTGCCTGTGCCAGATGTTGAAAGTCATGTAGAATGTGAAGTGTACCATGACTGTCTCGATGTCACTGAACTGTGTACCAAACCAAGACCATATACATGAGATGAACCATTGTCTGAATCTGCTTTTGTGCTCTATTCTATTTAGATGGTTCATGTTTATCCTGAGAGCATCTTATGCTATTTGCACTCTTTCAGGAGCTGTTGAGGCTACTTGGCTTCAAGGAGTATTCTCTGCCCAAGTGGCTGAATTGATTGCTCTTACTAGGGCATGCTGTGTTTCAAACCAGTTGAAAGTGACAATCTTTACCGACAGTCAGTATGGCTTTGGTGTTGATCATGGCCTCGGACAACTATGGTCCCAAAGGGGATTTATGATGTCTTCTGGATCCTCGATTCGGAATGGCGAACAGGTAAGATACCTCCTTTAAGTATTACAATTGCCTGAGCAAGTTGCAGTGGTCAAGCGCCCTGCACATTGTACTAGCACCGATCACGTGACTTTGGGCAATAACTACGCTGACAGGGTTGCAAGATATTGTGCACATAATGTTTGTACCCTAAATGGGGAATACACCAACGAGGGAATGGATGACACTAACTACAACCTTTTGTTGACTACCACTGATACCTGGGAGAAAGTCAAGAAGTTGCAAGAGGAAGTGTCAGAGGAGGAACAGCAAGGTTGGGTCAGAGGAGGTTGCGTCAAGAGAGATGATGATATTTGGGTTACGATGGATGGTAGACCAGTGTTGCCACATAGTTTGTTGCCTCCAATGGCTAGACATTTCCATGGTTCTCCTCATGTTGGTAGGGGTGCCATGGTGGGGTTATTCAGACAGATCTGGTTTAATATGAAATTCAGATTGATGATGGAGGCTCTGTGTCACAGGAGTGTTGTGTATCAACAGAACAATGCTGGAAAGACAACTGCAGTTACACCGATGTGTATCAATAGAGCAATGCTGGAAAGAGAACTGCAGTTACACTGAGTCATACAGGGAGGTCAGGAGGACATTTCAATAGGAAGCAGTTGGAATTTATGGAAATGCCTGTGTGTAACAGGCTGAAATATGTCCTGGTGAATGTGTGCATCTTCTTGCATTGGGTCAAAGCATTTCCAACCTGAAGAAATTATAGCCTCAAAATAGCTAAACTGTTGCTAAGAGAGCTAATACCTACATTTGGATTCTCAACTTCTTTGGAATCAGATTGAGGTACTCATTTCAATAATGAGTTTTGAGGTTAATATGTACAGCATTACAGGTTGAACAGAAGCTACGTTGCAGCTATAGACCTGAGGGTTCGGGTCTTGTGGAACAGGTGAATGGCACGCTGAAATCCAGATTGGCAAAAGTGTGTGCTTTAACATCTTTGAAATGGCCTGATTCATTGCCTCCTGTATTGATAAGTCTTCAGAGTATACCCGATTGAAGGACCAGATTATCTCCACAAAAGATCCTAATGGGGAGGGTGATAAGACAGCCAGTGAGTCCTGTGAGTGTGCTAGTGAACATTACCAATGATATGGTCCTTGGTTATTGCAAAGGCCTGGCTGATGTGGTGACTTCTGTGTCACATCAGGTTTGAACATCTACATCTTCCTCACATCAGGAACAGTGCCATGAACTCAGTCGAGGCAACTGGGTCTTGGTGAAGAAACACGTCTGGTAAAGATGCCTGGAACCACAATGGTGTGGGTCATATCAGGTGATTTTAGTCACCAGACTGCTGTAAAGTGTGGAGGTCTCCCCAACTGGATTCATGCTTCCCATACTCGCAGAGTTGGAAGTGCCCTTGATACAATAGCATGTGTTCCAGAAGCGCCTGTGGTTTCAGAGAGACAATCGGAACTGGTTATCCAAGCTGTGGGGGGTAAACAGAGCCTGACACAGCACTTGATTGGTCTGAGAGAGGTCAGGAACAAGTTATTGGTGAAGCAGAACCTGAAGTTGAGCAGCCTGGTTCTTGTCCCATGGTGGTGAATGAGACAAGCTTGGAGTAAGACCTTGATGAAGGACCCAGTGATGTCAGAAAATGAGTTGAAGCTGGAGATCGATGGCCCAGAAGACAAGAAAGAGGAAATGTGATGTTGCCTTGAGAACAGGTGCCACAGACAATACCTGGGGATACTGGGTACTCTGATCTAAGCAAAAGTGAAGGTGAAAGTGTGGCTGTGAGGAGAACGAGAGTACCCTGTCAGAGGTACTCGTCATCTAAGTGGACCTATTTTTCAAATGACACAGATAAAGAGTTCTGGGGTTATTGGGGTCACAGTTTGAGTTTAACTGAACCTCCATGATCTGAACATTTTGCATGAACTATACCTTGACCTTTCATTTCCATCAATCAGTTTGAACTGTGTAATCCATAGAGGCATTTATATTGACTGGGATAGGCAAATTAGAATACCTAGGCCCAAGCAGAAGAAGAAAAAGGGTTGCCCCTTTTAGAAGAACACCGACTAGGGGTAGGGAATTCTCATGAAGATTTGTGAAGATTTGTGAATATTCTAAAATAAAAATTGAACTTTGTTTGCTATTTGCAGAGATGGAATTAATGGAGAGATATTCTGTTGCTGCTGCATTCCACCCAATTTTAGATCTGAATTTAGAGACGTAATGTAGCCAAATCTGAGAAATAGATGTAGGTGCACAGTAGGTATAATATTGTTTATTCTTCTTACTGTGCTAGTAGCCCTACTGCATTTGTCTATAGATAACCCATCTATCCTTAATGCTCCTCAGTCCATGACATCCCCTACGAGTGGCAAATGTCATAATTTAGATGATAAAGCTTTACACTTAGATGCATCTAGAAGAGATTATTCTGCAAATATTTACTTTCATTTAATATATGCATATGTCAACACATTGAAGGGAAGGGACTGCTATGTATGTACACAACTGCCTGTCTTTGTGTCAGAAGGTATCACCTATCATCACATTCCTGTGACTTATGGGATTTCATGTAGCCTTATGTTGAGTCTGTTTTGTGGTACAGGTCATTATCAATATTATTTAACAAATTGTAGTTTGATTCTTTCAGAGATCCCTATAATTTATCATTTGAACAGACATCTAGCTCCCTGGTAGTTAAAAATAATTGCAAGGTTCTTCAAAACTGTTATAACATTAGACACAGTTTATGCACAAAGACACAATTTAACATGTATGTTATCAGAAGTTGAGAAGGAGTTTCTAAATTCGGTTGAAGATTGAAGAAGGGAATTAGAGGCTAGCTCAAAACTGGATGAGAGTTTTCAAAATCAGAATAAATGGACTAGGGAAGAGATTGAACATCAGTTAGCTGGAAATGTAGCTGCATTAGCCTTAGACTGGAAACATAAGGGAAGATTACGTATTTGGATGGAAAGATCTGATTCTGACAATGTATTTGTGGGAAAGAGTGAATGTGAACATACTTTCGAAGTTCGAGGGATTAATAAATTGTAACTGGATGGAGAAGACACTGGTACACCTGGAGTTTATTGTATTTGTGGAAAGTGTGCCTATTTTAAACTATCCAAGGGATGGTATGGTATGTGTTATTTGAAGGTAGTTTTTCCAAGATTTATCATGTAGAATATCTTAATGATCCTGTCTGGACTAAAGGTTTAATACCCAAATGTGTTGTACTGCTGGAGAAATGGTGGGTAACATATTACGTGCTTTCATTTAATCTGTGTGAGTGATCTTGAATAACTTAAAGATTGAAAGGCTGTCTACCACTGTGGATACATTATATACCAGCTCAGCAGCAGCTTTATTAGTTGTAAACTCTGAAATGACAGAGATCAGATCTATGGTTTTGCAAAATAGACTTGCATTAGATAAGTTACCCACAAAAGAAGGCGGAGTCTGTTGGATGCAAAAAGCTCAGAAGTGCTGCACTTACATCATGGAAAATAGTAAAGATTTGGAGCAGTACATACAGAATATTTCAGGCTTGATGAAAGACTTGAAGGAACTGGAAGCAACAGGTGCACGGGAAGCAACTGGGGATGGATTTTCTGATATAGGTAGGTGGCTTGAGAAATTAGGAAGTGGATTTGTGGGCCTAGTCTTGAAGCCTTTCTTGGTTATTTTCACATGGGTGGTGGTTCTGGTGTTGGGATATAAAGTTTTCCAGAGAGTGAAGGTTCAGAAGGGAAAGATGAGGAAGAGAGCTGATGTTGAATTAGAGGATCGACATTGGAAATATTACAATGATATGAAGCTTTTGGAAGAATCTAGGCGAAAATTGGTAAAACCCACTAAGGTTCTAGAGAGTCTCATTTCAGAAAGAAAATAGTTTGTGGTGACGTGATACGTCATCAGAGGGTGGCTTGATACAGCAAACCTTGACCGTGCCATTATACTTTGTCGAATGAAGAATAATTAGGCATTTAATCTGACACATATATTAAAAGACCACAACATCATAGTGCCTGACTCGGTAAAGATATTGGACGTTATATGTAAAATGTCTTTATACAATGTTCACCAAATGCATTTATACCTTAGTATTTTAACAAATTATATATTTTACAATCACTCATTTATTATGTTTAAGAGATCTGCATTGTAAGTGTACAACTAAACTGTGCACCTCTTCATTGTTCAGGCTGGAGTTAAGGCCTTAACGCTTCCTGTGTTTTATTTCGACATGAAGCTTGTTTTCTTTGTGCTTTATTTTTCTTTCCTCTGTAGGTGACAGATAAGGAAGTGTGAGCTGGTTTGCCAAGGAGCTGTAAGAAGCAACTCCCCTTCCAAATTCCTCAGCATGGATGTAATACAAGGTCAAGTATATGTGTTCAGAATAGGATAAAAGTTAATTGGATATAATTCACAATGATACGTTGCTAGTGGAAACTTCCTTGAGTTTGATGTCAGCTACTGGAAGGTTCTGAGGATGATTAAAGGGTTGTTTAGTTAGCGAGTGCTTCAGATTCCCTTTGCCCCTTGACTAAAGTGGACCCTTAAGAGAGAGACAGATCTCCTTTCTTTTCCTAGACTAAGTGGCTTTATGCTACTCACATCTCTCAACAGTACTTCTACCAAAGTTTTCTGTCATGCTTACTCTTTCCTCTATATTCATCTTTAGTTTATTAGAATAGTAGGGAGCTTAGATTCAATGGTTAGGCAGGAAACTCTGAGTCTGAATTCGAAGCACCATATGCTTTTCCTTGTTTTCTGCATTGTCGCTATTGAATTATCTGTCATTTATATGTTAGTGAAATTTAACAATATGCGATGTTTTGATTCTCCTATGGTGATCATAATCATACATACCATGTTTCAGAGGCTCATTTATGTAAGTTTCACTTTGAGTCTGTAATAAATCCCTTTCTAAACTTCAAGTTTGTCTCTGAGATTTAATGTGCAACCAAATGGGTTACACTGTCATTTAGTACCATGAGTGAAGGTGTTTATTCTTGCCCCTCTGGACTCCTAAAAAGATTAACTGGACCAACAAAGAGACAGAAGAGACACCACTGGATTGCCCACACTATTTGAATACTCATTATGTTTTTGTTTTTTTTTAGGAAATGAGCTTTTGTCCCAGAGTGCTAAAGCTGTCTGTAGTCAAATCTAGCAACACTGAAGCTATATTTATGACAGACACTAATCTGCCATCATTACCAGGTCTCCAGGCACCCAAGAGAGCTGGTGGAATGGCATATGATGGTCCGATGTCTCTCCTGGCTTCCCATTTAGTGTCCAGAAGCATAGGGAGCTGATGAAAGTAATCTTGCACCACCAACCACTCTTTCCTTTGCCAGCTATGGATCTCTGCACCTCTATGGCCGACAGAGGCTTTCAATCTCCTCTGATACTGGCTTGGCCTGAGACACAGTCAGCATGGAAAATTTTCTCAACTACTGCATTGACAGCACAGAGCATTGCTTTTGTGTGGGCGAGTGGAGCAAAGGCTCATAGGGTGATGGTCGACAGTTGCAGGACATCAGGTATTCTTTCTATATTTGAACAGTGTGAAGTGATCACCAGAGGTGATGGGGCATGATGCAACATGCTAGCAGTTTTTCTCAATCATTAGGGTGAGCCACTCACAAAGGGCATTTTGGAATGTTTAGAATCAGTACTCCTATAGTACTCTTTTATGTACTCTAAACATGCCTTTGTTAATCCCTCCCCTCCAAAAAATCTAAAGTGGGAATATTCTTAAACATATAGTACAAATTGAAAGGATAGTGGCCTTTTTGCTCTTTTACTAGTATGGAGTTGGACATTTTAGGGCTGATCCAAAAGGACGCATAAGAGTATTATAAGAGTGCTTCCGTGGTACTACTTCCCATACTCATAGATGTCTTTGTGAATGGGCAACTAGGTTAGGAATAAAAGGAAGATCATGAGAATAGCTGAGGAGGGTGGCTGGTATTCAGGCACTTTTTCCTTTATTTGGGAGAGCAAGGTTGGGTGTTGCTGATGGATGTGGGTGAGATACATGATGCTAGGAATTATTTTATCTACATAGAGAATTTCTGAGGGTGCTAGTATGCAATTTACAGGGAAACCACCTATAGCAGATGGTAGTGGGCTGAAGAACTGTACATTGTTTGTGGTGCTCCAAGTCTTCTGTCCACCTGCACAGCTAATCCATGGGATCAGCTTACAAACAGTGCTCTTGAAGGTGGCAAACATAGCATAAAATTGTAGGTGGTAGTAATCAATAGTGGGGCATTTCCCACCTCAGGATTAGAAAGTGACATTATAGAGAACTCAGGCTTCTCTCCTTCTCCCACTTGAAACCGATACTTGGAAAACAACCCTCTTATTGGTATTCATCTACAATTCTACATGACATCAGTCCATAGCAGATTAGTTTCGTTTTTTTCATTAGCCTCTTCTTATTCAAAGTGGGCTATGGAGGAAGGACAATTTTCAAGAGGTAGAAAGGAACATAATTTGCACAACGTCCTGCATGTACTTGGCATGATTTAAAATTCTTGTTCCATATAAGCTGGGCCAAGGTAAATTGGATATCATGTCATTATAAAATGTATTGCATTACTAATCTTGTCATTGTGACTTTGACGTATTTACTGCACTGAAACACAAAATGTACCATGTGCAAAACAATCAATGCTGATTATACTACTTTTTTCAGTTGTATTGTATTTTTTAAAATGTATTGTGTCTTAAATTTGAAGCCTCTTCCTTGTAATACTGCATGTACATTCATCCAAAGCGTGTGGATGATACACAAACATGGGTTTTGCACCATAGCACTGGTGTGCCCCTGTTCTAAAAAAATAGATAGATTTAGGAGACCATTTAGGGTTTGCTAGACAGTGCACAGTATAAATCATAGGTAAAGTGCATACCAGGGGAGACTCCAGGTGATAAACTCTGCAAACATCTGCTCCCTGGCTCACTCCTGGCTTTGCCCCTTGACTCTACTGTTCTGCTATACCTTGACCTGCAACCCCTCCCCTTTCTGCCACCAACAATCCCCTAGACCATAAGGAACACAATGTGATGATTCAATGTTTGGGACCTTCCAAGCATTCCTAGTGTTGTGCCCTGGGTTGTGCCTTCAGGGCAGCACTTTATTCCATTTAAAATAACTACATTTCAGCTCTTCCTAAAAATAGTTGGGAAATCTATAAGTTACCCTAAATATTCTGGGACTGGAGTAAGAATACTAAATATGCCTCCTGGAACATTTGGGAGAATTTTGTTCTTTCCCTAAATATTCTAGGACTGGAGTTAGATTAGTGAATTTGACTTTCCAGTGTCCATCACACCTACTGCTGCCCTGTGGGCACAGTTCAAGGAAAAACACATGAAGAAGTGACCTTCCAGCTACCACCATTCCTAAATTTGAGAGGCATACTCCAAGTTTCAGACATTGCATAAACAAAAGACTCTACTGGGCCTGAGAGTTAAATCAGGAGACTTGATTCAACAGAGATTTAGGAAGACATTCAAATACTCTGTCCCCCTTTTCCTACTTCTACTCCATTTTGCCTCGGCCTTTACCCCTCTCTCTAGCCTGGTCTGGTCTCCTCTCCTGTCCTCTCCTCTCTTCTCCTTTCCTTTCCTCTCCTCTGCTCTCCTTTCCTTTCCTTTCATTTCCTTTACTTTCCTCTCCTCTCCTTTTCCCTCTCTCCACTCCCCTCCCCCTGCCCCTCTCCTAACCTCCTCTTTCCTCTCCTCTCACCTCCTGCTCCTCTGCTCTTCTTCCTCCCCCTCCCCTCTTGATGCCCCCTCCCCAGGGGATTAACCCACCAGAGGACAATGGTTTTTGGGCGAAAATTTAAGGAATGGAGCCATTGTCAATAATCACCCTGCTCTCTCCCCAGGCCTCTGCAGGTCTGTATGCAAGGCCGTGACCACACACGGCCTTGCATACAGACAGTTAAAATATACTGCTCTGGTTATGAATATTCGAATATTGATTCATGCCCTGCTGATATCAACCATACATGTAGCCTTTTTGCTTGAATGTAAGAAGCATGTCTTAGATAGCAACAAGACCACTACAGGTGTCTCTGTAAGTGTGTTACTTAAAAATGTTAATAAACCACAAAATCCTTACCTGACCAGGTAGAGGATGAGCCACTGCAGGGCAACGGATAGTGTGTCTTGACTGGCCCCAAATATATCAGTGATGGTGGATGGGATGTATTCACTATTCAGCAGCTTCAGACCATTGGTCTGTTCTTGTCCTCCTCCCAGAATATGGATGAAGGCGTCCATCATGTCTCGTGTGATCCCCTTGGATACTGTGCTCTGGTGCTGCATGAATTTGTGGTAAACAAAACTGTAGAAGCGGTGATTGACAGCAAGGAAATTGCTGTAGACGGTGCGCACAGGATTGGGAAAAAGTCGCAACCAAGGCATGACATCTACCAGGCTTCCCGCACCCACAGTCTTGCCAAACTGGTCATTGTGGCTCAGTAAAGAGCGGAATTCTGTATCATTGTGGCTATAGCGGGCACCAAAGCAGAGAGCACTCATAACATTGGCTACAGCAACTACTGCATTGCGTGAGGGGTGAAAGTGGGCACCATTGACACTCTGGGCAGCAAACACCTTAATTAGTTCACGTACCTCAGCCAACACATGCCGCTCAAAGTCCTTCTTTGTGCTCAAGTTGACTGTGGAGAAGGCACGCACGGTGGACTGTGCCATCCGGCGGTGCACCTTCCAGCGCTCACAGTAGTCACTGAAAGCCAGACTCCTGCCTCCTGAAACCACATGAAAGGAGAGAAAATCAGGCCGTCCAGCAAAATCCTTGCCTTTCTTGATCAAGGCCTCGTGGATTGCATGCTCGCCATTCAGCACAACCACTGTGTGGCTGCCCAGCTTAATCTGGAAAACATCACCATACTTCTTAGCAAGACCAGCGAAGGCGATGTGTGGAGCTTTCCCTAACTGAATTGCATTCCCAATCACCGGCCAGGGGAAGGGACCCGGGAGAGCTGTCCCACCTTTCAGATCTTTCCTTCTCAGCCACTTCCACAGGTAGATGGTTAGCAGGGCAGAGAGCAGTAGCGCCAGGCAGTGGGTGGAGAGTTCCTCATACATTCTTGCAGGGCTGACCTGTAAGCAATAGATGAAATCACTTTACCAGTTCTTTGTAAACAAATAAAGGAATCAATTCTCTCTGTTGCTCCAACTTTATGCAGCGTCCCCAGTAACACAAAAGTAGCTCTTTTCAGGTAGAAAAATAAAATGAATGACCAGAACTAGCTTTTCTGAAGTTATATCACAATACATTCATAAAAGAAAGATCCCTACAAGAAAAATATTGATGTATTCTTGGGCCCATATTTATACTTTTTGACGCTAAACTGCGCTAACGCAGTTTAGCGTCAAAAAGTTTTGCGCCGTCTAACGCCATTCTGAAGCGCCATGCGGGCGCCGTATTTATGGAATGGCGTTAGACGGCGCAATCAGACCGGCGCTGCCTGGTTTGCGTGGGAAAAAACCACGTAGACCAGACAGCGCCGGCGTAGGGGGAAAATGGCGCATGGGCGTCTTAAAATGGGGCAAGTCAGGTTACGTCGAAAAAATCGTCTTAACCCGACTTGCGCCATTTTTTAACGACGCCCATCCCCCATCAACATGACTCCTATCATTGTAAAGATAGGAGTCATGCCCCCTTGCCCAATGGCCATGCCCAGGGGACTTCTGTCCCCTGGGCATGGTCATTGGGCATAGTGGCATGTAGGGGGGCACAAATAAGGCCCCCCTATGCCACCAAAAAAAAATATAAAAAATAAAAAATTATACTTACCTGAACTTACCTGAATGTCCCTGGGGTGGGTCCCTCCATCCTTGGGGGTCCTCCTGGGGTGGGCAAGGGTGGCAGGGGGGGTCCCTGGGGGCATGGGAGGGCACCTGTGGGCTCATTTTGAGCCCACAGGCCCCTTAACGCCTGCCCTGAGCAGGCGTTAAAAAGTGGCGCAAATGCGCCGTTTTTTGCCACGCCAACTCCCGGGCGTCTCTTTTGCCCGGGAGTATAAATACCACGTAAAGGCCTGGGAGTCATTTTTTAGACGGGAACGCCTCCCTTGCATATCATTAACGCAAGGAAGGGGTTCACGCTAAAAAATGACGCACATTCCGGGAACTTTGGCGCTATTCGCCTCTAACGCCATAGTATAAATATGGCGTTAGTTGGCGTTAGTTTTGCGTCGAAATTGCGTCAAAAAAACCGACGCAATTTCGGCGCAAACGGAGTATAAATATGGCCCTTGGTACCTAAAATGTAAGAATTCTTGTTAAATAACACAACCCATGCTTTCTACTTAGGCGGACCCCTGCAAGCAACATAATATGAAAGTACATTTTATGGTCCCTACTGGAAAAGTGCTTTGAGTACACCCTATTGCAATGGCTCACTGTGTGGAGATAATTTATTAACATAATGTGCCCTCGTTACCAGGAAGCTATTTTGCTATGGAAATTCAACTCATGCATCAAAAGCTTTTTTAAGAGTGTCAAACCACGTTTGCTACTCACAAACATGAGTTTATACTGGTAAAATGAATTGCTCATCTATACACTTTCCTGTGAGTACAATTTCGCTTGGAGAGTGGAATTTCCGAGCGGACACTGGAGAACAACCACAAACGTACCTGTTTGTGCATATTTACTTACATTTTCACATTCCCACGCTATAAACGGTAGGAGATTTACTCCTGTCAAAGGCAGGAGTAATCCATTTCAAGATTAAATTAAGTAAAGAACCCCTCCTGAAAGTGGTGGGGGCATAAGGAGATCATTTTTCCAAGAATAAAAAAATTCTATCGTGAAAAACGTGTTATGTGCAACCGCTGTGACACAAAGCATTTTTGAATGTGCAATTGAACACTGGGTACAATGCAGACATGGTTTGTACGTTGGAATTCTCAAAAGCTTTCCAGGTGTACTCCTGGGAATCTGTGAAAGTCTCAACTACCCAGGTTAACTCTGAGAAACTTATGTGAATTCCTAAAAAATCAGAAATGTGTACGAAACTTTGGGCCTGATTGTAGTTTGATGGAGGGGGTTACTCGTCACAAACGTGATGAATATCCCACCCACAGTATTACAATTCCATTATAGCCTACGGAACTTGTAATACGGTGGACAGGATATCCGTCACTTTTGTGGTGGAGTAACCCCTCCTTCAAACTCTAAATCAGGCCCTTTATGAGGAAACCTATGGGAGTAAATCTATTTTTTCCCGTTAATTGGACTCATTCTAACAGCAGGAAAAATTCAATGCAGCAAAGGAGATATTCTGAACTCATGCATCCTGCATGAAAATCACAATGCGTGGTCACTTCTGTTGAACTGGTAAAACACTATGGGGATGGATAAATAAATGAACCTTACTAAATAGTGTGAAGCATGCTATATGCCTACTAAAATATTAGATAATTTTGTGTCACCTTTTGTTACTTCAGGATGAGTAATAGTAAAATGTCTTATTTACACACCTTAGCAATGGTAGCGGTATGGTATAAGCTACAAAATAAAAAAGGTTGCGTTTTGTTGGAATGGGAATGTTCCCTGCATAGGTAATGGTGTGTACCCATCTGCTGAGTACCCAACTGCATGTGAAACTAGAATCCTGGCTATTACTTTGGCCCTGAAAGCACAGCCACTTAGCAAGTGCAGAGAGGACTGTCCCTGGTAAGGAAAGATCTAGGATCAGATTACTGACATGGAGGGATACACCAATAGTACCAATATAATGGGCATTGTTCCATTGAGCCTGGTCTTGGTGCATCACATAAAGCAGCAGTGGAAGAGCACTTGTTTTGTGGCTGTTTAGTGTGACCAGGCCTTCTTCTAATGGTCAGAAAGAATACAGTCTACTGATCCCTCTTGTGTAAAATTCTGCTGTTATGTGAAATCCAGAACCTTCTGCTGACATTTTGTGTGCATGTCAAGTGCGTAAGGGTACAGTGAAAGTGTAGCGCAGGTATGGTGGTGGGACTCTTCATGTGGTATGAGTCAGGGTACTGAGGCCAGTGGGATCTATTTGGATATCCCTGGTTTAGTATGGCCCAAGATTGAGGATAAGGGCAACACTCCTACAGTGGAAGTGTATTACGAGCAATTGTGTGGCTGAAGGATAGAGACCCACAAACTAAAGTGAGAGAAGATGGAGACAGGGCTTCCTTTACAAATTCACTGAAGGACGTTTTAAGCAAAGGGCTGGTATTTAGTTCTTCCTGACCATTTCCAGATAGTAGAGATAAAGGGCAGAGCTATAGTTTTCAATATTCAAGGTGAGGAAGTTTCTGGGTAGGGCTTGAGCTTTTGGCCATCCCTGATTTTTAGGAAGGCTAATGACAGCTAAAAGCAGAAATCTTACACTCCATTGTGGTTGTTCAAGTTCAAGTTTATTTATTAAATGCATAGTTAATCAAAACCAATACACAGTGCAATATAAATAAATAATTTCATACTAATAAATACCATCTACTATAAACTCATAAGATCATTCATGATTAAAATAATACATAAAAAACTCTGTGCAAATGACCATAGTTATCAACATACTTTACATACTGAAATGTAATCCACTTATACTTAGATTTACTGGAAGTTTGTTCCCTGATCGTATACATGCTAAAATCCTTTTTTACCATCAATATACCATTAAAATGCAGAATAAATGTTTTAAATATCGTCATTGTGGTTGTGATATGGATAGATCTGCTTGGAGCCAGTTCCATTGTTACCTTCTGAGAGAGCCATCACATTATACAAAGTTTGTCTCTGAGGAACAGATAAAAATTACATTTGAAAGAGGATCCATCCAAACTGGTTCCAAAGCCTTACACAATGGATTCACATCTCATGTCTGGAAAAAGTTTGAAAGGTAGGATCCAAACCACCTCACTTTGTTCTAGTTCTAGGTTATTTTTGAACAAGCAGTGAAATGCTCTGCAGGGTATTCAAAGACTTGCTGTGTGATCAGACCTGGTGTCTGCTTGACTGCCTGTCTACCTAAGGTGAGGGAATAGCCCCTGAAGTCTGCACTTTCTGCTCAAGGAGCTGAGGGTCAGCCTAGTGCCTGGAAGCCTGACTGTCTGCTCAGAGAAAGGGAAGAGTGCCTGCAGGAGGAGATAAGGTCCAGCAGGAGATGCCCATCATGTTGCTGTCATAAAGCTGGCTACAGCAGACTGACTTGAGTGACTTGTGCTGTGAGGGGATTCTTAGGGCTCTGCATGGTTTGTGCTGTGAACTGCACCAAAACTTTTTAAGCACAAGCAAGCATCAACTTGTTGTCTTGCAATCCATTGAGAGCCTGAGAGACTGGTGGTGCTGTTGCAGGTGCCATGAAACAGAAACACTGCTTGGCCCAGAGGCCTCACTTTCTGAAGACACACCATCAACTACAACTCTTCCCAGAGGATGCAACTTCAAAACCAGAGTACCTCTTTGCACCCAGCAAGACTAAAGACTGGGCGTCTGCACTTTTCAGCCATGCTACCTCAGTCCATCAGGCCCTGTTCCAACATGAGGCTGCCAATGCAGACTCATAAGTGAAGATGCCACTGTGACGATGGTATGCAAACTGCACCCACAGCATTGCTTTAAATGTAATGCCATCCAGCAGGTAAAAGCACGACGTAGCTTGCAACTGGAATGAGAAACTAAAACACGCAAAGGAATCTGCTATGTGACTTGAGGAATTTTATCCAAGTGAGCGCAAGGGGTGAAAGACATTTATTATACTTTCACGCAATGTAACACAGTAAGGCAAATTGCTGTGCTGCATGAACGGAAAAGGGTAGAAATTTGCCATATTTATCAATATATGTGCGTTCCTGCTCTCTGCCTGCATTGGTGCACAATCTGCTGCCTTGCACCAATGCAGGCACCCTTGGCCGTGCTGGATGTCTGCCTGGCTGTAGGTAGGGTTGTTTTTGTCCAGGAAGGGCAACTTTCTGAACAAAAACAATCTTCAGAGGCATTTACCTTTTTCCAAGTGTGCACATTCTGCACTCATACTCTAAAATAACTATAACTCGCTCCTACACCATACAGAGCTAATTACCTCCAATATTACATCACTCAATACATATTCTATGAAATCATTGATAACATCACTGCATGGCAGGGACCCTGAGTTATAGCTACTTTAGAGCATGAGTTATAGTTACTTGAGATAACTATAACTAGGGAATTTCAGTAGTTTTGTTAGTTTAAAATGGTATGCTTAACTGACATTTTCACCTAACTATGATGTCCCTTTTATCTTTGGTTTATTTTTCAGTGAAAAAATGTGTGTGTGTGTGTGTGTGTGTGTTTTTATACACAATCATATATTTGTATGTAATTTCACATTTTCCTTGCCAGGAACCAAAGATAGGCACTCTTGGGGGTAAATATTAATAAAATAATTTATTTCTGCACTAAAGATCAGACTTGGTTCGGCACTCAGCCTTTGTCAGTGTTGGTGAGACTGACACCGTACGCCAAATGAAACACTGAAATTCACTAGTTATGGATAACTGGAGTAACTATAATTTGTGCACCCCCTGGAAAGCACAGTGTTTTCATCAATAATGTGATTTCAGATGTCACATTGATATTACCAATGATGTCATAAAACATGTCATGAGTGTTTTAATATGTAAGGTCATAAGCAGTGCATGACAAGAGTGTGAGTTATAGTTACTTCAGTTAGCTATTACTAGTGAATTTCAGTTTTTTTTTTGTTTAAACCTTTATGTTTTAACTGATATTTTAACCTAACTATGACGTGGCTTTAACCTTTTTTTCAGTGAATTTCTGTTGTTTTTTTTGTGCAAAGTAAGATATTATTACCAGACCTAACTATAACATCACTTTCAATCAATCTATCAATCAAGGATTTGTGAGGCACCGCACATCACTCACATTATTACAGGCAACCCTGCTTGATGCACTGAGGTAATCACTGCTGGTAATCTTGCAAAAGATGGGCACTA
This sequence comes from Pleurodeles waltl, assembly GCF_031143425.1. Taxonomy (NCBI): domain Eukaryota; kingdom Metazoa; phylum Chordata; class Amphibia; order Caudata; family Salamandridae; genus Pleurodeles; species Pleurodeles waltl. The sequence continues at coordinate 621,287,310 of NC_090444.1, read as the reverse complement.
ACGCAATCTTACATACAACACTGATACTATTAGTAGCTCAGGGTGATTTTCACTGAACATAGGTAGCTATCAATAGACAAAAGGTTGGAGACCACTGGGTTAACTCTTTGTATGTCTCTTGTACATGATAAGACAGATGTATATTTTTAGTATACAATATTTGGTTAATGTATCCTTTCACTTAGTGGATACTTGGCCAATGTTCTCTTTAATGATAACTGAAGTGTGCTCTTTGTCTGCTAGGTAACTTCGATGTATGCTTTCTATTTAGTGTTACGTTAATGTGTGCCTTCTATAGTAGTGATTCCCAACCTTTTGACTTCTGGGGACCCCCACTGAAGCATTACTGGAATCCGGGGATCCCCACTGAGTCATTCCTGATAGCTGGGTACCTAATCTGTTAATATTATTTAATTTTCTATGTAGTCGCGGACCCCTGAGGATGCTTTGTGGACCCCCAAGAGTCCCCGGACCACCAGTTGGGAACCACTATTCTATAGGGTTACCCAATGTAAGGTCTGTCTGTGGGGTACTTGGATGCATGCTCGTCCACTACAGTTAACAGATGCATGCTTTGCCTGTAGTATGGCTTTGATGTAGACAGTCTCTTTCGTATTAAATGGATTTGACCTCTCTGTTTCATTACTATATGCATGATCTGTATGCAGGGCTACCTAGTGCATGCATGATTCTTCTTGATGCATTAACTTTCGTTACAAGGTCACAGAGATTCCTGCTCTCTCTTTGGTGTTTAATTTATGTTTTCACTGCATATGATTGCCTCTGTAAATGATCTCACTCCTTTTAGGATTGCCCTAATGCGCAATCTTTAGAAGCGTGATGCACTTGGCCTCTCTCTCTTTCTACTACAACACCACTAGTTTCTCACATGGATGGAGCAGTGTTAATTTCCCTCTACAGTCAAACCTCTCTCTATGCACTATATAGACAGTAACTGTTAAATGTAATGTAATTCTGCACCAGGCTAATTCAGTATATATTGCCCCCCCCCAAATCTCCTCCCCCATTTTTTTGCAATTTTTGTCTATTGTTAGCCAAGACCTTTTGTTGTATTAAAAAGGAGCAATTATTATACTTATATATAGATACTGTCAGCCATCCCTCTTTAGCCATTCGTCTGTGTTATTCAGTTTTATATATATATTATATCGCTAATGGGGGTCACATTGCACTGTCTCTCCTCAATCGAGGCGTATCCAGTGCTTAATTTGTGCTTGTTGTTTCCGGTGCGGGGCACCAGCACTTATTTTTCTGCCCCAAGCATTTACTGCGAGTAGTATGGGAAAAAAGGAGGAAGCGAAAAACAAAAAAGCGTCACAATGGGAGAAAGCAAAAAGTTGCAAGAGTGAGATGAAGGGGCAGGGAGTGGCTGCAAATGGATTGAGGAGGACTGAAATGGCTTCAGGATTAGCTGCCTGGTATTCTGTACTCACACATTTAATTGCAGCAGCCGCGTGTTTAAGAGGAGGGCTTTGGGCACCGGCACTTTTTTATATACAAATTAAGCAGTGGGCGTATCACTAGGCGCGCGCATACCTGATCTTCATTAATCCACTTCACTGGAAACTCTCCTAGTCTCCCGGTCCTGTGTCCATTTCACATGTATAAATAATGTCTGCTCTCTTCCAAAGCAGTGGTTTCAAATGCGCTCCTTGCTGTCAGCAATGAGACAACATATTTCCTTTCTCTCGCCAGATAACGTACTATAATCGTTCTTGTTATCTAAAACATATTGTTTGTGGGGTGCGCCTCTCTCCTAATGACCGCTTTTTTGGGGGGGGGGGCGAGGGGAAGTGGTCAATGTTCGCTGCCTCGTGATAAGAGCACTCCATGGTCGGCTTCCTCTCACTGATGAGAAGTCAATGTGTATTTATTGTTTTGTACCGTAATTGCATGTTTGCAACGTTTACTGTCCCTGACAAGGCGTTGAAGCGCTTTTAGAACCATGACCTCAGTGCACTCTCTTTCGCTCTGAAGACAGTAGGCTGTCCTGCAAAACGTGCCCATTCACAAGGAAGCTATCAAGGGATTGAACAGCAAAAGGAGGGAAAGCGTGAGGAAGCGAAATATATGAATACAGTGCCAACGTGGGGAAAAGGGGTTTGAAAAAAGAACCTGTGCGAGTGAGATAAGGAGACAGAAAGTGTTGGGTAGTGGAAAAAAGGGGTATCGGGTAGGATGAAGATTAGGCAGCTCACTGATTTAGCAGGAGTCCCCAGGGCAATAATGCAAGCAAAGAATTTGCTCCACCATACCCTAGTTTTATAGAAAATCATCCAATCTGTGGGGGTAAAATAAGCGCCCGGTGCCAATGCACCTGCTGCACTATGAAAGCTACGCCACTGGCCTGACTTGGCATTCGTCAACACTGGTATTTTGCGGCGCCCTGCCCTGCAGTTTCTTCGTTTTTTTTTTTTGCAAGTTAAGCACTGGTGCACTGGTCAAGCACGTAGTCCTCTTTCTCGGACAATAAGTTGATTCACTACACCTCCTCTCCCACCCCCTCCTCACCCCCCGCACTGCCCTGCAGTTTCTTCGTTTTTTGTTTTTTTTTGCAAGTTAAGCACTGGTGCACTGGTCAAGCACGTAGTCCTCTTTCTCGGACAATAAGTTGATTCACTACACCTCCCAGCCCACACACACACCCACCGGGGAGCAATTTTCCTGCCTCTGAGAAAAACACGTCAGGTTACGCTCTGCTCCGCGCTGTTACCTGAAGTAAATGTGCTCAGAGCGCAGCACAACGAGCGCGCCTTCCGGCTCCTCACTGACCCCTCCATGACGGTGACAGAGGGATAGCTCCAAGGTATTGACTCCACCTTCCAGCGCAAGAGGGGGTTCCTGTCTTAACCCTTGGGGGCTGTGCATACTACATTACCTGCACCCTCTACGCTATGAAAACGCTTTCATTCCTCGTCGAGGTTGTAGCCCTACATAAATGAATTTATGATATCATACGTGGAAAATGGGGTAGTTGAATGGTCAGAAAAGCAGCAGAATTCAACACACGTACACATTTAAGCCTCTAAACATGCTGCCTCCTCTGTGAATAAAAGTGACCGCCTGCCCTCTTCACTGCAATAAATTAAATCAACAAGTTTAGTTTTGCAAGGAAAGCTAGTGGAGCTAGGAATACAAGTGGAGAAGTGTGGCACAATGATTAGAGTGGCCCAGGACCGGGTTCAATTTCCACCTTGGTGGGTCTTGGGCTCAATTCCCTTGGACCAGATAATTCTTGCCTAGGTGCCTAATCTAATTAATGGGTCCCACTCTGTAACTCTGGGCAATAACTTGCTTAATCTCCACAAAGGTGCTTGGATGCCTGGATTCACCCTGGGGCTGTCTAGGAGTGGGCTCTCACAGGGAAAAGCCAGGAGGGGGGTTTCACAGGGTATGTGTACAGCGCCTTGAGACCCTAATGGGTGAGTAGTGCGCTATGCAAAGTATACGCTCAATTAATTTTATTGTTGACTACTCCAGCAAAGTACCCAATCAAATGCTCTTCATCTTAAAAAATAAACTGTCCAGAAATGACCTCAATTAATTAAATACACACTTTCTACAAAGTTACAGTAAAAATGTTACTTGTGTACCTTGTCATGTGTGCATTTGGATAATAATCACAAGTGAGTCAGATATGCTCATTGACTAGGAAAGAGAAAGTGTTTTGACTGAGATCACACAATTGATTGTTAAGATAACGCTCTGAAGTAGTTGCAAAGCAAGTTAGAGGGCCAAATAACTTTGGGATACTATAACAACAGCAGGGTCGGCTCTAGCACTGGTGGCGCCCTGTGCAACAGTCCTTTTGGCCCCCCTACCCCATTACCACCTCCTCAGATTCACTCACTACCACTCAGCAAATGTGCCCCTCATATCTCCGTATCCCACCTTCCACATGCATTCGTTTGTTTTAAAGGGCTTGTGAAGGTTGACTTTACTAATCCACACAAAATATAGTTCTGTTCTTTGCAGCATGCACATTAACCCTCTAGCTACTTTATGGTGAGCCAAAGCTGCTGCTAGACAAAACTTCCATCTCGCTCCCTCGCAGGAACATTAATCACAAGAGGTGCCTTATCATTTTAACCCCTTCCTGAAGGTTGGACGCACAAGGAACTTTTCAGCAGGTGCTTTTAGATGGCAAGTTTCGTAAGCTTTTCCTAAACAGAGCGCCCCCCCCCCCCACCGCAACCCCCCCTCCCAGGTCACCACCCCCCAAACCAGGTCAGCACCCGGTGCGGCCTCACCGCTCGCACCGCCCTATCACCGGCCCCGAACAACAGGCAAGAAAGGAAGTAATGAGTGTTGCGTGACGAAAAATGATGTGCTGACTTTTGCCCTGCCCAGTGCACTTAAGAATTAGCCCAGGTTCGCCACCCCAAAAGCGCCTGCAGTCATCATAGGAATCAAAAGCCTATGTTTATGCACTGGCTGGTCGACAAGTGTCGTTCTTGCACTGGTCAGTCGGTGCAAAAATCGGTACAAACTTCCTCGGCAGTGGTGCAAATGTTTGTATCCTGGCCCCTCCAGAGTCTGAAGTTGGCGACATGCCCACAATATCGCACAAACTCATCATAGAATTATTACAAAGCTTATTTCCACAACAGTATTTTAAGAGCAAGTCAATATCAGCTGTGCACTCAGTGCGTCCATACCAGCTCAACTCAAGAGTTATTATAATGGAAATATATCAATGTGCGCGCTCTCTCTCGGAAGGAAAACACATGCAACAGTAACTAGACATACAATGTGGCTCTCCTAATATCAGCCATGCAAGGTATAGTTTAACTGTGGGGAGGTTTCACTGGCTTACTCCGGGGCAAAGAGTGCACCTACGAAGGTAAGAAACAAACAGTATAGTGACAAACTCTACGCGAAGCTTTCCTTGCCAAAACACAAATGAAAATATAATGCAAAATAATTACACTTTACCCATCAAAGCATACACAATTGTAAAAGTATCAACGCATTATTTAAAGTTAACAACTGCACACAAAGTGTTTCTTAAAAAAATGTTGCGAGAGATGGAAATCTGACCAAAGCGCTATATCATTCGTTCACTCATCCAAATAAGGTACCGCTTTTACTGCTTCTCACTCAGGGGTACCATAAAGTGCAAGAAGCGAGAGGTTCTATCAACAGAGGGATCCGACAGTGTTTCCTGCCTGTGCTTGATTGCAGTGTGGTTTCCCCACCAACAGTGTATTTTGCAGGATGGCGGGGGTGTTGGGGGTTGGGTGTTAATTCATATAATTGCAGGCTGACCTGTTGTTTAAAGTTCGGAGCGCTCTTTGCTGTCTTGGACGGTTGGACCTAGGATGAGCAGCGCTTCGCAGCAGCAAGAAGACACAATGCGCTGGATGTGCTCAGAAGGTGCAGAAGTCCATTACACGAACCACACAGGTAGTCGCCGCTCACGCCTGTGGCAGGTAGAAGATCTGCTCCAGCGGGTCCTGCATGCCAGGCTCCGCACACAGACCACCCTGCGTGTGGACACTTCCCCCAGGAGAGACCACCGGACCCGTGCAGGTACTACCGGTGTACTGTCAGGTAACTGCACCGTGGTTCTACAGTCCTGCCTGAGGAGGTCTACAGTCCTGTCTGAGGAGGTGGTCTGTAGATGCTAGTAGTTAACTGCACTCAACCCTCAGAATACATTTTTCACGCCGCACCGTGCCCGGGCCTTAAATACTTAAATAGCGCCCCCCTGCTGCCAGCGCGCGAGGGAGCTTCCTCCCGGGCTGGACAAATCCCCGCCCGGCTCGTCACAGCTGGGCCCCTCTGTGTGCATTGGCTGCAGCCGACTCCTCGCGCGCCGTCCCAGGCTGTTTGTATTTATTATTTCCTCGTCCATCCGCGCGGGCAGCTTGCTAGTAATAAATCTACGTGGGATGCTTTGCCGGAAGCGTCCAAGATGATCTGGAGAAAAGTGAGAAAAAGGAACCTTTAGTACGTGCAGCTAGTCACCTCCCCCTTGCGTGCGGAGGATGCAGAGACTGCGTGCTAATGCTGAAACGAAAATCCAGTCATCTGCGTGTCTGTCCGCTCCCCCTGGCCTGCCCTTTCATTCCTTCTCGCAACAGTACCTGACAACGGTCCGTCAGCGGAGGGGGAGCCTAAACACACGCGCGCCAGCTCTTGAGAAGCAGATGAGACTGTGAGGGAGGGGAGGGCGGGCGAGGGAGCAACAGGCATAGGTGGGTGAAAGGATGAGCAACATAAATAAAAGTTAAAATAAGTTATTAGTGGCTGGAAGAGAAGGACATACATCGAAAGAGAGGCATACAGGAAACTGAGTACTGGCCTAGAAAAAGATGAAAGAAGATACAAAGGATAGCAACCAAAGAGAAAGAAAAAAAACGACTTAGAAAGGACAACAAGAGCGAAACGCAGCAGCAAACAATCTTCCAGTAGTGCCATGTAGAATAAACTGCCAAAGAGAGAGAGGAGGGGTTGTGAGATGAAGCAATTAAACCAATTAAAAGAGAAAATAGAAAGCAATGTAAAACGATCTAACAGACAGGTGGGAAGGAGAATGGGACACACAGAACAAATGCCATGATGGGGAGAATGTGGCTTAGAACGAGTTGAGAAGGCGGGAGAAGGGAACAGAGAAGGGGATAGCAGAGAAAAAGAGGGAAAGAGATATAAGGGAAGAAGAGAGAACGAGAGGGAGATGTTAATAAAATTGAGATATGAGTCTAAGAGAATAATCCATAGCAAAAATAAGAAAGTAGGAGTGAATAGAAAGAAGGGAAGCAAAGAGTAAGAGAACGAAAGTGAGATATGTCATAAAAGTGAAGAATAAGTAGACACCAAGAAGAAAAAGAACGGTGATAGGGAAGAAAGTAAGAGGGGGTGAAAGAAGCAACTGAAACAAATCAATAGGAGAGAGAATCTGAATTGTTTCACCACTGGCTTTAACAGTGTCTTTGGCCTGGTCACAAGGGCGTAGCCAGAAAATTAAAATACCTCCCTCTTGAAACATATCTCTAATCAGATCGAGCATGCGAAGCGAGCCAATGCAAGGCTTCTTAGAAGAGTTGCTTTCACTCGTCATCCATCTAGTTACCCTTCCATCGATTCATCCAACCATCTGTACTTCCCTTCACCTTTCCATCTACCTACACAATACCCCATCCATCCATGCCTCTATCCATCTTTTCGCCCACCCTTTTGTCCATATGTTCATGTATATGTCTATCTTCTAACCATCCAGTCACTCTTCTCCATCTGTCCATCCTTCCATCCATTCAAATGTTCACCAGTCAATCATTTAGCTCTTCCATCCAACCTTTCATGTGTCACGCTTTCAATCCTTTCACAGTTCCACCCAGTCATTCTTTCACTCTTCTTTCCACTTTTCTTCCATCTTTCCTTTCACGTGTCCTACCTTCCTGACACCCTTCCATTCTCCTACGGTTCATTTCTTCCCCTTTCTATCTACCCATTTTTTCCACCAATTCTTACTTTTTCTTCCATGTCTTTCTCTCTCGTTCTCATTGGTTTAAAATGTGTTCCTCTCGCTGCGTTTTCCTGTATTTATTATTTCTGTAGGTGTTTCCTTTCTTGTGTACCTCAGGTGAAAGCCCACAACACTCTCTGATGGTATTTCCTAGCAGTTTCATTTATTAGCATTTGTCTGCTGCCCTGCTGACACAAGAATCACATAAACAAACAATTAATGTTCATGTGGTCACCAGATTACCAAGAACAGTGGCATCCCCTGCTTAAGCTGCTAAAACTGGGGGGGTGGGTTCCCTACACCACTGCCTGGTCATATGCATTAGTGATATGAGCAGCAACTGTGTTTTAACAAGATATTCCAGCATGTTCTTGGAAAATCTGAAGATCCCCTGCCAACCACCCCACCTCCCCTGTTATACTGCCCAAACTACACCCCTGACTAATCCTGGTTTACAATTTTTTTCAGAACAAGTAAGTACTCCTGGAACAAGTAAGTAAAAGCAAAATCTTTGTGAATCAGGACTCTTGAGAACTTACTGATGCACTTTGCTCGTATAGACCCAACAGCATGCACCCACTGGGGAATGCATGCTGGGTGTTGCCGTGACACTGTGTGGAGCCTTTCTCTAATAAGTTAAACACTAGGGGGCATATTGACACTTTTTGGTGCAAAACTGCACTAATGCAGTTTTGCACCAAAAAGTTTACCACCGGCTTGAGCCATTTCTTAGCACCACCCGGGCACCATATTTATGTAATGGTGCAAGCCGGTGCAAAGGGTGGGCTAGCTTAAAAAAAAAATGACGTTAGCCGGGTGGGGCTGGCGGTATGGGAGAAGGGGGTTTTTCACCAAAAATTACATTAGGCTGGTTAGAGTAAAAAAAGATGACTCTAACCAGCCTAGTGTCATTTTCTGACACAAAACCATCCATACCACATGACTCCTGTCTGAAAAGACAGGAGTCATGCCCACCACCCCAATGGCCAGCACAGGGGACCAGTGTCCCCTTGGGAAGGCCATTGCACCCTGTGCCGTGCAGGGGGCCCCAAGTTGGGTCCCGATGGCACTTTAATTAAAAATAAAAAAATAATTACCTATACTTACCCTACTTATCTGGGATGGGGGTCCCCCATCCTCCAGTGTCCCTCTGGTGTGGGTGGGGGTGTTCCTGGGTCTTGAGGAGCGCTCCTGTGGACCCATTCCATGGTGTTTAACCATGGAAATGGGTCCACAGGTCCCTTAATGCCTGGTCTGACCCAGGCGTTAAATAATGGTGCAAAGCAAGCTTTGCATCATTATTTAGCCCCTCCGCGCTTCAGAGCTCCACACATGGGTAGTAGGCGCTATATAAATGTATATATAAATAAGACTTGGTAGGTGGTGGGTGAGAAAAGTTTTTATTATGCAAACAAAGGTTCATGCGGACCCTGATTTTAACTTACCTGTAATTCACAGTGTTTACTGCTTTTCCTGCTTATGTTTAAGTCGTGGCATAGTTTTTCCATAAACAGCAACATTTCCTAACAGCGCTGGTTGATGCTCTAAATAATGTGCAATTGTTCTTGCGAGTTAATTTTAAAACTGTTTCTACCGCAACTTTGAAAATTGAGGTATGTTTTTGGCGATCCTTATGTTTTTTCGCAACTGTTTAAGAGGGATGTCACGTTTTGATTTTTATGTAAAAACTCACACGCATAAAACTTTGTGGACTGTGAGCCGTTAGTGTCGCGTTCGCAGGAATTACGGAAACCTGACGAAAGAAACAGTTTGCAACTTCACACGCCTGTTTATGATAATAAATATTCGTCACAAAAGACTTTGTACATGATAAACCTGGCAAGGAATTAGCGGAAGAAACTTGCGAACGCTGAATTTATGCCTTCATGTCAGATGACTGGAGAAAGACAGAAAAGCAGCCAGATCTTGAGAAATGTTTTAAGATTAGAGAAGTAAGCAACATTCTAATCCATCATTTGTTTTGCTCAATTTGCAACTACAGGCGGTGAAATTCATGGAAATTAGCCTAAATCCTGTTCCAAAAGGAACAGTCAAGCCCAGGTGCCTTCTTTATTGGAACAAATGGAGCCCCAATCTCTTCAACATCAAAGCACTAGGGTGAGACTCTGAAATCGATTGCCCATTCCCTTATAGAGAGCTACACTGCAACATCCATGCCTGCTGCGCCGAAGCAGCTGGAACTCGCAGAATGCGCCTAAATCGTTTTTCACCATGGCAGCTAATAAAGCGCTGTTCAAACTCCAAAGGCGTTAATATGATGATAAGGAGATGGGGGCTGGGGGTTAATTGCCGCTCAACTGCAGCAACAGGGATCTCAACTAGTCACCCCCACCATCCATGAGGCACCGAGACATCAGCCACTACACCCTAGAGACCAGTGCTTAACTTGTAAATTAAAAGGTGCCGGCGCCCAAAGCTTTACTCTGAAACATGTGGCTGCTCCAGTTAAATGTGCGAGCAGGGAATACTGAGGCATCGTAATCCTGAAGCCATCTCGGGCCCCTTTAATCAATGCACAGCCACTCCCCGACCCTTCAGCTCACTCCTGCAGTTTTCTGCCATCACCCTTTGTGAGGCTTTTTCGTTTTTCTCTTCTTCAGTCTTTCTCGTATGTGTCATTTGCTCCCGTTAAATACCTGAGGCAGAAAAATAAGTGCTGACCTGGCCTTCAAAAATAAGTCCTGGTGCCCCAGTAATTAAATACTGCTAGAGACATCAACATCGTCAACCGGGTGGCTTTCTCTTTCCTGCAAACTCTGAACTAGCAACCACGTTTGCACAGATTGAGTACTTCTTGGCGCCGCTACTCTTACCTTTCCCAAATGAAGAGAGTCGCGACGCCCTCTCAGGGGAATTCACGAGAGGGAGGGAGCAATATTCTCACGTTCAAAGTGCAAGTTCCCAAGAGAAGATGGGTTTCCCAGGGAGTTCTATAAAGTGGGAAAGGACCTCCCACTTTCAGCTGCACCCCAGTACACCTGTGCATTCCAGGAGGGTGAGGTTAATGGTACCACTGAGCGATCTCCAGGAGGGCTGCCATTACTCTCCCTCTTAATGATTTATCTTGCCTCTCGGCTACAAAATCAGTTGGTCTAAGTGCAAGGCCTTCCCCATGTCCATAGCTACCACCAATGTCTGCATACATGGCTATAAGATCAAATGTGTATCGAAGGGGTTTCACTACGTGGGAATCCGCATGAATAAGGGTCTCTTTCGCATGGTAGAGGATAACCTCCTCCCTCTGATAGAACATGCTAAGCAGGACTTTCAGTGGACACATCTTAGCCTTTTGCTGTTGGGAAAGTGCAGGCAGTGAAGATGACAGTGATGCTACGATTCGACTATCGATTGGGTACCATAACCCTCCGGGTCCCCATACAGCTCCTAGCACATATAGAGATGGATATTAGATCCTATTAGTGGATTCCAACCTAGGCTCAGAGCATCCTGCCTGTTGGCAGGTAGGGCAGGAGGTGCTGATGATGGCCGATGACTCTTACACAATGTTGCACAGCCTGGCCTTTCATTTGTTCCAACTAGCCACATTGTTTAGCTCTGGTTGAAAACTTCAATATGGGTGTGCTTGAAAAGCCATCTCCGTAACTGCTGTATCCTTTTCCTACCTACATATTTCTCCATTGCTAATCCTGCGGTCACTTCGATTCCAATGCTGATGGCCACAGTGACAGCCTGGGGTGAGGCCCACAAGCTTATGGATAACCCTACATTCTGCACTACAAGGCCCCACTATTGCATAACACAACACTTCATATTGGTGGACACCACTTTACTGGGTATCCTGGTACAATAGGTGCCTCAAATGAAGAGATCAATTGTTTTATGGTGGGCTACTCAAGCAATTCTGTGTGTTACAACAAGAATTTTGGCTCCAGATAACACTATTTATGTACCACATATGGAACACCATCCGAAGAGTTACCCCGATCACCCATCCTTCAATATTTACACAAGGTAGGCCAGTGCTGGAGCAGGTTTTTTAGAATATATGAGCTCCCCATTAAAACTCCACACTCGGGCCCCGCCCTTAACGTGACAAGGCTTGCATGGCAAGTGCTTCTAGTTTAGGTCTACTCATCAGAGGATTTAGCGGCTGTGCTCTTCTGTGTTCTGAAGGAGTACAGATTGAAATTTATTTATTTCACAATTCTGAATGACTGGTTCTGGTCTCCCTGGAAACTTCGCAGGGCAAACCTCCTGCCCTATTACCAGAGTTGCAGTGCATTGTAGACTGCTGTAATCTCTTTCATATGCTCTGGGCTTGTCCATCCCTCCCCAATTATTGGGTGAATGTCTGGAGCCACCTCGGCCAAAATAGTTCTTTTCTGATTCCTTCATTCCCTCCAACGTGCTGTTCTTCATGATGTATCTGACCTCCTTGAGCTGGAGATGCGTAAGCATCAATGGTTCATGGCTTCACTCACTGTAGCCAAGCTATGCATACTTCGTCATTGTTGACAGTCTACTACACTGAAGTGCACTGAATGGTTGGGTGAAATCCATAGAGTGGCTAGCTATTAACAGACCACCTATGAACGTAACAACAAAGTGCACGTATTCAAAGTGGTATGGAGTCCTTTCTAAAAAATCATAAAGTGACTGCCACAGGAGACCATCTGTTTGAACCTCCTAGACTCCAGACACCATGACGTGCTCCACTGTAAAAGTAAATGTCATCTGCCACATTGTTAGTTAAACCATCTGCACCATGAGCTTACATGTCTGCCCCATGTCTCCACACCCCACGCTGATCCACCCTCCCCGGATCTTCCACCCCTAGTTGTTCCATCTGTACTACATCATTTCCAGGCTCCACTTTCTTTCTGATCCAATGGATAGTTTTTTGCTGGGTGCCCATACTGAGAGCCTCAGACGAAAAGCTTGTTTATTACCATTAACATCTTATTACTATAACCTCTGAAAGGAAACCGGGAATCACCCTCCGGTTGTTTCTCCTGCTGTCTTTATACAATTGGACGGGCATTTCATTATGCAAGGGTGCTTCAGCATTCTGCTTAATTATAAACACATACCTTTTGCAAAATAAATAAATAAATCACAGCACTAAAATGTCACAATTTCTAGCAGCATTTTAACTGCTTTTAAACCTCAACTCTGAATTGGAGTGGCTGTCTGGGTATTTCTTTCAACAGGACAGCACTGAAATTCCACAACTCCAATTGCCTCTTTTCTGCAACAATACAAGATCATTTAAAAAAATATATTTTCTTGAGTAGTCTGGAATTTGTTGTGACCAGCTCAAGACCTGCTCCTAACAGCACCTTCTGCTTAGAATCAGCAGTTCCAAAGCTCAGTTCGTAGCCTTCTAAACCATTCGACGCAGTCACCCTCTGGAAATACATCACCACTTGACTTATCCCTGGGATTCGAAATGGTTTACCGAGGAGCTTGCATCCCTCAAAGCCCCCAGCACCACACTTGACGAAATATGAAGGCAAAACCGAAGAATAGAAAACATGCATGTGCCCACCAATTTCATACCTACAAAAAATCACTGCCTCGCTTTTGTCTCCTGAGTTGTAAAGGGGATTTCAGAAATACTTAAGAATTTACAGATTAAAGGGAACCCTTGCTAACACATTTTGATGCTTTAGGGTCATGCCATGTCAAAGGTTAAAGGACCACACATAACTGAGCTTCAAGGTGCCATCAAACAACCTACATTCTCAACTAGGTCCACAAGCTTTGAAGGCTGAAACAAGGACCCTTAGAGCTCCCATGCTGGAACATTCTTTTAAATAAATATAAGTAAGCAGCAAATAAAACAGAGCTCCAAATGACTCATGCCCAGAGCAATTTTCAAGGATGTGCTGGTGATCAAAACCATTGTAAACACTGTACGGACAATAACAAATGCCATTCCCCACTGGTAGTATGCCATTTGACCTTAAATGCTCATTTATCATATCTTTCCTAAAATTAAAAGCCAGCTCTGGACACAACCCTGATAACTATAGATCAATACGAAATGGATGCTTCTTGGCAAAACAGATAGAAAATGAGGTTTATATTCTGATAGAAAAGGTGGCCTTTAATAAGACAATGGACTTTATGAGAAAACAAATCTCTGATGCAGAGTCCGCCCTCTGCACCCGCAGAGGGACTGAAACCTTCCTAGTACTTACTATAGATGTGGATGGAGCACACTGCTGCCTTCAACGTTTTCAGTCAGTGAACAATACTGACTAGACTCCACAATATGAGTATTCATGACAAAAACTTGGATTGGATTGACATTTTTTGGCAAGCTGTAACTACATGATCTAGCCGCTGCCATACACCTCAGAAAGCTATCACCTTGATGCTGGGTCCCTCACATTTCAGCCATATCCAACCCCCTCCTTAACATCTACCTCTATCTTCTGACCTTATTGATTCAACCTTGTTTCAATCTTGACGTCTTACTCTCATCAGTTTAACAGATTATATACAATTCATTTTTAAGTTTCAGGAGTTAATCACACCTCAAGGCTGGCTCCCTGGTTGATCACCATAAAAGACTTCATGACTGCTAAGCATCTTAACCTCAATATGGACAAAAAAGAAATATTCAGATGTGAACATTTGCCAGTGACGCAAGAAGGACCATGCTGTAAACCAAAATCAGACCTAGTAAAAACTTTTACAACAGCCCTACTATGCAGGTGGCTATTGCTAGAAAGGTCCTCGGAGGCATGGTTCGATCATTGTAAGCTATCCTGCACTGAAAACAGCCCTATAGCCTGCAGCCCAATTCATTGCAAAATGCTAGCGATGTCAAATAACTAAAGAAAGATCGGTACATATAGGAGAGTCTGTTGAGAAATCTATATATGAACAAGCTATCCTCTCCATGTAGTGGCTCGTGATTCAAATATGTTCAATAAATGATGCCTTAAGCATACTGTTACCTTTTATATACCCTAACAATATTAGCATGAATACTAGTAGTGACATGTTCCCTGCATCAAGGCCAGACCACATGATAGGGACTCATGTACCACACCCAACTCTTCCCATTTCCAACACATTACAACTACATACACTCCAACCAAATGTACAGTACACTTGTCATCATTCTGGTGTCCTCAGAGTGCTACAAGGCTACACTTGTGACAGTTGTGTGCTATTGTCGTAGTTTGGACTCTTGCTCTGAGCAAGACTGCTGGTCTCAGGATGACAGTACTTTCGTTTGTAGGTGACTAAGTCTTTTCCCACAACTAGTTGCGACTGTTGTCCAAACCTTACCGGCTCACTAGCAGTACCTCACCAGAAACACAATAGTACAAGGTGATTTGTGGCAGTCGCTTACGCATGGACTCAAAGTAAGATATATCAGGGTTGTCGTGGTTAAACGGAAATTACCCTTTTCTCACAGATATATTATGTCTCATACAAACAAAAGGCAATAACACAGATGCAGTGAAGTTATAATAGTTTTTATTTAACATAACTGCAATTTGCAATAGGTTGCATGAACTGCAATGATTAGGATAATGAATATACCAAGCAACAGTATTGTGAAGAAGAGAGTCATTGTTATGAAGACCCCCACCATTTTGCAATATATGAAAGAAATATATATATATGTATATATAAGATGGAATATGCCCTAATACCCTAATGAGAATATGCCTAACCTCCTACCTAAAGGAGAGCTGGGTTTGTTAAACCTAATCTGCCAAAGCCGTGTCCATGAGAGGAGCCCCCAACCCTCGTTACCTTGGAATGAGGTCTCTATCTCAGACTCCGCAGGGACACGAAGACTGGGTCAGTGTCAAGATGACTGCAGCATCGGTATCAGCGATGGTGGCGATGCCCTCTGGTCGGAATCCCTCTGATTATCTGTCTAAAGTGTGATGTATTTATACAGATCTACAAGGTCTCCTGACGTAGGTGTATTCTAAAACAATAGATAACAGGCATGTTTGGGACGGCAATTAATATCAACAATCCCTCGAAAGTATAGAGAGGGAAAATCCCTAAGTGTGAACACCTACTGTTTGTTTGTCTTTCGCGCTTGATCTTGACGCCTTGGCGCAGTGACACTGATAATAACACTCATAACAAGTGGCTTAACTATAAACAAGGCAGCCATCTTAGTGGAAATAAATAATTAAATGAGCTAAGACAGAGCAAGTTAAGTAGGTTAAAAGTCACTAGGTGACGGGGGCACGAGTTTACAAGCCTACGGCTAAGCTAACTCCTGCTATCCCATTAAAACAAACTAGGATTCACTACACCCTCCCCATTGCCGTAACAGGTATGATGAAGGTACAGGAACCCAAAATGCTAAAAAAGCTTCTTCTGAACTAAAAAGCCAAAGGCAAAAACAAGTCAATAAAAGAAGCTAATAACAAAAAATCGCTGTGTGTGAAAACACCTTAAAACAAGGCTGTCCAAAAAACATATACAGAGATGTTAATATCAACCATGACAAGTATAGCAAACATCTATTATAATTGCATAATTTGGAATCTGGAATGGTAAGCAAATTCATCAAATTATGTGTTATACACAGGATCTTGAAGAATGTCATCGAAGTCACCAGTCAAGGACCTCAAAAATGAGCCAACATCGTCCGAAGTGAAGTCTAGTGCTGGGCGGACAAACGGATCCACAGAGCAGAAGTGAACCATATTCATCGGTACATCCATACTTGCTGCAGTGTCCTCATCCATGTTAGATCTTATAACAGAAGGCTCATAGGTGGCCTCGCGGAGCAACCTTAGTCTCAAGGGGCATGACCGTGTATGAACCCTCATCGAGGACATCAGCAGTACGTGGTCCACAGGAGATGTCGGTGCAACAGCAAGACAGACCATAGGCAGATGCTCAAAGAGACACCATATGCAGTGGAAGACCAGTTGTACACACCAGAGAAGTGGCCGGAATGACAACGACCAGTCAAGCTCCAGTTCCACCAGCAAAGGTGTACCGAAGATCCGAGCCATGCGCTCACGGCACAGTGGAGTTGGCGGGAGCGGCTCCATTGCTCTGCGTTGCTGGAAAGAAACAACCACCGCTAATCAGAAGAAAGAGCAGTAGTAGTCCGCCAATCAAAGCCAAAATAATTGGAAAGCCACCAAACACACTTGAAAAGAGAGAATGGATGGCCGATGGGATGATTCCAAAGACGGTCTGAAAGATGGACACGAAACCAGACCCAACAGCCTTAAAGAAATGAACAATCCCAGTGGTGCTTGAAGCATTGAATATTCTGGATACCAACTCTCCAAAGTGTTTAGGGAAATCGGTATTTAAAAGGGATTGTATCTCGGCTGATGATCTCGCAATCTGAAGAGCATACGTCTCCTTTGCGGATGTCAAGGCGACTTGTTTCTGAAACAATAGCGCCTTTAGTCTACTCAACTTGTCATAGTTCATATTAATAGTATCTATGTGGGACCACATTTCAGATACTTTTATCTCTCGTGTGGGGGGAACCAAAACATGTCCACAACACGTAACGACCTTCGTGACTGAGATTGCGTAGGCAATTCCAGGTCGCAAGCCGCAACAGCTTTCATCGTTCAGTAGAACATAACTTCCATTGGAAAGTACATGAAACACTGGATGAATCAAGGGGACTGGAGTACCCTTCAGAAAACAGGCCAAATTCGCGACCCCCGCATTGCAAAGACCGCGAAGAGACACCTGTTTGCATATCATAGAATGACGAACAGCAGTCTCACATTCACTTCCGCTAAGAAAGACCTCCTGTTCACCATTCAGACATCTATAGTCAAAGGGCAACCCCCACTCTTCCTTAATAAATCTATCTCCTAGCTGCTCATATCGTCCCACTGCAAGATGTTTCAGGCAGCTCGAGAAACGAAAGGTCGAAATCGGTAAATTAATAATGCCGTGCAAGAGCCAGATAGTTGAAGGACTCTCTGCTACCGTGAAGGGCAACTTATCTAATTTCTCTACTTGAAGCAGGGTGAAACGAGCCTCCCTTTTAGCCATTGTCTCTTGTTCCCTGGAAAAATTAAAAGCAGTGAATAGTTCACTCCCATTAATATACCTCCATGGAATGTGGCCACTTTTCAGTGTCTGTAATGTCCAACTCAGCTGCATGATGGAACGTAGCTGTGTTTGCCCATGATATAACCGGGACAAGTCAGTCTGAGTGATATCAATAGCAGACGACACTATATTTGATAGTGAATAAATCCTGTTGGACAGCGTGTTCATGCCATTGTCAACAACAGCTAATGTTTTTTCCAAATTCTCCTTATCTAGTTGCCTTAAACATGCAGCAGCCTCAATGTGGGAAAGTTTCCAAATCTCATTGTACATAGCATATAAGAACCGTTTCGAGCATTGTTTCCTGGGACCTAACAGGAAATCCTGTAAGTCTATACTGTCAGAAAGAGTGGTCAGGTGTTTTTTAACCGCTGTCAACGTGTTTGTCTGCACCCATTGCTGGCACAGCTTACCCACACTGTATGTCGTAATTATACCTGTATGTTGACCTGATAGAAAGCGAGGGTCTGGCCTGTGAATGGAAAAACCCCCTGAAGAGTTCAAGAAACGCCTTTGACACTCATCAGTGTCGGTGGGCCATACCAACCGCCCGCCAGGACGGGAAAGTGAAGAATTATAGGTACCAGCCTTAACCATTGCATCTAGCTTGTCTTCTGAGACATTAAGAAAGTGTTGCCAATCTTTAAATTTAGTCGGAGTAGGGATACTGGGCGTGTTCAGCTCTTTAATTTTTGCTAACCCCAGACAGGATGTCTGCTTAATAGTGTCATTTAAGAAAATCATTTGCACAGGAATCAGGCATGCTCGAAACAAAGCCTCCCTACCCTGTATCTGCCAATCTTGTGTCCCCCATACACTTTTCAAGTCAATAGTATCTTTCCAATATTCGTAACCCTCAAGCGAGAGCCGGGAAACAAAGGGATCTGAATAAATCAATTTCGTATCTGTTAGCAAAAGTTTTCTAATTTGTGCCGGAGGTATTTTAAAATAATACGACTCTGCTTTCTTTGTATCATGCCCAGAAAAGTATGTAAATTTATTGCTGTAATACTTTGGACTCCCCACCTGTGGTGTTGAACAGTGTTCCCATTGTGTGTAGTTCAAGAGAGGCCTATATCTAGTTGCACGGTGTAGGTAGTGATGTCCCTAATTGTTGTAGCAGAACATTTCCCCATAATTCATTGTATAATGGTATACAGCATCACTTCCAAAAGTGGAATAGTCCTTCATTTCAGCTAGCATGTAATCAACTGTTTGGACATCCCAATCATCAGAGACAACATTAGGTGTAATAACATCAGACATTGAAATTTTGAACACGTATGGTATTTGAATAATTTCTGTAGGCCCATATATAGCAAATGGAACTTTGTCCCACACAATCCCATCAGTAATTGGTATAGCTGTGATATTTACAGGGGACAAATCTCGTCAGACCTAATGGGAAGAATGATGTGGTGTTAAAATTTCATCAACAGACTCCACAGAGGAGCGATCAGGAATATAGTGACCATTAATCAGCAAAAAGAAAAAAAGATTAAAAAAAAATGCAATAAATGTCAATCAGAACCATAGATAGTTCCAAGGGTAGATCAAATAGTTATTTTTAAGCCATCGATCCAGCTTACTAGTCTTTGAAAGTTCGTTAGTCACAGTTGAGGATGAATCCGAAGAAAAATCATCAATGTCTACGAAATAGCCAGAGGAAGTCTCTGCAAACACAGGACCCGCTGAACTTTGAACCACTCGTGGAGGTTCTTGATAGACAACGTCATTAGCCGCGGAAGTGTTTGTATAAAATACAGCCAAATCTTGAAGCGGGGTGGTCACAGAAGATGTGACTGGAACCAACCAAAGTTCATTTTCCGCCCTCCCCATGGTCGAGGAAGTGTCTGGAACAGCAGTTAACATAGTTGCACAGTCAGTAGCAGTGATGTTCATCCTACTATGTAGATGGATGTCCTGTTGGGTAGTGAGAGGGGATCGGGAACCACCCAAGGGACCTCCTGGTCTACTGTGAAGCATCGGCCACATGGTGTAATTTGATGTCATCAATGGTGATGGATCTATTCAATTTAGAACCGGACAATTGTGGTAAGATGACAGTCCTGGTGCCTTTTATTCCCAAGACCGGTACAGGTGCACTGTATGATGGACCGAACTCTTTTTTCACACCGATCTTCTCACGAACCAGATCCCCAACGTTAGGAATCCAGCCAGTCGAAGTTTTCGCCAATTCCCTTATTCCTAAGGTGGCAGCACTTGCAGATGATTTATCATCACAAAATTGTTGAAGCTCCTGTAAAACACTGAGACGTTCTTTTATGTCAAATGGTGTTTCTGCTGCCACCATACCAGGGGCATCAAGATCGGGGACATACATAGGTATCCCAAAGAGAACCTCATATGGAGACCTTCCCCCCAAGGCTAATCTTGGCAGATTATTCAGTGCTCTCTGGACTCCATATAGGTGGTGTAACCAACTGCCGCCTGAACCTAATACTCGAGCTGTTAAGGACTGCTTTAGATCACAATTCCGCCTCTCCACAACTGAATTTCCCTTGGGATGGTATGGTGAGGAGTAATGGAGTTCAACACCCATCGTCCCCATGGTGTCCCTGAATGCCTTAGAGGCAAATGCAGGGCCCTGGTCCGAATGGAATGCTGCAACCGCATATGTACCGATAAAGATCAGCAAATCTTTTATAACACTCCGGGCGTCAGCCGTCCGCTGTGGCCATACCCACAGGAATCTAGAACAGGAATCCACAGCCACTAAAATGTATTTGTATGCACCATCAGGCTGTAAGGGACCACAATGGTCTAGGTACACACACTGGAGTGGCTTGTCTGACACTAAGAGGGATGTCTGCGGAGGGCGTTTGATATTAGAGCCCTCAATCTGCTGACAAATATCACAGCAAAGGACATACTGTTTAGTTCATCTGCATAGACCAGGCCACCAGTATCGTTGCTGTAGAATTGTTATTGTTGCCTGTATACCAGCATGTGCAGAAGCGACACCCTCATGTGCAGCTGTAATCAGCTCTAATCTCCGGTCTTCATTGGGGATCACTCGAGCCCCAACCCCAGGAATTGTTGTATAAGCAACATTCTGTGCACTGATATGGTAAGTATAGTTTGTAGGGTAACCTTTCGGAAGGGTCTTGCCTGCAGCCGAAGCTTTAACGGAAATCAGTATTTCATTATCCAACCTCGTCCGAGAACGAGTCACTGCAGCCACAGAAGCCATTGCTACTGATGCTTTGGCCGCTTCATCAGCCAATGTATTGCCGGCAACATGTATCCCTACACGTTGGTGTCCCAATGTATGAACTACATGAACACATGGTAGCTTATCCTTAAGATCAGCCACCCTCCCCCACAATATTTTGTGTTTAATGGTGTTCCCTTTAGAATCCCTAAACCCGTTCAGTTTCCAATGATTGAGATATTCATTGTATGACTGGACGCAGTAATATGAATCACAGACTATCAAAGTCTGGCTCCCTGCCTCAGTATGTTCAAGTGCCAGAAGAAGAGCCTTAAGCTCAGTCAACTGGGCTGTGCAGTCCCCTAAGGTCTGCGTGTAGGTATTGTGAGGGTGGAAAACTCCATCTTCCGTCACTCCGCACACGGCTGCGCAAGCTGCCGAGTATTGATGTTTAGTACCTACAGACTGTTGTGCTGACCCGTCAGTATAAATTATAGTATTATAACTGTCTAGAGGCAAAATATTTAGAGGAGCGGGGTACTCCTGTTAATACTGGAGAAATTCTTGTGTCTGAAGTCTGGGGTCAAATACATAATCAACATCAGTGGCGGTCAGAGACGTTGCCCATTGAATCCAGTGTGGATGTAATGCCTTAGCGTTCGGAACGCTTGCTTTAGTGACAGCCTCTAAGGCCGGCACCGGGGAGACAACAATAATGCGTTTCCCCTGGGCAAGTGGCCTTTCTTTTATGATGGCCATCTGAACTGCTGTCAGAATCTTTTCTGCAGGTGCAAAACGTTTTTCAGCATTTGAGTATAAGTGTGATTTGTATGCTATCGGCACTGTGTCACCCTCATTAAAGGTGACGTAGGTAAACCCAAGGGCACCAGCAACTATTCTGATGACCAAATTTGTTTGATTGTCTCGTGTGTGTAAGTGTTTAGCTTCTAGCATGTCTCGTTGCATGTCCCTAAGGATGTGTGTGTGTTTGATCGTCCATCGTCTGCTTGAAAAATTGGGCTGAATCAAATCATAAAGTGGTTTGATGCGTTCTTCATAATCCGGAATGTATGGTCTGCCAAAATTGAAGAAATCCAGTAATGACTGTAATTTCTTAAGTGTGTTCGGAGGCTGTAGTTGAGCACACTTTTCTAGGAAGTGCGGGGCCAGGCTCTTTCCCTCGTTTGATAGCTCATATCCCAGGAACAATACACTAAGAAAGGCTATCTTGCTTTTCTTAAAATTAAATTTATAACCGAGGTCTGCAAATCCCAAAATGATCCGATCGACTCTCACTAGATGTATGTCGAGGGAGTCGTCAGTGAGATAGATATCATCCACATAGGACAATGCATCGGAATCAAGCTTGTGCAAAATTGATGTCAACCGGGCTGAAAACAGTCCTGGGCTATTTTTATAGCCTTGAGGTAAACGACAAAAGCGTTTCGGAGAGCCATATGAAAATGCACTTAGGTCCCTACTTTCATGTGCAAAATTCTGGCAGAAAAACCCATTAGATATATCCAATGTAGTTTTATATTTTTTACGCACTATATTGTTTATCAGTGCTGTGCTGGGTGAATTTTGTATAGCATATGTGAGTGTATAACTATTTAAGTGTCTATAATCAACCACTATTCTATATGAATGATCTGGTTTTGCAACGGGAAATAATGGATTATTCATTGCCGATGTACTGGGCTCAATCACTCCCTGGTACTCAAGTTGTGACAGTATCTCCGTCACCGGAGCTTTCGCTTCATGCTTAACAGGATATTGTGGCTGCGGGTGGGGTGTAGACCTAAGGGGAATAACATGACAAGGAGAGTCCTTGTCCCACCCTACATGATTACGGTATAGTGCAGGTGCCTGCGCTAAAGCCCATTCAGCAGCATAGGCTTTTATGTCTGCTTCTGGAACAAGATCGGAAAAAGAAGGCAAAATGACATCTTCCCCATGTGGGTGCTTGCGGACATGTTCAGGTGGCCAGTCTCTCTCGGCTAACAGGATATCACTAGTATGTTCATCCCAAAATATTACACTAATAATGCGTTCCACGTCTCCCTCTATCTGAATTGTTAAATCATAAACCCGATCGGGTAGGAGAACGCGGCCATCCGCTGTCTCAACCGCGATGTAATCGCTAGTTGCTGTCACATCCAGATGATCTTTCAGACTCTGGCGACATATCGTGACCTCTGCCGCGCTGTCCAACAGAGTCACGGCCCACTTCTTGTTCCTCAACAGTGTTCTCAATACTAGTGGCATTTTTAACTGTCAGTGCTGCCACCTTCTTCTTTTTAAACTGTGGCTTTTCTTCTTTTTTAATGGTAGACTGCGGTGAGTCTTTTTTCTCTTTCACGTATTCCGGACGTCGATCTTGACGGCCCCTTCTCTCGCTACGTTTATCCGGTGCGTCCTGAAAGGAACGAGAGGGACGTGAATCAGTACATCTATCTGGAGTTCTAATGTTCTCCCTATTTCTGAGATTATACCTCCTTTCAGAGTACTCCGGATGTGGAGAATCAGCTCTCTGATTTCTCCTATCTTTGAAATCTTTTTGTTTGTCCCAGCACTTTTTAGAGCCCTCTTGTGCTTGCTTTGTACCTTCCTTATGGGTGGTACTTGGTAATTCCAATTTTTTAGGTTTGGCTCCCAAACTATCCCGTCCTATACTAGTATAGGTATCAGAAATTATTTTCGGTAGCTGTCTCTCTTGTTCCATATTTGGAGTTTCCCGGAGACGCTGGCGTATTGCCAGTGCCACTGCTTCCTCTTTAATATTACTTAGTATTATTGAGGAGACGGCGTCAAAGTTACGCATCAATTTCATCCCCAGATCCAGGGCCGGTGCAGCCCCATGTTAATTTTGTATTTGTTTTAGCACTTCCGGTAAATTGGCAAGTGTCGGGGTACCATGTGTGGTAGTATACACGGCAGCGAAGACTGTACCCCATGTGGCGCAGTCATCCACTGAGGGAACCATCCCAAACGGCAAGCACATAGTGAGCAATCTATGTTTTTCCTGTGGTCCCGTATGGGGAAACCCAGCTTCCAGCTGATTAGTTTTCTGGGCTATCCAGAACTGTATTTTTTCCCGTTCCGTGGGCACTTTACCCGTAATAGTATGCACTGTTTGTGGATTAATCCCAGTAGCCAATTGATAACCACCAGCTACTGGCGGAGCTGGACGCACTGGTGTTGTGTTCAACGTTCGCATTACGAACTGAACCAATCTTCTATATAATGCCACTAATTCATTATATAATACTCGTAAATCTGCGATCAGCATATTCTGTATGCCTGGGTGAGGTTTATATGTGGCAAACATAGGCCATGTAGGTCCCTCATTACCTAAAGGACCTAGCCTCACTCGTCGTAGTACATGTGGTAGGGCGCCTTCAAACCAGTTCTGATGCTCTTGATATGTGAGCGATATTTCATGATACTGGTATGCTTCGTATCTTACAGGTACGTTCGCAATTTCATATGTGTGAAATGTATGTGTTCTTTGGTCAGCCTTAGGAAAGGTGACCCAACAGTAAAAAGTCTCTGTTTGGTATGCTTCAGTCGCTTCTATAATCAAAGTAACATCCCCGCCCTCTTCTGTAAGGCCGTGCGCTAATAAATGTTGTGTAAGTACATGTCTAGAATTTGCAGGAATGTCTACGGTATTAGCCATAGTTGTTTAGGGAAACGGAACACCAAATTGGGGAAATTTTTCCTTTTTATGAGTTCGAGCTCGAACAACCTACAGCTTAATTAGGTGTTACCTGTTTAACTGAGGAGGAATCTCACAAAGACCATGGACGTCTCCGTATAACGGTACTTAGGGTACCTTTTTTCTGTGACACAGTGATAGTCAGGGTATCCGTAAATTAGTGTCTAAACACCATCGTTGGTGGCGCCATGTCGTAGTTTGTACTCTTGCTCTGAGCAAGACTGCTGGTCTCAGGATGACAGTACTTTCATTTGTAGGTGACTAAGTCTTTTCCCACAACTAGTTGCGACTGTTGTCCAAACCTTACCGGCTCACTAGCCGTACCTCACCAGAAACACAATAGTAAAAGGTGATTTGTGGCAGTCGCTTACGCATGAACTCAAAGTAAGATATCTGAGGGTTGTCGTGGTTAAACGGAAATTACCCTTTTCTCACAGATATATTATGTCTCATACAAACAAAAGGCAATAACACAGATGCAGTGAAGTTATAATAGTTTTTATTTAACATAACTGCAATTTGCGATAAGTTGCATGAACTGCAATGATTAGGATAATGAATATACCAAGCAACAGTATTGTGAAGAATAGAGTCATTGTTATGAAGACCCCCACCATTTTGCAATATATGAAAGAAATATATATATATATGTATATATAAGATGGAATATGCCCTAATACCCTAATGAGAATATGCCTATCCTCCTACCTAAAGGAGAGCTGGGTTTGTTAAACTTAATCTGCCAAAGCTGTGTCCATGAGAGGAGCCCCCAACTCTCGTTACCTTGGAATGAGGTCTCTATCTCAGACTCCGCAGGGACACGAAGACTGGGTCAGCGTCAAGATGACTGCAGCATCGTATCAGCGATGGTGGCGATTCCCTCTGGTCGGAATCCCTCTGATTATCTGTCTAAAGTGTGATGTATTTATACAGATCTACAAGGTCTCCTGACGTAGGTGTATTCTAAAACAACAGATAACAGGCATGCTTGGGACGGCATATCAACAATCCCTCGAAAGTATAGAGAGGGAAAATCCCTAAGTGTGAACACCTACTGTTTGTTTGTCTTTCGCGCTTGATCTTGACGCCTTGGCGCAGTGACACTGATAATAACACTCATAACAAGTGGCTTAACTATAAACAAGGCAGCCATCTTAGAGGAAATAAATATTTAAATGAGCTAAGACAGAGCAAGCTAAGTAGGTTAAAAGTCACTAGGTGACGGGGGCACGAGTTTACAAGCCTACGGCTAAGCTAACTACTGCTATCCCATTAAAACAAACTAGGATTCACTACACCATGCATATGCTAGATAACACTAGGAAGTGTGGATGAGATCAATTCACTCACCTATAAGCGTGGCAAAGGATGCCTGCTATTAAAATAGGTTTTGTGACTGCAAGTCACTTGTTGCATATTTATTTGAAATTTCTACTGGAGGTTGAGAGAATCAAATACCTGGCTCTTGCTGTTCAGTGACTATATCCAGCAAGCCTTCAGTGCAAGCCATAACACTGTACACAGTCATAGAGAGGCACGAAGAGGATCAACCACTGTGGTGACTCATGACAAGGACCTAGCATAAATCATGGCTGTAAGTGTGTCATACACCTCATTTCATAGATTCCACAAACTGCACCATAAATTCCACAAATTCTCCACACACATGCACACACCCACTTTGAGGTCAGGAAAAGCAAGCTTTCTCCTTTAATCCCTTTAATATTTCTTTTCAGAGTTCAATCTGTGTTGCTTGGCATGATAGAATAGTTACCACAACTACATTTTTCAGTCACTGCAGATTACTAGGGCCGTTGGCCCTGTCAGCGTCCCCAGACACAACCAACAAGCTAAACAAAAAAAGTAACCTTCACAGTGCACCTAATATCTTTTTGCAATGCTAATTTCTTAAGACACATTGAATCAATTTGCACCAAACCACAAAAGAACACTTTCTGAGTACAGTTCTATCTTCATGCGACTTGACAAACAGGTACACATTTTGGCACACGTTTGGTTCAGCCTCCTACGTTTTAGCATTACAGATGCATGCATGTCTGTCTGAGGGAGGATAACGTGGGGACAAAAAAAGAAGCATTTTCCATTTTACCTCTCATAGGAATTGTGGGTCACTGCTGCAGCAGACAACGTAATAGAATTACACTATGCTTTTGAAAAATTAAAACTTTAATGAGAATAGAGCTTTCTTTTGTGTCATGTAAATCCTTTCATTAGTGTGTGAGCTAATTGAGTAAAAAATGGTTTTGAAGATGGTCCATGGTGTCATAATTCTCAGACATGAATGGGGTAAGAGGGAAAAGAAAGAAGGGTTCTGCTTCCTCCAGTGCTTGTCCTTAGACCTCAAACCGGATCAACTAACCCTGCACTGGAAAATGTCCCTTGTGGCTGGCATTATAGAACACGGGCCCAGTTCCCTCATCTAGATAATGCATGAAAGTTTGGATAACAAGGCATGAGGAGCATCCTTAGACCTGTAGAGGGCAGGAAGTGGTGTGGGGTGGGGGGGCGACGACGCACAAAATGCTGTTTTTCATGTAGATTCCTCAGACTCAAGGAAGAGTTTGAAGGCCAGGGCCTGAGGGTTTGGGATTCTGTAGATTTTCCATGGATTTAAATCAAAATATGTAGAGTTATAAGTAAGAATAGTAATAATAACAAAAAACAATAATATTAATAACAGCAATAATAATAATAATAATAACAACAATATATGCCACAACTTACAGATACGTAGTGGGTTAGGTAGGTGGTTTGAATGGCTGCCCATAGTCAGAACCTTTGGCCATCCTCCAATTCACATGGCTGAAAGCTGTGTGTAGTAGGAGTGGCCGCCTAGAAGGTTAGATGCAGAGCCTGGCTTGAAGCCTTTGTCCAACTCTATGGTGCGGGGTTCTCAACCTCATGCAGCTTGTTTGGCTGCTTGGAGAGTTGGATGTAGGCCTGACTGTCAACCCCTGCCATGCATTACCGAGGGCCAAGTGATTTAAACAGATAGTTTTTAGGACATATGCCCCCCAAAACTATGTGTTGCATGAAATGGCATTTAAGCACAAGCTGCAGCATCCAGCTGCAATGACAGTGCCTCCTAATTACATTACTTTATACTTTCTGTTGTGAAATTCATTGTTAAAAAAAACTCAATGCACAAGTTTTGAGTAGCCCTCCATACATAGAAAAAAGGAAATGAAAGAGTGGAGAAAGGGTTCTATTTTCTGATAAGTGATGTTGGCTCTAAAAGTAGCCTCTTTTTACATTCTATGTTTTTTGCATGTTTTTGTTTCTAAAAGGAAACAAAAAATATCATTTATATTAATTAACTTTCAGCATACAAAACGAAGGGAAAGCAAACAATAGGGTAGGGGTAATTATCTGCTTGTGTTGCAGGCGGTGAGTGCAAATTTGTTATAAACTTAAGACGGTGTTTTCTATGACTTAGAAATATGTTTTCCACAATGCTTCCAAAACGTCCCAGAACCATATGTCTAAATTTTTTTATGTTTGGCGGCATGTGCAAGAGGTGCATGTTGGAAACAACTCTCTCTACAGAGTCAGCCCAAGCTTTTTGCCTTCTTCCACCTACGCTTTACTGGATTTTTGCTTGCTGATCTTAGGACTATGTGCACTTTACCACTGCTAACCAGTGCTAAAGTACTTGTGCTCTCTTCCTAAAACATGGTTTGATTGACATACAGCTGATGGGTATATATAATTTACATGTAAGTCCCTTGTAGAGTGCTATACCGTAGACCCAGGGCCTATAAATTAAATGCTACCAGTGGGCCATCAGCACTTATTGTGCCGCCCACTTAAGTAGTACCTTAAAACTTGTCCCAATTCTTCAACGACAGCCTGAAAAGGAGTGCCCCATTGCCTTGTCAACTTGGCATTTAACACCCCTTGCCAAGCCATAAACTCCCCTTTTATTATATATGTCACCCCTACGGTAGGCCCTAGGTAGATGATAGGGCAGGGTGCTGTGTAACTAAAAGGTAGGACATGTACATTTTAGTTTTACGTGTCCTAGAAGTGAAAAGTTCCCAAATTAGTTTTTCACTTCCGTGTTGCCTACCCCTCCCATCGGCTAACATTTGAGACGCCTTATTATATTTAATAAGCTGTAATTCCTTAACTAGAGGTGGTAGATATCTCATGTTTGGTATCTATGAACTTGTAATGATAAACACCCTTTAATGGAAAGACAAATTTATCATTACAAGTTTGAAAATGCCACTTTTTAGAAAGTTGGCATTTTCCTGCCTTAGCCCTCAGTGTCTGCAGCCTGCTTTAGGTCAACTGACTGGGTGTACCTGACAGTTCAGACCTTCTGTATTCATCCCAGACAGTCACACAATAGTGGGATTAGCAGAGCCAGAATGGGGCATTAGCTGACTTAATGGGGTGGGGGGTCGGTGTAGCTAAGCACAGCTCCACTTGCACCAGAATAGGCTGGGCTCTGCCACCACACAATAGACATAATTACCCTGTATTGTCACTATAGCCAGCTAGGAGCCAGGACAGGGGAGGCAGGAAACTCCTGGAACTTCAAAGAACCCTTCTAGAAACTTCTCCCAACTTCTAGGAGCAGGGCACCAGGGTATAAAAATAGGGGTCTCTAACCCACTTTTTTTCGTTTCACTATTGGACATGTTGAAGGACTCTCACAGGACTGCCTGCTGTTGTGACCTGCTGTGCACTCTACCAGACTGCTGCTATACCTGGAAGCCCTGCCTTGCGCCCTGGAGCCTGCCTTGAAGCCTGCCTTGAAGCCTTAGAGGCCAGCCCTGCTGTTGAGCCTTGCAGGCTCATCTACACCCAGGAGCTGCAGAAGTGACTCCAAGGGCTAGTTTTGCTGGCCTCCTGTTCAGAGCCACAGAGACATAACATGTTCCCACCATCTTGAACCTGTACCTGGGCCCAGCCTGAGGGAGTCCTAAACCCCCAAGTGGTCTCCATCCTCTCCTGGACGCTTGATTGTGGTGCTAAAGATATTTAGATAACTATTTTCCAAAACTGAGGATTTGCTATTTTGAACCATAGACTTTAAAAAATCATAACTTCGGTTTTACTAATTGGCTTTTCATGGTTTTGGTGCCAAAGAATGTACTACAATTTTCTCTATTTTTCTAAATTGGTTTGGGATATTGGGATTATTTTTTTGTTGGGGCTTCACTTTATTACTGTATCAATACTTTACACATTGCCTATAAGTTTAGCCTGACTGCTTTTTGTGTCAAGTTACCCAGGGATAAGCCCAGGTTAAATAAGTGACTCTTTGTTGTTCACCACACAAGGGATTGTCACTGTTGATTTACCCGGGGTCATACCCCTGTCAACTAACAACCCAGTTTCCCATAGTGCACATCATCTTCTTAGATGCTACCAGCAGTGCTGGCAGTGTGGGTGACCCTGATGTTATTGGCCACACCTCTTCACTCCACTCTGTTACACTTTTCAGTTAGAAAAGCAGTGTTGCATTTAAAATTGAGGTTTCTGGGTTTTGTGGAGGTGCCACAACAGTGTTTTCCATGTATGCCTCAACTAATGTCTAGGTTGCAATGTGGACTTGTGACACATTTGGGATTTAGTTTCCTCTCACTTTTTGGAACAAAAAAATGAAAATGCATTTTGAAACACATTTTTCAATCTTCCCTACTCTTTCACCCCCATTCTCCACATCAGTGTTGTATTAGTGACAGGAATCCAGGAATGTATAGAAACTATTGTTTTCCTCACCTTTTATACTCTAAAGATGGCCGCCACATTGTGTCACACAGTGTGGTGCTGTGCATCATAACTTTGCATCGAGTAACTTGGTGGACATCTTGAGAGTAGAAATAGTATATAACAATGTTTCCTATTCTTTCTAGACAGCCATTCACCATGGAGTGACATTGATTCATGCAACATAGTGGCTATTTTGAAAGAATATAAGCCACGGTTTTTAAATTATTTGCTATACTTTTAGCATGACTGGTCACCGCTATCGGCTTTGGCACTGCTGGTGCAATATAAAAGCATCCAGAATTAGTAAAGGCAATGCAGCAAATCCATCAAGAGAATCAGATTTAACTGGGGTGGGTCAAATGAGTGGTCATTTGTTGATAACTCTGGAGCTGATTAAAGGTTCAGCATGATATTTGACAGACGTTTAGCACCATAAGTTCAGTGATGGAATCTCAGGTTCCAGGCAGATCTTAGAAAGGGGACATAGGTAAAGGGGCCATTTGCAGCCTCGGTTGGCCTGGTCCTTTGGGGCATAAGTGGGGCCGAAGGCTGTGCACAGCAGGTGTTGGCCAGACCCTATCGGATGCCTGTGGTTCTGAAGGCTATGTGGAGGGGATTTGGTGCAGGGCTTGACTTTTGGCCATGCCTTGTGCCAAACTTGCCTAAAGCATCCAACCCTTGCTGCGCACAGCCTTCAGCCATGCATAGCACAGGTTGGCCAGAGGCCCGGCATAAAAACGTTGCCACTGGTTAATGAATAGGTATGACATTTGACAAGTTGTTTGGCAGTTGAGACCAGCGATGGAATCTAGGTTTTGGACAAATCCATTCAGAGATTTTTTCGGTAGCGAAGAGCAAATATCCCTATGGAAGTTACAATGGGATATGATTTTATGAACAGCCCATTAAGTGTTCCCCTCTTGATATATTTGCATGAAAATCGAAGATCAAAAGTAAGCTAAACATGGTAAGCATGTGCAAAGTGTTTGCAGAACAATAAAATGGCACCAAACCTTTTAGCAATTAAATTATTGCTGACCCCCACCTCATTTAACTATGCTCTCCTTTGTCAGGTTTGCATGAAACCAAAGATTACTGCACTGAGTTAAAATGAAAGAGATGCAACTTTTTTAGCACATGAACTCATTTCTGTTCCTTTTTTGTATTGCCCCCTACCCCTTAATGGATATGCATGAATATGACTAAACATAGTAAACGTCTGACAAATTTCCTCTGTATTTGTCAAATGATTCCACAGTTGATAACAAATTAACAATTTTTTACTCTCCTTTATATACACTGCATTCTTAACGAATTTGCACAAATTTTAAGTATTACAACATTAAGCAGAGCATTCTAAACACCTGCCAAAGTTCATCAAAATGTATCAAATAGCACTAAAGTTATAGGCGAATCAAAACTACACATGTACAACCCTCAAGATATCTGTAACACTTAACCTCTCCATGTTCTGACCAAAACATTTTTAAACACTAGTTTATCAAAAGAACAGCAGATGGAACGACAATGTTCTGACCGAAACATTTTTAAACACTAGTTTATCAAAAGAACAGCAGATGGAACGACATCAAACCAAGCAAAGGCATTTCCTTAAATAAAGTTATGCGTACATGCCAAGTTTGGTGTGATTTCGTTCAATCGCTTTTTAAATCGAAACTCTAACCTACCCATGACTACAGACAATTTTTCCACCGGTGTAAACAAATATAAAACTAAAGTTGAAAAGAGTTAAGAGGTGACAAATTTTCTTGTAGGGGCTTAACCATAAATTAACACGTTTTTTTTAAATCTCAAATTATACTACTACCTTCACCTACATTTTCAACCCCACAGCCCCATCATTCTATGTGAACCTCAAGCACAATCATGCAGCCATCAACCCAACACCGAGTCCTGCTCCCTTTAAACAGTAATTTCTCTGCATCCACTTCATATGATTTTTGTGCCCTCCACAGCCCCCTGTATGTTTCTCCACCTGGTTGCAGCCCCTCCGTGGGTTCCCTTTCATTAATGTAGCCCCCTCTATACACCCTGTGCTCCCTCCAGCCTCTCTGTGTGCCATCCTACCTCATCCTCTGCGGTTTCTCTGATGCCCTGCAGCCCCCTTGTGTGTTCCGCTCCCCTTAACATTCCTCCAAATGCTCCTTGTAGTCCATTTGTGTACCCCTGTCTCCTGTAGCCCTGTTTGCCACTCCTCCTGATCCTGCAGCTTTTTTTTATAAGCCCCTCTGCTTCCCATTCAGCTTGTCTGTGTATTCTCTGAATCCTCTGTGTTCACTTATTGTGCCTCTACCTCTTACAGCCTCTAGGTGTCTGTGAGCCTCCTACTGCCTCTCAGTGCCACAGTATAATCGTTGCTGGTCCTGTGTGTGGCTCCCTCCCACACCCTTGCATTCCTCAGTAGGCCTGCCCTTCATGTTTTCCATGTGCTCTCTGACCCTCTCTACCATACAATGCTGACCTTTTGATTGTCCTCTGTCTCAATTCAATGTGCCATCCAGTCCCCAGAAGCCCATCATTTTCCCCACCTTAACTGTATGAGTACCGGGCCCCTGCAGCCATTCTTGGTGTCCTTGTTCTCCTGCAGACATCTAGTGAACCTCCTCCCCAACTTTCTTTCAATGTTTGAGCAAAAAAATTGAAGTCAGGGTTTGGAAGGGTGCACTGTTTAATTTGTGCTTATTGTTTCTGGTGCTGAGCACCGGCACATATTGTTGAGTGCCGGCGCTTATTCTTCTGCCTCAAGCATTTGCTGCGAGCAAAAGACACATGGGAAAGCCGGAGGAAGAGAAAAACGAAAAAGCGTCACAATGGGAGAAAGCAGAAAGCTGCAAGAGTGAGCTGAAGGGGCAGGGAGGGGCTTTAAATGGATTAAAGAGGCCCGAGATGACTTCAGGATTAGCTGCCTCAGAATTCCGTGCTCGCACATTTAAGTGCAGCATCCGCGTGTTTAAGAGGAGGGCTTTAGGCAACGGCACATTTTTATTTACAAATTATGCACTGGAGGGGTGTATCTTTAACATTCAATATAAAGATATTATAATACACCCTGGGTGGCATTAAATTACTTTTTACAGGATGGTGCTGTTTATTAATTTCTAACCCCGCTTTGTCTCAGAGTGAGTGAATCTCAAAAATGCCAAGCACGGGTGGATGACCTGTCACCCTATCCTGAGCCCATTTGTCAAATGATAACATTGTGCATGGGCAAGTGTCACTTATGTCTTTCCTTTGTGGCCCGCTGCAATGAGTGGGCCACAGAGGAGCAGATCACGGTCACCTTTTGTCTGCCTGTGTGCCTTGTTCCCAGTTGTGGAAAAGAGGGTGCAGGACTGTTTGACATCTGACTCACTCTTCAACGTCCTACTGCATAGTGTAGAATCCAAAAGAGGGACAGGGTCACGTATCTTCCACCCTTATGCCATGCTCTCAAATAGGGAACAGCATGCACGGGTGGGAGACAGCTGACCCACTCCTATGTGTCCCACAGCATTATATGGCCACAAAGGAGCAGGATGAGGGTTACTGATCACCTGTCCCTATGCCCTCTTTCCAATAGGGAACAGGGCACATGGGCAGATTACAGATGACCCTTGATAAAGTGACAAACTCGTCCTTGGACCACACCATTAAGTCAGCCACAGAGCAGCAGGTCAGGGTCACCTGTCATTCACTCCTGCACTCTCGTCTCAATTGGGAACAGGGACTAGGGGCCTGTGGTAGCTCACCTGCTCACCTTTTTTATGATCACCTTGGCTTTGAACAAGTGATGGTGGAAGAGTTAATTCCCCTTTCGCCTTTGGGAAAAGTGAGGAGAATATGTTGTGAGGTGGCATAGGAACACCCTTCTAACTTATTTTTTTTAAACAATCTGTTTTTTCATGGGATCCTCAGATCCTCCCAGCATGACCGTCCGGTGCCACAAACCATTCTAGGAATGACACCACCAGCATGTTTCACATTACTGGTGCCATAAAACTGGGGAAAGCATCACAGTCCTATGTTAGCCTATAATGAGAACTCGGGTCCTGGTTCTGGTACAATGGCCCATGAGCAGACCTTGGAGCTCACTAGAGGTCGAACCCTTTGACATCCATGCTCCACTCACGATGTGCACTGTTGAAGACTATGCACAGTGAGGGTCAGATGCCTGCGGCGAGTGGAGTTCAAGCCCACGCATTGGCTGTGGTTCCAACATCTAAAAGACTTTGGTCTCAACCTGGACATCTAAAATAAATCCAAAATTCATTTAAACACTGTATACTTAGAGCCTAACTGCGGATTGTCTTACCCAGGGACTAGTACATTTCAGAAATATTAGGTGGAACTGGACTATTTGACAACCATTGGACACTTCGGATTTTTTACACCCAAATTTGAGAAACAAGGACTATAAAGGTCATTACAGATTTGCTGGATTTACCTAACGAAGCAAAGAAATACCAAACTTCTAACAAATTTAGCACAAGCATTTATCGCCTGTATTGCCTGTTCGATTGTATATACATGTATCACCTGGCTTATTACCAATACATTATCCATTACCTTTAATTAAAATGTTGATCAACTATTTATTTCACAATATTATGTTATAATCCATAAAACGTATCAACAAAAGTGTATATTAAATTGATAGTCTGCTACCGGAAGATTAATCCACGAACTTTGTAAATTGTTGGAGGCTAATATTTCAGTTTTCCACAACTGATTGGCTACAAAGGAAAAGTCTAAGATTTAACACCCTAAATTTGGTTTTTACTATGCCACATATGTTTCCTTTAGGAAAAGGAAAAGAGTTGCACGATGCATACCACAGTCACAACGTTTTATGCATTGAGAAGATATGCATTGTTGAATATACTAATCCAGTTTCTCATTGGAATATCTTCATGTCTTTCTACACAGGGTTAGAGAATTTGTAGTTTGAAATATCGAGTAGGGTATATTGTGATATCTTAAATTATTAGCTAAAATATCGAGGACAAAAATGGATGGGGAGGTATTCATGGAAATTCTATGCATATTTACCTGTTGATAATTTTGCCCTTGCTATTTGGCTATGATATCAAGGTAGAATGATATTCCATACTCAATGTTTCGGGGACACACCTAGTTTGAGTACTACCTATGTTTTTTGCGAGTGATCCGTTATTTTACATTACTGTCTGGATTACATGATACGTTGTTAAGGTTAAAGATCTTCAAATGACAAGCTAATGAGATACTAAATGAGAAAAATATCTAATGGGAAACAGAGTGGTATAGTTTCTCGTCATTAAAAACATTGGGGCATATTTATACTCTGTTTGCGCCAGATTTGCGTCATTTGTTTTGTTTTACGCAAATCCGGTGCAAACTTAACTCCATATTTATATTTTGACGCTAGACCCATCTAGTGTCAAAATATTGTAGTTAACGTCATTTTTTGCCTGCGGAAAACTACCTTGCGTCAAGGTAGGTGTTTCCGGGCAAAAAATGACTCTAAGACCCTTGCACCTTATCTTCCCATGCAAAAATCACGCACGGGAGGAGGAGTGCCTTAAATAATGGTGCTGAGCATGCTTAGCGCCATTATTTAACGCCTGGGTCAGGGCAGGCGTTAGGGGACCTGTGGGCCATTTTCCAAGGTCAGAGACCATGGAATCAGCCCACAGGTGCCCTTCCCTGCACCCAGAGACACCCCCACCCACCTCAACCCACACCTGGAGGACGCCTAAGGACCCATCCCAGGTGAGTCCAGGTAAGTATTTTTTTTTGTTTGTTTTAAAGTGCCATGGGGCCTAACGTGGGCCCCCCTACCTGGCACTGTGCCCAATGGCCATGTCCAGGGGACAGTGTGCATGGCCATTGGGCTGGTGGGCATGACTCCTGTCTTTACTAAGACTGGAGTCATGTCCAGGGGGCTTGTGCGTCAAAACAATGAGGCTAGTCAGGTTAGAGTCATTTTCTTTACTCTAACCTGACTAGCGCCATTCTTTCACGCACAACCTCCAGTTATCCCTACGCCTCCCCTACCTGGTTAGTGTCATTTATTTTGACCTTAACCGGGCCTTAGGGCCTGCTTGCACCATTCCTTAAATATGGTACCTGGCTGGCGCCCTGGAATGACGCTATACTTTTTGACGCAAACCTGCTCTAACACAGGTTTACGTCAAAAAGTATAAATCTGGGCCATAGAGCTAATCGTTGTTAAACTGAAGTGGTGAGAAATACAACAGCAGGTACATTAAGCAAAGAACTAAATATTTTATGAAGAATATCAAGAAAGATTTGGCACATGCAAGTTTCAGGGGAATTAATGTACGGTGTTTTAAAAGTAAATGCTCCACAAATCTGATTTGGCAAAGCTCTACTAAGATGCATTAACCATACTAAAATAATTTTCAAACACTAAGGCAAGATATGCTAAGGGTTTGTGGTGGTTCAAATTCATGCCATGCAAAGTGACACATAGTGGTGCCAAGTCATTACTTTCCAGAACAAAGTGTAGTTTGAGCTGGAAAGGTGCGCTTCTCTCTGTGCAAACAGTCATTTGTAATGCTTTTTGGCAGTTTGCTGCAAGGGGTTGTTATTTTGGGATATCTTCAGTAGATCACGGCAAGCAGCCAAAGGATTTGACCAAAGACTGATCTGGTAAGATAGCCAGACTGGAATTTATGTAAAATATAAAACCTTCTTGAAGCAGTACTGACATAGAGAATGTTTTAATTTCTTCAAACATTCCATACATTGCATGTGTCCTGCATTGTGCAGCACAAGCAAAATGTCTGGATTGTTTCCAAATGTGTCTAGGCATATGGTTTTGTACTGGAAGGGTATACATTTAATACAGCTCTTGCATTAGACCACAAGCACACACTTCTGCATGCTAGTGCAAGAGTTGTGTGTCACACCAGGCTGTCTTTAAGAGAACCAATTCAGAGGATGTAAGCAGCAGCAGTAAGTTTTTAATAAATATGTCTCTGTGCTGCTTTTTCCTCCTTGTGAAAAGCAGCCATATCATGGGATAACAAGCATTTGCAATGCAACCACTCTTGCATTTGCTCGAGTTAGAGCTATTAGCATTGTAAACTACTAACCGGAATTTTCTTCCACATAAATTGAAAGAAAAAAAAACGAGCCCAATCACACTATGTAAAACCCAGCACGATCATGCTGAGTGGAAAATATAAAGATAAAGTAGTGCAGTATCCAGGCTGAAACCATGGAGCCTCATGTTTTCAGTATTTTACTGGTGCTGTGTAGGTGGGCCAAACACTGGAAAAGGCATGACGTATGCATGCCTTTCACTAATGAAAGCAAGCGGATTCTAAAAGGTAAACCCACAAACCAGGACTGACATGGCATGGGTAAAAGCCCAAAGAGGGAATACAACAGGGACGGAGCTCTTGTGCTCTTGACCCTGAAAAAACTATATCTGGATCACAGTACCACACATTACTAAGTCAAATGCTTACTAATTCTATTTGTATGTACAAGAAACAATGCACTTTATAGTGCATGATGTAGGAACAGGAAAACATATGTAGAAATGTAAGGCATCCCAGATATTTAACTCTTTAAAAGAATGTGTTCATAGTGTGATTACTTAGTGAATGGGAAGTGAAATAGTATTGAGTCATACTCAAGAGTTGTGTCCTGTACCCTTCAGGTTAGCTGTTTTCTAACACTGCGAACAAAGATCTAATGTAGTTTATTAACCACAAGACTATAATTGCCACACTGAATGCTCCATACTCGAAAATAGTTTCTGAAACATACACCTATACAGCAGAAGTTGGCTACCAATGGAGGATGGGTTGCTCTTGCAGTACACCCTGCTGCACAGAGCCTGTGGCCATGTAGAGGTGGGTTTGGCCTCCTATGGAGGGAGGGATGCAGACCTTGGCAGGAGCCCAGGCTCTGTTGCTGACTCCTACACCTCACAGCCACAGACTATGGTCAGTGGGGGTTGATTGCCTGTGGCTGTGCACACTTGTGGTTGGCTGCCTCTGAGAGTAAGTAGCTTCTCCAACACACCCCTATTGCTAATGAGCAAAAACTACAGAAGCCATGCCTCATGACCAACTCCCCCTGTGTACGGCGTAGGCCTTGTGCAGCAGGAGTTGGCCATTCATGAAAGATGAGTCACTCCTGCAGCACACATCTGTTTGACTACCCGCAGAGGGTGGGGCTCAAGGCTTGGCTATAGGCTAAGCTCCGCAGTGAGCCCCAGCTGCACACTGCCAAAGGCTGTGTGCAGAAGGGTTTGCCAGCAAGGCAGGCCAGAGACCTAGGCTTCCTGGCATTGTCACTTGGCACAGCCATGCACGTTGGGGATTTTTTGCATACAGAATATGAATGGGCATCACCCACTGCACACAGCCTATGGCAATGTCTATTAGGTATTGACAGCCCGAGAGGAGTTTGAGGCAGGGCCTTGGTGGAGACCACACCATGCAGCACCTCTACAGTACAATCCCTCTCTCTCATCTCTTTAGTTTCACACAACTTGCCACTGACTATGAACACATAGAGCCAATCACTCATCTCTCATGTATTTCACTTGCATCACCTTTCATTGGGACATAGGGGGTCATTCTGACCTCGGCGGTCAAAGGCTCTTACCGCCGGTCAGAAGACCGCCATTATACCGCCGCGGCCGCGGTAAACCACCACGGTCATTCTGACCCACAACTGCCAAACCGCCAAAAACCCGACATCCACTGAAGGCCGCCTCAAATCGAAATTCAGAGACAAGGCGCAATACACAGAGAGAGAGCACAGGGAACGCAAAGCACAACACACACAGGAACCCAACATCATCACCCACACCACATCTACGCACAAAACACCACACACCACCACACTCATCACCACAAACACCACCCCACACCTCATCCACACCACCCCATGGCACCCCAAAGACACCCCAGGTTCTCGGACCAAGAACTCAGGGTCATGGTGGAGGAAATAATGAGGGTAGAGCCCCAGCTCTTCGGCACACAGGTGCAGCACACCACAATAGCCAGGAAGGCGGAGCTATGGCAAAGGATCGTCGACAGGGTCAACGCTGTTGGACAGCATCCCAGAAATCGGGAAGACATCCGAAAGCGCTGGAACGACCTACGGGGTAAGGTGCGGTCGATGGTGTCAAGACACAACAGCGCTGTGCGGAAGACTGGCAGCGGACCCCCACCCACTCCACCCGAATTCACAGCATGGGAGCAAGAGGTCTTGAACATCCTGCATCTTGAGGGCCTCGCTGGAGTAGGCAGAGGAATGGACTCTGGTAAGTCTAATCTCAACTACTTCACCCCCCCCCCAACCACCTACATGCCAACCCACACCCCCACCCTCACCCCCAACCCCCCAGCACACATACTCCCTGTTAATGTCTCACCAGCACAACCCACCCAACCCAAACCCAACCCCTGAATGCCAACACAAACCATGGACACCCATCACCAAAGCATGACCACTGCACATACCCATCCCCCCCCACAAACCACCCTCACAACTCCTCCCACATGGGACTGCCAGCACTGGGGGACAAGGGCACCCACAAATCGCACGCCATGGCACACACAAAAGCAATAACCATACTCTTTTACCCCTGCAGGGCCCGAACGCCAACACACCGGCCAGGAGGGTCCAGATTTGTCCATCCCACCCCCAGAACAGGCCCCCAGTGATGACAGCAGCTCTATCGACCTAGAACCTGATGACCAGCCCGGACCATCGGGGACCTCTGGACAGTCGGTTACCCTCAGTCAGCCACAGGCCACAGCAGACCTACCCCCCTCTGGAAACACCAGCACAGCACCCACCCAGCGGGCCCATGCTTCTGTCTCCAGGACAGGTCAAGCAGCGGTGTGTCTACCAGTACAGGGCACCCAGGGTAACCCACAACCCCAACAACAACAGGGACCTGGGGGCACTGGTAGTGGGCACACCGTCCAGGGGACAGAGGCCCAGGAACAAAGAGGAACTGGGAGGGCTGCTGTGCGACAGAGGGAGGACAGGCCTAGGGAACCCACTGCCCAAGAGGCCCTCACCACCATCATGGGAGCGTACCACAACTCCCAAGAGACGATGGCGACGGTCCTGGCCAGGTTGCAGGAGATCCTGCTTCTGCATGAGCAACAGAAAATGGGGTTCCGGGAAGAACTGCGCAGCATCAGTGCCGCAATGGGTACAATGGTGGTGGCACTCAACCAGATTGTCACCACTTTGCGGGACCATGTGGCCCCCCAAAGGGCCCCTGCCACTAGCATGGAGGAAGAACAGCCCACCACCTCCGCCGGCGCTAGTGGTCAGGAGGCCCCGACACAACAGCAACGGCCCACCCGGACCCCATCCCCTGCAGAACAAGAACCACCCCGCAAGAAAGGCCTGAGATCTAGGAAGAAGACAGAGTAGGATGTCAAGACCCCCGCCATGCACGGAAACCCCCGGATGTCATCCCACTGTCCCACTTGTTCACCCTGTCCAACCTTGAACTGCCCCTGCTCCACCTTCCACAGGCATATGGACAATGGACCTGTAGGAACGACAGTCTGGACACTGCCATGGACATGCCTCCACCATCACCCATCACCCTTTTTGAACTATACACCTATTTGAAAACTTCAATAAACACAATTATTGCACAAAAACCAACTGGATTCTGCTATCTATTTATTTAAACCAAATGTATTCGATATAACCAACAAAACATTTCTATTTACATTGTGATGACAACATACCATTGTCACACAGCGGTAGTCCATGGGGAAAAAAACCAGAGGGCACTCCGTGGGGATCAGATCACTGAAATAGGAAGTGATATACACAACTAAGTTACCATACATTGGGGTGAAAGGTCAGACAGTAGAGAGCCACTACAGTTACAGACATAATACAATGCAGGAGTAGATTATTACCTGTGTGTCACTGGAAATACTGCAGTATCACTCTGTCCCTGTTATCTGTGTCGTCCTCTTCGTCTTCCTCCTCTTCACTCTCCGCAGGCTCCACAGCGACCACAACACCACCATCTGGACCATCCTCCTGCAGGAAAGGCACCTGGCGTCGCAAAGCCAGGTTGTGAAGCATGCAGCAGGCCACGATGATATGACACACCTTCTTTGGTGAGTACATTAGGGATCCACCAGTCATATGCAGGCACCTAAACCTGGCCTTCAGGAGGCCGAAGGTCCGCTCAATCACCCTCCTAGTACGCCCATGGGCCTCATTGTACCGTTCCTCTGCCCTGGTCCTGGGATTCCTCACTGGGGTCAATAGCCAAGGCAGGTTTGGGTAACCAGAGTCACCAATTAGCCACACACGGTGTCTCTGTAGCTGTTCCATCACATAAGGGATGCTGCTATTTCGCATGATGTACGCGTCATGCACTGACCCTGGAAACTTGGCATTTAAATGTGAGATGTACTGGTCAGCCAAACAGACCACCTGGACAGTCATCGAATGATAACTTTTTCGGTTCCTGTACACCTGTTCATTGTCTTTTAGGGGAACCAAAGCCACATGGGTACCATCAATGGCACCAATGATATTGGGAATGTGTCCAAGGGCATAGAAATCACCCTTCACTGTAGGCAAGTCACCCACCTCAGGGAAAATGATGTAGCTCCGCATGTATTTCATCAGGGCAGACAACACTCTGGACAACACCTTTGAAAACATAGGCTGAGACATCCCAGATGAAATGGCCACTGTAGTTTGAAATGATCCACTGGCAAAAAAATGCAGTACTGACAGCACCTGCACTAGAGGCGGAATCCCTGTGGGTTGGCGGATGGGTGACATCAGGTCTGGCTCCAGCTGGGCACACAGTTCCTGTATAGTGGCACGGTTGAGTCTGTAGGTGAGTATGACGTGTCTTTCTTCCATTGTCGACAGGTCCACCAGCGGTCTGTACACGGGAACATTCCTCCGTCTCCTCGCAAGTCCCAGCGGACGGTGCCTAGGAAGGACAACATGGAGCACAGAGTCAAGCAACCCACAGGTAAGTGCCCACAGCATGCACAGTACACGAATCTCTCGGGATTGAATGGCTAGTATGATTGTCGGTGCAAGGCCTAGCCATGTGTGACGCAGTAGGAATTAAGCCATGTGGGCCCTTGAAATGGCGGCTGCCTGACCTGTGAAGTGTGACAATGTGAAGTGAGGTCATTGGGCAAGCGTGGCACACCGTGGCGGTAGGCGGTCGCAGTCCGCGGCGCAAAGCCGCATTGGACAAAATTGAACCCTATGGGTTTCAGGAGCCAATGGCGGTGAGCGCCGGCGGTCGCGGTACGCACCGCCGCGGTACGCACCGCCGCGGCCATAACTGCCATTTTCTCTCTGCTTGATCACACGAGACCTGAGCATCCACAGGAGAGGACCTATACTGCAAGTGCTGCTGTGACCTCGGTCTGGAAGTGACAATGGCTGCTGCGACTGGGGAACGGGCCCCCGCCTTCAGTTCCGAGGAGTTGGAGAAGCTCGTGGACGGGGTCCTCCCCCAGTATGCGCTACTCTACGGGCCTCCAGACCAACAGGTGAGTACACGGGGGCAATGCATAGTGCCCAATGCCTTCGTTGAGTGGGGAGGATGTACGATGGAGGGGAGGGCAGCGAATGACGAATGCATGGCACGACAGATGAGAGCATGTGCCACATGGCAAGGTTGGGGAGGGGGGGCCACTCACATCGAGCATGCAGAAAAGTGATGATGTTTCTCTTCCCCCCCTGTACATGTCACATAGGTCAGCGCCCATCAGAAGATCGACATTTGGCGTGCCATCGCCAAGGACGTCCGGGCCCTGGGGGTCCACAACAGAAGGGGCACCCACTGCCGCAAGAGGTGGGAGGACATCTGCCGCGGGAGCAGGAAGACGGCGGAGGCTCTGCTGGGGATGGCCTCCCAACCTAGGAGGGGTGCCAGTCGTACTTGACCCCCCTGATGTCCCGGATCCTGGCGGTGGCCTAACCCGATTTAGATGGGCGCTTGAGGACATCACAGCAGACACAAGGGGGTGAGTACCAGCACATTCAGCTATTTTGCGTGCAGTGGAGGTGCCTGGGTGGGGGAGGAGGGCTGTGGGTATCCCTAGGCCAAGGCGATTTCTGTAGGATAGGCCCGTCCGGGAGGTATGGTCCTGTGCCCCCGCCCCCCACCTCTGTAGGGTGCCTAGTAACGCGATTCATGGACCAGTGTATACTCTGTGGGCAGTTGTCGCCCATAGGTTTGTAGGGCATGTCCCAGTGAATGAGTAGTGTACCCCAAGTGCGCAGCGTAGTGCAGGGGGCTTCTGTGTCTGTCCTCTCCGCCAACGGTGTCCCTAATGCATGCACTCAACTTGACTTTATGTTTTCCACCCCCCCCCATTTTCTTTGTTTTTCTGTGAATGTGTGCATTAGCATCATCAGGCGGAGGAGAAGTGGCATCGGCGCAAGAGGGAGCTGCATTTCACATGGCCCCGGAGGGCCATGCAATGGACTCCGACATGACGAGTGAGACGGAGGGCGAGGGGGGCTCCACCACGGGGACCCGTGGAGACGTCAGCGGCACCGACACGTCCTCGGAAGAGAGCTCCCTTGCGGTGGCGGCAACATCCGTGCCCACCGATCCTACAGGTACAGCCGCCACCCAGCGCACCAGCTCCGCCCTCCCAGCAGCCCCTCGGCCTTCGGCCCGTGCCGACAAGGCCAGGAAGCTGGCCATCTCCTTCGCCCCAGGCACCTCAGGCCCTGCCCCAGTCACCCCTGCTGCCCTCAGTGAGGAGGTCATTGACCTCCTGAGGACCATCATTGTTGGGCAGTCTACCCTTTTGAATGCCATCCAGGGTGTGGAGAGGGAGGTGCATCAAAGCAATGCATACCTGGAGGGCCTTCATTCGGGTCAGGCTGCCCATCAACGATCGTTCAATGCTCTGGCCTCAGCACTGACGGCAGTGAGTGTCCCTGTCTCCAGCCTCCCTCTTCTGACTCCCTCCACCCAGTCCCACTCCCCTGTTCCTCTGCCTATCCCATCAAC
This sequence comes from Pleurodeles waltl, assembly GCF_031143425.1. NCBI lineage: Eukaryota > Metazoa > Chordata > Amphibia > Caudata > Salamandridae > Pleurodeles > Pleurodeles waltl. The sequence continues at coordinate 621,243,089 of NC_090444.1, read as the reverse complement.
ACCTACAGACCAGCCTGCACACACCTCAACACCCAAGGGCAGCTCATCCAGACATAAGCACCACAGGACACACAAGCATTCACCCAAGCAACATCCAGATGCAGACATGCCAACAGTCACTACCTCCTCTGTGTCCCCCACCTCCTCGTCTCCCTCCTCCCTCCCTGTGACGTCTCCACACACACCTGCAAGCACACCACCATCAGCCATTGCACCCATCACCAGCACACCCTCCAGACCAGACCGCACACGTGCAGTCACCACCCCCACTGCCATGTACACGTCCCCTGTGTCCTCTCCCAGTGTGTCTGTCACCCCCGCTTCCCAACCACACAAACGCAGGCAGGCACCCAAACAACAGCCATCCACCTCACGTCAGCCTCCAGCCCAAGCACCTGCACCCAAAGACAGCACACTTGACTCTCCTACAACCACATCCTCTTCCTCCACTACCATATCCACTCCAGCTACCCTTCCCATGGCTCCAAAGAAAATGTTCCTCTATAAACTTGACCTCTTTTCCACAGCTGACCCACCCCCTCCATCCCGTAAGAGTTCCACAAACACCTCAGCCACCACCAGCCCAGCAACTCTCAAGAACGTCGTGCCTGGTTTTTGGAGTCCGCCCTTTCCTTGGGCTGGGACATCGTCCAGCAGCAAAGGCACAGCCAGCCCCCCCCCTGGGAAGAGGAGCAAAAAACTGAAGGGCAGGCGCGACAGGCCTGATACGCCTGCCCCCAAGGAGGGTACCCTTGCACCGTCACCTGCCACATCGGGTAAGGGAGCCAAGGGCCACGGACAGTCTGCCAAGGAGGGCAAGGGCAGCAAGGAGCAAAAGGCAGGGAGCAGCCGACCTGGCCATGAGGGCCCCACCAGCCCCATTCCGGGGGTATCGGAGGAGACCCAGGGCCCCAGGACTCCATCACAGGAGGGCCCCGCAACGGAAAGGTCCGATGCAGACTGAGCGGCAAGTATTGGCCAGGTGTGGTTCACTGGAAACACAAGACAGGCACCGCTGAACAGGGCCCCGCCGTGAGAAGCACCGCTGAACAGGGGCCAGCCAAGACAGGCACCGCTGAACAGGGCCCCGCCGTGAGAAGCACCGCTGAACAGGGCCCCGCCGTGAGTAGCACCGCTGAACAGGGGCCAGCCAAGACAGGCATCGCTGAACAGGGCCCCGCCGTGAGTAGCACCGCTGAACAGGGGCCAGCCAAGACAGGCACCGCTGAACAGGGCCCCGCCGTGAGAAGCACCGCTGAACAGAAGCCAGCCAAGACAGGCACCGCTGAACAGGGCCCCGCCGTGAGAAGCACCGCTGAACAGGGCCCCGCCGTGAGTAGCACCGCTGAACAGGGGCCAGCCAAGACAGGCACCGCTGAACAGGGCCCCGCCGTGAGAAGCACCGCTGAACAGGGGCCAGCCAAGACAGGCACCGCTGAACAGGGGCCAGCCAAGACAGGCACCGCTGAACAGGGCCCCGCCGTGAGAAGCACCGCTGAACAGGGGCCAGCCAAGACAGGCACCGCTGAACAGGGCCCCGCCGTGAGTAGCACCGCTGAACAGGGGCCAGCCAAGACAGGCACCGCTGAACAGGGCCCACCGTGAGAAGCACTGCTGAACAGGGGCCAGCCAAGACAGGCACCGCTGAACAGGGCCCCGCCGTGAGAAGCACCGCTGAACAGGGCCCCGCCGTGAGTAGCACCGCTGAACAGGGCCCCGCCATGAGTAGCACCGCTGAACAGGGGCCAGCCAAGACAGGCACCGCTGAACAGGGCCCCGCCGTGAGTAGCACCGCTGAACAGGGGCCAGCCAAGACAGGCACTGCTGAACAGGGCCCGCCGTGAGAAGCACCGCTGAACAGGGCCCCGCCGTGAGTAGCACCTCTGAACAGGGGCCAGCCAAGACAGGCACCGCTGAACAGGGCCCCGCCGTGAGAAGCACCGCTGAACAGGGCCCTGCCGTGAGAAGCACCGCTGAACAGGGCCCCGCCGTCGCAAGCACCGCTCCGCTGGGCCCTTCCTGTCAAGCACCGCTCCGCTGGGCCCTTCCTGTCAAGCACCGCTCCGCTGGGCCCTTCCTGTCAAGCACCGCTGGCCCATTGGCAGTCCCGGTTCTGTGTCGGGCAGGCCTTCACGACGCACTCTGCCCACATGCCTCCTCCATGACCAGTGGTCTCTGTAATCCACCTGATGGACTGTGGCTTTGCACTCCCCAGGATTGCACAGTGGGCAATCCACCCACTGTAGAGACTTGTGAGACTGTGGCTTTGCACTCCCCAGGATGGCACAGTGGGCATGGAGGGCCTTCGTGGATCTGGCGTCGTGGACTCATGTGGCTGAGGTGCCCCCCCTTCCCTTCCCCCTGAGGTGCCTGTTTTGACTTTTTGTGATGCCCCAGCAGTGTTCTCTCCAATTGACTCGATCTCGTGTGTGGGCTTTGCCCATGTGTTGCTGCACATTGGCCCACGGACATTTGGACTTTGAAAGACTGGGCCGGACTTTTGCTACTTGTCTGGATATAGTTCTAGATGTGTATTTATTCTTCATATATTGCTAAGATCGCTATACTTTATTGTTGCAATAATATAGTTCTACTTTTCCATTCATTGCCTTTTGTCTTTGCTTTTTTGGCGGGGGGGTTTTGGGGGTGTCACTCTGACTTTTTTATCTGCATAGGTGTGTAGGTATTTCGGTGGGGGTGAGGGTGGGGGTGGGTGTATGGCGTCTGTGTGTGCCCGTAACCTTTCCTTCTCCCCCCTCCCCTGTGTCGTAGGTGCAGTACTCACCGTTGTCGTCTGCGGCGAGGTTCGTGATCCTGGAAGAAGAGCAGGAAGGCAATGGCTGGGAGGATATGGAGTTCGGGTTCCATGCTGTTCCGATTCCGCGTGGAGTGTGTCGAGGTAAGCGTTTTCCATTGGAGATGTCTGTTTCCGCCATGTTTTTAGCGGCGGGGCTCCCGCCCCGGAAAATGTGGCGGATTGGTGAGTCGTGATAGGGTGGGCGGTACATTGTCTGCTGCCTGCCTGTTGGCGGTGACCGCCGCGCTGTTTGTTTGTACCGCCGTGGCGGTCGGATTGTTAATGCGGCGGCCTGTGTTGGCGGTTCCCGCCAGCGTCAGAATTCAGTTTTTTTGGCCGCCAGCCTGTTGGCGGGTTGGCCGCCGCTTTAACACTGACCGCCAGGGTCAGAATGACCCCCATAGTCTTAGACCTGTCATCCTTGGTGTGGTCCTCTGTCTAACTTTTTGCCTTTAACTCTACTGTTTTGCTGACTTTGTTTTTGCTGTCCACTGGACTCTGTACACTTTAACATTTCTAACCAGTGCAAAAGTGCTTTTGTTCTCTCCTTAAAACATGGTAGAATTGGCTTATACCCATTTGGATTATTTAATTAACTTGCATGTCCCTAGTAAAGAGGCACTACCTGTGCCCAGAGCTGGTGAATTAAATGCTGCTAATGAGCCTGCAGCACTGCTTGTGCCGCCCACTTAAGTAGCCCTTTAAACATGCCTCAGGTCTGCCATTGCAGGCTGTGTGTGCAGTTCTAAACTGCCGTTTCCACCTGGTAAAATAAATCTTTGCCATGCTGAAACGTTCTTTTTATCATTCTTATAAGTCACCCCTAGGGTATGCCCTAGACAGCCAATAAGGCAGGGTACATAGTATACAAATGGTTAGAAATTAACTTTTATATTTTACATGTCCTAGTAGTGAAAAACTCTTAAATTAATTTTTCATCTCTTTGGCATTACCTCATTACATTTTATAAGCTGTAACTTCCACGTGGGAACAGGTAACCAGATAATGTTTGGCATTTTTGGAATAATAATGAAAAATCCTCTCTTATGGTAAAGTCGGATTTTGGATTACAGTTTTGAAAATGCTACTTTTAGAAAGTAAGCATTTCCCAGCGTTAGCCATTTAGTACCTGCAGCCTGTCTCTGTGTCACATGACTTGGTGTAGCTGACAGTTGGGCTTTGTGTATTCCTCCTGTACTGCCACACATGATAGACAGTTTAGGTGTGCCTGGAGGGGCCATTGCTCACAGGATGGGAGGGTGGAGCTTGGCACACCCCTACTTACATTTGAATAGGCTGTGTCCTGTCTTCACACAAAGGGCTGCATTTCCCCTGTAGGTAGTCCGGAGCAAAGGCAGGGGAGGAAGGAAACCTGTTCACTTCAAAAGGAAATCCCTTGAAGCTTCTAACACCTCAAAGGAGGCACCTTATATACATATTGGACTTCAGTCGCCAACTCTTCAGTACACTTCTGGACCTGTGGAAACTCTGCCAGGAAGATCAGCTGTACTGCAGAAAGGACTGCCAATCTGCTGCACTATGGCCCTGCTGGACTATGGCTCTGCTGGACTACTGCCTTTCTGGACTGCTGCCTTGCTGGATTGCAGCCCTGCTGCCCTCCTGCCTGAGTCAGAGGTATTTGGACCTGCACCTGAATTTAAGACTACCCGAGTGACTCCAGTGCTTAGTCTGCTGGCCTCAGAGCCACAGGGACATAACAGGCTCCCAACCACCTAAATCAGCACAGAGATCGACCTGGAGTAAAACCCTAGCCCCTACCTGGTACCCATCAGGTCCCGGACCCCTGGTGTGTTCTCAGTGCAGCTGAATTGAAGTTGTTGGCTCTTTGTGACCTAGAATAGGCCTGTTAGCACCAAAACCTTGTCGCTCACATAGCCCCCCAATGTGAAGTTCTGTCAACCCGACCCTTCGCACTACAGCATTGACTACTGATGTTGAGCATCACTGCAAAGCTCTAGCCTGACAGCAGTGAGGTTAAAAGGATCTTTGCAACTCCTGGCCTGCTCTTCCCACTACAACAATGACAATGGCCACTGAAATTATGCAGCACCGGAGTGCCAAATAATGCGGCAGGGTTGAGTAAATTATGTGACACGAAAAGGCAAATTATGTAGCATAATGCAACACATCATGTAATAGTATTACTTCATTATTTGTCATTGTTTAACTTGGTAACACTGTTTGGGTATTGGTTGCACCTTATTGGTACCTATTTAACACCTAAATATAGCAATAAGAAACAGAAACATGACCAGTCCAGCTTTGCAAAGGGCCTTCTACTGCTTGGCAACATGTGCCACTGCACGTTTAGTAACTTTTGAAACGTTTGAGCAAGAAACACTTTTTTTTGGTTAAAATCTACAGATTATGCGGTAGATGACGGATTATGTGGCAAATGCAGCAAATCTATAATTATGTGGAAATTGCCACAGCTTGACAATCGCATAATTCCAGTCAACCTGTTGATAACAATCCATGATGCTTCCCTGCTCCTCGTAGTCCGTCCACTGAGAACCGGACGCTTTGCGCTGAACTGAGAAGGAAAATTTTCAGTGGGATTAACCTGGCCCCTCTATCCAACCTGCGCTCTATCATGGTTACCCTGAACTTGCGACTTTCTCTTGGTCTCGCACGAGTAGGTAGCCACGAGTGGCCCTTTGGCTTTTTGGCACTATTTTCACTTAAATCTTTAAAATTTCATATCTCCATTTCAACTGATTTGATTTTTTTGTCCTTTTTGTCTTGATTTTTTTATTGGATTTTATTCTACGTTCCTAAATTGGTGTGGGATTTTTCTTGTATTATGTTTTCACTTTATTACTGTTTGAAGTCTTGCATACATACTTTACACACGCCCTCTAAATTAAGCCTGACTGCTCTGTGCCAAGCTACCAGGGAGCTGAGCACAGGTTAATTTGCAGTTTGGTTGTGTCTCTCCCTGACAAGAATTGTGGTTGCTGCTTGAGTAGGGTCCCCCTCACAACTTGTAGCCCAGTTTCCCACACTCACAGACATACACAGCTTACAATTTACATTTTAATCTCTCTTTAAACCATAAAACTGGCTCTTGAAACAGCCTCTTGTGTGTTTACTGTTTTGTGAATAAAAGACAAAAATACAACTTTAACATTGGAGAAAGTAATTGCATGAAATATATATTTTGCAAGCCTGCTGGTGTAAAAGCACCTGTGTTTTTTATGCTTGTGCAGTCTGCTCTCCAATGGAAATAACTGTTCCACAGATTAAGATGACCAAGGAAATAATGGCGATGCATATGTCACTTTCATCATGCTCCTACTGAAGAATATCCTGTGGCAATATTTAGCCAGCCGGAAAGACATGCTGCAACACAGCGGCAAAAGTAAATGCTGCCTCTTTGGAGTTCCTCTTCTTCTTGCCACGTTAAATTGACATTAATGCCAAGCATAAAGATGCTTGTACATTAAAGATGGTCCTTAATAATATTTTCCATTACTCCTGCTTCTCACTTTGTTGTTGCATACTGTGCATGTGACATATTTTGATGAAAGTTTTTTTTTCCCAGCAAAGATCATGAAGAACTTGCACATGATAGAGTCACATGCAGACGTGGAAATCCTGGCGTAGAGATCACCCATAGATTCACTGATCTCCTGAGCAGCTTCCTCGAGACTACTCCAGGGTGCTCATCTTGCCCAGAAGCCATTGTTCAAAAAAGTTATCTGTTGCCAAAAAAAAATGTGTTAACAATCCTAGGTGTAGATTTCACTCTTAGCAAAGAGCGTAGTGGTATGTTTAAAAAGGATAAGAAACTACTTATAGGAACCATGAAGTCTTTCCAATAGTGTCCAAGAACTCACAAGTCCTCCTTGGCACCAAAAACACACCCTGGAGATTTGGTACCTTTTCTCTAGTACTGTGACTACCAAATAGCTTAAAACATGGATATTTTGATATGAGTCATTACACTACTGAGTTTCAAGCAAACCGTTTGTCTCAAATAATAAAAATCACTTTATTTTTTATCAAACTCAGCCTTATAAACAATTACAGAATCTGCAGCTCCCGTTTTGGAGTTACGACACCCTAAAAAAAAAGTCCTGCTTTCCTGAGCTCACAAAAGTGCTGTGGCTCTACAGCAGTAGTGAAGCTCCAGAGAATTCACAAATCCTAACAGACCAAAAAATAAAAGGAGACATCTGATTAGTCAAAAAATCTAATAATCCCACCCTTTGGAAGACACCATTTTAACTTTGTCTCTGAAGATGATGAGAAGGAAGCTCAAACTGTCTGCATCATGGCAACTTCCCCCAACTAAAAAAACAGAAGGATACTCATCAGCACCAGGATGATGATGCTGTGGTGGTGCCTACAACATAAGAGGCGCCTGGTGCTCCTCAACCTGAAGCACTGAGTAACACAAACTAATTCTGAGAGCTATTAGGCTAGGTTCTTTCCCGAGAAGATTTTTAATAAAAAGGCTTCAAATAGTGCATTTTACAGAAACATTTTCACACAAATTTGCTAAACAGTCTTGGGCACTGAAAGGGCACTCATTTAATGTTCAAGTTCTTTCGTGGAGTATTAGCCAACAACACCTGATGCTCTACAGGGGCTGATCATGTATTTTTCAAAATGTGCTATGGATGCCTCTATATGTCATAAATTACCTTCATTGGGCCAGCGCCAGCATTATGACATGGGTGCCTTCATACACCATAGGTGCCCCCTACTGCCCTAAAATGGATGTGTTTTACACACCCTGCTGAAGAAAATAGGTTTTTCCCACAGAGTCACATGCACTATTTTTATGACCAAGTGTTACAGCACAGGCATCCATAAATGTACTCACTGGGAACTGTCATGTGTGGGATGGCTTTTCTGCTAATACATACAAGTTACATAAAAAACAGGTCTGATTGTATGCCAGCAATTGTTAGAAATGGGGTCTCTAGATGGCAGTGGCTTCCACCCAGTACAAGTAGGGACCCTCCCTTTAGTTAGGGTAAGGGAGTCACTCAGCTAAGATAACCCCTGCTCACCCCTTGGTAGCTTGGCACAAGCAGTCTAGCTTATCTCAGAGGCAATGTATAAAGTAGGTGGCCCCCCTCCAATGTGGAAGAAGCCCCGGTGAGGTAGTGATCCCTGGGGACCAAAATGGACAACATTCATTCTTTTTATTATGGTGGTCCCTTGGGCAGCGAGGGGGCGGGGGGTGGGTGCTCAGCCCCTCCATAAAATATTTGTATGCAGCCCGGGGATGTTGTGGTCCCCAGGGCAGCAAGGAGAGGGTACCAGCTCCCTGCATAATATTCCTATACAGACCCTATACAGGTGGTCCCTAGGGCAGATGGGGTGCGTAGCCCCCACCCATACTAGTAATAAGCCCTGGGGAAGTGGTGGTCCCTGGGGCAGCAGGAGGGGGGAGGTAGCCCCTGGCATTACAATCTAAATGCCCCCAGGACCTGGCCCACCATGGGGCTTCTCAATGATGAAGCACTTGAGGCCGCACTTCGATTTTTAAAAAAAGGTTGCCACTGCTTCGTGACCCCATCACTATTCCGCTGAAAATGTTTTGAAAAAAATAGCTTTTTAGCCCTGTGGATCCCTCTGGGACCCTAGCACCAGAGCTAAGGGGTTAGGGTGAGTCTACCCTGGCCCCTTTTTTTAATTGTACCTTTTTTTGAGGGATGACAACACTTCCTTGTAGAAGTGTTGTCAGCCAATCAGCTCTCAGCATGATCTACTCCCCTTACATATTAACCTAGTAAACCTATATAGAAGATTAACCCAATTTGTCATGCGAACATCAAATACTGCCTCAAAGAGAGCTTCTCCAGCTGGCTAACAACAGTTGGCTACACCAGAGAGTAATCCATTAACTATTATTGCAATTATGGTAAAGGTCCCACCAAGTGTGAAGAGAGTCTGTTTTGGATTGCAAAACAGACAAACCAGTTAAAAGCTATGTTTTCCTATACTGGACCCAAAGATAAACTTAGAATGATCACAATGTGCTGGTCATTTGGGATTGTAACCTCCTTTGATGATTATGCTACAGTTTGTGCTGCAATATATGCCATAGCACATGATACACCATCTCTTTTGGTTCTTCCAGAGGTGTTGAAACAAATTCAAAATGAACACTGATCTGCCCCTGCCCTTGACTTGGGGATAAATTAATGGGCAATTTTGCCACAGTATACTCAATTATTTTAAGAAATATTAAAGGGGAAGCAGCAGCCTTTGCCAGTACGCCAACGGCTTGTACATGGTCCTCAAATAGATCAGAGACGTGAGCTACCAAAAATAACTTCTGAGGCTTATACTGGTATAGGTCAAGATATTTAAGGGACCAGATCAAATAAACCATAGCTTAAAGGGAACTCTGAATAGATAGTACCAAGCAAGTGCAGGAGTCTTCTAAAAATGCGAGGACAAACAAAAATATAATAAAGATAAAGTTAAGTCACGAAATACATATTGAGGACATTGCTGAAGAACAGGACATGGGCAGTGACTGCTTGACAGTGCAGCAGAGGTCACAATAGTTTTACAGATTCTTCAAAAGTTTCTGGATGCAAGAGCAACTAATGGCTACATTAAAGTCAAGAACCCCAGATAGGCGAGTCACCCCTCCAGATTATGTTTAGAAACTGAATATTCAAACTGAGAGGGGCATAATGCCCACAATTAAAATAATTTTCTGGGAAAGATTAATGCTCAGTTATGACATTCTCTTGGCAGAGAAGGATTGGCAGCCAGAGTTTGTTAGAACCCTCCCACAAGGAGAAGATGTTATTTTGGCATGTTTTTCAGCCCTTGTTCCAAATCCAGTAAAAAAAAGGTCTGTGCTGCAGACTGGGCTCTGGCACAGGCCCCAGTGCTGTGCTGCAACCATGTGGGTTGGAGTAAGGACTCTCCCTATCGTGCTATACCTATACAGTCCACCCCACAAGTACAACCACAGTACCCTATTAAACATGATGCAAAGGCCTCTGTGAGGGAAAGTCTCTCACAACTTGAGAACTACGGAGTAACTGTACCCTGTGTATCTCCAATGAACAACCCATTGTATCCTGTAGTTAAGCCGGACCATTCATATAGAATAGTCTTAGATTGCAGACATCTAAATAGTGATACACACACATTTGGAATACAAAATTCACATAACACAGCTCTGATGAACAGCATTGTCTGTAAAAAATTCAAAACAACTTTGGATATTTCCAGTTTTTTTTCTGCCAAAACATAGTGCCTTAAAGCAGGAATCTAACCGCTTTTTCAATGCTCAGCTCCTAGTGCTGATTTTGTCGACTCCCCCCCAGGGTATAAGAACAGTCCGGGACTGTTCTCTGCCCTTGTAACATCTTTATTACATGATATTGATCCTGAGGTGTTGCAGTATGTAGATGACATTTATCTGATGGATTATTACCTCAATACACAGTTGGCCAGGATAGAGCACATTATATTGGGAACAAGGCTACAAATTCAACTTTAAGAAAAACAAAATTGTATTTCTCTGTGTCCTGTTCTTGGGATACAAGCTTTCAAATGAGGGGAAGAGTCTGGCACCACACTTCCCAGAGGAGTGTGCACAATTGCAGCCACAAAATACCATTAAAACATTGCAATCCTTTTTAGGCTTCTTTAACTTTGGCAGAACACACATACCAGATTATGCACAACGCATAAAACCACTTTATGATTAATACATACACACATTTTGAGATCATTGCAAACAGATATGCTTGAAGCTAAACACTTACACACATGGAAAACAAAACAAATTTGGTCATCTGGATAAATCCGGGTGCCATTGGATTCACATAAGTCACATTCAATGAAGGTGACACAGTACCAATTGCATATAAATCACATTTATACTCTCATGCAGGAATGCTTTTTTGCATACACTGAGAAAATACTGACTGCAGTTCAGATGCCTGTGGTTAAGGAGAGATCATTAGCCCATGGTAAATGCATCATTGTTATCCCAACTCCCACCTTAGAGGCTGTTACAATAGCCAGCGTTCCAAATGCAAAAGCATTGAATCCATGATGATCCCTGACTGCCACTAATGTTGATTTTGTTTTTGAACCAAAGTTACAGGCCCAAGAATTTCTACAGTATCCCTTGGGGATTGCACAGCTCAACTGGCTGAGCTCAAGGCATTGATTTTGTCACTGGGACATACGAATCCTCAATTTCCCAACTCTATTTTGTGCGATTCATACTATATTGTCCAGTCTTCCAATGAAAATCTACACTACTGGCACCTTAATGGATTCAGGAATTCCAAAGAAAACACTATAAAGCTCCCCTCTGCTCTATACCACTCTACTCTATGACTCTCCAAGTCACTCCACTCCACACAATGTCACTCTACAGCAAACTACCCCACGTCACTCTATGCCACTGTACGACACTCCACTCCACTCCACTCTAAGCCACTCCTCCCCACATCACTATACTCTATTCCACTACTCCGCCCCACTCTATACTCTGTGCCACTATACTTTACACCACTCTACTCTATGCCACTCTATAACTCTCTTCTCTGTGCCACTCTGGCCACTCTACTCTATGTCACTCTAATCTACTTCATGCCACTTTATTCCACGCCACTCTACTCAACTCCACACCACTTTGTTTCACTCTATGCCACTTTACTATATGTCACTGTATGCCACTCTACTCGGCATCACTCTACTCTACACCACTCTACGCCTCTCTACTGTAGGCCACTCTTCTCTATCCCACTCTGCTCCATGCCACGCAACTCCAGTCCATGCCACTCTACTCCAGTCTATGCCACTCTGTGTATTGACATTTCACTCCACTCCACTCCTCTCTGCACAGTGCAGCTCTATAGCACTCAACGCCACTCTACTCTGCATCACTGTACGCCATTGTGCGCACCTCTATGCCACACTACTCAAAACCACTACACTCTCCTTCAGTCCATTCTACGCCATTCCATTCTATGCCATTCTGTTCTATGAAACTCCACTCTACACTAGCCTACGTCACTCCATACCACTCTATGCTACTCTGGTGTACTCTGCTCTATGCCACTTGACACTTCTCCAATCCATTTTACACCACTCCACTCTTTGCCAAACTATGCCACTTGATTCTACTCTAAGCCACTCTACCCTATACCACTCCACTCTATGCAACTTTAGTCTATGCCACTACACTCACCGCCACTTTATGCTGCTGTACATCACTAAACGACATTGGTAAGCGCTGTTGACTTTGCCAATGCTTGTTTTCTTTTAATTTGTCTTCCTTTACCTAACTACCTTTTATCACTTCAGATGTTCCCTTTTCTAGTCCCCTCTTCTCCCTGTCGCAAGATATTCCGTATTATGTACCTACCACCTCCAGCTTCTGTTTCTCGGCCACCTCTCCATTAGTCCCACCACCCCCACCGCTCTTTCTCCTCTAGCTACCATTCAGCAACTTTACAACTTTCATTTCGAGCCCCGCAAAATATTGCTGAGTTTAAGCGATATTCAATGATCAGTAATCCACAAAAACTACAGTAGATGTTAATTGCCTTTTAAGTTTGTAAAACAGTGTTTATAACAGAGGGCAACATGCCCTATTAATTTAACAGAACTTCTCTATGCAGAAATCGTTTTTTCTTCAAAGCTCTCTAAACTCGTTAAGACTACGGAATAATACAGAATAACAAGGATGCTTGCAATAACGGAACAGCAAACAGATAAAAACCTACCCGTCGAGCTTCTTCGGTTTATATGTACATTTTAAGGATGGTAAATGTACTGACCTCCAAACGCGCTACCGTCTCACAGACCACACAATGTTCACAGAGGGCCATTTCACTTTTGCAATTTATTCAGTTGCCATGACAGGGCGACAGAACCCACAAGCATGTTTAGAATTTTCCCTGGTGCCGGAATTTTCAGACCTCGTTCAAACCCCGTCTCAAGGCAGATGTTTTTTTTTTAACAGGCGCTGATTAATTCACATGATCGATTAAAAATAGGTTCTACTTGATCACATGATTGACAAACAAGTTGTTGGATATCTGTTTACTTGTTATGGTCACAATCAGTTTAATGTTAATTTTCTGGGGAAATGTTGAAAGGAAATACCTATTTGTTACTTAAAAAGGGCTTCCCTGTGCACTTTTCTGGCCTGCCCCATGAATTACCCCTGATAAACACAATGAGCCTGATTCACTAAGATAACTTACACATTTGAGTCATTTACACTTTTGAGTAAATTTACTACTTTTTGGCTATTCAAAAAAATCAGAGTTTAATGAACTACAAAAAAAAAAAGCAGTAAATCCAGCACCACAAATGACCAACCACTGGTACTACAGCACCTGCATAGAAAATCATGGAGGCAGGAAATTAAAATATAACCCATTGAGAAATAATATTAAAATAAAATACTTTTTTTCTAAAAAAAATAAAAATGTAAATAATATATATTTAATGGTAAAAATAATAAAATAATATATAATTATTATTTAATTATCACATATTTAATATCCTAATTTGAATATAACCATTAATATGACAATTATTTTTAGTAACATATAACTAAATTACTATTAATTAATTCTATATTTCACTTTGAATAATTAATAATACATAATGAAAAATATATTTTTCTTTAGGTGGAAATTTATTTTTTAATTTAAACTTCAAAAAATATATTTTAATTTGATTTAATAAATGTCAATTGAGTAACAATTTATTTCAAAATTAAGTTAATAGCGCTGTTGAGTGTGTTTTCATTTTGTTCTATATTTTAAATAAATACATAAAATGAATTTACATCAATATTGAAAATAAAATATTGTTCATATTTATTTTCAAATTTACAAATCTTTAATAATGTTCCCTATACTTTACCATGCAGAGTTCTCCACCTTACTGCAGAATCCCTTATCTTAAAGTGCTGGAGTGCTTTTAGGTCTGTCTGGCTTGACAGTGCAGGTATCTGCACTACCCTATGTTACCATTTCTTCAAACAGTACATAAATCAATCAATGTTTATTGTTAGCATAAACATTTGCCAGAATATATAAAAAACATATTAATACAATAAGTACACAAACTTTAAAATATTAAAAGCAAACCTTGTTTATACTTTAAAATCAACTACAACTATGACAGTTCTAATAATTCAGGGGCAGGAAGGGGGTGGGGGTCTGGGTCTCTTTGATCTTCTTGTTACAAGCCAAGCTCCCATGATATAGCTTGCACAGGCTTGTAAATTGCTTGACACTCGATCTAGAACAAAGTGCTAGCACTCCTACACAAGTTGTAGATGTGAACTGCTTGAACATTTAGGCGGTCATTACAACATTGGCGGTAAATGCCGCTTACCGCCGTGCAGAAGGCCGCCAACACACCGCCGCGTCCGCGGAAATCCGCCACAGCTTTTATGACCCACAGCTCGGAATCCGCCAAAATTCAGACACCCATACAAGTCCGCCACACCAAAGGTCAGTGATAAACTGGCGAAAACGAAACCTCCACCGTCACGCCAACAGAAAAACGCCAACACTATCACGACACACGAATCCACGTGGCAGTCTTTCAACCGCGGTATTCCATTGGCGGTACACACTGCTGCGCTCAAAATACACACATGTTTACAAAACACAGCCACATTGGACAATTCAAAATACACACACCTGATACACATACACACACCACTCCCACACACCCATTACAATATAAAACACACACCCACATCAACCACAAACCCCTACGACCACAATTACCGAGAGAAGGCCAGAGAGAGACACTACAAACAACTACCATGCATCCACAGGCACACAATACCATCACCCACATAACTCCCACGCACCTCACACAACCCCCCACTAAATACCACCCCACTTATCACTACACACACCACCCCACACATCACCCACACCACCCCATGGCATGGCAAAGACACCCCAGGTTCTCTGAGGAGGAGCTCAGGGTCATGGTGGAGAAAATCGTCCGGGTAGAGCCACAGCTTTTTGGATCACAGGTGCAGCACACCTCCATAGCTACGAAGATGGAGCTATGGCGCAGATTAGTGGACAGGCTTAACGCAGTGGGACAGCACCCAAGAAATAGGGAGGACATCAGGAAGAGGTGGAACGACCTACAGGGGAAGGTGCGTTCCGTGGTCTCAAGACACCACCTTGCGGTTCAGCGGACTAGTGGCGGACCCTCTCCTCATCCCCCACAACTAACAACATGGGAGGAGCAGGTCTTGGAGATTCTGCATCCTGAGGGCCTCGCAGGAGTAGATCGAGGAATGGACTCTGGTAAGTCAAATCTTAACTATTACATCCCCCACCCTACCTGCATGCCATCACATACCCCCACCCTCACCCACACCCCCATCACTCCAACGCCTCACAAATGTCCCAACATCACAAACCACACATCCTAACACCAAGTCATGCATGCATCAACAAAGCATGGACACCCATCACCAAAGCATGGCCACTGCACATACCCATACACCCCCCTAAACCACCATCACACAAGGTCCCACACAGGAATGCAAGCACTGGGGTACACAGTCACCCACCTATTGCACACCATGGCACACACAGATGTAATAAACATCCTTTTATACCCCTGCAGGACCCCTACCCAACGTCACCAGACAGGAGGGTCCACACATGTCCACACCACCAACAGAAGAGGCCCACAGTGATGACAGCAGCTCTGTCCAACTGGATCTAGATGACCAGCCCGGCCCATCGTGGACCTCGGGACAGTCGGTTCCCCTGACACAGTCACAGGCCACTACAGAACTTCCCCCCTCTGGAAACACCAGCACAGCACCCACCCAGCAGGCCCATACCTCTGTCCCCAGGACACGTCAATCAGCAGTGTGTCCACCACTACAGGGAACCCAGGCTAACCCACCACCCCAACAACAACAGGGACCTGGGGGCAGTGGTAGTGGGCACACGGTCCAGGGGACAGAGGCCCAGGAACACAGGGGAACTGGGAGGACTGCTGTGCGACAGGGGGAGGACAGGCCAAGGGAACCCACTCTCCACGAGGCCCTCTCCAACATCATGGGAGCCTACCACCACTCCCAGGAGACGATGGCAACAGTACTGGCCAAGTTTCAGGAGACCCAGCGCCTGCAGGAGGAACAGTATTTGGGCTTCAGGGAGGAACTCAGATCCATCAATTCCACCCTGGGCACCATCGTAGGGGTGCTTAAAGGAAGTACTCAACACCAGGAGGGACACTGTGGCAGAACAAGGGGCCCCTGACACTAGCCTGGACGATGAACTGCCCACCACCTCAGCCGGCGCTAGTGGACAGGAGGCACTGCCACAGGACAACCACACCAGCACCCCACCCCCTGCAGAGGGAGAACCACCCCGCAAACGGTCCCTGAGATCCAGGACAAAGACAGAGTTCGATGCCAAGACCCCCGCCAAGAAATGAGACCACCCTGAATGTCATCCTTCTGTCCCACTTTGTCACCCTGTCCACCTTCAAACTGCCCCAGCTCCACTTCCTATGCCCATTTGGGCAATGCACCTGTGAGACTAATAGACTGACTCTGCCATTGACATTCCTCCACCATCACCCCTCACCATTTTACAGCCCCCTCCATTATTGAGCACTTAAATAAACACCCTTGAAGCACAAAACAATCTGGAGTCAGTCTGTGATTTCGAAATAGTGTATTAGCAAATACAGTGACAAAATGCTCTTTCAAATGTAATGTCAACATACCTATGTCACACAGCTCTAGTCCATGAGGAAACAAAGCAGATGTCACACTGTGGGACCCACATCTGTGAAATCATAAGGGAAAGTGACAACTCAGTGACCATACACTGGGTGAAAACAACAGACAGTAGAGCGGTAGTAGTGTTAAAGTACATGTAGTAGGCAGGTTTGTATTCTTACCTGTGTCTCACTGGAAATATTGCAGGATCACTGAGTTCCTGTTGTCGATGTCCTCTTCTTCTGCTTCCTCGTCTTCACTGTCCACAGGCTCCACAGCTGCAACAACACCGACATCTGGACCATCCTCCTGCAGAAAAGGCACCTGTCGTCACAAAGCTAAGTTGTGAAGCATACAGCAGGCCACGATGATCTGGCACACCTTTGGTGAGTAGAATAGGGATCCACCTGTCATATGGAGGCACCTGAACCTGGCCTTCAGGAGGGCGAAGGTCCGTTCTATTATCCGCCGAGTTCACCCATGGGCCTCATTGTAGCGTTCCT
Organism: Pleurodeles waltl; assembly: GCF_031143425.1. Lineage (NCBI taxonomy): Eukaryota > Metazoa > Chordata > Amphibia > Caudata > Salamandridae > Pleurodeles > Pleurodeles waltl. Next base: position 621,226,030 of record NC_090444.1, on the reverse strand, counting down.
CTGCCCTTGTCCTGGGATTCCTCACTGGGGTCAGTAGCCATGATAGGTTGGGGTAACCAGAGTCACCTGCAAATGGTGAGGGACAACTGTTAGACACACACTAACCTGTAGGGATATCCCCAGACCCAGACAACCATTCCCACTGACTTGCTTCCTGGTGCTCACCTAATAGCTACACACAGTGCCTCTGGAGTTGACCCATCACATAAGGGATGCTGCTATTCCGCAGGATGTAAGCGTCATGCACTGAGCCATCTCCTCACATGTCCCAGCGGACGGTGCCTATGAAGGACAACAGCGAGCACAGAGTCAACCAACTCAGAGGTACGTACCCACAGCTTACACAGAACACGAATCATAATCCGAAATTTGGCCTGTATGAGTGTTCAGGCAAGGCCTAGGTATGTGTGACGCAGTTAAAAATTAAGCCATGTGGGCCCCTGACATGGCGGCTGTCTGATCTGTAAAGTGGGACAATGGGATGTGAGGTAACTGCGCTGGCGTTGTACACCGTCGCAGTAGGCAGTCGAAGACCGCAGCGCAATTCTGCATTGGTTAACATTGGACCCTATGGGTCCCAGGAGCCAATGACGATGTACACCGGCGGTGACGGTACGCACCGCCGCGGACGTGACCGCCATTTTCTATCTGTGCAATCACTCGATACCTGATCTTCCAGAGGACCTTCACTGCAAGTACTGCTGTGACCTCGGTCTGGAAGAGACAATGGCTTGTGTGTCTGGGGAAAGGGCCCATGCCTTCACATCGGAGGAGTTGGAGAAACTCGTCAATGAGGTCCTCCCCCAGTACACGCTACTCTACGGTCCTCCAGACAAACAGGTAAGTACACTGGGAGATGGGGGGGAGATTGAGGTGTGCATGAAACGACGGTGAGTGCATGTGCATCATGGCAAGGGTAGGGATGGGGGCCAATTACTGTGACAGTCCATTTGGTAATACCTTTTCTTTTCCCCCTGTACAATTCATGTAGGTCAGCGCCTACCAGAAAAAAGATATTTGGCGTGCCATCACCAAGGACGTCCGGACCCTGAGGGTCTACCACAGACGGAGCACCCACTGCCGTAAGAGATGGGAGGACATTCGCCGCTGGAGCAAGAAGATGGTGGAGGCCCAGCTGGGCATGGCCTCCCAACGTGGGAGGGGTGCCCGTCGCACCATGACCCCCCTGATGTTCAGGATCCTGGCGGTGGCGTACCCAGAGTTGGATGGGTGCTTGAGGGTATCACAGCAGCCACAAGGGGGTGAGTACACTCTCATTCTGCTGAATTTGCGCGCTGTGAAGGTGTCTGGGTGGGGGAGGTGGGCTGTGGGTTTCCCTAGGCCAGGGCAAGTGTGCTAGTTAGGTCCCCTTGTTCTGGCAGACCCTGTGGCACCCCACCCCACCCCACCTATGTACAGTGCCAAATACACCTAGTCAGGCTCCTGTGTCATCCATGGGTGCAGATGTCGGCCATAGCTTTGTAGGCCATGTCCCAGGGATTGAGCAGTGGAGCCCAAATGCGCAGCGTAGTGCAGGGGGCTTTTGTGTCTGTTGTGTCCGCCAACGGTAGCGGTAATGCATGCACTCAACGTGTCTTTCTTCTGTCGTCTCCCCCCTTTTTGTGGTCTCCCTGTTCTTGTGTGCATTAGCATCATCAGGCGGAGGAGCAGTGGCACCGGAGAAGGAGGGAGCTGCATCCCACAAGGCCCTGGAGGGTGACACTACGGACTCAGAGTTCACCAGTGGGACGGAGGGTGAGGGGAGCTCCACGGCGGGGACAGGAGCTGACACCAGTGACACAGACTCGTCCTCTGATGGGAGCTCACTTGTGGTGGTGGCAACATCTATGCCCCCGCATCTACAGGTACAGCCGCTACCCCCCCTACCAGCACCGCCCTCCCAGCAGCCCCTCAGCCTTTGCCCTGTGCCCGCTCACCCAGGAGGGTGGGCATCACCTTCGCCCCAGGCACTTCAGGCCCTGCCCCAGTCAGCCCCGCTGCCCTCAGTGAGGAGGCTATTGACCTCCTCAGGTCCCTCACTGTTGGGCAGTCTACCATTTTGAATGCCATCCAGGGTGTAGAAAGGCAGTTGCAACAAACAAATGCATTCCTGGAGGGCATTCATTCTGGTCAGGCGGCCCTTCAGCGAGCTTTTCAGACTCTGGCCTCAGCACTGATGGCAGCCATTGTCCATGCCTCTAGCCTCCCCCCTCCAACTTCCTATACCCAGACCCAATCCCCTGTACCTCAGCCTATCCCAAGCACACCTTCAGACCAGCATGCACACACCTCAACACACAAGGGAAGCTCTGGCAAACATAAGCACCACACATTCCACAGTCACTCACGCAAGCATCACACACATGCAGACACACCAACATCTACTGCCTCCACTGTGTCCCCCTCCTCCTCGTCTCCCTCCTCCCTCCCAGTCTCGTCTACACTCACACCTGCATGCACTACATCTACAGCCACTACTTCCATCACCAGCACACCCACTACCACACCCCCATCACGTGCAGTCACCACCCCCACTGCCATTCACACGTCCCCTGTGTCCTCTCCCAGTGTGTCTGTGACGTCACCTCCCAAGATACACAAACGCAGGCACATACCCACCCAACAGCCATCCACCTCACGACAGCCTCCAGTGCATGCACCTTCACCCAAAGTCACCAAATGAACACCTCCTACAACCACAACCTCTTCCTCCACTCCCAAACCCCCTCCAGCTACCCGTCCCAGTGTTCCCAAGAAACTTTTCCTGTCCAACCTTGACCTCTTTCCTTCACCTCCCCCACCCCGTCCGTCTCCTAGGGCCTGACCTTCCAGGTCCCAACCTAGCACCTCAGCCACAACATCTCCGGGACCAGTGGTGCCTGTAGTCACCGGAATCCGGAGTGCACCGGCCACCAGGGCAGCCAGTGTGGCACGGAGCCACAGAACGGACAGTCCCCCACCTGTGAAGCATCAAAAGTTGGCCAGTGCCCAGCGGGAGAGGGGGAAGACTCCAGCCACCAAAGCCGCTCCCAGGAGCACAGGTGGGAGTGTGGAGTCAGCTGCGACACCTTCCAAGGTGGGGAAGGGCCACAAGAAAGTCAGCAAGTCTGGGAAGAGCAGCACGGGGGAGAGGACGCCATCATCCCCGCTGACCAGGAGGCCACTGCCAGCACCAGCCTCGCTGGGCCAGACAGGACCGCCAGCACCACCCCACTGGGCCAGACAGGACCTCCAGCACCAGCCCCGCTGGGCCAGACAGGACCGTCAGCACCAGCCCCACTGGGCCAGACAGGACCGCCAGCCCCAGCCCCGCTGGGCCAGACAGGACCGCCAGCACCAGCCCCGCTGGGCCATGAAGGACCGCCAGCACCGGACCCGCTGGGCCAGACAGGACCGCCAGCAGCTGAGCCACTGCAAAGGACCCCGCCGCCACAAGCACCGCTGAACAAGGCACCGCCGCCACAAGCACCACTGAACGGGGCACAGCCACCACAAGCACCGCTGAACAGGGCACCGCCGCCACTAGCACCGCTGAACAGGGCACCACCGCAACAAGCACCGCTGGCCCATGACGCTACTGAGTCCGTCACAAGCAGGATGAAGCACTCTGGGCACCAAGCCCCCTCCAGAACCTGTGGAATATCACATCCACTACCTCTGTCCTTGGCAGGATGAAGCACTCTGGGCACCAAGCCCCCTCCAGAACCAGTGGAGTATCACATCCACTACCTCTGTCCTTGGCAGTATGAAGCACTCTGGGAACCAAGCCCCCTCCAGAACCAGTGGAGTATCACATCCACTACCTCTGTCCTTGGCAGAATGAAGCACTCTGGACACAAAGCCCCCTCCAGAACCAGTGGAGAAGGCATCCACTCGAGAGACTGTGGCTTTGCACTCCCTAGGATTGAACAGTGGGCAAACCACCCGCTGTAGAGGCTTGAGAGACTGTGGCTTTGCACTCCCCAGGATTGAACAGTGGGCAAACCACCCACTGTAGAGGCTTGAGAGACTGTGGCTGTGCACTCCCCAGGATGGAACAGTGGGCAAACCACCCACTGTAGAGACTTGAGAGACTGTGGCTTAGCACTCCCCAGTATTGAACAGTGGGCAAACCACCCACTGTAGAGACTTTAGAGACTGTGGCTTTCCACTCCCCAGGATGGCACAGTGGGCAAATGGCCCCCTCGTGAATTTGGCATCGTGCACTCAACCGGCTGAGGTGCCCCCCCTTTCCTTTCCCTCTGAGGTGCCTGTTTTATTGCTATCTGATGCCCCTGCAGTGTTCTCTCCGTCATGTTCGGGGATTGAGCGTGGGCCTCGCCCATACCGTGTGGGCCCAGTATTCCACGTACTTCAATGGAGCACTACCTGGACTACTATTCTTGGTGTACATTTTGTTTATAGTGTATATATATATTTTTTTGCATACTGGATTTTAATATATTACAATGGTTACACTCATTTTCTTTGGTCTTTGCATTCTTCCGGGGGGTTTGTGGGGTGTAACTGTAATGTATCATGCTGTATTAGTGTGTGTGTTGTCGTGGGTGAGGGTGGGGGTGTTGCGTATTGTGTGTGTGTGTCCCTGTTTTTTCCCTCTCCCCTCCCCTGTGTCATAGGTGCAGTACTCACCTTTGTCTTTGCTGCCGGCGTTCGTGCTCCTGGTAGAGGAGCAAGAAGATAAGGGCTGGCAGGATCTGGAGCTCGGGTTCCATGGCATCCGGATTCCTCGTGGGGTGTGTAGAGGTGAGCGTTTTCCCTTCGAAGTCCTGTTTCCGCCGTGTTTTTGTCCGCGGTGAATCCGCCCCAGAAAAGGTGGCGGATTGGTAGGTTGTGATACTGTGGGCGGTACATTGTCCGCTACTGAGTTTTAAAGTGGCTGCCTTTGTTGGCGGTTCCCGCCACGGTCGTGATTCCATTTTTTTCCCGCCGGCCTGTTTGCGGTTTTACCGCTGCTTTAACACCGACCGCCAGGGTTGTAATGACCACCTCAGTGTGCAGGTGCTTGGTTTTTGTGCAAAATACCATAAAGTGCATTACTGTCTCCCGGCCACCAGTTTCACAATCGCAATGGTCGGAGTTAGAAAATTTGTCAGCAAAATTGGTAAGGTATGATTGAAGAGGTAAAGTGCTTAGCCGAAACTTTAAATATATAGTGCAACATGCAACAGGGGCAATATCATTTAGATATTGTGCCATGGCCAATGTAAGCTTCATTTGCAAGAAGTTCCAAGTCACTTTGAAAGAGAGTGTAAGATCGATGCTTGTCTTGAGTTTTCCATTCAGAAAAGTTTCTTTGACCATGGTAGCTGTGACGGCAGCAATAACAGCTGGGTCTGACCAGAGATAAGCAAGGCCAAGTTTCTTTAAACCTAGTCTTCCTAGGTGGGACAGCAACCCTAAAGGAAGAGGTGATGAAAGAGACTTGTGCATGCTCTGTTCATTGTTTGCACACTGTCCCTCAGAGGATGTGTAATTGCTTGTTCTCTTACATTGAGTGCAGGACTACCTCTGGCTTAAGCTTCTCGACTGGGCTATACATGAAGCTCCTAATATTCACAGTACAGCTCATTTGGAGATAAGGAGTGTTTAAGAGTGGCATGGTTGGTGGCTCGGTTATTTCTAGGCTGATGTACATGGCTCCAGTCTCCCCCTTCTATTTGCGATGTTTTGATCTTATATGGCCCATACTAGTCTAGTCCTCTGTCACCTTGATTCTCTTCTGGGGATCAGGTAGGAGAGTGCTTGCTTTAACCAGGGGCTCTAGCTCCCTCAGTTCAGCCTCCTTGATATCGTTTGTCAGCCTGCTTACACCCGCAACACTAAGGTCGCAGTAAGTTGTTTCACCTTGGGAACTCGATTAGTTGTCAGTAATGTTTCTTGTTTTTCTCTTGCACTACGGTAGCTGGGTCTGGGATGGTGTCTGTTCTTCCTTTCAGCGGGTCTGTGTCCAAGTGATTCTTGTGCATCCGTACAGTACAGGGTGGCGAGGGATTCCCACTGGGCGTTTTTCTGACTATGTCAGGGGACGACTTCTGGTTGTCACTTTATTCAGGAGCTGATACTCCTACGGCTTCCTTGTGTTTGGCATGTTTGAGGTTTTCAGTGGTAGCGGCAATAGCTTGCTATAAAAGCGAAGACATCTTCGGAGGATCAAGACACTCTCGTACTTTTGTAACGGTCATTTTCTTGTTGCTCACACGGTATCGACAGGGTAGTGTAGTTGTGTTGTACCATAACGCTTACAGCATTGTATTACATGGCCGTGTGCCAATTAACTGGTTAGCAGGGGATAGGGCGGGCCAATTTCAGAGGTGCTCAGATAGTGTTGACAGGAACTCGGGTGGGCAGTGCCAGGTCAGATCGGGTCTTATGCTGCGGTGAAAATTGTAGCTGAGTTATATGGGCGGTCAGCCGAACAAGCAGATGTCATTCGTGGCACGGATGCCCTACCACCAATTAGTGACACGCAGGTAGGGGACCCTTAAACTACACCAGATCCATAATACTCATTAAAATTACAACATCCGCTTGGTTTCAAAGTGTGAATTATTAGACAGACTAGATTAGAATAGCAAATGAGCAAATGGAGTCCCAGGTCTGGAACTAACATGAATCAATACCTCTCTGCCCCACTCCAATCCAAAACAATCTGCCCACTAAAATCTAAAACAATTTTCTCTAATCCAATCTGCGCCAAGCCAATCCAAAGCAATCTGCCCCACTCTAATCTAAAACATTATACTTCACTACAATCTAAAGCAACCTACCCCACTCCAATCTGCCCCACTTCAATCTTCCCCAATCCAATCTAAAGCAATCTGCCCCACTCCAATCCAAAATAACCTGCCCCATTCTGATCTTCCCCACTCCAATCTGTCCCACTACAATCCAAAACAATCTACCCAACTCCAATCTGCCTCACTCTAATCCAAAAGAATCTGCCACACTCCAATTCAAAACAATCTGTGCCACTCCAATCTTCCCCACACCAATCTGCCCCACTCTAACCTGTCCCAATCCCATCCAAAACAATCTGCCCCACTTCAGTTAGCCCCACTCCAAGCCAAAACAGTCTGCCCACGCCAATCTGTCCCACTCCATTCAAAAACAATCTGCCCCACTCCAATCTGCCCAACTTCAATCCAAAACAATCAGTTCCACTCCAATCTACTCCACTCCTATATGCCCCACTCCAGTCCAAAACAATGTGCCCCACTCTGATCAAAAACAATCTGCCCCACACAAATCCAAAATAATCTGCCCCACTCTAATCTAAAACAATATGCCCCATTACAATTAAAATACATTTTCCTCACTCCAATCTTTCCCACTCCAATTAAAAACAATCTGCGCCACTCCAATCTAATCCAAAACAATCGGCCCTACTTCAGTCGACCCCACTCCAAACTACACCACTCCGGTCCAAAACAATCTGCCCCACACCAATTTGCCCCATTCCAATCAAAAACAATCTGTCCCACTCCAGTGCAAAACAATCTGTCCCACTCCAATCTGCAATTGTACCAAAAATGTAGGAAATTGTCTGTACTATGCAAAAATGTGCGCTAGTACTTTCAGTGAAAGGCTGTGGTAATTGAGCTTGAAAATGTGGTAACTAAATTGTCACATACCATGCCTCATTTTTCATCTCCGTACAGTAGAAAAATAAAAGCCTAGTTGAGTGTAATGATTGTTTTGAGCATGTCAGACCTGGCATCCTTGGCGTGTTCTCCCCTGTCTTTTTTGCCTCTGATTCCAATTTTCAAACTGTGTGCTGGGCCCTGTTTTTGCTGTTTTTGGTACTCTGGGCACTTTACCACTGCTGACTAGTGCCAAAGTGCAAGTGCTGCTGTGTAAAGTGTATGTGTAATTGGCTTTTCCTGACATATTTGATTTACCAGTAGGTTCCTAGTAAAATGCACTAGAGGTGCCCATGGCCTGTAAATCAAATGCTACTAGTGGGCCTGGAGTACTGGTTGTGCCATCCACATTGGTAGCCCTGTAAGCATGGCTCAGACCTGCCACTGCAGTGTCTGGGTGGGCAGTTTTAAACCACCAGTGTACCCACTTGCCAGGCCCAAACCTTCACTTTTTATACATGTAAGACATCCCTAAGGTAGGCACTAGGTAGCCCCATGGGCAGGGTGCAGTGTATGTTAAAGGTGGGACATGTACTGATGTGTTTTACATGTCCTAACAGTGAAATACTGCCAAATTCCGTTTTCACTGTTGCAAGGCCTCTCTCTCTCATACGTTAACATGGGGGCTGCCTTTAAATATTCGTAAAGTGTAGATTCCCTTCGAGGGCAGATAGAAATTTGGAGTTTGGTGTCTTTGAACTCACAATTTAAAAATACATGTTTTGGATTGTTAGTTTATAAATGCCACTTTTAGAATAGAGGCATACTTTTCGTAAAGTTGGTTTTTAAATTGTCAGTTGGAAAAGGCCACTTTTAGAAAGTGGTCATTTTCTTGCTTAAACCATTCTGTGACTCTGCCTTTTCGTGGATTCCCTGTTTGGGTCAGACTGACAGTTGGGCTGTTTATGAATCTCCTTTAGACAGTGACACAAAGGGAGCTGGGGTGTAGCCTGCATTTGCTGATGAGCCATCTGAGCTAGAGTGGAGGAAGGTGTGGTCTCTTACACCTGAATAGGCTATGCCTGCCCTCACACAATGAAGTCTCCAACCCCCTGGTGTGTGTCTGGGGTCTGGCCTGGGCAAGGCAGGATCTTGTAAACAACAGAGACTTTCTTTTGAAGTTTGCCTACTTCAAATGCTGGAAGGGATCTAAGTAGTGGGCCCCAAACCACAGACTTTTAGATCACTCCTGGAACCAAGAGGAACCTCTGCCAAAGAGAAGAGCTGAAGAGCTCAGGAGAAGTGCTGCCTCTGCCTGTGACTGTGCTTTGTTTGGCTATCCTGCAGTTGCTGCTTCTGCCTGTGAAAGGGGACAAAGAATGGACTTTGTGGTATATTCCTGCTTGTGAAGAATCTCCAAGGACTTGAACTGAGCTGGACTCCTGTTTTGAAGTCTCAGGGCCATCAAAGACTTCCCCTGCAGCACCTGGGATCTCTGCTGGGACTCCTGCCCTGCCCAGTGGTGCCCAATCCAGTCCCTGGGCCCTTGAAAGGCAAAGTTGGCAGAACAAGAGCTGAAATCCACGCACAGATTACGTGCAGGGAAGTTTTCAACACACCATCTACAACGCGGCTGATAAATGACCCGCCACCCGTTTTGCGGCTGAAATCGACACTCCACCTGCTTCACGGCTGGGAGATCAACGCATTGCGGCAGGAGAAATTATGCAACACCTGCTTGCGGCTGCTGATAATGACGCAAATCCCATGCAGCACGATTTTCTAATACTGTGGGACCGGATTTCACACGCATCGCCCCTGTGTGTCAAAGTCTTCGTGAACCTTCACGGGTCCAAAGTGCTCCATCCAGAAATTGATGCATCGCTCTCTTGCAAGGGAGAAAAACAATGCATCACCAACCCGACTGGAAAAGAAAAAATGCACGGCCTCACTTGCGAGTAAGGAATCAACGCATCGCTGACTTTGCCGACGCATGCTCGCCAGTGCGGCTTTATTTTTGGCGCAAACCAGGTATTTTGTGTAAAATCAACACTTCCATTGTTTTCTATGGAGTAAGACTTCTATTCTCTTGAAAATTCATATTTTGACTTGTGTATGTTGGATTTTTGTTGTTTTGGTTTTGTTTGATTTAGATAAATATTGCCTATTTTTCTAAACTGGTGTGGCGTCCATTTTGTAGTATTTTCACTGTAATACTGGATGTGTTGGTACAAATACTTTTGGAATAAGCCTAACTGCTTGTGCCAAGTTACTAAGGGGATAAGAAGAGTAATCCAAGTGTGTATCTCCGTTGCTCTGACTAGAGTGAGAGTCCCTGCTAGGACAGAGTGCAAACTGACTGCCAAACAGAGACCTCATTTCTAACAAAGCAGCACTGCTTTCTCATGAATATAGATTTTTGAACCACAAAACACATTTGTCCTGTTGCCAGTTGATCTATGCACACTCCTGGGAAGGTAATTTACCAGAGTGTCTTGTTATGCAAGGCTAACAGGAGCTGTGCCCTAAACTCAGAAATGAGATGCCAGGGAAACCTCTGGCTTACAGCAATCATGTTGCAAGCAGTCCGGACAATATATGGGCATTCTCTCAACTCCAGCAGGCAGGATGGAGGACATTGGTACCAGCACCACCATTGCAGCATTATCATATCACTCCACTGGCTACATCATAATCAGATGGCGAATTACATTACATGACCTTGACATGGTGGGGTGGTTGGGATACTGTTGGCAGTGGCCTTCAGATTGGTACTATTGCTCCCTTTAGTACTGCCATGACATTTACAGACAGGTGGCAGTAGGTTTCAAATGAGGTACACAGCCTTCTCCTGTGTAAGTGGAATCTCACACAGAATCAAATTGACATTTTTGAAATATCTCATATGTCACAAGGTGCCCCATTGCAATGTTCCCTGGTGGACAATTTACATCACAGGCACCCAATAATTAATTGTTCTTTGGGGCATCCTATCATTATTTTCTATTTTAACAGTTTGAATGCTTTTCAAAATATTATAACTTGCATGGGGTTGATCCTATTTGTGCAAACTGGGTATAACGCACAATGGTTTAAAAAAACATTTATGGGAAGGACATCTGTGCACTCCAAAGGCAAGTCTTTGATGTGTTTCCCACATCAAAGGCACCACTGGGTACAAGAGATGGACCTTAACACCACCACTTCAGCACACTTCTGGACCTGTGGATACGCTGTCAGGAAGACGGACGTCTGTGCTGCTGAGGGACTGCCCTTCTGCTGGACTTCTCTCTGCTGGACCCGTGCTTTGCTGTGCTGACCTGTTGCCTGCTGCCTTCCTACCGGAGTGAGAAGAACTGGACCTGCATCTCTCCAACCCAGAACCCAGAGTGACTCCAAGAGCTAGTTGGCTGGCATCCTGATATATGCAGTCTCAGGGACACAAAAGACTTCTAACCACACTGCTTCTGCACCTCGACTCAGCCATCTGTCGGTCTATCCTTCCAATCAGTGCCACCCCAGTCCTGAGCCCATAGACGTGGGCCTAAGATGCGTCCCATCAGAACCGATGCATCTCCTCTGCTGAGTGGCACTTCCCGAGCAGAACCGATGCATCTTCTTGGCTGAGTGGTGCATCCCTGAGCAGAAATGATGCATTGCCGCTGCTGCATGGATTGGACCTGGCGCTGAAGACTCACATCACTGCTACATCCTACATCTTGGGTTCAACACATCACTTTCTAAACCATCACAGCGTGATGCTTCCCTGGAGCAGGTCATTGCACCACGCATCTGTGAGAAAGTAGCCTCTTTCTCGCCTTGTTACCCCCACTTTTGACCTGTTTGTGAGTATATGTCAGGGTGTTTTCACTGTCTCACTGGGATCCTGCTAGCCAGGGCCCAGTGCTCATAGTAAAAACCCTATGCTGTCAGTATGTTTGTTATGTGTCACTGGGACCCTGCTAGCCAGGACCTCAGTGCTCATAAGTTTGTGGCCTATATGTATGTGTTTCCTGTGTGATGCCTAACTGTCTCACTGAAGCTCTGGTAACCAGAACCTCAGTGGTTATGCTCTCTCTGCTTTACAAATTGTCACTAACAGGCTAGTGACCAATTTTACCAATTCACATTGGCATACCGGAACACCCTTATAATTCCCTAGTATATGGTACTGAGGTACCCAGGGTATTGGGGTTTGAGGAGATTCCTATGGGCTGCAGCATTTCTTTTGCCACCCATAGGGAGATCTGACTATTCTTACACAGGCCTGCCAGTGCAGCCTAAGTGAAATAACGTCCACGTTATTTCACAGCCATTTACCACTGCACTTAAGTAACTTATAAGTTGCCTATATGTCTAACCTTCACCTGGTGAAGGTTGGGTGCAAAGTTACTTAGTGTGTGGGCACCATGGCACTAGCCAAGGTGCCCCCACATTGTTCAGGGCAAATTCCCCGGACTTTGTGATTGCGGAGACACCATTACACGCGTGCACTATACATAGGTCACTACCTATGTATAGCATCACAATGGTAACTCCGAACATGGCCATGTAACATGTCTAAGATCATGGAATTGTCACCTCAATGCCATTTTGGCATTGGGGAGACAATTCCATGATCCCTGAGTCTCTAGCACAGACCTAGATACTGCCAAACTACCTTTCTCAGGGTTTCACTGCAGCTGCTGCTGCTGCCAACCCCTCAGACAGGTTTCTGCCCTCCTGGGGTCCAGCCAGGCCTGGCCCAGGAAGCCAGAACAAAGGACTTCCTCAGAGAGAGGGTGTTACACCCTCTCCCTTTGGAAAAGGGTGTCAGGGCTAGGGAGGAGTAGCCTCCCCCAGCCTCTGGAAATGCTTTGATGGGCAAAGATGGTGCCCATCTCTGCATAAGCCAGTCTACACCGGTTCAGGGATCCCCCAGCCCTGCTCTGGCGTGAAACTGGACAAAGGAAAGGGGAGTGACCACTCCCCTGACCTGCACCTCCGAGGGGAGGTGCCCAGAGCTCCTCCAGCGTGCCCCAGACCTCTGCCATCGTGGATTCAGAGGTGTGCTGGCACACTGGACTGCTCTGAGTGGCCAGGGCCAGCAGGTGACCTCAGAGAATCCTTCTGATAGGCTCTTACCTGTGTTACTAGCCTATCCTCCTTCCTAGGTAGCCAAACCTCATTTTCTGGCTATTTAGGGTCTCTGCTTTGGGGAATTCTTCAGATACCGAATGCAAGAGCTCACCAGAGTTCCTCTGCACTTCTCTCTTCAACTTCTGCCAAAGGATCGACCGCTGACTGCTCAGGACGCCTGCAAAACCGCAACAAAGTAGCAAAGACAACTACTGCAACCTTGTATCGCTTATCCTGCCGCCTTCTCGTCTGTTTCCTGGTGGTGCATGCTCTGGGTGTAGCCTGCCTCCTCTCTGCACCAGGAGCTCTGAAGAAATCTCCAGTGGGACGACGGAATCCTCCCCCTGCAACCGCAGGCAACAAAAAACTGCATCACCGGTACTCTGGGTCCCCTCTCAGCACAACGAGCGTGGTCCTTGGAACTCAGCAACCCTGTTCAAGTGACTCCTACAGTCCAGTAACTCTTCAGTCCAAGTTTGGTGGAGGTAAGTCCTTGCCTCCCCACGCTAGACTGCATTGATTTGCAGCTGCTCCGGCTCCTGTGCACTCTTCCAGGATTTCCTTTGTGCACAGCCAAGCCTGGGTCCCAGACACTCTAACCTGCAGTGCACAACCTTCTGAGTTGTCCTCCGGCGTCGTGGGCCTCCCTTCTCTGATTTCGGGTGGACTCCAGTTCACTCCTCTTCCAAGTGCCTGTTCCAGTACTTCTGTGGGTGCTGCCTGCTTCTGTGAGGGTTCCCTGACTTGCTGGACGCCCCCTCTGTCTCCTCATCCAAGTGGTGACATCCTGGTCCCTCCTGGGCCACAGCAGCATCCAAAAACCCTAACTGCGACCCTTGCAGCTAGCAAGCCTTGTTTGCGGTCTTTCTGTGTGGCAACACCTCTGCAGGCTTCTTCACGACGTGGGACATCCATCTTCCAAAGGGGAAGTTTCTAGCCCTCTTCGTTCTTGCAGAATCCACAGCTTCTACCATCCAGTGGCAGCTTCTTTGCACCCTCAGCTGGCATTTCCTGGGCATCTGCCCTCTCTCGACATTGTCGCGACTCTTGGACTTAGTCCCCTTGTTTCACAGGTACTCAGGTCCAGAAATCCACTGTTGTTGCATTGCTGGTGTTGGTCTTCCTTGCAGAATTCCCCTATCACGACTTCTGTGCTCTCTGGGGGATATAGGTGCACTTTACACCTACTTTTCAGGGTCTTAGGGTGGGCTATTTTTCTAACCCTCACTGTTTTCTTACAGTCCCAGCGACCCTCTACAAGCTCACATAGGTTTGGAGTCCATTCGTGGTTCGCATTCCACTTTTGGAGTATATGGTTTTTGTTGCCCCTATACCTATGTGCCCCTATTGCAATCTATTGTAACTTCACACTCCTTGCATTACTTCCTTTGGCTAGTACTGCATATTTTTGGTATTGTGTACATATATCTTGTGTATATTTGGCATCCTCATACTGAGGGTACTCACTGAGATACTTTTGGCATATTGTCATAAAAATAAAGTACCTTTATTTTTAGTATATCTGTGTATTGTGTTTTCTTATGATATTGTGCATATGACACCAGTGGTATAGTAGGAGCTTTGCATGTCTCCTAGTTCAGCCTAAGCTGCTCTGCTACAGCTACCTTCTATCAGCCTAGGCTGCTAGAAACACCTCTTCCACACTAATAAGGGATAACTGGACCTGGTGCAGAGTGTAAGTACCCCTTGGTACCCACTACAAGCCAGACCAGCCTCCTACAGCATCGACTGCAGCCTCAACAATGAGTCCAAGCTCTGCATTGCAGCTTCACTGCTTATTGGAACCAATGCATCACCTCGCCTGTGCAATGCATCCCAACACCGGCCTTCACATCTCAAGCCCCACCAATGGGATCCCCGATGCTGATGCAATGGGACCTCACATCACAGCCTCTTCGAACCTTGGAAACAACACATCACATCAGCTGACATATCTTTGCCTCTGATCCATGCAATGCTCTGCAACCAGGTTTTAAGGTACTTTGTTCATCAGGCCTAACTGGGTCGATGTAGTTGGCCCACACTCCATCACGGTCACCCTGAACTTTTGACTTTGTTCCAGTCTGGTGCAACCAAGTCAAAGTAAATTTTTGATTTTAGGCGCTATACTACAGATTACTCCTATACAATTCCTAACTCAAGTTCTACTGTTTTACAGTTTGAATTGTTGAACAAATACTTTACTCCTTGCCTTCAAGTTAAGCCTGACTGATCTGTGCTAAGCTACCAGAGGGTGAGCTCAGGTTAACTTGGAGTTTGCTTGTGCCTTACTTTGACAAAAATGATGGTATATATATATATATATATATATATATATATATATATATATTTATAAATAAAATTGAGCTGTTAGTTGACTGTGGTAAGAACCATAATTCTGTATAGTATAAAACCTAAAATAAAAATATATACACACACTACATAACACCGGTTATAGCCATTATGTCGTTATGGTTAGGTCACCGAAAAGCCATTTAATTAGTTCCTAATAACTTTACAGCTGCATGGATCTTTCTAAAAACTGTTCATACGATTTAGGTTTGGCATGGCAGGTTCTGCCCAGGTCAATGGGAGGAGAATGATATGGGTGCAAAAAAAATGAAATTTCCTATTTTCAGAACCTCTCAGCAGAATTACACCAAATGGGGAATGAAAGGAGAACTTTTATCAAGGAAGTGCTTGTGCTGGTATGGCGTAAATCTGTTTAGTGGTTTTCAACAAATTAGCTTCATAAAATTGTTTTGGGTGGGCTTTAAGGGGTTATCAATTAGAAAATTCTGGACCCTTAGTCCATTAATTATTGAACTACTGTTTGGGCACATTCCATCAACCCAATATATAAACAATAATTTATTAAGATGAGGAAGCTATTTTATCTGTGGTCCATTTTGGGTCTATGCCAGTGAATAGGGGTTGTATATCTTAAGACTCTGATTGGTTGGCTAAAATAAATGTTCTTTGCTGCCACATATGCAGGATGTAGGGCATGGTCCCAGCATCCTGTAAGAATGAGACAGGGAATATAAATGGTCAGGATGAGCACACCATGACCACAAGGCCTTTTGGGGAAGATCCTCAATTTTTTTTTTGTGTTATGGGGTCTTCAATATTCCACAGACTTTCAGTCACATTTGTGGGCGATGTTTCAAGTTGAAGAACATTTTGAGCTTTTTACTGGCAGGGTGTTCAGGTAAACTTTCATCACATCAAAAAGTAACAGGAGGCACACCCAACATTCTTGAGGTGAAGGAGAGCTGAGCAATTGGGTGTTTCTGCAGTTGCTGATAACGTTCTCCAACCAACAGTAGGCAATGCTCAGAAAGGCCTTGCAGGACCGTGTTGTTCTATGACCTGCACCTGCTTCAGAGTCTGCATCCGATAAGCATGAGGTGATCTGCTTTGGGGAGATTTTAGAACCTGAAATTAACATTAGAAATGTCATCACTTGGTGGCAGAAATCAAAAAAACTTCCTGGGATGAATTGGAAGTAGCAGAAGGGCTGAATGACCAAATTCACTTCTGGGAAGTGGTTAATTGTCCCTTTGTTTCTGATCAGAACTCTCTTAAGATGAAATGCTTAATACTGGTTGAATTGTGAGTCTCACAATGTTTGGTCGAGGAAATGCCTCAGAAAATGCTCAAGGGGAGCTGCAGGTGTCTGCCATTGACACATCTGCTCTTACTGAACGGAGTCTCTCCATACACCTGAAAGAAGTGGCTACCGCCATTAAAAACAGCCTGTTGAGTAAAGCCCCAGACCCAGATGGAGTTGCCATTGATCTATTCAAGGCAAATTTAGATATATGGGCACCTTTCATTACACATTTCTCAAGTGCCATAATTATTGACCTTATACCTCCTTCTTAGAATGAAGTGGTCATTGCTCCTAGTTCTAAAAAAGGAGAGAAAATGGACCCAAGTTGCTACATACCCATCATCCTACTAGATTCAACTTTTAAGATACAAGGGTATGTTATTTCTCAATTTGAGGCTTGGGCTAAATCTCAAAACATTCTTTATCCAGTCCAATTTGTTTTTTGCTCTGGGGTAGGCAGGTTGGAGCAATGTCCTGAACTTTCACTCATAGTTGTAAAATATGTCAAAGCCAGGGGAGGTGCCTTTCACCTGGCTTTTTTGGACCTCTCCTTTGCCTTTGACAATGTCAATGGCTCCAAATTATGATCCTTAATGGATTCTGTGGGAGTTGAACCAGCACTTTATGATCTACTTAAGCGTCTGCATTCTAATACTTCACTTAAAAGGGGAATGGCAAGGATGCATCCTGGCACCATTACTCTTCCTACTTAATATAAGTGGCTTGTATCAATATCTAATTTAAAATGGGAAAGATATGCCCCAGACGGGTTCTTGCCTGGTCCCCTGTCTTCTATACGTGGGTACTTCTCGCACAAACAGAGAATGAGCTTAAACTACTTCTTGAATCTTTCACCTCATTTATGTTTGACCTAGATCTAAGGGTTTACTTTTCCAAATCTTTTATGACAGTGATAGGTCCTAAAAAACATAAATCTAGGACTCGTATGGTAGGAGGAGTTACGATTCACAGCCTCCCACTTTCAAGTACCTGGGCATAGCTTTTGACAGCTCTTTAAGCTGGGTTCACTTACTTGACATAAGAGCACAATAACTCAAGGGAACAACTGAAGCGCTATTTCATTTTGCATCCAGGTAAGGTGCCAAACTAATGAAAAAGATGCTTTTTATCTACAAAAGAAAATGTATCCCTATGGGCCTTTATGGTGCTGGTGTTTAGAGTTCTGTAAATGTAGAACAGTGGTCTTCAAATTTCTTAATGCATTGCCCTCATTAAAAAAAAAGTCAACCCCCCTCAAGTTTAACAATTATTCTGTTAAAATGGCAATGTTTAAATATGTCTAGATATATTTAAATTTAAAAATGGCATTTAAGTTCTGTGACCCCTTTTATATACTCCCAGTCAGGATATACATGACAAAATATGTTAGTGATGGCCCATTACAAAGTGGCCTACTGATGCTCATTTTTATTACTTAAAACAAAGCATGATCTTTCCCTTGTCCAGAGCCTGGTGCCCTCCTGGAATCACTTAAGGCAACCCCAGGGGAGCTGCCCCCTAGTTTGAAGACCTCTGATGTAGAACTTCTTCAGATTATGGAAAATGGATTTGCGGATCGTATTTTATCCACCCCGAAATCAGAGCCTTATTTAAATTGGTATTCTCACCTTTTTGTATACGTTTACAATTGTGTGGTATTCACAAAGGGATTTAAGAGTAGTATCTTTATGAGTGTGGAGTCTCCACGCATCAATGGACAGGACTGCACTATCTTTCTATGTGGGGAGACTCCACACTCGTAAAGACACTACTCGTAAATCCCTTCGTGAATCAGGCCCTAGGTACCCATATCTATTGACCATGAGAAACTGGGCCTAAATTATTTAGATGACATGGTCTCGCTTGCTCCATTATTATTATTGGGCCAAGATTTGGTCCTCACCAGGCGTTACCTTTACCAGGCTAGTTGTGGAAGACTGCTTAGCATTGGATGGAGCCGGCAACATTCTGAGGGTGACATTTACCAAGCATTCGTCTGAGCAAATGGGTATCAGGGATTTTTATTCTAATCCCTTGTCGATCACCACCTTATCCAAGGAAAGGGTAAAAATCCTTTTGTCTGAATATTTGTCCAAAACTTGAGCAAAAAAAGTTCTAAAGATGCAAACGGTTGTTGCTCATTCTGATTTGATTACATCTGTGGGTTTGGAGCCTTATCTTGTTTTATTTCACAAACCCCAATACTGGTTTTATTTAATGAGGTTTAGACTTACAACTGTTCACTTATTATGCGCTTTTCCTTCTCCTGGGTCTAGGGAACAGAACTCTTCCTGCCATAATTTTACTCTTCAAAGTGCGATGCACTTCATGTTGTTTTTTTCTCTCTATGAAATTCCGCGGAAAAGATTTTTACTCCCTGTTTTAAAGATTGTGAACAGTAGGCAGCATTTGCTGCCCAATATCTTCACAACATGGCTCTGTTGAAAAATATGTCACTGTTTTGAACTATATTAGAACTTCTCTGAGTATAAGGCGCAAATGTGTGATCTGACCTGTATTGTTCCATTTTCCCTGCTTTTTTAAACAATTTTAATGATTTGTTACCTTGGGGTGATGCACTGTTTTTAGGATGTGATTGTACTGTATTTTAAGTTTTGAAGATTTTGTAATGTTTTATGATGTCATATATATTTATTTTCTTCGTTTGGTCTAAACTAGGCTGAAATAAATAATGCTGTCTGACTGGCATTTCTTGGCGGTTCTTTATCCATGCCCTGGCAAGAGAAAGCTGAATGCTAAAATGATCACCTACAAGCTTTGTGATGAGAAGCTGATTAGGGAACAGAAAGGACTACTTTTTTGGCACTTCATCCTTGCAGTGACTCCTCAAGACAAGGCATCAGAGGGAGAACACGAGTTGCCACCAGAAGAGATCCACTGCTGAAACTGCGGGGATAAAACTCTGCCAAGTATTCCTGAAGAGGCGCTGAATCAAGGACAGGAAGAAAACAGTCCATCCCTGAAATTATTCATACTGTACTGCATGGAGTGCAAGATCAATGGAAAAGTGGTGAATTTTTTTTTCTCCAAAAGATGGGAATGAAAAGACTGAAGAACTTTGCAAGAAGCTTCATCAGTAAGACAGCTATAAAAATAGCAAAAACACAAATAACATCTGCAAAAACATTACCCCACCAAGATAACAAAAAACTGCTACAGCTCGTCTCTCTACCTCTTAAACCCTGCATGGCTGCCCTTGTTCAGGGTGGGATGGCTGCCCAAAGTTGTTTGGGTGGAAAGCTGTGCACAGCATTTGTTGCCTGCTTGCAGAAAGTGAGGTGCAGTGCCTTAGGCCAGCCATGCAGTCAATCCCTTCCATTCATGGCCAAAGGGTGGGTGAACATGGAATTTTTTTAATAGAAGTTGGACATAGTATATTATCAAACACCCACATAAATTCACTTAAAACACGTTGAAACTCTGAAACGCATTTAAAAACACCTTTTAGTTATATGATTATGCAGCCACGGCATTTTCTGCAGAATTATGGTTTGCCACATTTGCCACATAATCCATCTTCTGCTGCATGATGTGCAGTTTTTAGCAAAAACAATGGTTCCTTGCTCAAATGGATCAAACGTTATTAAAAGCATTGTGACACGTCTTCCTATGCAGTGGAGGACCTTGCAAAAGTTGTCTAGTCATCTTTCAGTTGCTTATTGTTGTCTTTGGACGTTAACCTGTACCCATAAGGTAAGAAATTTCCCAGACAACGTTACCATGTGTAAAAATGTCAAAATAATGAAGTGCTATCACAAAATGTGTCACATTATGCATCATAATGTGCATTTTTATATGCATCTTTAGTCAAACCTTCTGTATAATTTGGTCTTACTCTGCTGCATGATTCCAGTGGCCCTGTCTCTACCCCAGGACATTGACCTGTCAAAGTAAGCTACTCAGAACATAACTTGCACTCTCACCATGAAAATAAAAACTCACCCACCCCAATGCACTCCCTATGACCTTACAATATTTATACCAAGGAGTAACAGAAATATGCAACCCAACATCATTACATGGCAACTCTTCTGCAGACAAAGAAACTATACCCTACCTTTAATGACATCATCCGTAATATCAGTGCTAAGGATATATGTAATATCACACGTGATGACACTGTATACTTGGTGACATTTGTGATGTTAGTTGTCACATCTGTATGAATTTGTGAAACAACAGAAAAACCCTATCCCCAACACCACTTAATGTGGCAAGTGGCATTGAATGACCCACACTCTCAAAGTTAAAGATCCACTCGGACTAAATTAAAACAGTGCATCATGCCACTTTGAGTGGATAAGTGTGGCACAATGGTTAGAGCAGCAGACCCTGATGCAGATATTTGGCCCGGGACCAGGGTTAAAGTCCTGCCTCAGCAGGTCTTGTGCTCAATTCCCTTGGACCAGATAATTCTCGCCTTTATGCCTAATCTAATTAATGGGTCCCACTCTGTAACTCTGAGCAATAGCTTGCTTAATCTTCACAATGGCTCCACAGCGCTTGGATCCCTGGCTTCACCCTGGGGGTGTCCAGGAGTGGGACCTCACAGGGAAAAGCCAGGTGGGGTTCCATAGCAGTATGTGTACAGTGCCTTGAGACCCTAACAGGTGAGTAGTGTGCTATGCAAGTGTGAAGTTTACACTTTACTTCAATATTGTTTCAAGTAAATTGTGTGTGGTTTCAAGTACGTTGTAACCATCATTCCCCACTCACATACCTTGCATGATGCTGGTGCATCCATTGGAAATCAGTCCAGTTGGCCACACATAAATTGTGCAATCAGAAACTTGTGAAAGTTACACCAGAAATGTCAGCAATCTATGTAATTTGACTCCTGAAGTTGACAGCAACGTGCGGCAATGTTCTTTCAAATCTGAATCATCCTGATTGGATAGCCTCATTGAACACAGATAAAACTCATGTGATATATGCTTAATGGTACCAGGCACAAAATAGAAAATGCACTTCAGTCTGAGTTTATGTTTGTTCGCGCCTTTGTCCTTTGTTTCTGTCCTGAGTGTGACTGCATATCTCTGAAATACTGTAATCCACTCATTCGGTTAATGTCCGCATTTAAGAACAAATGGTGTAGTTTAGGGTGGGTGGTTAAGTGATTGGATGGATGGTTAGATGGGTTATTGGATGAGTGAGTAGGCGTATGCCTGACTAATTGATATCTTAATACACACCACTACAGCCCGAACTACTGGACGGGATTAGACCATATTTGGCAGAAAGGTAGGTGTTGGTCCAGAAAGCATCCTTTTTATTATATGTTGTAAATATATTGAGTAGTGTTAGAGATATTAGGAAAATCACATTTGTATATATAGGGATGCGAACGCTCTGCGAACCCTCCCTGGCTCGTGCTGAGATCTGATTGCCAATACTTCAACCAGGATGTGCTGACAGCCATTTTGGGAATTGGCTTCAGTCGAGTCCCTGAAGGACCAGGGTAGGGTCACTATGAGTCCCTAACCTAGGTCTAGGGATCTCCCAGAGACCCCGCCAGGGCTAAAAGGCTTTTTTTTGTATCTCACAAAAATCAGCAGATGGATCTGCAGATTTTTCTAAGATTTTTTTAAAAAAAGTCTAGTCTCCAGTGATTTTCCTTTTCTTTTGCCCCAGTTCCCAGGGGCATTTGGGAACGAAAAAAGGAGGGGCGGCACACGGCCCCCCTCCCAGGGCTTTCCATCTCCCTGGGGAACTTAAATATAAGTACGCAGGTGAGACCATTTGGCCCACCTGTGACCCGGGGACCACCACCTCCCTTGGGCAAATCATGAAATTAATGCCAGGGGACCCGTGAGCACCCCCATGCCCCGGGGCTGAATAAAATAATGAATGGGGTCTGTCACAGACCCCTGGCCCAAGGGACCACCACCTCCCCAGGGCTAAACTAAATGTTGGAGGGGGCCACATGCCCCCACCCCCGTGGAGCCATACATGGCTCTGGAAACCACCACTTGCCAGGGCCAGCTCCTTCAATGTCCTGGGGTGCCCAATCCTGGGACACAGCTCTGACTTGGCTGGAACTTTGACAGCTCTGCCACGTCAGAGCAAACACTCTGCTTGCAGCAGGTGAAAGCTGTCAAAGTGCTCTTGCCCAATGGAATCTGAGGTTTCTTCTCTTTCCCAGCCTGCAGAGATGCAGGCAGGGGAATAGATGGAAAAATTGCTCTTGTGCACAGGGAGTTGCATGTTTAGAAGTTCCCTGTGTGCAATATCAATGCCGGCTCCTGCAGGAGACCGGGAGCAGACTGGGGCCGTGGGGGCCTTAAGTCTCCCCCCGCAGTCCCATAGCACATTGGGTGCACTGGCTGGGACTAGGGAACACATGAACACATGGCCAGGCCCTGGTTGATAGGGTCCCTGGGAAGGGGACACAGGGGTCCCCTTTCACTATTGAATGAAGGCTGGACCATGAATAATGGGGTCCCCAGACCCAAAATCAGCCTGGGGAGGGTGGCCACATGGCCCCCCTCTTCTATTAAGTGTATTTATTCAGTGAATCCATAGTGAAAGAAGATTTTAAATACTTCATGGAGGTGAATACATCGCTGATCTACTGGAGCACAATCTGTATGTGACTGTGACAAGTGGGTTCTCCTAGTGAGAGCAGAGCCCATGGTTCCCCCTTTAAATTGCTATGAGTATGCAAATCACCTGGAAGCTCCGCCTCATTGGCCTCACACCGTTCACCTAATTATTTTGCTAGGATGATGGACAGCTTACCAAAGTGGCCCCCAGTGTTTTTACAGCCAATTTTGCTGGCGTGTTCTTGATGCTGAGGAATATGAGGACACCTCCACAAAACAAAGAAGCACTTACATGATATAGATAACAGGAAGGACCCTGGTATGGTGGAGATTTACGCCCTTGTAGTCTTGTTGGCTGCTCTATAGGAGGATTCATGTTATCACATATTTCTAGGTAAATGCACACCAGGAACAAACATATTGTAAAAACGCACAAAATGTCACTGGTGACTTTTCCTTGTGCTCCATTATGCAGCTGTAGTGTAGAATACGTACTGGACACTTACCCAAGAAGTCAGAAGAACTCCACTTGGGTGGATATTTTGTGCAAAATTGTGGACTCTTGTTGAGTAAAATGGCAGGTATCGTTCCTTTGTGGCCGAGTCACACACACAGCTACTGACACACACACACACAGCCACAGACACTCACACACCCACTCAAAGACGCACTGAGACACTCACTCAGACACTAATGCACCCACTCACAGACCCACTCAGACACTCAGGCACCCCCTCACAAACCCTTTCTGACATTCATGCACCCACTCACAGACCCACTCAGGCTCACACATTCACTCCAGATCCGCTCAGAAACTCATGCACTCAATCACAGATGCACTCAGAGTCTCATGTACCCACTATCAGACCTACTCAGAAACTCATGCGCCCACTTGCAGCCCCACTCAGACACCCATGCACCCCTCACAGACCCACTGAGACACTAACACACCCACTCACAGACCCACCAAGACCCTCATGCACCCATTCACTGACCAACTCAGAGAATCATGCACCCACTGACAGACTCACTGAGGTACTCGTGCACACACTTTCAGACTCACCTAGAGACTTATGCACGCAGGGTTGGGTGGTTATAGGGGGTTGGCCGCAGGACCTGGCCACAGGCTTGAGCCTGCAGCAATCCCCCGCTGTGCACAGCTGAAGGCCATGCGTGGCTTTTGGTTGGATGGTTATATGGGGTTGGTCGTAGGGCCGCAGGGCAGGCCCTGTGGCCAACCCCTGCAGCACACGGCCAAAGTTATAGAAGGTTGACCAGGCTCAGTTATGATTGGATTAACGTATAGTAATTGAAAATTACGTTACTTTAAAAAAAAAACATAGAAGTTTACTGAAAAAAACAAAGGTTACAGGGACATACAAGGAAATAGAATAATAAAAAAAAAAAAAAAGAAATTCACTTAAAAAACAAAGGTTACCGGGATGTCATAGTTAGGATCTGAATTTATTTGCACAAAAGCATGGAAATTCACCAGTTATAGTTATGATTAGCTCAAGTAACTATGAACCATGTCTAAAGGAAACTATAACTTGTGCACTCACCATACACTGCTCATAATCCCACATATAACTTAATTCATGACATCTTTGATAATGTCATTGATAATATCAATGTAACTTTTGTAGTAGAATTATTCAGGTGAAAACGGTGCATGATGGGGGTGTACAGCATGAACAAAATAACCTGCTGTATACCATATGAGAAAGGACAGAAAACCGATGACCAATTTATCATATTTATTCCCAGATGTGTGATATACATACTCACATGCCCATGTAATAACTCTATGTAGGCTGTATCATCCACTTGGTCAAGAAGAGAATACTCAAAAACATTAGGGTCATACACAATTTAGACAAACACTACCCAGTTGCATGACATTTTGCAGAATTCTACTTCTTAAACAAAAACATTCAGAGTTTCTATGGAGATGAGTAAACAGAAGCTGATAGGAGAGGAGGGAACAGGGTCCTTCATTGGAGATGGAAAGAATCAAAGTAAATTATTTGATCTCAAAACAATAATTTCCAGGGGTCGTATTACCAAAGAAGAACTGTTGGTCCATTTAGTTGGATAGAGTAGTCCTGCAGATTTTGCAATTAGGTTGAGTCCCACTCTGTTAAGATTTGTAACATGTTTTTATTTGATCATTATCTCACAGGAAGGTGAGGAAGGAACTCTCATACTGATGGGTGGTCTTACTAATTCTTTGGTTCAGCCTCTTATGCTTGTCTTCAGGAAGCAATCACCTTTGGGGTGATTTTCTACTATTCTTTTGAGATTAGGGAATTTGAACTGTAAGAATATGGGGATTCTTTAATGTCTGGTTAAACTCTTTATTTCACTGTTTGGATATAGAGCATAAAGGGCCTGAGAAAGGGAATTGGACCACAGGGTCTTTATAATTGACCACATTATTAACAAGTTTTAGGATACAGTTTGGTATAGTACAATCATGGTCATTATGGACAAATAATTACTTTATCTTATTTCAATTCTGTTCATCCATTACAGGATCAAATTTTGCAGATCTTAGCAATTAACAAGCATTTATCTTTCAATACATTTTTGGCTGGCTTGAATTGCTGAAATTGACCTGGGAAAATTGTGTAGGTGTGACGACCATCAAACTGATAAATACTGCATGCAGAAGTATCCACAGGTGTCACAATCTCTGTGCAACCATGAGTTTGTGCAGGGATTGGAATTTAGACTGTGCCTATGTCTGTAATGATTAGTTTTGTATCTTATATTCATTGAGAGCTGGCCATTCCTACCAAGGCCAGCCATTAGCATGGGAGAGCTGGGCCCACGGTGCCAATATTTTGAGGGGGCGCATGGAGCTGCGTGCTTTAAGGTTATGCCAACAGCAGCACCCTTCTCATCTTGCTCCAGTCTTGTCCTTGTCCCTACTTGTTAATTTCTGTCTGATTTGCCTGTTTAAATATGAAGTGGTTTTAGTCCTTTGTTATCATGCCAAGAGTGAATTTGTTTAACACCTGTTTAGCCCCCTTCCTTGCCCTCCCTTCAACCTCTGATCCCTGCTGACACACATCAACAAAACCATCATCTGCATGAGGCAACTAAGCTATCAGTGATTTAAGTGAGCCATGGGATGTTCAGAGATGTTTGTGTTCAGGGTTTTAGAGCAGATGTTTTAATAAAAATTATTAATGAATATTCATGCATTCTGAGTAATGGATTTGCATGGAAAATGTAATAACTTAGAGAAAAATAATGCACGCATTTGAAAAAATGTGACCACGTGAATGGCCACCAATTTTCAAGAAGTGTAATTATTAATGGCTTATTAATATGGAATATTGAGCTTTTGTTTGAATAATATAGTAATAAATCATATTAAGGGTTATGTATTATGTCTTAGCTTTAACAATTGTAGGCCTTAACTTAGTGGCGGTCTTGGCCTAGTTGCACGACCTCATGTCAAGCTGTATTTCTAAACCGTTTAATAAAATGTCTGCTAAGAGAAGTAAATTGTGATTTTCCACTGTGCGGAACAAATGTGCTTGTAGCTAAAAGTATTTCTCATGAGAACTGCTTGCTAGAAGAAGTTGTTCCTGTTGAATGTAGCATTGTAAATATAATGTGTGTACGACTGACTTTCTCAGGAGAAAACAATAGAGAAACTGACTGGAGTATACGCGGCAACAATATTGATAACTGACGAGTTCGATGATGAGGACATTACAAGAGAACCCAATCATCGACATGTGAACCATCTACTAGTAGAAACTGTAAATTAGAAGTTTTCGTTTTATTGGACAAAGTGTGAACATAAGAATCCCTTGACCAATAGGGACTTGGGAAGTAGTTTTAGGAAATCTAACTTAGCCAGACTGCACAGAGAGAAGACACCCTCACTCATGTCAATCTTCTGTCCTGAGAACACGTGCTTAACATTAATGCTTAAGGACTTTGCGTTTTCTGAACTTTGATGCTGAATCCTGATGCCTTGCTGACCGAACTGATGTCCTGATAATAAAGACTATCTTAGCTTGTCGGTCTAATTGAGGAGAGGTATACTATCACTGATGTTGTTTGCTATGTCTATTGCTTTTTCTTTCTAGGTACCAACCGCACTATTTTGATAGAGTCATAGTTAGATGTTTTTCCAAATTTGTGTTGACTAAATTGTTTTGCATAAAGCCCAACATGCTGATGCTAATCTGGTGTTAGTTAGGATCCTCACTAATAAAGGTTTGCTACACGAAGTAACAATCAATGTCTTTTCTTTGCTGAATCTAATATATGTGATATCGTTTGAGCAATTGTTCTTGCTAATAATTTGCACTGTAACTTTAGAATGCGTAATTGTTCAAGCTGCGATTAGATTGCGTTTCTTTCGTAGATTCGGTCAGCAAGTGTTGTTTCTGTATGTTTATAATTTGATATTGAGATTATTTTACGTGACATTAGCATTGGTAATATAGGGAAATAAATATAACTTTTACTAAAAGATGTGGTTATTCA
Source organism: Pleurodeles waltl (assembly GCF_031143425.1). Lineage (NCBI taxonomy): Eukaryota > Metazoa > Chordata > Amphibia > Caudata > Salamandridae > Pleurodeles > Pleurodeles waltl. The sequence goes on along the minus strand of NC_090444.1, from coordinate 621,198,638 downwards.
TGACTGAAAGGCCATTGTGTGTGATAATTACTGACTCCAATTGATTACTAGTGCTATTGATTATCATTGATCAGTAATTATAGTGATTGGTTGTTGATTATTGATCTGCATGTACTGGAAAGATGGTAGGAACATCTTAATTGCGAGTCAAAAGGTTCATCAGCCTATTCGTGTCCCCTTTTAAGTTTACTTATTAAGGTCTGACGCGCCAACAGGGGCCCGTTACTGCTCATCCAGGTACTGACAGTGAACACAAAAGGGACCCCTGCTGCCTAATTCAATTCATTATTAGCAGCAAGGGTGCCTAATTTCTCTCTGCCAGCGCCCAGGGCGCTATCTTAGCAAAGGCCGGGTCTGATTCCTATAAATGTAGTTGCGTTCTGCAGTAGATGGTGGTAATAGCAGTATGTGTGTTACATCAACTGATCCAGTAACTTTCCGAAATTGGGTGAGTTGTAGAAACCCTCCTTTATTTTATTTTACAAGAGCACTGATATTTCGGGCTGTAATGCTGCTTATAAGCAGAACAAAGGACGCAGCACCAGTACACAGAAGCTGTTGTAGGGAGCACAAACTATGTTCAGAATTGATTGACTCCACACATCTCACAGTATGTACCCTCATCCATCTCAATAACACATATGGCCAGAGACATTTTAAGGCATGGGAAAAGTGGACAATTGCCGAGGGCCCCCTCAATCGAAGAGCCCTTCTGGCAAAGTGAGTGGAAAATTCACCACTCCTTCTATGTGCAGCGGGCTCTTGAACACTGTGAAAGCCTGTGCACTGTTTTATACCGAAAAGTGGCAGCTTTCATAGTCTGTAGAACTCCATATCTAAAAGAGTTCCTTATTTAGAATATTGCAACAGTTAGCTACCTTATTCCACTTATCTGAGTGGTACAATTTGCATGTCTTATGTTGGCTTACTAATACTCTCCACAGATGCGTGAGAATAATCATAGCAAGTCACTGAGACAGTCTACTTAAGAAGAGTTATCTTGCTAAATGCATTGAGGCAAACAACAAGTACCAATGAAATTAGTGGAACATGGAAATTATGGAACTATTGCAAAAAAACTCTACTTTATTTTAGTTTTCTCAATGAAAATACGTCATTTTGCTATAAATTTGCCAATAATAAAATCATGATAAAATCCAATTCAGTAGTTTGTACACAAGGCTGATCATTTACAATGATACGAAACTGTTAAGCTCAAAGCTTTGCACAGGGCAACAGAGTGTGCAGGAGCGTACTGTACATGAATAAACTATTTGCACACAACCCTTGACGAGTGGCTTTGTCCCTGTAGCGTGCAGAAACTGTAGCACAATATCACCAAAAACAACATCATTATAAAGCACAATTACCAAGACTTTTAATAGGGTGAGCTTATAGGAAAGAATGTTGCATACATTTTGGGACTCGAAGGTGCTGCCATAATAACAGTCTGCATAAAAGATTAAGGGGGTCATTCTGACACTGGCTGTCATGGACCGCCAGGGCCAACGACCGCGGAAGCACCGCCAACAGGCTGGCGGTGCTTCTGGGGCCATTCTGACCGCAGTGGTACAGCCGCGGTCAGAAAAGGGAAACCGGCAGAGCCGCCATGGGGATTCCGACCCCCTTCCCGCCATCCTGTTTCTGGCGGTTTTCACCGCCAGAAACAGGATGGCGGGAATGGGTGTCGTGGGGCCCCTGGGGGCCCCTGCAGTGCCCATGCCACTGGCATGGGCACTGCAGGGGCTCCCTAACAGGGCCCCACATTGATTTTCAGTGTCTGCTTGGCAGACACTGAAAATCACGACGGGTGCAACTGCACCCGTCGCACACCAGCAACTCCGCCGGCTCCATTCGGAGCCGGCATCCTCGTTGCTGGTGCTTTCCCGCTGGGCGGGCGGGCGGCCTTTTGGCGGTCGCCCGCCAGCCCAGCGGGAAAGCCAGAATGACCGCCGCGGTCTTTTGACCACGGTGCGGTCTTCTGGCGGCGGAACTTGACCCCCTAAGTGCCAGATTTAAAGAAAAGTGGCGTAGTGCGGTGCTGCGCCAAAATAGGCAGCGCCGTGCTGCGTCACTTTAGAAATGCAGGGATGCGCCGTATTTAAGGGAATACGCCGCACCTCTGTGGTTCCCCCTGCGCTGGCATTAAATTTAGCTGCCAGCACCAACGCAGGCACCCTTGCCCTATCTTGCAAGGATGTCTGTGTTGAGGGGTGTGATTGTTTACGTGCGGGCAGGTGTCCCTTCCTGCACATAAACAATCACTAATGGTGCTTTGGCACTTCTGTGTGTGCTGCACAATGCTGCACATGCAGAAGTGCCAAAGTCTAATTTTCAAATGATTGTTTATGTGCAGGAAGGGACACCTTCCTGCACATAAACAATAATTTCTGGCATTTTACTTTTTCTATGCATGCAGCAGAATGCAGCACTCCTTGTTGCACTCTGCTAACTCCACCCTTGGGGGTGGTGTTAGATTTTGGCGCTGCCTCAGGTTTATGAAATTTCATAAATTTGAGGCAGCATCAAAATGCAATTGGTGTTGCTGTGGCACGCCCACAGCAACACCCATTGCACGCCCCTTCCACACACAGTGCTACGTGGAAAGGGGCTGTATTTACAAGGTGCCGTTAAGCCACAGAAAGTGGCTTAATGCCACCTTGTAAATACGGCGCTGTGCTTAGCGCCACAGGAGCTTCACAAAAAGTGACGCTTCTGTGGCACTAGGGGCCTATAAATACGGCCCTCATTTTTACATTCGACAGCTGGACATACTGAACAGAAACTTAGTAGGCAGGACTGGATTAATTTCACATCACCCCTCTGCCTGAGTCTTCTCTCTTTACCGCTCTCTGACCTCCCTCTTTATTTCACACTCTTCACTCCCTCTCTGTTCCTCAGTTCTCTCTAACTCACCCCTCACTCTCTACTTGAAGGTTCTGTTTTCCATATCATCTCACTGACTTTCTCCCATATCTAGTTCACCTCTCTCAATCTCATTCTCTCATTACCTGAATGCCCAGCCTCTTTCTAACTCTCTATGCTTCATGTGACTATGGCCCTCATTCTGACCCTGGCGGTTCTCTACCGCCAGGGCCAACGGGGGCGGGAGCACCGCCGACAGGCCGGCGGTGCTCCCTTGGTCATTCTGACCGCGGCGCTTTGGCCGCGGTCAGAACGGGAAAACCGGCGGTCTCCCGCCGGTTTTCCACTGACCCTTAGAATCCTCCAAGGCGGCGCAGCTCGCTGTGCCGCCGAGGGGATTCTGACCCCCCCTACCGCCATCCTGTTCATGGCGGGAAAGCCGCCATGAACAGGATGGCGGTAGGGGGGGTCGCGGGGCCCCTGGGGGCCCCTGCCGTGCCCATGCCCATGGCATGGGCACGGCAGGGGCCCCCTAACAGGGCCCAACTAGGCTTTTCAGTGTCTGCGATGCAGACACTGAAAAGCGCGACGGGTGCTGCTGCACCCGTCGCACGGCTTCCACTCCGCCGGCTCGATTCCGAGCCGGCTTCCTTGTGGAAGGCGCTTTCCCGCTGGGCCGGCGGGCGATCTGAATCAGATCGCCCGCCGGCCCAGCGGGAAAGTCAGAATACCCCTCACGGTCTATTGACCGCGGGGCGGTATTCAGGCGGCTTCCGACGGGCGGGCGGCAACCGCCGCCCGCCTAGGTCGGAATGACCACCTATATCTCTCTTGGCCAGCTCTCTAACTCAGAACTCTTTCCGTCACATCTCTATCACATTTCTCTCTGTACCTCACATTTTTCCTACTAGCGGATCCCTCTCTACCCCACCACTCTCCATCACTAGCACTCAGTTTACCCCTCCACACATTTGCTATGCTGCCTGTCCACCTCTTCTGTCTCTGTCTCTTATTCTGCTTCTTTTCCCCCACTTCACCTCTCTCACTACCTTGCCCCCTTTTTCTCTACCTGTCCCTTTTTATCTCTATTATTCAGTCATCTCTTTCTCACACACCTATCTCACTTTGCACATTCTCATTCTGAACTCATCCCTTCCAGTGCACCCACTATGTCTACACCTCTTTTTTCTTTGTCTTTGTACTTGACATTGTTTTTACCTTTAACTCAATCTCACAATTCTCTACCTCAATCTCGCTCGCTGCACCTTTCTAGCATCCTCGTCTCTTTCTCTACTTCACCTATTTCTCTCTGTTCCTCTTTTTATTTTAATTTCTGTATCCTTCACCCATCTCTAGCTCTGTCCCACTGCCTCAATATTCTCTTTCCCTGACCCTTCTTATTTACCTTTTTACATAGCTGGCCTCTCTCTACCTCACAGCTCTGACTCTCTCTCTACCATGCTTCTCTCTATGGGTCTCTCAACACCTCAAGTATCTCTACCTGTATCCTTATATGGCTCTTCCCTCTCTGCAACTTGACTCCCTTTGTGCCTTACTTCTCTCTCTACTTTATCCTTTGTTGAGCCTTCAACCCTCTAACCTGCTATTTTTTTCTCATTATCTCTAGCTTTCTTTGTCCCTCTAAAATACTATATAACTTATATACTTAAACACATTTTGCTAACATCTGTTGCTTTCTTTGTCTATTTTTTGCTTCCTGTTTCTACCCTTGAATTTCATCTATTCCTCTCACCCATTTGTCTTTCTCTACTTCACCTATCTCTACTTCACCTGTATCTCAGACTCCCTTCCACCTCTATTTCACAGCTCTTGGTTACTTTTCCCTTTTTCTCTCTGCCCTTCTATGACTCTTAGTAGTCAGAGGTAACTGTTTATCAAAGAAGTGCATACATGGAGATGCGGGAAGAGTGACAAGGCACTGGGAGAGAAATAGGGATAAAATGATTAGCTTTCATCTCAAGGAATTGTGAAAATTATAAATTTAGTGTTTTGATTTTAAATCTTTTAGCAAGAACGCAAGTATTGTAGGGCATTTTATTTGTGATTATATATATATATATATATATATATCCTGAAACTAACTAAAGCTAAAATTTCAAGCGCTATGTGCATATGTCTTGTTTTAATGTTATGCAAGAGTCTACCAAACATTCTCTAAGTCGGTATTACTATGCCTTTCTTGTAATGGTAGGAACAGACTGGTTAAACAATCAATTTCACGCAGATTGTTGTTTCTGCAAGTCAAAACAAGCTTTTGCATGGCCAAAAGGTCTGGTGTTGACTGCCCGCTTTCTGGCTTTGTTAATGCTTGTTTTACTTTGTAATTGTTTATGCAACATTTTATTGCTGGGGAAGCTGTCTGGCTTTAGTCAATCTACAAAAACAGTGGCTAAAAGAAAAATATTCTGTTAATCTCAAAAAGCACACATTGCCATAGTAGCCCCTGCCATTGAATAGAACTAGTTGGTGTGTGGATGTGCTCTATGAGTACCATCACTCACAATGAGGTTACCCAAGTGCTGAGGCGGGCTAATGTTTTGCCCTGTGGTGTAGAGGGCAAACAAAAATGTGAATGATAGAATACATACGGATTAAGTGCGATTGTTGAAAGCCCCTTAAAGTTAGTATGTTAAAAAAGCTTTAGCAAGATCAAAAGGTCGTAGCTAATGCTAGACCTAAAAGTATCAGATCCAGTTGCAAAAAAAGGCTTAGGGCCTGATTTAGATCTGGGTAGAGCGGAATACTCAGTCACAAACGTGACGGATATCCCGTCCCCTTTATTACGATCCCCATAGGACATAATGGGGTCGTAATACAGTGGACAGGATATCTGTCACATTTGCGACGGATTATTCCCCTCCCCCCAGATTTAAATAAGTCCCTTAGTCTGTTCTCATTCATGCTATTTTTTTATACTATTTAGGTGGTTGACATCAGGGAGTTTGAATGTTCAGCCATTGTTTCTGAAAGTTTAATTCTTAATTCAATATTATTTGGCATCACCAGGGCTTAAATTAGCCAAAATCAGTAACACATGCAAGTGTGTTCCAAAATATATCTTGCTAAGGACCCCCCAAATAGGGTGACCACCCGTCCATAAATTTCACGGACTGTCCGTAATTTCGCCCTGCTGTCCGTTGTCCGTGATGAAAGCTTTCTCGGATGGCATTTGTCCGTAATTTTAGCCTTTTACCTAAATGGCAGCGGAGGCAGGGCGAATTTATGGGCAGAGGAGTTTCCCCAGCTGGGCTGGAAGGCAGGGGGTCTCCTGTGCTCTGAGGGAGGGAGGGGCAGACAGATAAGAAAAGGTCTTCTTGCCAGGGGGTCTCCTTCCCTAAAGACATGCAAATGTGGGCAACTGGTAAATCTGCAAATACAAAGGGGCTTGAAAACCTGCATTGACTTTACTAAAAGGAGTCACTTGAAGTTTTCTGGTGGCAAAGATATTTCTTTCAGAGAGGTATTGTAATGGTGTTCCAAGGTGAGCTGTGGAGTGTGTGGTTTTTATGGAGTGTTATAACATTTTTTATCACTAGGTATAAACTGTATATTATTCAAATCTGTATTTGAGAAGCACTTTTTTTTTATTTAACCGAAATGTATTTGCGCATTTTGTAGCAGCCTTTATTATGATGTAATTGTATTTTTCACAGTTCTTTCAGGTACCTCGGTACCTCATAGTACTAACAAACATTGGCAAATCCAATAGGTCTCATCTACGAAGAGTTTTTGGCTTTGCTAATGGGTTTTAGCCATTAGCTATGTTATACACCAGAGTAGCTGCTGTTCAGCATGGCTTAAAGCTAGTGGCATAGTGGTGTGGAGTGGAGTAGAGTAGCATAGGAGCAGTGGCGTAGAGCCCAGTGGTGCAAAGTACAGTGCAGTGGGGTACAGTGCAGTTGTTCAGAGTGCGTTAGCGTAGAGTGCAGTGGTTTACAGTGCAGTGACATGGAGTGGCATGGGACAGAGTAGAGTGGCATAGAGTGCAGTGGAGTAGAGTGGCATACAATAGAGTAGCAGAGAGAGCAGTAGTGTAGAGTGGCGCAGGGGCATAGATTGCAGAGTAGACTCACGATGCAGGGAGTGCAGTGGTGTAGTGTAGAGTGGTGCAGAGTAGGGCAAAGTGCTGTAGAGTGGAGTGATGCAGAGTAGAGTGGCATAGAGTGCAGTGGCATAGAATGCAGTAGTACATAGTACATTGGTGTATAGTACGGTGGTGGAGAGTGCAACACTGCAGAGTAGAGTGTCAGTGCAGTGATGTAGAGTGGAGTAGAGTGGCACAGAGCAGTGGCGTAGAGTACAGTGGTACAGAGTAGAGGGCAGTGGCGTATAGTGCAGTTGTTTAGAGTGCATTGGCGCAGAGTGCAGTGGCATAGAGTGGCATGGGGTAGAGTTACATAAAGTGCAGTGGAGTAGAGTGGCATACAATAGAGTAGCAGAGAGTGCAGTAATGCAGAGTGGTGCAGTGTCATAGAGTGCAGAGTAGACTCATGTGGCATAGAGTGTAGTGGTGTAGAGTGGTGCAGAGTGGAGTATTGTAGAGTGGTGTAGAGTAGAGTATAGTGCCTAGAGTGCAGTGGCATAGAGTAGAGTGGTGTAGAGTGCAGAGTTTCAGAGTAGAGTGTTAGTGCAGTGGTGTAGAGTGGTACAGAGAACAGTGGCATAGAGTACAGTGGTGCAGAGTAAAGGGCAGTGCAGTTGTTTAGAGTGCACTGGTATAGAGTGCAGTTGCATAGAGTGGCATTGGGCAGAGTAGAGTGGCATAGAATGCAGTGGAATAGAGTATATTGGTGCAAAATGCAGTAGTACAGAGCAGAGTGGTGTAGTCGCGGCCAGAGCAGTGTTGCAGAGTGTCAGCTTGCAGTGGTGTGGAGTGCATTGAACTAGAGTGCAGCGGTCAGAGTGGTATAGAGTACAGTGGCGTAGAATAGATTGTTTCAGAGTAGAGTGCAGTTGCATAGAGTGGAGAGGTGCAGGGTAGAGTGCAGTGGCATAGAATGCAGTGGCACAGAGTGCAGTGGCATAAAGTAGATTATTTCACAGTAGAGTGAGGTGGTTTAGAGTGGAGAAGTGCAGGTTAGAGTGGAGTTGCATAAAGTGGCATAGAGTGTGATGGCATAGAGTAAAGTAGTGTAGAGTGCAGAGGTGCAGAGTAGATTAGAATGATGTACAGTGTATTGATGTAGAGTGCAGGGGCATAGAGTTGAGTGTTACCGAGTAAAGTGCAGTAGCATAGAGTGTATTAGCTTAGAGTGCAATGGCGTACAGTGCAGCGTTGCAGAGTGGCAGAGAGTGGAGTTGTGCGGATTAGATTGGTGTTGCCTAGACTGGAGTGGTATGGCGTGCAGACAAGCAGAGCGCAGTGTTGTAGAGAGGCGCAAAGTGCGGTGGCTTAGAGTAGAGCAGTACAGAGTAGAGTAGAGAGGCATAGTGTGAAGTAGCATAGAGAGCAGTGGCATAATGTGGTTTAGTTCCGAATGGAGAAGAGAACAGTGGCATGGAGTGGCGTAAAGTGGAGTGATACAGAGTAGGGTGCAGTTGTGTGGAGTGGTGCAGAGCAGAGTGGAGTGGCGCATGCATGGTGTGGTAACACACTGCCATTACAGATAACACATTTTTGATTGAAATGACCATTACATTTGCACAGATATACAGTTTTTCAAATCAAACTATATTGTGCACAGACGATGTGTGGAAATTGCATCACCTAATGCAATGATTTGTTTTAATCATGTAAAGGTATTTGTTTCCAGCACAGTTCAGAATTAACAAAAATGTGCTTGATTTGTACTTCTAATTCTGATATATTCTGAAGTTTATTTAAATGTTGTCATGTGATAGAAAAAACTCTTTCCTAACCCCAGTATCCAGCAAGATTGTTGCATAAATCCTCACTGTGAAGTCAGAGAAAGGAAAGTAAACACTAAGGGGGTGATTCTAAGTCTGGCGGGCGGCGGAGGCCGCCCGCCAGACTTTCCCCTCCAAAATACCGCTCCGCGGTTGGAAGACCGCTGAGGGTATTCTGGGTTTTGCACTGGGCTGGCGGGTGACCGCCAAAAGGCCGCCCGCCAGCCCAGTGCAAAACTACCTTCCCATGAGGACGCCGGCTCCGAATGGAGCCGGCGGAGTGGGAAGGTGCGACGGGTGCAGTGGCACCCGTCGCGAATTTCACTGTCTGCAATGCAGACAGTGAAATTCTTTGTGGGGCCCTCTTACGAGGGCCCCTGCAGTGCCCATGCCATTGGCATGGGCACTGCAGGGGCCCCCAGGGGCCCCACGACAACCTATAACGCCATCCTGTTCCTGGCGGGCGAACCGCCAGGAACAGGATGGCGGTATGGGCTGTCAGAATCCCCATGGCGGCGCAGCTCGGGGCAGCGGAAAACCGGCGGGAGACCGCCGGTTTTCCACTTCTGAACGCGGTCAAACCGTCGCGGTCAGAATGCCCAGCGGGGCACCGCCAGCCTGTTGGCTGTGCCCCTGTCATTTTAGCCCTGGCGGTCTTGGACCGCCAGGGTTAGAATGACCCCCTAAGTTCCCACCGAAGACAAAGCCTGACATTTGACTTTGTTCTTAGAATGCACAGCAAATATGATAAGATAAGAACAAGATTTACAGGCCTGTTTACAGAAAGGGAGCACTCGGCAGGATACTGTAAATAAGGTTTTGGCAAGGGAAGGGACGAATTCAAGCTACATAGACTAAAACAAATAAAGCCAGTAAATTGAAAGCAACAAATTGTGGGTTACAAACCACAAGGCCAATGGCAAGCAACAGGCAGAATGCATTCACAAGGAAGCACTATGAATTTACTTAAAGTGACAGCTGTGGGATACTTTGTGGGGAGAGTCCAGTATTTTAGTCCATATCTTGCAGAGGTTTGGCCACATCAATCACCCAGGTAGTATGACGAGAAGACCTGAAGTGGTTTCCATGTTGCAGGATAGGTCTGTACATCCATTCTATCAGCTTGCCACCATTTCCTATGGTACAGAGCTTCTGGCCCACCTCTTGTAGGGTTGGTGGTAGATGGCAGACATGAAATAGGGCATTTAATGATTATTTAAGGTGGGTGTAAGTAAGGAGTTGACCGCGGTGAAGATGGTAGTGTGCTACAAGGGTTTGGAAATTTAGTAGCTCACTGTTCAGAAACAAAGTCCACAATTTTAAGACACCTGCAAAATGCCACTGATGGGGTTGCTCTGAGCACAGCCATCCTGTGCAAGTGGGAAGGCTTAGCAAAGGTAGTGCAGGAGCATAGGGTTTCTTCGTGTCAGTGAGTTTACAGGTTCTGGCAAGGCAAGAGAAAGCCGTGCATGATAACCCCCGATGGTGATCCATAGAATGGTCAGTAGGAAACGATGAGCAGTGCATTAAGCCTTCCTTAAAAGTCTTTACTGGTAAACCCCATCTCATGCAGGGTGGTGGGCAGAAAGACAGTGAGCCACCCATTGGACATCTGCAGCTGAATAAAAGCATTCTAAGTCCAGAAGATATAATCCACCCGCAGTCACAGTTAGCTTTAGAGTGGAAAGAGCTCCCAATGGCACCGCAGCGACCAAATCAGATGTGTGCATGTCTGAAGAAGGAATGAAGGACGAGCAGGGGATTGTTTGCAAAATAAAACTATCATTGGGGTAGCACACCATCTTCACTAGTGTCACGTGGCCCACTACAGAAAGCAGAAGAGAAGAACAAAAAACAAACTGGGCTTGGAGGGACCGTGACACTCTGCTGAGATTTCCATCCTGCAAATCAGTGGGAGAATGGTAGATATTAATCACTAGGTATCGAAAGGTAGCTGGTTCCCAGTTCAATCTGAGTTCTAATTGTGTGTGAAGGTGAAAACAGTGCCATGTGTTAAAGAAACACTAATTACATTTTAAAATTTGAAAATTTTGTTTGGGCAATTTACATCCCAAATATTTTGAAGATTCTATGTGTACTTGACACTTAGGGATAACCCAGATCTCTAGTTTGGCTTTTGCTCAATTTCAAAACCATATAAAGACATGGACTAAGCGGGCAATTGCCTTGCACAACCTTGCAAGGGGTCTGGCCCCTGCTCACCCTTCACAAGCACTAACAGCGAAACATTGCACCAGAAGAGTTTGCCAAGGTGGATGGGTGTTGATTGTTCAACCACTTGACAGTGCCCCTTCTGTTTCGCTCCTGTGTGCAGACAACTCCCCAGGTACCCAATACCTTCAAATAGTCTTGGTGGACCCATCTTGTCTGATTTTAGGAATTGTCCCACCTTGTTCTTCTCTTCTTTATTTATCCAGTTGTTAGCAACAACCCTTTGAATTACTTACCGTGGTTCTCCCATTTGATCTCGATTTCATCCTACTCTTTTATTATCTTTGATTGGTAGTCCGGGCTCCCATTTCTGAGATAAATGTAGAGTCCCAAACATACACTCTAGTGCAGTGAGACTACAGACAAGTTATGGGTACATCACATCCTGTCATTAGGTGTGAGACTGTCACCCACACCATCTGCCTTGCCTCTTTAAAAAAAATTAGGTTGACAGTCCATGGGCGGTCGGGGTAAGCCAGATGTTTTTGTTCAATTTGTGTAAACTAGCATAAGGTTAATTACCTTAATGTTTCCCAAACTGTTTGCCAGGGGGTTTGAAATGTTCAGAAACATAATCAAAATGTTGCTGTTACTTTCTCTTCAGGAAAGATCTGGTAGATTTGGGTAGGGGTGATGGCCTTGCCGTGAAGGGCATTAATTTACTACTGAACAAGGACGTAATGTGACACCTGAATGTAGCACACCAGGAGGCAATCACAAAAGGCCCACAGTGAATAAATAGTGCTATGTTAAAAAAGAGTAAATAAATGCACTGACAACATAGTGAGGCATGGCCTCTCTTGGTGTGTCTGTAAAACTGACGTTTGTTCTTGAATTTTTGTCCTGAATTTTGACCCTTTGTCCTGAATTTTTTACAGTCCTGTCCAGAATTTGCCTCAATGTCAGGTGGTCACCCTACCCCCAAATCCTTAAAACATCACAGTGTACAGGGGCAACCATTTTCAGTTAGTTTGTTGCATTGGTAAATCACTTGCTTATAAGGCCTGGTCTGCATGGAAGAATTATATGTACTATTCATTAATAGTCTAACCAAAAGTTACAACTTCTACATGTTTTTAACACGATTGTGAATCGCTACTAATCGCTATTTTTCCTCTACGAAATTGGGAGATTGCAAGTGCACAAAAGTTGCATTTTTGCTAATTTGTAATGCACTGCCTCATAACGTGTTTGCACCACATTTATTGATCCGATTTCAAATTGCATGTTCGATAATTCTTCGGCAAACATTTTCAAGTTCGCAGTGGCTTTGTGCATCAGCTCCCGTGCCTTCAACTAGCGCCTCTTGCGCGCGGTGGTTGCAGGTGGGGCCCTACGCCTAGCGCCACTGTCTTGCAGGGATCAGATCCTATGTTTAATAATCAGCAGACTTTAATCTAGGACAAGAGAGAGAAAAGCAGCAAATGGGGAAGCAGAAAAACAGTGGCAAATTGAGAAAGCAGTGATGAAACAGAACTAATGAGAGAGAGATATCAAGGTAGGAAGAGTATAGTGGTGGATGAAAGTGTCATGAGGTGAAATAAAGACCAGACAGCCTTGACATTTGGCAGCGGCGAGCTTCTAAAAAAAATGGGCGCTGGCCCACAAGGCCATATTTATGGCAAAGTTGCGCAGCAGCACAGCAAGTCACCTGCTGCGTTGCACTACATCACTGTGAAAGGGCGGAAATGCACCGTATTTAAGGCATACAGCGCATTCCTGTCCTTTCACCCTGCACTGGCACACAATGGGCTGCCTAGCACCAACATAGGCACCTTTGCACCACAGTGCAAGGCTGCCTGCATTGCATGCAGGATTGTTTTGTGCAGGAAGAGGCACCTTCCTGCATAAAAACAATCCTTAGAGGCATATTCTTCTATCAATGTGTGCTGCAGAATGCAGCACACACAGAAAGAGGAAGTAACGTGGAGAAATAAAGATATTCCTCCTTATTATGCCCCTGCTGGGAAGGCATAACTTTTTGGCACATTGTCAGGTTTACAAGCTTTGGTAAATCTGCATCCAAAACTATGGGAGTTGCATGGGAACACCCATGCAATGTCCATGTAATGTCTCCCTTGCACAGAGTAATGCAACGCAGGCAGATTCTGGAAGCCATTTAAAGCCATGCAAAGTGGCTTTGCACGGCGCCAAATATCTGACTTAGAGGTTTGCATCACAAATATACCACGTTGCGTGGTGCAGTCTTGACGCAAAGCTCTCATAAATATGCCCCTTATTGTTTTACAAATTAAACAACGTTTTCTGAGCTTGACTTTAGAAGAGCCTTCTCCAGAAAGACCTCTTCTGCAGAAGCCACTTTAGTTGTTTATGAAAAAGATTGATGCGTTTACTTTGAGGATCAGTCTGAATGGAAGCCATGCTGGTGGCCTGCAGACCACGCATGTGGATTGCTCTACATTGCATCCTTTTTCTCTGGATTGCTCCACCGCCCCAGCCAGAATGCAGACAATGCTGGCCAGAGCACAGAGTATGTCTGGCCATTGCTTGTGGAATGCTGCACCACAGAGTTTGGGAACGAATTCAACTTTCTGTGAGGTAAAGTTGTCTGCAGATTTGGCTTTTTAAACCATGTCTTGCTTGTCTCTAGCTATTTAATTCATTCCTATTCTGTAAAACAAATTTCTAGGAAAAAAAGAAACAATACATTTGTGCTGAACCATGCAAAGCAAGGAACAAGACAGTGGCTCAATATACCTTGCAATGCTTGCTGTAAAATCATTTTGAAACTGCAACTAATTCTAAGTAAAATCACACAAGGCAATGATTGTCAAAAGTCCAAGATGCATATGTCGGATAGGTTTAAAAATAATGTAAATTAGAAACACTTATAACAATGAAGTTTAATGGTTAATGACACGTGTGACTGTGTTTTGTAAATGAGTGGCAAACAGTGGCTTTTCATCAAGTAACACAATGAGCATTAATTGAAAATACATGAATGCATACCTCTCAACACTAATCAATGGGTTTTAGATGTTGATCCCTTTTGAATCAATGCAGGGTTACACATTTTTACAGGGTGAGCAAGGTATTTTTTAAAAGTTCCATTTCAATCCAAGGAAGATATCATGCTTGTCCAGAGGGTGGAGATGACTGCATGGGTGACATGGGTGCTTGTATGTAGAACTATGCTTTCGTAACACCCGCGGAGAAAAGCCTGAGTACTCACTATGTTAATTGAGCGGTAGAACATAAGAAAGCACCTCTTTAGACCCCGACATGCTTTTTCTGTGACAATTGTGTGATGACAGAATATTTGGCCATTGATAGGGTAAATATTGGAAGTGGTATGTGCAGTAGCTGGTCTTCAGCCATTCAAGACTACTGTTAAAGAGAAGGAGATATTGAAGTACTGAGAAAGAGAAAGAAAGAGAGATGCATAAAAAAACTACAGACAGGGAAATGGAGAGAAAGAGAATGAATATCAACTCTTAGAGATAGATAGAGACACCAACAAATCAAAAAAGAGCAAAAGAGAGGTTAAGAGAGAGAGAGGAAGAGAAAGAGGTAGAATGAGAGGGAGAGACAGCAGATGCACAATAGGGACGGAGGAAGCACCGCCAACAGGCTGGCGGTGCTTCAGGGGCAATTCTGACCGCGGCGGTAAAGCCGCGGTCAGAAAAGGGGAACCAGCAGTTTCCCGCCGGTTTTCCCCTGCCCCAGGGAATCCTCCACGGTGGCGCTGCAAGCAGCGCCGCCATGGGGATTCCGACCACCTTCCCGCCAGCCTGTTCCTGGCGGTTTACACTGCCAGGAAGAGGCTGGCGGGAACGGGTGTCGTGGGGCCCCTGGGGGCCCCTGCAGTGCCCATGCCACTGGCATGGGCACTGCAGGGGCCCCCTAACTGGGCCCCATTCAGATTTTCAGTGTCTGCAAAGCAGACACTGAAAATCGCAACGGGTGCCACTGCACCCGTCGCACACCAGCAACTCCGCCGGCTCCATTCGAAGCCGGCTTCATCGTTGCTGGGGCTTTCCCGCTGGGCGGGCAGGCGGCCTTTTGGCGGTCGCCCGCCCGCCCAGCGGGAAAGTCAGAATGACCGCCGCGGTCATTTGACCGCAGTGTGGTCTTCTGGCGGTCTCCGCCCGGCGGGCGCCGCCCGCCGGGGTCGGAATGACCCCCTATGTGTAAAGGAGTTTTGACTAATTTACTGTCAGTTTCTCTCTCTACTACATTTCCTCAGTGTCTCAGTCAACTAAGAGACTCAGGGGGTCATTCTGACCCTGGCGGTCGGTGATAACGCGGCGGCCAACCCGCAAACAGGCCGGCGGTCAAAAAAATTGAATTCTAACCCTGGCGGGAACCACCAACACAGGCCGCCACTTTAACACTCCGACCGCCACGGCGGGACCGACAAACAGCGCGGCGGTCACCACCAACAGGCAGGCGGCAGACAATGTACCGCCCACCCTATCACAACTCACCAATCCGCCACCTTTTCCGGGCCGGAAGCCCCGCCGATAAAAACACGGCGGAAACAGATTACGAACGGGAAAACGCTCACCTATACACACTCCACGAGGAAGGAGGACAGCATGGAGCCCGAATTACACATCCTACCAGCTGTTGTCTACCTGCTCATCTACCAGGAGTACGAACGCCGGCGCAGACGACAACGGTGAGTACTGCACCTACGACACACGGGAGGGGGGAGGAGGAAAGCTTACGGGCACACACATGCGCCATACACCCACCCCCCCACCACAAATACCTACACCCCAATGCCGAGCAACAAGTCAGAGTGACACCACACAAACCCCCCAGAATAATGCAAAGACACAATTTAAATGATCTATAAAATATATGTATAAATAGCTCCATTGAAGGAATGGCAAATATGCCATATAAAAGATACAAAAATAAGGAATGAACATAGTCCACAATATATCCATAGGCAAAAAGTCGGGCACATTCCGTGAAAGTTCCATAGTCCGTGGGCCAATATGCACAAACACATGGGCAAAGCCCACACAGGAGACCAGATACCATTGGAGAGAACACTGCAGGGGCATCAGACGATAAAACTACAGGCACCTCAGGGGGAAGGGAAGGGGGGGCACCTCAGCCACATGAGTCTACGACGCCAGATCCACGAGGGGCCTCCATGCCCACTGTCCCATCCTGGGGAGTGCAAAGCCACAGTCTCACAAGTCCCTACAGTGGGAGGCTTGCCCACTGGACCATCCTGGGGAGTGCAAAGCCACAGTCCATCAGATGGATTACCGACTCCACAGTTATTGGAGGAGGCATGGTGCCCAGAGTGCTTCCTGAAGCCCTGCTCGACACAGAACCGGCACTGTCAATGGGCCAGCGGTGCTTGAGATGAAGGGCCCAGCGGAGCGGTGCTTGAGATGAAGGGCCCAGCGGAGCGGTGCTTGAGATGAAGGGCCCAGCGGAGCAGTGTTTGAGACGGCGGGGCCCAGCGGAGCGGTGCTTGACAGGAAGGGCCCAGCGGAGCGGTGCTTGACAGGAAGGGCCCAGCGGAGCGGTGCCTGAGATGAAGGGCCCAGCGGAGCGGTGCTTGACAGGAAGGGCCCAGCGGAGCGGTGCTTGAGATGAAGGGCCCAGCGGAGCGGTGTTTGAGACGGCGGGGCCCAGCGGAGCGGTGCTTGACAGGAAGGGCCCAGCGGAGCGGAGTTTGAGATGAAGGGCCCAGCGGAGCGGTGCTTGAGATGAAGGGCCCTGCGGAGCGGTGCTTGACAGGAAGGGCCCAGCGGAGCGGTGCTTGAGATGAAGGGCCCAGCGGAGCGGTGTTAGAGACGGCGGGGCCCAGCGGAGCGGTGCTTGACAGGAAGGGCCCAGCGGAGCGGTGCTTGACAGGAAGGGCCCAGCGGAGTGGAGTTTGAGATGAAGGGCCCAGCGGAGCGGTGCTTGACAGGAAGGGCCCAGCGGAGCGGTGGTTGACAGGAAGGGCCCAGCGGAGCGGTGCTTGAGATGAAAGGCCCAGCGGAGCGGTGCTTGAGATGAAGGGCCCAGCGGTGCGGTGCTTGAGATGAAGGGCCCAGCGGAGTGGTGCTTGAGATGAATGGCCCAGCGGTGCAGTTCTTGTCCCGGCGGGGCCCTGTTCAGCTGTGCTCCTCCCGGCGGGGCCCGTTCAGCGGTTCTTGTCCCGGCGGGGCCCTGTTCAGCGGTGCTCCTCCCGGCGGGGCTCTGTTCAGCGGTGCTCCTCCCGGCGGGGCCCGTTCAGCGGTTCTTGTCCCGGCGGGACCCTGTTCAGCGGTGCTCCTCCCGGCGGGCCCGTTCAGCGGTTCTTGTCCCGGCGGGGCCCTGTTCAGCGGAGCTCCTCCCGGCGGGGCCCTGTTCAGCGGTGCTCCTCCCGGCAGGGCCCGTTCAGCGGTTCTTGTCCCGGCGGGGCCCTGTTCAGCGGTGCTCCTCCCGGCGGGGCCCTGTTGAGCGGTGCTCCTCCCGGCGGGCCCGTTCAGCAGTACTTGTCCCGGCGGGGCCCTGTTCAGCGGTGCTTCTCCCGGCGGGGCCCGTTCAGCGGTTCTTGTCCCGGTGGGGCCCTGTTCAGCGGTGCTCCTCCCGGCGGGGCCCTGTTCAGCGGTGCTCCTCCCGGCGGGGCCCGTTCAGCGGCTCTTGTCCCGGCGGGGCCCTGTTCAGCGGTGCTCCTCCCGGCGGGGCCCGTTCAGCGGTTCTTGTCCCGGCGGGGCATTGTTCAGCGGTGCTCCTCCCGGCGGGGCCCGTTCAGCGGTTCTTGTCCCGGCGGGGCCCTGTTCAGCGGTGCTCCTCCCGGCGGGGCCCTGTTCAGCGGTGCTTGTCCTGTGTGTCTAGGGAGCCAGACCTGGCCAAGACTTCCCGCTCATTCACCATCCGAACTAGCGGTCGCGGCGCCCTCCTGTGATGGAGTCCTGGGCCCGTGGGTGTCGTCCGTCACACCCGGAATGGGGCTGGTGGGGCACTCCTGGGCAGCTTGCCTGCTGCCTGACTTCTCCGCCCTGCTGCCCTTGCCCTCCTTCTCTGGAGCTCTGTGGGCCTTGCCTCCCTTGGATGATGTGGCAGGTGACGGGGCAAGGCTACTGTCCTTGGTGGCAGCCGTCTCAGGCTTGTCGCGCCAGGCCTTTTTCTTTTTTGTCCTCTTCCCAGGGGGGGGGTGGCTGTCCCCTTGCTGCTGGCCGATGTCCCTGCCCTAGGATCTGGTGGACTCCAATAGCCCTGCACTATGGTCACAGTAGATGCAGGGCTGGTGGTGGCTGAGGTGCTTTTTTTAGTCTTACCAGATGGAGGGGGTGGGTCAGTGATTGGAACGAGCTCAAGGTTGGAAAGGAAAAGGACTTTGGAAGGACAGGGACGGGTAGGTGTAGTGGGTTTGGGAGTGGAGGAAGAGGATGTGGTTGTAGGAGAGTCAAGTGTGCTGTCTTTGGGTGCAGGTGCTTGTGACGGAGGCTGTTGTGAGGTGGATGGCTGTTGGGTGGGTGGCTGCCTGCGTTTGTGTGCTTTGGAAGAGGGGGTGACAGACACACTGGGAGAGGACACAGGGGACATGTAAATGGCAGTGGGGGTGGTGACTGCACGTGTGCGGACTGTAATGGAGGGTGTACTGGTGATGGAAGTACTGGCTGATGGTGGTGTGCATGCAGGTGTGAGTGGAGACGTCACAGGGAGGGAGGAGGGAGATGAGGAGGTGGGGGACACAGAGGTGGTAGTGACTGTTGGCATGTCTGCATCTGGATGTTGCTTGGGTGAATGCTTGTGGGATCTGTGGTGCTTATGTCTGGATGAGCTGCCCTTGGGTGTAGAGGTGTGTGCAGGCTGGTCTGATGGTGTGGATGGGATAGGCAGAGGAACAGGAGACTGGGACTGGGTGGAGGGAGTCAGAAGAGGGAGGCTGGAGACAGGGACAATGGATGCCGTCAGTGCTGAGGCCAGAGCGTTGAACGATTGCTGATGGGCAGCCTGACCCGAATGAATGCCCTCCAGGTATGCATTGCTCCGATGCACCTCCCTTTCTACACCCTGGATGGCATTCAAAAGGGTAGACTGCCCAACAATGAGTGTCCTGAGGAGGTCAATGACCTCCTCACTGAGGGCAGCAGGGGTAACTGGGGCAGGGCCTGAGGTGCCTGGGGCGAAGGAGATGCCCGCCTTCCTGGGCGAGCGGGGACGTAGCAAAGGCTGAGGGGCTGCTGGGAGGGCGGGGCTGGTGCGCTGGGTGGCGGCTGTACCTGTTGTGGCGGTGGGCATGGATGTTGCCGCCACCGCTAGGGAGCTCCCTTCCGAGGACGTGTCGGTGTCGCTGACGTCTCCACGGGTGCCCGTTGTGGAGCTCCACTCGCCCTCCGTCTCACTGGTGTACTCGGAGTCTGTTGTATGGCCCACCGGGGCCAGGTGAGATGCAGCTCCCTCGTGCGCCGATGCCACTTCTCCTCCGCCTGATGATGCTAATGCACACATGAACAGGAAGACAAAGAAAATGGGGGGGGGGGGAGAAATGAAGACAGGTTGAGGGCATGCATTGGCAACACCATTGTCGGAGAGGACAGACACAGAAGCCCCCTGAACTAGGCCGCGCAATGGGGGTACACTACTCAGTTATTGTGACTAGGCGTATGGGTCTATGGATGACAAATGCACACATGGGTGAGGCCGGACCATGGATAGCTGTACTTGGCACCCTACAGAGGTGGGGGGCGGGGGCACAGGGCTGTGTCTAACGGAGAGGCCTAGCCTACAGAATGCGCCCTGGCCTAGAGATAGCCACAGCCCTCCTCCCCCACCCAGACACCTTCACTGCGCGCAAAGATAGCAGAATGTGCTGATACTCACCCCCTTGTGTCTGCTGTGATGTCCTCACGCGCCCATCCAAATCGGGGTAGGCCACCGCCAGGATCCGGGACATCAGGGGGGTCAATTGGCAGCTGGCACCCCTCCTACGTTGGGAGGCCATCCCCAGCAGAGACTCGGCGGTCTTTCTGGTCCCGCGGCGGATGTCCTCCCACCTCTTTCGGCAGTGGGTGCCCCGTCTGTTGTGGACCCCCAGGGCCCGGACGTCCTTGGCGATGGCACGCCAAATGTCGATCTTCTGATGGGCGCTGACCTATGTGACATGTACAGGGTGGTAAAGGAAATCGCATCAGTTTTCTGCCTGGTCAATGTGAGTGGCCCCCCCCCCAACCTTGCCATGTGGCACATGGTCTCATCTTTCGTTCGTTGCTATCCTCATTCGCTCCCCTCCCCACCATCTTACATACACCCCACTCAACACAGGCATAGCCCATTCAACGTGCACCCTGTGTACTAACCTGTTGGTCTGGAGGACCATAGAGTAGCGCATACTGGGGGAGGACCCCATCCACAAGTTTCTCCAATTCTTCGGCAGTGAAGGCAGGGGCCCTTTCCCCAGTCGCAGCAGCCATTGTATCTCCCAGACCGAGGTCACAGCAGCACTTGCAGTATAGGTCCTCTCCTGTGGATGATCAGGTCTCGAGTGATTAATCAGATAGAAAATGGCGGTCACGCCCGCGGCGGTGCGTACCGCGACCGCCGGCGCACATCGTCATTGGCTCCTGAGACCCATAGGGTTCAATGTTAACCAATGCTGCTTTGCGCCGCGGTCTTCGACCGCCTACCGCCACGGTGTGCCACGCCAGCGCAGTGACCTCACATCCCACTGTCACACTTCACAGGTCAGGCAGCCGCCATTTCAAGGGCCCACATGGCATGATTTCTACTGCGTCACACAGGCCTAGGCCTTGCATTGCCACTCATACAAGCCGTTCCATGCATAGCGATTCGTGTACTGTGCAAGCTGTGTGAACGAACCTGTGGGTTGCTTGACTCTGTGCTCCATGTTGTCCTTCCTAGGCACCGTCCGCTGGGACTTGCGAGGAGAAGGATGAATCCTCACGTGTACCGACCGCTGGTGGACCTGTCGACAATGGAAGAACGACATATCATACTTACATACCGGCTTGACAGAGCAACTATACATGAACTATGTGCCCAGCTGGAGCCAGACCTGATGTCCCCCATCCGCCAACCCACAGGGATTCCCCCTCTGGTGCAGGTTCTGTCAGTACTCCATTTTTTGGCAAGTGGGTCTTTTCAGACAACAGTGGCCATATCATCTGGGATGTCTCAGCCTATGTTTTCTAAGGTCTTGTCCAGAGTGTTGTCTGCCCTGATGAAATACATGCAGAACTACATTATTTTCCCTGAGGTGGGCGAATTGGCTACAGTGAAGGGTGATTTCTATGCCCTTGGACATATCCCCAACATCATTGGGGCCATTGATGGGACCCATGTGGCTTTGGTTCCCCCCAAAGACAGTGAGCAGGTGTACCGAAACAGAAAAAGTTATCATTCGATGAATGTCCAGGTGGTCTGTTTGGCTGACCAGTACATCTCCCATGTAAATGCCAAGTTCCCTGGGTCAGTGCATGACGCGTATGTCATGCGAAATAGCAGCATCCCTTATGTGATGGAACAGCTACAGAGACACCGTGTGTGGCTAATTGGTGACTCTGGTTACCCCAACCTGTCGTGGCTACTGACCCCAGTGAGGAATCCCCGGACCAGGGCAGAGGAACGGTACAATGAGGCCCATGGGCGATCTAGGAGGATCATAGAAAGGACCTTCGGGGTCCTGAAGGCCAGGTTTAGGTGCCTGCATATGACAGGGGGATCCCTCATGTACTCACCAAAGAAGGTGTGCCAGATCATCGTGGCCTGCTGTATGCTTCACAATCTTGCATTGCGACGCCAGGTGCCTTTTCTGCAGGAGGATGGTCCAGATGGTGGTGTTGTTGCAGCTGTGGAGCCTGTGGAGAGTGAAGAGGAGGAAGACGACGGGGACGACACGGACAACAGGGATACAGTCATACAACAATACTTTCAGTAGCACACAGGTAAGAAACAGCCACCCCAATTTACATTTACTTGAGGCCTCATGCGTCTCCACTGTCTGTGTTTCCCCCCAGTTCCCGTTAACTGATTTGTGACTTTCCCTTCCCTTTTCAGAGCTGTATGACCCACTGCCTGAGTTCAGCTTTGTTTGCCCATGGACTAAAGCTTATTGAAATTGGTATGTTGTCATCACAAAGTAACTGGACATTATTGAACCGTTATGTGTAATACATTTGTTAAGAATACAAGCAGACTCCTGTTTATTTAAGTGGAATAAGTGATTTATTTTAAGTGCTAGATATAGGTAAATGATTGGGAAGCGGGGATGGGTGGGGGTGGAGTAATGTCCGTGGCAGAGTCCAGTTCTCAGTCGCACCGGTGCATTGTCCATATGCCTGTGGAAGGATGGAGCAGGGGCAGTTCAAGGTTGGACAGGGTGACAATGTGGGACAGTGGGATGACATCAGGGGGTATCTTAGGCTGGCAGGGGTCTTGCAATCCTACTCTGTCTTCTTGTGAGATCTCAGGTTCCGCTTGCGGGGTGGTTCTTCTTCTGCAGGAGGTGGGGTTCTGGTGGCCTGTCGTTGTGTGGGGGCCTCCTGTCCACTAGCGCCGGCGGAGGTGGTAGGCTGTTCCTGGCCTGGGCTAGTGACAGGGGCCCTTTGGGGTGCCACATGGTCCCGCAATGTGGTGACGATCTGGGTAAGGGCCAGGACGATGGTCCCCATTGCGGAACCGATGTTCCTCAGTTCCTCCCTGAACCCCATGTACCGTTCCTCCTGCAGTTCCTGGATCTCCTGGAACCGGGCCAGTACCGTCGCCATCGTCTCCTGGGAGCGGTGGTATGCTCCCATGATGGAGGAGACGGTCTCTTGGAGAGTCGGTTCCCCGGGCCTGTCCCCCCCCTGTCGCACAGCAGCCCTCCCAGTTCCCCTGTGTTCCTGGGCCTCTGCCCCCTGGACGGTGTGCCCACTACCACTGCCCCCAGGTCCCTGTTGTTGTTGGGGTGGTGGGTCAACCTGGGTGCCCTGTAGTGGTGGACACACCGCTGATTTACGTGCCCTGGAGACAGAGGCATGGGCCCGCTGGGTGGGAGCTGTGCTGGTGTTCCCAGAGGGGGTTGGGTCTGGTGTAGCCTGTGGCTGTCTGTGGGGAACCGACTGTCCAGAGGTCCCAGATGGGCCGGGCTGGTCGTCTGGCTCCAGGGAGACAGAGCTCCTGTCATCGCTGGGGGCCTCTTCTGGGGGTGGGATGGACATCTCTGGAACCTCCGTGGCGGTGTGGTGGCGTTCGGGTCCTGCAGGGGTATAAAGGTATGGTTATTGCTTCTGTGTGTGGCATTTCGTGTGATGGGTGGGTGTCCGTGTACCCATGTGCAGGCATTTCCTTGTGGGGGCTTTTGTGAGGGTGGCTTGTGGGGGTGATGTGTGTGTGCAGTGGGCATGCTTTGGTGATGGGTGTCCATGCTTTGTGGTCGCATGCAGGGCTTGGTGATGGGATGGGTGGGTTGTGATGGTGAGGCTTTTGCTAGGGGTTGGTGTGATGGGGGAGGGGGTGAGGGTGGGGGTATGATTTGGCATGCAGGTGGGGTGGGGGTGGGAAGCAGTAGTGAAGATTTGCCTTACCAGAGTCCATTCCTCCGCCTACTCCTGCGAGGCCCTCAGGATGCAGGATGTGCAAGACTTCCTCCTCCCACGTGGTAAATTCTGGGGGAGTACGTGGGGGTCCGCCGCCAGTCTTCTGCACCACTATGTTGTGCCTTGATACCATGGAACGCACCTTCCCCCGTAGGTCGTTCCATCTCTTCCTGATGTCCTCCCGATTGCGTGGATGATGTCCCACCGCGTTAACCCTGTCCACTATCCTTTGCCATAGCTCCATCTTCCTGGCAATTGTGGTGTGCTGCACCTGTGCCCCGAAGAGCTGGGGCTCTACACGGACTATTTCCTCCACCATGACCCTGAGTTCGGCGTCACTGAACCTGGGGTGTCTTTGGGGTGCCATGGGGTGGTGTGGTTGAGGTGTGGGGTGGCGTTTGTGGTGATGAGTGTGGTGCGTGTGGTGGTGTGTGGTGTTTGGTGCGTGGATTCTGTGTGGGTGATGGTGTTGTGTGCCTCTGTGTTGTGGGATTCTCTATTCTGTGCTCTGTCTCTAGCCTTCGTCAATGATTTCGGGTCGTAGGGGCTTGTGGGTGATGTGGGTGTGTGTTTTATATTGTGTTGGGTGTGTGGGAGTGGTGTTAGTATGTGTATCAGGTGTGTGTATTTCAAACTGACCAATGTGGCTGAGTTTTCTATGTGTGTGTGTATTTTGACCGCGGTGGTGTGTACCGCCAATGGAATACCGCGTTTGAAAGACCGCCGCGTGGATTTGTGGGTCGGAATGGTATGGGCGTATTTCTGTTGGCGTGACGGTGGAGGTTTGGTCAGCGCCATTTTTTCGCTGACCTTTGGTGTGGCGGATTTTTTAGGATGTCGGGTTTTCGGCGGTGTGCCAGTTGCGGGTCAGAATGACCGTGGCGGTTTACCGCGGCCGCGGCAGTGTTATGGTGGCCTTCTGGCCGGCGGTAAGCGCCTTTTACCGCCGAGGTCAGAATGACCCCCTCAATCTTAGAGAACTAATCTTTCCTGAGCACTCCTTATCTGTCCAGCCAGACCAGGGTCGGGCATGGCACCAACTGCGATTCTCCCAAATGGTAAATTTTTAGCATTGAGAATTACAGCAATGTTTCTTTTTTTTTTAACTCAGTAGAAGATTTACTGATTTGTGGTGTGCTGCATTGTGCCAATAGGAAAGGAAAGAAACACACCTTATCTACAAACATATGGCACTGTTTTTTTCTAGCCCAGCGCTGGTGAAGTTTTGGCTGCCTTGCACCAGTGCAGACACTCTTTCACCATGTGTTATGCCAAATGTAGATTATGTACTGAAAGTGGACACTACCAGTACAAGAACTGTGCTTTAATACTGTTTGCAGTATGTGTGTGTGCCGTACAGTGCAGCAAACAAGCAGTTTGGAAATTATTGAGGAAAGAATACTTTTTTTAAACCTTATGCCTGCCTCGAGTAGGTGTAGTATTTTGGCACAAATTCACTGTTTAGTAATGTTAATAGATGGAGATTTGCATCAAACCCCATGGGTGGTTGCAAGTGGAATGCCTATGTACTACCTATGGAATACCCTATTGATGTAAAGTAGTGCAAAATAGAAAATAGTGCTATTTTTCATTACTTTGGGCAACTTTCCAACAAGAATCAGGGTTTGTGCTTGAAAGTAAAATCCAACACAACATTTTGCGCTAGATTTGTAAATTAAATAAACAGTATTAGGAAAGATATTCTGTTACTAGGAAGAGTGCCTGACTTTCTGGCACTAGGATCTCTGTTATGGATTTCAGATAGCCAATCTAGTCCTGCTCTCACAACTCTGGCTGCCTTACTGATTTACCAACACCCCCATCATATTTTATGCTGGGCCTCTCAACCACCTCTGTCACAGGTTGATAGTTTCTTGCAGTGTGGACCCTGTGTAAATGAAAGTCATGTAGAAAAGTAAATGTAAGGTGGGTGCGTAAAGGTACGCCTAGACATTTTTAGATACAATTAATAATGGAAAGGCATTTCCATATTTTTCTTTTTAATTTCACAAGGAAAACATTTCCTAAGAAATAATGAACTTTACATATACCCCCTTAGAAATAGTACTGTCTCCACCACTTTACCACAAATTCTACACAATGTAGAGCTACTTATTTGGGGGAAAAGATTGGATGTGACTTACATTTGTGTTTGAGGGTCATTTCAAAATGCTATAGATATTCACAAAGTTATGACTTAAGGCCACATTTAGGCCCGTATTTAAACTTTTATAGCTCCGCATTTGCGTCATTTTTTTACGCAAAAGCGGCGCAAACGTACAAAATACAACTGTATTTTGTGTTTGCACCTCTTTTGCGTAAAAGAAAAGACGCAAATTTGTTGCTAAAAAAGTATAAATATGGGCCTTAGAGTTTAGCAGATGGAAGAGTGCTTCAACCCCACCAACCGCGGAGTTCCCCTGCCTTGTTTACAGTTTGGGAACCTCTGACCTAACTGCCCATCCACCACAAACCCTTGGGGTCACAAAGTGTTGAGTTGCCCTATTCAAGTTGGCAATAATGTCACTAATTTTCCCTGCCCAGGACTGCCATTATGCGGCATCGCGGTCCTGAGTACAGAAATTGAATAATGCACCCCTACCGTAAGCATGGAGAAAACTCCTTGTGCTTCAGGACCATTGATTTTTGTTTTTGTTTTTTGAAAACTAACACCAATTAGGGCATAATCCAGCATTTCTTCATATTCTAACCATCATTTATCAATTTGACTGTATATGCATATGGATATATGCTTTGGGAGTTTGTTTTTCTCAAAAATAAAAAATAAAACTTTGCTAGTGGTTGCCAGCTGGTAAAGCTTCAGTGCCTGTAACATAGGTGCTGCACCAGCTCTAAATATGGAGATCTTAAATGAGGCCCTTAGGCCATGATTACGAGGGATTTGGAGTTTTCCAAAACCTGGCAAACTCCTTTTTGCACATGGGTTACAATGTTTTTTACTGTATTGGATAAAGACCTTCCCGTTTGTTAAAACTTCGGAAGGTCAACCCGGCTGGAATTTATAAGGAGAAAAGTGTATGGTATTGATCAGTAATAGGAAGACTTTGGTGTAGTAAGCATCACAATCTGCCTGTTGTTCCCCAATAACCCAGAGAATATGATATTTCTAAACACCTCCGTGTCAGATTGGTGGAATAAATGGGCTATAATCAGGCACTCAGGGGCATGGTTATGAGCCCCGTTCCATCATGCTTGCGCAACGCAATGTAGTGCAAGTGCCATGCAACTTAAAATAGAGATTTATGAAGCTGCGTGAGGCCTCTTTTACGTGGCCCTAAGTAAGTATTCCATGTGCATTGCATAGGTTGTGCTAGCAACTCCCATGGTTTTTGATGCATTTCCAGATTTACCAGAAGTGGTAGACCTGGAAATGCACCAAAAAGATATGCCTTCTCAGAGAAGGCGTAACGTGGAAAAATATCTTTATTTCTCCTTGTTAGTTCCTCTATGCGTGCTGCACTTTGCAGCACACATAGAAAGGGGAATATGTCTCTCAGTATTGTTTATGTGCAGGAAAGTGTGCCTTCCTGCACAGAACAATCCTCATGCACCGGAGGCACCTTTGCTCCATGGTGCAAGGGTTTCTGTTTTGGCGTAAGGCAGCCTATTGTGCCCCAGTGCAGGGGAAAGGACAGGAATGTGATGTGTTGCCCTAAATACAGTGCATTCCTGCCCTTTCCCTGTGTCGCAGTGCAGCAAGGTGACATGCTGCGCTCCACTGCACTGCATCACATTCTCTTGAATAGGCCCGTA
This sequence comes from Pleurodeles waltl, assembly GCF_031143425.1. Lineage (NCBI taxonomy): Eukaryota > Metazoa > Chordata > Amphibia > Caudata > Salamandridae > Pleurodeles > Pleurodeles waltl. The sequence goes on along the minus strand of NC_090444.1, from coordinate 621,171,396 downwards.
AGTGCATAATCACAACATTTATATAGGCGACTCCCATGGCATTCATTCCAGGGCTAAATTCCACTTCCACACTTGTTGGTCACACTTACGAATGTGGGCAAGAGTGCACATTTTGTAAATTTTTCTCTGATTTAAAAGCAATCTCCCCTCAGAAATGTAAACACATCTTGACTTCATTCATCAATATCCGGATTTTTTTTTATTTTCAAGCAGAAATACCACTTTTTTAGCAAGTGAGCTACACCTATGTTTGAATCAGACGCTCTGTCTGATATGTGACAGATGTATTTCTAGAAAACCAGTTTACGACATGTCATAGTATTGGTCCAGGATGTCATAAATTCTTGTAAGTACAAACATTGACAATCCTTTTTTGTTGATTAACAGTACCCTACAATCCTTGAACTGTAAAAAACAATGTGTGGAGATACCATCTGTATCACACTAAGGATAGATTATATTGCAGAAAGGTGCACACAAAATAACTGAAAAAAGTTACCTAACACTTTTTGGAGATGATGTGAGCATGTATCTTTTATTTACGCAGTGCCAACCTATTGTTTTGTGTGCACAAAAAGGGTGTTCTTACCAGGGAGATCCTTCTGCTATCGTGCTCTGAGTGATGGTTGCATTACAATATTCACAATATATAACAAACATACTTCTTTCATTTGATAAGTCACTTTCATGTGACAAGTCAGTGGTAAAATAGTGGAAATAACTTCCTGCTGTAAGAAATTCTGGACTGTAAATCAGCCCATTAGCATACACATCAGTTTTTTCTTTCCAATGTGTAGCAGTTTATTAGTTTGTAAGAGATGGGCGCTATCTGAGGGAGCTTTGCAGCCAAATGTGTGTGAAGCCTCCATGGTGGGAGCCTCCCCCACAGTGTGTGTGGCAGTGGGGTTTGTGATACGCCTTGCCACACACAACAATATACTCTGCAACTGGCATTCTGTTGCCTATTTTTGTGTGCAGTGGGTGAGAGTCTAAATTGCCTTCTCCAGTCTCCATCATTTCCTACAAGAACAGCATACTACTCCCGGAAAGTGAGTTGTGCCTGACGATTCCAATGACTGGCACTACCCTCTACAACTATTCAGCTCACATGCCTGGTTTCTAAAGTATCATCTATGGAATGGGACCGTGCCCTTCTGCATAATCTGCTGGCTTGATTTTTCTAGGTGGGTTGGTCGTGCCCTGACTGCCTGCTTGTTTGTCTGGTGAGACTGCCTCGATACAACTGAGTAGGATACATTGTCAACCGGATGGTTGACACTGGAGAATCTGAGTTGAGAGCCTACACCCCACCCAGCAGGTGGATCAGAGGAATCGCTTATAAAATGGCCCCCACCTTAATGTCACTCAGCACCCCCTTTTTCTACTAATGAATGTGGGGCTACATAGACTCCAATCTACAGTTCATTAACCAAATAGGGTAAATGGGGAACATACGCCAAAGCTACTTCGATTCAAGGGCAACCAACCCTTTATGAATATGATCCTGTACTACCAACTTCTCCCTGGTCAGTGCCCACCGTTACTCCCCTGTCCATACAAAAGTCTCAATTCGTGAGTAAAAAAGTGACTTTCAAAGGCATACTGCTGTCACAGTTTATATCCAATATGTCTTTGAGGTGGTGAGCTGAAGTCAAGAGGGTCTGTCTGGATAAACTACCTACTAGCCCAGTTTAATTGGTGTGTATAGAATTGGAAGGGCACCCTATAGCAGAGAGAGGTCAGTGACACGAGCCGTGTCTGTGCTCCCAAATGGCCAACACAATCTGACCCAGAATGGTGAACTGGTTTCAGTGAGGAACCCTGACTGAGCGGCATTAGACTTGCCCAAGCAGCAAGGCACTCCAAAGAGAAAATGTTAAGTGTTGTGAGTGCAACAAGTAGCCAAACAAAAACACGGTAAAGAAAACTAAAAGACCCAAATATCTCAGAGCAGTGTAAATTGCAATATGAATCTGTTGAGATAAAAAAAAAATCAGGAAGGCTTGGCAGGATGTCCAGGTTCTACAGCGGACGTTTACCAACAAAGTCCAGGCAGAAAGGGAAGAGACACTTGCTCCTGGTCGTAAGCACTTGCCCCTCTTCTCTACTGGCTCAAGTGTTAGGGTTCTGTTGATTGAGCCTCTGCCTGGGGGGTGCCAGAAGCCTTTCATCTTCAGTCCCAGTTTGCACGGGCCCATCCACCACCCTCTCCACTCAGCCCCACACCCAAGTCTGTATTTCGTTCACATATGTATGCTCGAAGATGGCAGGTGAATACACAGTTTTTCTTTGTTTCTGGCACTATGCCATGCATCCCAAGGGTTCTCTGTGCAATTGCTGAGAGCGAAGCACTTACTTAAAGTATTTTCTTAATAAGTACGTAAGCATTATAGTGCATTTATATACTTTCTTAGATCGATCTCCAAATCATTGTTCATTTATCACTTGGAATGTGTTTTTGTTTTAATGAGGAGACATTCATTTAAGCTGAACTCTTAGTTCATCAAATAGTTCCTGCTGGCAGCTCCTGAAAACAATACATCTGCAACCGGGGCAGTACATCTCAGGGCTCCGAGACCTGGATTGGCCAGAGACTACAGATGGATGGCAGAGATTGACACAACTTTTTGTAAATTCACTTATAATACGTATAACCATATTTATCTGTATAAGGCTGTAGAGATATTTTAAAATAATATGATACACTGTGTAAAATCCCTTGACTTGATTGTTTTGTTTGTGATTTTTGAAGTGTAAGGTTATTTCTTTAGCATATCTCTGATTGCACCCAGCTCTCCTGAAATCTGCACATTCTAAGATATCATCATTTGTCCAGTACCCACTTCACTCATGGCATCCTTGAAAGCAGCCATAGTGATATAATCTTGGGGTGGTGGGCAATCTGTGAGGCTCAGAGGTGTCTGTAGAGAATGCTTCCACTCGGCTGCTGGTGTTCCAAGTGGACACTTGTAGGAGGAAAAGGTATAACAGGAGGTGCAACTGGAAGCCCCATTGCTGTGGGCCCCATGTTGCGAGGAAAGGGAGAAACTCTGAGTCTAATCATCTGACTTTTGGTGTCCAGCTCTACCACCACCTTAGGTGTCTCAACAGATTCCATGTGTTTTTTGGGGGAGTTGATAAAGAATGGCTCTCCTCGTGGGTTCACTCTCTGTGCTGTTGTAAGGTGTCTCCTTCTCATTGTTAGAACTTAGTTGAAGTACTCTTGTAGCAGTTGAGACCCTGGGTGATCTTCGCCCTGGGTTCTTGCAACTTTGATATTTGCACCTTCCAGTTTTAACTGTGGTTATTAAAAGCGGTACCAACATCAGACCTGGATAAAAAATCTAAACAAGATCAACAATGCAGGACACCTTAATTAGAACTAAGCCAAATGTACATGATCAGGTCAGGGTGGCCCCTCCAGCTCCTAGTTTGGGCAGCAGCCTGGTGCCTACTTGGAAATGTCAGAGTAGAAGAATGGCCTGTACAGCCTTGGTTGTCTTTGCTAAAACAATATGCATCTGAAGACATGTGACATAATCATTTTATAGTACAATGTGTGTATGTTATAGATTGATAAAGTACACCATATTGCATCATATACTTAGGGTAGGAAAGATCTGGAACAACGTGTCTGGAATCATGCCTTCGTTGTTCACGTAAGCGGAACAACGCTTGCCTGAACAACGCAGGCCTTTTTCTCTGCCTTAACTACACATGTGCTGATCAACGCACATGTGTGGTTAAGGCAGAGAAAAAGGAAGATCCATCGGGAGAGGATGCGGTCAGATAAGTGGGGATGGGGCAGGGGTGGGGGTAGTTTTTAGGGGTGGGGCGGTGGGCGAAGGGGTTGGGGTGGTTAGGTTATTATTATTTTTTTAAGGGGCGAGGGTGGGTGGGTCGGTACTATGGTTTTTATGGCAGGGCGGGGGGTCAGGGTAGTTTTGTATTTAGGGGGTGGGGGATTGGGTTTTTAGATGCAGGGTAGTTTTGTATTGAGGGCAGGTGGGGGGGTCAGGTTTTTAGGGGCGGGGTGGTGGTCAGGGTAATTTTGTATTTGGGGGTTGAGGTAATTATGTTTTTAGGGTGGGTGGGGGTCTTGTTTTTAGGGGCGGGGTGGTGGTCAGGGTAATTTTGTATTTGGGGGTTGGGGTAATTTTGTATTTAGGGTGGGTGGGGGATGGGTTATTAGGGGCGGGGGGTTGGGGTAATTTCGTATTTATGGCAGGTTTTTAGGGGTGTGGTCGGGGCAATTTTGTATTTATGGTGGGGGGTCGGTTTTAGGGGCGAGGTGGGTGGTTGGGGTAATTTTGTATTCAGGACAGGTGGGGGGTTGGGTGTTTAGGGGTGGTGGTGGGGTGTTGGAGTAATTTTGTATTTAGGGCAAATGGGGCAAATTATTAGGAGTGGGAGTGGGGGGGCGGGGTAATTTTGTATTTAGGGCAGGGGCGGGTTTTTAGGGGTGGGGGATCGGGGTAATTTTGTATTTAGGGTGGGTGAGGGGGTCGGGTTTTTCGGGGTGGGTTGGGGTAATTTTGTATTCAGGGCAGGCGGGCGGGTCGGGTTTTTAGGGGCTGGGTGGGTGGGTGTTATTGGGGTAGTTGTTAAAGATGGAGGTTGGCATACTTCTGTTTTTAGGGGTGGGGGATCATGGTAAATTTGTTTTTAAGGGTTGGGTTGTTTTATTTTTGTGGGTGGGGGTCGGTTTCAGGGCTCAGGGTGGGTGAGGGGTATCAGGGTAGTTTTTAAAGGTGGGGGGGTCAGAATTCATCTGTTTTCAGGGGGGGCGTGGGGGGTCGGGGTAATTTTTTTTTTAGGGGTTGGGTTGTTTTATTTTTGGGGCTGGGGGGTCAGTTTTATGGCTCAGGGTGGGTGGAGGGGTATCAGGGTAGTTTTTAAGGGTCGGAGTACTTCTGTTTTTACGGTGGGGGTGGCATGCAACAACCATGCATGCCGTTTTCACAAATGCCTTTACTAGGCATGCCTTAACAACAAAAAATTGCTGTAAAGGCATGCGTGGTAAAGGCATGCGTGGAAACAACGTGGTCGTTGTTTCGACTGCGTTGTTCAGGCATGCGTTGTTGCCGCAAGTGTGGTTCCATCATACAACCACCAAGTGTAAGTGAATAGCCAAAGAATGCTGATTACTGGGCGGAAAATCCATAGCCAGTTTCTGGACATGTTACTTTGGAATAATTAAAGTGGTCATAGTGGATCATTTTATAATGACCATTTGAGGTACCAGATGTGCCAATATGAATGAGATATGTGTTGTCCATTATATAAGATCTGTTTTATCATGATGAAAAGCTCAGATGATTAAGGCCAAAAAAAGAGTTTGAAGTTTATAATTAGGGCATAGAGTAATTGTTACTTACAGATTTCCTGTTCCAGTATGTCAGCAAATGAGGGTAGAATAATTAACACGCCTTGAATTATGCAATTACGCAAACATTCAACATCGGAGACATACCAAACACAGTAAACAAGAGATATGACTGACCCACATTTTCAAAACGTATCTGTAGTTTGATTTGTTTTAACAATCAGACCTGGCTCCTTTTTTGTCTAATGTGCCTCAAGTGGAGCATGAAGAGAAGACTAGTCTGTTGTAAGTGCCCGCTTAGGCAGAGGTGTCAGTCTGAGGTGCTGCATATAGAGAAAATACTGCCAACACATCCTTTACCTTCAGTTGTGTCCAGCACTTCAGGCCCACTCAGTGCTTGCAGCAATTCTTCATTTTTTGGTTTGGACACCCAGTGCACTGCAGCATGTGGTGATTTCCTTTCAATGCTAAGCCCAAACTGCATTGCACCACTGGGGGACTTCCTTACAAATGATGTTTCATTCCTCCTTGGAAAATCTAGGAAGCAATATGTGCAATTCTCAGCCATTTTGAGGAACAACTCAACAAACTGAGTAACTGGATGGAGAAGGACTGTGTTGTGGTGAATACATTACTCAGGAATGCCCTTCTTCCTTATATCATTTCCTGTTTGTCGTGGGAGCCAGAGATCTCTACCCCGGTTTTGGATGGAAAACTCCACACAGAATGTAGAGAAATCCACCTCAAGTACAGGAAACACCACAGACATAGTGGAGTGGAGATGTTTGTATTAATGCTATTTAAACACTGAATGAGTGAGAATGTGATGCATATTGCAATGAGAAGTGCTTACTTAGTTGTGCAATAGTGGTGTTTCAGGATGGTATTTGTGACAGTTTTATAGTTCAACATTTATCATTGAACTGACTTTTTCGAACCAATTTGATGAAGCAACCAAAGAAGCACCATTGCATGACAAATGAGGCCACTGGTTGATCATGCACTTGCAGACTCTGAACACTGCAATTTAGCCCCTTCCTGAGGTCATAGTTCAGAGATTACGTCCACATGAAATCCCAATCACATGGCAATTTTATGCAACACACAGTAGGCTGCAGTAATATTGCACTCCACTTCTAGGGGGTACTGGAGTGTCCCTGTATGATCTAGACATCTAAAGCACAACTAGAGGATGCCAAGATGGCGGTCAATGATAGCTTGTCTTATAAGTGTGTGCCCTGAAATATGTCTACTGAGGGTGTCTGGTTGGACGTCAAAAGGAGGAGAGGCCAAATAAGTTATAAACAGCAACAAAGACGTGTGATGCTGTTTTAAAATACAGGCTGATTTTAAAAGCTGCATATTTTCTATACGTGCATGCATAGAATGAAATACATAGGTGTGAGTACATTAATAGGTTATACTTAAGGGTGAGTATACTGATAGGGTGAACTTAAGAGTGATTACATTTGAGATGTCATTCCATAGATATATGTGTAGCCTAATGTGAGTTTTTAAAACACCCCCATTAGCCACATGTCGCTGAAATCTCCAGTAACAATCTAATGTGCAAAGAGGAAAATGTTAGAAGATGTAGCTGTCATGTGTGTTTTCAGGAAAGGCAGCACAGACATCAGTGAAGCAGCTCCTGGCATCACAGGCAACCTGCAAATTGATGGAGTGCTAGTGGCGTCTATGACAGAAATAATGTTCCTTGTGGTAAGGTGGCTTAAGCCCAAGAGGATAAAATCGATGACGCTCAATACTCAAGGGAAGTAGCCAGTGGCATAAAATTCCTTTGCTATCTGTTGCTTTATCACTAGGGAGTGCTGCATGGCGAATAAATGGTTGCTCTCTTTTGATAAAGCATCTCAGTATCTGTCACAGCATCATGACTAATTGTCTCCAAAATGCCCACGATGGTTCTGCTGCCCTGACCTGGATATGTAGTGCATCCAGTATTTTGACATGCTCATGTATGTCTGGGAGTAGGCTGTAGGTGAATCAAGCTCCTGCTTCTAGTCTGCAACTATGTCTAGGATCATATACGGAGAGAAGTGGTATCTAGCAATGACTGCACCTTCATCTTGTAAAATCTCTCTTCCTCAAATAACTGTTTCTCTAAATGAGGGTCACAAAGCTACAATGATTTTTTCTGACATGTGTAACCAAAATAGTTTTCTGTGTATGTTGCATTCTTATGTAAGTTAACTGTGTGTGATTGATTGATTGTAAGCTGACTTTCAGCTTCTGATGATAGTGCCAGACTCCAGATATTCCACTTCATTTGCCCATTGCAGTAACATTATAACCAATACATTTGTTAGCTCTAAAAAATATTTTTCCATTTACCCCCTAATTTTTCCCTAAGTGTTGTTAATGTTATTCTTTGCCTCCACTGATTTCTACAAGAGTGTGCTGTAAAACCATTAATTGGCCGTGTGTGGTACTTGATGTACTCCAAGGTTTGACTAGAGTAGGTCTGAACCTGTTGTTGTTAATAGTACTATTGTAGAAGATGTAGGTACAATGTTTGTGAATAACAATCAGCTTATTTTTTTGTGAGTGTGTTTTATTTTTTGCATGTCCCTCACTAAAGTTTTCAATTTTCTAAAGAACATTCCCATTTACTTGTAGATATTCCCCATTTACCTACCATTCCTATGTCCCTCCTAAAATACCTCTATAAGTGAAGAGCAATAAAACCTAGGGGGGTGTGAAGAATCTCTGCACACAGCGCATAGGAGAGGTGGGGGTGGAGGTGGAGATCTCTAGTCAGAGATTCATGAATATCTTTCTTAGACAGAAAGTAGTATTATTTGAATACAACATACCACATTCAAAAATCTCTTTGTGAATAAGCCCTCACATTGTGTGCATTTTTAACTAAGCAGAGAGTACTGAGAGAAATGATTGCAGAGTTTATCTTGATGATGTGTTACTTACACTATATAATGTAACATTTGTAGAGAAACTTGAGCTTGACAAAATTCCTTCCCACCATAAAGTAAGTGAAACTAAATCTTGGTAAATTATCTTCAAAGTTCTACATTGCCATCACTTGTTTATGACCAATTATGATCCTGTGTAATGATACCATGTTTAATGGTGGAAGGGAGCAAAATATGCATCCAGCAAGAATTTTCAGAAGAAACCAGTTGTACACAGATAATTTGCTTCCTTTAGAGTAAGGGTAAAAGATATTGGTTATAAGCATGGTTTGCGTGACCCACCTATAATGTGAATCTGAAAGAATGACAGCCCACAATTGCTCATCATGTATGGATTTATTTGCTTTTCCAAATCAATATGACCACTTTCCATGGTTTGTGAGGATACTGATGAGCAAGGTGTGGTCTTTTAGTAAATACATTTCTATTTTCTAATATATAAATATTACACTCCAATGTTAATACGCTGTTAATTTATCAGGGGCTGTTCATTTTGGATGGTGACTATAATTCACACACTATCATTATGAAGTTCTTTAGCTGGAGCCTGTTCTATGTTGTTTGTCTTACTAGTCATGTGTATATGTCTGTCTTATAACTTTTCTATTTGTTAATCTTTTAGTGTAGTATCTATTCACTTTTTTCATTTTTTTATATCTAACAATTGCATATACTGTCAAAACTACTTCATTAAATGTTAAAGGACTACACCATCGAGTTAAGAGAAAGAAAATCATTATCATTTAGCTAAAGATAATGGTGGCATATCTCTTCTACAAGAAACCCAAATTAATGATACAATACATGCTATTGTTAAGGGTAGGGTTGGTAATTTTTTGCTTTGATTTCTGTGGGGAGCAAGAATGAATTAGCAATTCCTTTTCAAATAACATTAATTAAAAAAATTAGCCGACACAGTCACACCGAAACACCATACATCTATTTTAGAGCTAATTAAAGTATACTTCATTTGATATTCTTTATTCCTATATACTTCCTTAGTTGATGATTTAAAATGCTGGAAGAATATTGCCTTAGAAATTATTCAACATGACAATATTCTTAACATTATTGGTGGTGTTTTTAATTTTATTAGAGATCCGTACACAGGAATTTTCTTTCTTTTCCAATTCAAATCTTACACACCTGAGAAGAGAATATTGACTTTCCACTAGAATGAATTGTCATAAGAATCCAAAATCAAACACATTCTAAACATGCTTTGATTTCCATGAAATCTAAAAATTATGATTTTTCTGTTTGCTTTCCAAGATTGAGAATGAATGCAGATATTATCGTTGAAGACAATAATTAAAACAAAATTGCAAATTCTGTTAATGAATATTTTAGCTTTATCTTTACTGACATAACTCCGCAAATAACACAGTGACGTTTTTAATGCAAGTATTACAGATGCAGTAAACTATATTAAGGTGCATTAGAACACAATATGTATTTCCAAAAAATCTGAATTTGAAATTACCACATTTGAAAGATTATCACCATTACAAATAAGGTTTGAATTGTAAAATGTTTATGTTACCACTGCCTTAGTAGGACAGCTGTTTTTATTCACCTAATGATTACAGCCACCTTCATGCTAATTGATCTACAAAACTGTTAGTTAACAATTGATACAATAAAAAGGCAAATAAGCCAAAAACATGCAATTGAAGTACAGGACAGGAAGTTGATGCTTTTTGCTAATGCTATAGTCTATGACTCCAAGACCACATTACAATGCAGCAAATTTTAATAAAACCTTTTCTATATAGCTATCTTCTTATTTATTATCTCTGTTTTCTGAGTGTCAGCATAATATTATATTTTCTCGTTCCTTCGCTAAAACGCCAAGATTTGTCTTGTCTACTCATATAAATACTATCCCTCTGTTTCAAATTATAGACTTATCACAATAATACATCAGTTAAATGTATGTAAAATTTTGAGCATATATAATAGGGAGAAAAATAGGCTGTATCAAATCAGTTTAATGAAAGATAGAGAACCATCACACAATACACAGCTAATTTGTTAGATTTTCTATGAACACTTATTATTCTTTTTTGTGTCTTTCAGTCATTTCTGCTGCGGAAAAATCTAATAGAGTTAATTAGTAATTTTTATTTAAAACCATTTTGGGACCATATTTTGGAAACATTTATGCTTATATCACTTTGTCTCAGGTAATATGTAATATGAATTGTAAATTTTAACCGTTTATTGTAACTAGTATATTACTGATGCTGCCTATATCTAAAATATCATTGTTCATTGCCAAATTGTATTTTTAGTTTTCAATTTCTTTGAATCCTACAGTTGGTAGGACATTACATTTCTGTGTATTTATTTGTGGATTGTTAATTACTTGTTAGTTTTAATGTTCTCATAAATGTTAATAAAATATCCTGAACATAAAATTGTAGATCGATGCATGAGGGTGAGTCATTATTTGTAAAGCATGGGCAGCATTGGAAATATTTAGATTATGGCCTTTATAAAATAGCTTACATAAAAAAAACGAACAAAAAAATAAAATATGAGCTGCATTACCATGCTCATGCAGGTGAATCAACAGAATATAACTAATGGTGTGATATCCACTACATTTCTGAAGATCCTTAAAATGCCTCCTACTGGTGTGAGTCCTTCACATATTCATTGTTAGACTTGCAAAACTGGGCTGAAAATTTGTTTCTTGGCAGGAACTGGGAAAGTTCTGTTGTATGATTCAAGCTTAATGTTCATGCTTTATTCACTATTGTACTATGTGTCAATAATTATTTTTCTACCCCTCACATTGGGGGGCCAATAGGGCAAAGAAGAAGATCCTCGTCCCCATCTTCGTCACTCATGTTTCCTCCCTCTTCTGCCACCGGATTCTCCCCAACTTCTACCTCCTCCAGCAATGGGACGTTCCTCCTTACTGCCAGATTGTGGAGCATGCAGCAGGCCACCACAGTCTGACACACCTTCAGTGGTGAATACTGCAGGTAACCCCCAGAGATGTGCAGACATCTGAACCTTGCCTTCAAGAGACCAAATGTCATTTTGACCACCCTTCTTGTCCTCCAATGAGCCTCATTGTACTGTTCCTCAGCCCTGGTCCTTGGATTCCTCACCAGTGTCAGTAGCCAGGAAAGACTGGGGTAACCAGAATCACCTGTGGATAGGGTAAACCAACATTTACATTCCACAATATCACATACAGACTGAGTAGTAAGGCTGGGTTAACAGTGATGATATATACACTCATCATACTCACAGATGAGGTAGGCCATCACTCTTTGTAGAGGTGCCATCAACCGTGGGTCTCTGCTATTCCTGAGCATGTACAAATCATGCACAGACCCTGGAAACCTTGCAGTCACCTGGGACATGTACTGGTCAGCTAAGCAGACCATCTGCACATTCATGGAGTGAAAGCCCTTATGGTTCCTATACACTTGCTCATCAGCCCTGAGTGGTGTTAATGCAATGTGTGTGCCATCTATGGCCCCAGTCACATGAGGGATATGTCCCAATGCATAGATATCAGCCTTCACACTGGGCATATTTACAGGTTTGGGAAACTGAATGTAGCTGTCCATATGTTTGACTAAGGCGGAGAAGACTTTCCCCAACACATTGCTGAACACAGGTTTAGACATGCCTTTTGCAATTCCCACTATCCCCTGGAATGAGCCAGTGGCCAAGAAATGGAGGACAGAGACTACCTGTACAGTTGGAGGAATGGCTCTAGGTTGTCGAATGGCTGGCAGCAGATCAGACTCCAACTGGGTACATAGCTCCCTGATTGTAGCACAGTTCAGTCGACAGTGGGAGATGAAGTGGTGGTCTTCCATTGTTGCCAAGTCAACCATGGGCCGATACACAGGTGCACGCCCCACCCTCCACAGTGGTCGGCATCTACACATGGCATAAAACACAAGTATGTCAATGATTACACTTCATGCATCCTACTTCAGGGTGACAAATGGTGAATCAACATCACATATACCTGCCACTTGTTGCATGCAAAACAGACTTCAATGTGCTGAGGCACTGTAATTCCCATGTCAGTTGCACATACATCTAGGATTTACAATGGATGACATTAGTGAGATGCTTGTCTGTCACTGCAACTCTACAGTCACCATCAATATGTAAAAGCATTCCTACAATGTCATGTTGTCATCACCATTATGTGCACACTCCAAGTTCATGCTGCCTAATTGTACTTAATACTGACCCAGGTCGTAACTCCTCACATGTCCATGTTGGAAATGAGTAGTAACTTCATGAATTAATGTATTCGTACCTGTGGATTGCAAAATGGCTGCTACCTGTCGTGTATGCAGGGGACAGATGCCAGTGAGCTCATTCCGCTGGGGTATGCTGTCATGGTCTTTGGAACCCCCATGCAACTCCTCATTCGTTAACATTCTATGGCATAAAGGGATCAATGACGACTACTGCCGATGGTGATGGTGCAGACCGCTGCGGCCTTGACCGCCATTTTCTACAGTGTATCTCACTTGACTCCTGATTCTACATCCATTAAGATCTCCACTGAGTGTGCTGCTGTGTCGTGTTCCTGGGAGCCACGATGGCGTGTGTTACAGGGGAGAGGGCCCCTGCTTTCACCTTGGAAGAAGTGGAAAAACTTGTGGATGGTGTCCTACTCCTGTACACAAAGCTGTATGGGGCTCCAGAACAGCAGGTAGGTCGCATAATGGTCATGTATGTTGCTACATGGGTAAGTATGCGTGTAATGGTATGTGTATGCAGGACGTTACAGTGGAGAGTGTACCTACAGATATGACTGCTAGGAATGGTGTGAAAGTGTGAAGTCGTATACAATGCTAATTTGCGTACTCTTGGTAGACCTATGAATGTCGTAGGTTGTTGTGCCTACATTAATGTGCCTTTCCTTCTTTGTCACCCATGCCAGTCAGCGCTCATCAGAAGAAGGGTTTGTGGAAAGCCATCGCCAAGGAAGTGCGGACCCTGGGGGTCCATACCCGGCCGAGCACCCACTGCAGGAAGCAGTGGGAGGACCTGAGATGCTGGGCCCGGAAGATCACAGAGGCCGGGGTTGGGGACAGCCTCCCATCGAGGAAGGGGTGCCCATCGGACCTTGGCCCACCTGATAGCCTGCCTACTGGCGGTGGCCTATCCGGAGTTGGATGTGCGCTTGAGGACAACACAGCAGCCACAAAGGATACAGTTGTACTGTGAACAGAAGTAACTGTGATAGATGAGCATCTGAGCAATAGGTGTTCATGACATTTTTACAGTGCCACATTTTTGGACTTCACATGGACATACAGGATCTTCAGTTGGTATCCATACCTATCTATACATATCCATAATGGGTCACACGGGTAAGTATGACAATGTACAAATTCACTCATTGGCAGGTTTCTCACAGTAATGGTCCTGTATACAAGAGCCCTAACAGTGTAGAGTAGTACCTGAGTGTAATTGTAGTGGTATCATGATTGTGCATGCACATCAGAGTGTATGCACAGTGTCTGTAGGGAAATCTCTATTGAAGTTGTAGGGAGTGTATTCACAAATGTACATAGAGGCATGTTGCTGTAATGTACATACGTACAATGGGGATTGATATTGACCCTATGCTCCCATCTGCTTCACCCCCTCCCCTCCTTTTTGTACAATTCAATCCTCATGTGCACTAGCATCAGCAGGCAAAGGAGTAGGGGCACCGGCGAGTGGGAAGGCTGAAGCCCACGGGACCCAGGAGGGAGGGCGAGGGTAGCACCACAGTGGAGACTGGAGCTGATACCACTGGCACAGATTCCTCCTCCGATGGAAGCTCCCTGGCAGTGGTGGCACCTTCTGGGACCATCCTTGCACAATCCTCGTCCACCACCCCCCTTACCAGCACCGTCCCCCCAGTAGCTCCCCACCCAGTTGCCAGTGCCCACTCAGGAAGGAAGGTGGGCGTCTCCTTCGCCACTGGCACCTCTGCCCCTGCCCCAGTCAGCCTTGCTGCCCTCAATGCTGAGGCTATTGACCTCCGGAGGTCCATCTCTGTAGGGCAGTCAACCATCCTGAGTGCCATCCAGGGCCTGGCAGCCCAGATGCAGCAGACTAATGCCTACCTGGAGGGCATTCACAGTGCCTTGACTGGCCCTCTCCACTCTCCTAGCTAAGCTACACATACAGACAAGGACTCACCAAAATCAACAGACAAGGTACGCAAAGACGAACACAGGCACCATAAATCACATCACAAGCATGCATACACTCAACACACAAAAGCAGACACAACATCATCCACTACCTTCCTTGCCTCCCCAGCACCTCCTCCCTTGCTGTCACAACACCATTCACACTTGCCAGCACTGCATGGTCACTCCCAGTCCCTGTCACCACTTTACCCTCAGACACCACAACAGGAGGGTCATACATGCACCCCACCACAACCACCATCACTCACACATGCAGACACCACCCCAACATTCATCCACACGGCCTGTCTGTCCACTTCCACCCTCTCTTCCACCCCTCCTCCAAGGACACATAAACACCTGCACTCAGACACTCAACATTTCTCCACCTCACACATACATATTCTGCATACATCTGCACCCATATCTAGCACACATACATGTCCTTCGATCACCCCCTCTACGTCCACTCCCACACTGTGTCTCAATCCATCCCCCTTGTTCCTAAGAAGCTTTTCCTTTCCTGCCTTGACCTGTTCCCTGTCCCACCACGTGTTGCCACTCGCCTCGTGGTTCCCTCCCCAAGCCAAGTCCCTCCACCTCCAAGTCCTCCTATGACCCCCCTTCTACCTCTGCTGTCCCTCCTCCCGAAAAGAAGCCATCCCCTGTCCCGAAGAGAAGAAAGCTGCTCCAAAAACTGGTTCCAAGGCCCCTGCCCGTCTGTCAAAAGCAAGGGTGAAACCCCCACCCCTCCCAAGCCAAAGCCCAAGGACCACCATCCCAAGCCTTCACCCCCAGGCCCTTGAAGTGCTTGCCTGCCCCATTGATGCCCCTACCTTGTGGAGACCATTAGGCTGCCAGGAGTCAAGTTGGGGCCTTTGACAGGCACAGTTGTGTCCATTGGACTTTGGACTGGCCTACAAGCCTTGGTGCTTTATGTTATAATTTATTTTGCATTTGTTATTAATATATGGTTACAAAACAGGATTCCTGTTGGTTTCCTTAACATACAGTTGTTGAGTCTTTTTGTTCTTCGATGAGTTTCCATCTATCTATCAGTGCTGTTAAATGTGCATTTCTAGGCATTTTTTCATTCAGACTCACAGTTCTTTCTTGTATTTGGGCACTGTATGTAGTGCTGTGCCTTTGAATTGGTTTGTGTGTCTCTGCTTGTTGGTTCTATTGGTGTGGTTGTGTAGTTGTGATCCGGGGTGTGTATGTGACGTGTGTGTTTGGGGTGGCTGTGTTCTATTTCTCTGTGTACCGGTGTTGTGTTGTGTGTGTGCACGTGTGTGCACACTGGAGTTCTGCAGGTGTACTTACTGATGGCGTCATTGTCCACGGTTATAGAGGACAAAGAAAAGGGAGAACGCTGGGAAGATTTCAAGGTGGAGTTGCATAGCTTCTGTGAAGTCGTCTGCATCCCTGGAGGTGAGTGGGTCGTTTTGTACTTGCTGTTTCCACCAGGCTTTGGGTGGCGGGTGGCCCGCCCCGGAAATTGTGGCAGTCTGCAGTGTAGTATTCGGGTGGGCGGTGCAGTTGCTACCGCCAGCCTAGGGATGGCAACCGCTGTTGGCGGCGGTCTGGCCGCACTGGCGGTACTGGCTTGGTTTCAGTGGGTTGACTGCTGTGGTCGTAATATGGCGGTCTGCATCGCTGGCTTGGCGGTGGTCCTTCCGCCATCGCCGGCGTCGCAAATCCGTTGCTTTCAATGTCATAATGAGGGCCTATGTTTTGAGACCCTCCTGCCCACCACTGAGCCTCCCACAAAAGGTTCACTCATGCCGTTTTTGAATTTATTCTCACATGAAGGCACTCAAAGTGGATCCTGCTCTGATCAACAGTGCTGATAGCAAACTTTAGTTACCAGACCCTTATGGGGACAGATGGTTACATTCTTTTCAATGAGAATCGCACCCTTGCTGTAATAAGTAGCACAGTCATGGAACCCATGTATACCTAGGGAAGGCGGCCTTCATCCTCATAATTGCAAAAGATTCCAGTGTGACATTGCAGCTCACCAAGGCACAGATTTACTAACATTTTGCCCTGGGTTTGGGTCACAATTGTGTTATAAACCAGTACAAAATGTTTATTTGGAAATTACTTTCCAGCAAAAAATGATCTTGTTATATGCTGGAAAAAAGTCTGAAGATGCCTGAAGTAATGCAAAACAGTGTTTTGAGCTGATTTTCATTACTTTGTGTCAAGGGGCGCAGTCCATGGGTGGTAGATGAGCATTTCGACGCCTTGACCCATGGTTTTTGATGCAAAGCACGATCTACAAACAATGGTAGACAGACAAATACTGCCTCTTTGCCAGAACATCTAAAATAAAAGTTGCATTCACCATGGAGGATTAGTTTTAGTTAAAATGTGAGCCTAGAGGTTTCCTCAAGGGTTCAAACATGAAAGGCGTCTTGAAGGTTTTAGTGGAATTTCTGCTATTTTAGGTGTTGCAGTACTGCGCTACCTGAAAACAGTTCCACAGAGAAACAGCATCTCATTGGTTAATGTAATTAGCTTGATGTACAGACAGGAAGGTCCCTATCTCTTAATATTATCAGGAAGTGTCAATTCAGACTATTTTCATCCTGCCCCTTGTCTGCCCCATTGTCTGCTGCCATTTTCTCCTTTTTGGAGGTTCAACCAAAAATGAAAAAGGAGAACACCAACAACACCACTTGGGCAGTGAAGCGGAGTCACAGGAGAACCCACACAGCACTTCAGAAACCATCATGTGGGACTTTTTCACTATCCCACCAGGTGAAAAGAAGGTGTTCTTGAAGCAGAAGCTTTAAGAAGTAGTGGGAAGCATTATTCTTTCGGTGTCACTTCGATGTTGAAGCACATAAAAGTGTGGCACAAATGGCAGCTCAAAGCCACAAAGAGGAAGGGGCAGGAGGACAGAGAGGCCTCTACATCTCATTCCCCAGACCACACTGTGAAGCCTGGGGACACTGCTCCTGATGAAGCTGTAGCTGCCCTCGCACAGCACAGAAACTTCTCTATGAGCACATCACGCTCTTCTACATTGATCGTATAAAAGTATAACTTTCAGTTCAACAGGAGAGCAAAGTACCATAGCCAAGGAACAACTCTTGAATGCCCATGAGCAGTGGTGCAAAAGAACATATTTCTGTCTTCATTGGAATCAAGTTTGGATGCATCTTTTTCATATTTTTAGTAGAATCCCCAAAAACGTCCCAAAAAGTTTTTTTTTTAAAGTTTCTTGTTGGAACCACTTAAAAGATAGAAAATAATTTGTTGTTTGTCATGTCTGTCTGTTAATGTAATATATCTTTATTGTCTGCTTTATATTCCTTTAGTCTGCCAGAAAAGGCAACTTTGACCATTAAAGGACCACTCTATTGTGATAGGTTCAAGCTAAAGGCAAAACACCTATAACAAGAGGAGACTGTGACTTTAATGACTACCACAGCCTGCTACAGCAGTCTATAATAGAATAAGAACATTCTGCTCTATGGTGACAGAACTTCCTTATATGCATTAAAGCCCACTGTAGCAGACTATACTTATGCTGGTCAACAAAGGCCCACGCTACTGTTACAGTTCCAAGCTAAAGGTGAACACCTATAACAAGAGACTGGGACTCTAATGACTACACAAGCTTGCTACAGCAGAATCTAAAGGTATAGGAACATTATTCTCTATAATGACCGAATCCCCTTTTATACACTTGTAGGCTGCCATTGCCGGCTATACTGTCAATTTAGTGCCCACTCCAGAGTAATTGCACCAAGCTGAAAGTAGGCATTTATAATAAAGGAGTAGGCCTTTAAAAGGGTCTATATGCATTCAGCCAAGCACATCTTGGGGTTGGCACAGGGCCTGGCCGAGCAACCAGACAGTGCATAAAACCCTCATGGGCAGCCATCCACCTTGCAAGGTAAGATGTTAGCTGCAAGTCCCGGCATGTGGCCAGGCTCTGCACGCAACCTTCCTGTGTTGTCAACCCCCCGCTTTGCACAGCAAAGGCTGTGCGCAGTGTGGGGTTAAGTACAGTGCCTGGCCTGCAGCCAGGTCATGCACCTACACACCTGTGAACGACCAACCCCTAGTGCACATAGCCTTTGGCCATGCACAGTGGAGTTGTTACATTGCCTGGCCTGCAGCCAAGCACTGTGCCCAGCTCCCATATGTAGCTAACACCACCCTAAACATTGCTTTCGGCCTGAGGTTTGGCCAGGTCCTGCGCCCAAACCTCAGGGGCGTCCAATCCTCTCTAAAACACCATTCGTCTGTGCACGGCAGGGGGTTGGCCTGTGAGGTACAATATTACTCCAGTGGGAGCATCACCTGAAGTTTAACCCCCCCATGATACTACAGTACTATGCAAGTGTCCTCTGTGAACCTTGCACAGTATCGCAGTACAATGGGGTGGAAGCTTGAGTGGTAAGTATTGCAGGGGTACCAAGGTAGCTGAAAAAAACGAAATAGAAAAAAAAGAAAATGTGTGTTGGGTTCCCACATGGGGGTGGCCACCATCTGTATAGGGGTGTTGGTAGCTTTCAGCATTCCGGGGTCATAGCAAACACCCGCCCAAGCTTCTGCTAACAATAGATTATGCACTAGTAGATCTCTGGGCACATGCCACCTTAAATACTTGCAGCACAGCACTATTTGCAATCTTTGCTTTTTCCAGTCAGTTTAAGTTGTTTTTAAAGTAGCTAAGATCCTATTACCATACCTAAATATAATGTTACTTTACTCCTTGCTTTCGTCAATGTATTTCGAGGTTTTTGTGATCATATTCATACTTGAGCATACATCCAGTCCCCTCAGGCAACCTACTGCCAATACCCTGGCTACGCATGGCTGTTGACAGAAGGGTGTTGGCTGCATGGCCTGGCCTTCTGTTAAGCCCTGCACCCAATACCCCATGGCCAGCAAATCCCCCTCTGCCCATGGCCTTTGACCATGCGCAGAAAGGGGTCTCGCATCAGGCCAGGCTCAGCACCCAATGCAAGCATGGCCGTCTAACCATCCACTGAGAATGACCTTTGGCTGTGTGCAGTTGGGATTTGGCTGCAGTGCGAGGCCTCTGGCCAGGCCGTGGGTCAAGCCACATTGCTTGCAGGGTGATTGACACAAATATCAAAGTGAAAATATCGTGTGACATGAATATCCTGTCAAAATATTTTGACACCCAAAATTGTGGAACGCAATATCGAAGTTAAGAATATCTTTTTGTTGGTATATAATATAGTTTTTAACAATATTGTTGTATTTGTCATCATTTATTTTAAAACAGTTATGATAAATAATGCTTTTATGGACTTAATATAAGTTAGCATTGTTAGTATCTTTGTTATTAAATTATGAAAATATAGTTTATAATGTTTAATATTGTTTATTTAGGTAATAATTAATTAGGTGGTAGCAGGTTTTTGGGTTCGTAGGGTTATAGGGTGGGAAGTTAATTAAAATATAATTCATTTATTTTTTATGTTATTGTGTAATGTAAAGTAAATAAATAATTGAATAATATCTTTACATTTTTCTATAGTAAATGTAACCTCTCTGAATTCCAACGTTTCCCCTACTATTGTTTTAAATGGAGTGGGAATAGTAAATCTAACATCTCTAAAGCTTCCCCTACTGTTGCTTAGACTGGAGTGGGAAAAATGAATCTAACACCTCCAAAGTCCAACACTCTCTCTTCTGTTGCGTAGACTGGAGTGGGAATAGTAGAATTATTTAATTTTACTCCTCCAAGATACTACAATTGCCTTACGGCTGACTGGACTAGAGTTGGAATAGTGAACCTAACCCTTGCAAAGTTAAATGCTTTCCTTACTGTTGATTAAATTGGAGTGGGACCAGTAAATCTAACCCATCCCAAGCCAACCCTGTCCCTACAGTTGTACATATACACATATATATATATATATATTTATATATATATATATATATATATATATATATATATATATATATATATTATATATAGACATACACATATATATATGAATTAATTACATATATATATATACTCATATATATGAATTAATTTAACATTATATTATTTTTACTGTAAAACGTTTGAATAAACTACTTTAAAGTCGATATTTTTTTTTTTTTTAAAACAATATTCTTACCTTTTTTGAGTGATATTCTCTTCCATGATATTTTTGACACAACATTTCCATTACAAAAACAAAAACAAAATATTTTGACATATTATACTTTTCATATATCAGGGTTCATGGTGTTTCGTCATACAACCGCATGCAACTAACATATATGTAACTATGGCGGTCATTACAACATTAGCGGTAAAAGCCACGTACCGCTGTGCAGAAGACTGGCAACACACCGCCGCGGAAAACCGCCACAGCTATTATGACCCACAGCACGGAATCCGCCACATTTCAGACACCCACACAAGTCCGCCACACCAAAGGTCAGTGATAAACTGGCGATAACAAAACCTCCACCGTCACGCCAACACAAATACGCCCACACTATCATGACACACGAATCCACGCGGCGGTCTTTCAACCGCGGTATTCCATTGGCGGTACACACTGCAGCGCTCAAAATACACACACTCTTACAAAACACAGCCACATTGGACTATTCGAAATACACACACCTGATACACATACACACACCACTCCCACACACCCAATACTATATAAAACACACACCCACATCACCCACAAATCCTTACGACAACAAATCACGAACGAAGGCCAGAGAGAGACACCACCATCAACAATACAAGCATCCACAGGCACACAACACCATCACCCACATAACGTCCACGCACCGCACACTACACACCACTACATATCAGCACACTTATCACCCCACACACCACCCCACACATCACTTACACCACCCCATGGCACGGCAACGACACCCCAGGTTATCGGAGGAGGAGCTCAGGGTCATGGTGGAGGAAATTGTCTGGGTAGAGCCACAGCTATTCGGATCACAGGTGCAGCACACCTCCATTGCAAGGAAGATGGAGCTATGGCGAAGAATAGTGGACAGGTTCAACGCAGTGGGACAGCACCCAAGAAATCGGGAGGACATCAGGAAGAGGTGGAACGACCTACGGGGAAGGTGCGTTCCGTGGTCTCAAGACACCGCCTGGCGGTTCAGCGGACTGGCGGCGGACCCCCACCTCCTCCCCCACAACTAACAACATGGGAGGAGAAGGTCTTGGCGATTCTGCATCCTGAGGGCCTCGCAGGAGTAGGTGGAGGAATGGACTCTGGTAAGTAAAATCTTAACTATTACATCCCCCACCTTACCTACATGCCAGCACAAACCCCCACCCTCACCCCCATCACTTTAACTCCTCACAAATGTCCCAACATCACAAACCACACATCCTAACCCCAAGCCCTGCATGCAACAACAAAGCATGGACACCCATCACTAAAGCATGCCCACTGCACATGCCCATACACCCCCCTAAACCATCATCACACAAGGTCCCACACAGGAATGCAAGCACTGGGGTACACGGTCACCCACCCATTGCACACCATGGCACACACAGATGTAATAAACATCCTTTTATACCCCTGCAGGACCCCTACCCAACGTCACCGGACAGGAGGGTCCACACATGTCCACACCACCAACAGATGACAGCACCTCTGTCCAACTGGATCTAGATGACCAGCCCGGCCCATCGGGGACCTCGGGACAGTCGGTTCCCCACACCCAGTCACAGGCCACCACAGAGCTTTCCCCCTCTGGAAACACCAGCACAGCACCCACCCAGCGGGCCCATACCTCCGTCCCCAGGACACGTCAATCAGCAGTGTGTCCACCACTACAGGGAACCCAGGCTAACTCACCACCCCAACAACAACAGGGACCTGGGGGCAGTGGTACTGGGCACACGGTCCAGGGGACGGAGGCCCAGGAACACAGGGGAACTGGGAGGGCTGCTGTGCGACAGGGGGCGGACAGGCCCAGGGAACCCACTCTCCACAAGGCCCTCTCCTCCATCATGGGAGCCTACCACCACTTCCAGGAGACAATGGCAACGGTACTGGCCAAGTTTCAGGAGACCCAGCGCCTGCAGGAGGAACAGTATATGGGCTTCAGGGAGGAACTCAGAACCATCAATTCCACCCTGGGCACCATCGTAGGGGTGCTGAAGGAAGTACTCAACACCAGGAGGGACACTGTGGCACTACAAGGGGCCCCTGACAGTAGCCTGTACGTTGAACTGCCCACCACCTCCGCCGGCGATAGGGGACAGGAGGCACCCCCACAGGACCACCACACCAGCACCCCACCCCCTACAGAGGGAGAACCACCTCGCAAACGGTCCCTGAGATCCAGGAACAAGACAGAGAACGATACCAAGACCCCCGCCAAGAAATGAGACCACCTCGATTGTCATCCCACTGTCCCACTTTGTCACCCTGTCCATCCTTAAACTGCCCCAGCTCCACTTCCTATGGCCATTTGGGCAATGCACCTGTGAGACTAAGTAGACTGGACACTGCCATGGACATTCCTCCGCCATCACCCCTCACCATTTAGCTACCCCCTCCAATTTTGAGCACTAAAATAAACACCCTTAAAGCACAAAACAATCCGGAGTCAGTCTGTGATTTTGGAATACTGTATTAGCAATAACTGTGGCAAAAAGCTCTTTCATTTGTAATGTCAACATACCTATGTCACACAGCTCTAGTCCATGAGGAATTAAAGCAGATGTCACACTGTGGGACCCACATCTGTGAAATCGTAAGGGAAAGTGACAACTCAGTGACCATACACTGGGTGAAAACGACAGACAGTAGAGAGGCAGTAGTGTTTAAGTACATGTAGTAGGCAGGTTTGTATTCTTACCTGTGCTTCACTGGAAATATTGCTGGATCACTGAGTCCCTGTTGTCCATGTCTTCTTCCTCTGCTTCCTCGTCTTCACTGTCCACAGGCTCCACAGCTGCAACAACACCGCCATCTGGACCATCCTCCTGCAGAAAAGGCACCTGTCGTCGCAAAGCCAAGTTGTGAAGCATACAGCAGGCCACGATGATCTGGCACACCTTCTTTGGTGAGTAGAATAGGGATCCACCTGTCATATGGAGGCACCTGAGCCTGGCCTTCAGGAGACCGAAGGTCTGTTCGATCACCCTCCTAGTTCGCCCATGGGCCTCATTGTAGCGTTCCTCTGCCATTGTCCTGGGATTCCTCACTGGGGTCAGTAGCCATGACAGGTTGGGGTAACCAGAGTCACCTGCAAATGGCGAGGGACAACTGTTAGACACACACTAACCTGGAGGGATATCCCCAGACCCAGACAACCATTCCCACTGGCTAGTTTCCAGGTGCTCACCTAATAGCCACACACGGTGCCTCTGGAGTTGACCCATCATATAAGGGAATCTTCAACTCCGCAGGATGCAGGCGTCATGCACTGAACCAGGGAACATGGCATTCACATGGGAGATGTACTGGTCTGCCAAACATACCATCTGTACATTCATGGAATGATAACTCTTCCGGTTTCTGTACACCTGTTCACTCCTGCGGGGGGGGGGTACCAAAGCCACATGTGTCCCATCAGTGGCACCTATGATGTTGGGGATATGTCCCAGGGCATAGAAGTCACCTTTCACTGTAGGCAAATCCTCCACCTGAGGGAAAACGATGTAGCTCTGCATGTGTTTCAGCAGCGCAGACAACACTCTGGACACCACGTTGGAAAACATAGGCTGGGACATCCCTGATGCGATGGCCACTGTAGTTTGAAATGACCCACTTGCAAGGAAATGGAGCATTGACAGCACCTGCACTTGAGGGGGGATTCCTGTGGGATGGCGGATAGCTGACATCAGGTCTGGCTCCAACTGGGTACACAGTTCCTGGATTGTGGCACGGTCAAGCCTGTATGTGATTATCACATGTCTTTCCTCCATTGTCGACAGGTCCACCAGCGGTCTGTACACCGGAGGATGCCGCCATCTCCTCACATGTCCCAGCGGACGGTGCCTATGAAGGACAACAGCGAGCACAGAGTCAAACAACTCAGAGGTACGTACCCACAGCTTACACAGAACACCATTCATAATCTAAAAAGTGGCCTGTATGTGTGTTGAGTCTAGGCCTAGGTATGTGTGACGCAGTTGAAAATGAAGCCATGTGGGCCCCTAAAATGGCAGCTGCCTGACCTGTAAAGTGGGACAATGGGATGTGAGGTAACTGTGCTGGCGTTGTACACCGTCGCGGTGGGCGGTCGAAGACCGCGGCGCACTGCTGCATTGGTTAACATTGGACCCTATGGGTCCCAGGAGCCAATGACGATGTACGCCGGCGGTGACGGTACGCACCGCCGCGGACTCGACCGCCATTTTCTATCTGTTCAATCACTCGATACCTGATCTTCGACAGGAGAGGACCTACACTGCAAGTGCTGTTGTGACCTAGGTCTGGAAGAGACAATGGCTCGAGTGTCTGGGGAAAGGGCCCCTGCCTTCACATCAGAGGAGTTGGAGAAACTCGTGGATGGGGTCCTCCCCCAGTACACGCTACTCTATGGTCCTCCAGACAAACAGGTAAGTACACTGGGAGCATGCTGTATGGGCTATGCCTGTGTGGATAGAGGTGGATGTAAGAAGGAAGGGGGGAGAGTGCGGCGTGCATAAAACGACAGTGAGTGCATGTGCCACATGGCAAGGGTAGGGATGGGGGCCAATCACTTTGACGGTGCAGTTGGTAATAACTTTCTCTTCCCCCTGTACAATTCATGTAGGTCAGCGCCCACCAGAAAAAATATATTTGGCGAGCCATCGCCTAGGACGTCCGGACCCTGGGGGTCTACCACAGACGGAGCACCCACTGCCGGAAAAGATGGGAGAACATTCGCAGCTGGAGCAAGAAGACGGCGGAGGCTCAGCTGGGGATGGCCTTCCAACATGGGACCATGACCCCCCTGATGTTCAGGATCCTGGCGGTGGCGTATCTGGAGTTGGGTGGGTGCTTGAGGGCATCACAGCAGACACAAGGGGGTGAGTACACTCTCATTCTGCTGATTTTGCGCGCAGTGGAGGTGTCTGGGTGGGGGAGGCAGGATGTGGGTTTCCCTAGGCCAGGGCGAGTTCCGTAGGCAAGGCCCCTCCGTAAGGCAGGCCATGTGGCACCCCACCGCACCTCTGTAGAGTGGCAAGTACACCTAGTCATGCCCCTGTGACATCCATGTGTGCAGATGTCGTCCATAGCCTAGTAGGCCATGTCCCAGGAATTGAACAGTGGAGCCCAAGAGCGCGGCGTAGTACAGGGGGCTTCTGTGTCTGTCATGTCCACCAACAGTAGCGGTAATGCATGCACTCAACATGTCTTTCTTCTGTCGTCCCCCCCTTTTTGTGGTCTCCCTGTTCTTGTGTGCATTAGCATCATCAGGCGGAGGAGCAGTGGCACCGGAGCACGAGGGGGCTGCATCCCACATGGCCATGGAGGGCCACACTACGGAATCGGACTTCACCAGTGGAGGGCGAGGGGAGCTCCATGGCGGGGACAGGAGCTGAGACCAGTGACACAGACTCATCCTCTGATGGGAGCTCCCTTGTGGTGGCGGCAACATCTGTGCCCCCCCCATCTACAGGTACAGCCGCCACCCCCCCTTCCAGTACCGCCCTCCCAGCAGCTCCTCAGCCTTTGCCCCGTGCCCACTCACCCGGGAGGGTGGGCATCACCTTCGCCCCAGGCACCTCAGGCCCTGCCCCAGCCCCTGCCCTCAGTGAGGAGGCCATTGACCTCCTCAGGTCCTTCACTGTTTTTGCAGTCTACCATTTTGAATGCCATCCAGGGTGTAGAAAGGCAGTTGCAACAAACAAATGCATTCCTGGAGGGCATTCATTCTGGTCAGGTGGCCCTTCAGCGAGCTTTTCAGACTCTGGCCTCAGCACTGATGGCAGCCATTGTCCCTGTGTCTAGCCTCCCTCCTCCAACTTCCTCCACCCGACCCAATCCCCTATACCCCAGCCTGTCACAAGCACACCTACAGACCAGCATGCACACACGTCAACACACAAGGGAAGCTCAGGCAAACATAAGCACCACACATCCCACAGGCACTCACACAAGCATCACACACATGCAGACACACTGACATCCACTGCCTCCACTGTGTCCCCCTTCTCCTCGTCTCCCTCCTCCCTCCCAGTCTCGTCTACACTCTCACCTGCATGCACTACCTCTACAGCCAATCACCACCACACCCCGCTCACGCGCAGTCACCACCCCCACTATCATTCACAAGTCCCCTGTGTCCTCTCCTCGTGTGTCTGTGAGGCCCTTCCCAAGATACACAAACACAGGCACACACCCACCCAACAGCCATCCACCTCACGACAGCCTCCAGCCCATGCACCTTCACCCAAAGTCAGCAAACGAACACCTCCTACAACCACAATCTTTTCCTCCACTCCCAAACCCCCTCCAGCTACCCGTCCCAGTGTCTCCCAAAAACTTTTCCTGTCCAACCTTGACCTCTTTCCCACACCTCCCCCACCCCGTCCGTCTCCTAGGTCCCGAACTAGCACCTCAGCCACAACATCTCCGGGACCAGTGGTGCCTGTAGTCACCGGAATCTGGAGTGCACCGGCCACCAGGGCAGCCAGTGTGGCACGGAGCCACAGCACAGACAGTCCCCCAGCTGTGAAGCATCAGAAGTTGGCCAGTGCCCGGCGGGAGAGGGGGAAGACTCCAGCCACCAAAGCGGCTCCCAGGGGTACAGGTGGGAGTTTGGAGTCAGCTGCGACACCTTCCAAGGTGGGGAAGGGGCACAAGAAACTCAGCAAGTCTGGGAAGAGCAGCACGGTGGAGAAGACCGCCATCATCCCCGCTGCCCAGGAGGCCAGCACCAGCCCAGCTGCCCAGGAGGCCACCGCCAGCACCAGCCCTGCTGCCCAGGAGGCCACCGCCAGCACCAGCCCAGCTGCCCAGGAGGCCACCAGCCCTGCTGCCCAGGAGGCCACCACCAGCACCAGCCCTGCTGACCAGGAGGCCACCGCCAGCACCAGCCCCGCTGGGACAGAGAGGACCGCCAGCACAAGCCCCGCTGGGCCATGAAGGACTGCCAGCAAAAGCCCCGCTGGGACAGAGAGGACCGCCAGCACAAGCCCCGCTGGGCCATGAAGGACCGCCAGCAAAAGCCCCGCTGGGACAGAGAGGACCGCCAACACAAGCCCCGCTGGGCCATGAAGGACCGCCAGCACAAGCCCCGCTGGGACAGAGAGGACCGCCAGCACCAGCCCCGCTGGGACAGAGAGGACCGCCAGCACAAGCCCCGCTGAGCCATGAAGGACGGCCAGCAAAAGCCCCGCTGGGCCATTAAGAACCGCCAGCAGCTGAGTCACTGCAAAGGAGATCGGCGCTCCAAGCACCGCTGAACAGGGCACCACCGTCTCAAGCACCGCTGAACAGGGCACCGCCGTCTCAAGCAACGCTGGCCCCTGAGCACCAAGGGCACTGACGCTACTGAGTCCGTCACGGGCAGAATGAAGCACTCTGGGCACCATGCCCCCTCCAGAACCAGTGGAGAGATCCATCCACTACCTCTGTCCTTAGCAGGATGAAGCACTCTGGGCACCATGCCCCCTCCAGTACCAGTGGAGAGATCCATCCACTACCTCGGTCCTTAGCAGGATGAAGCACCCTGGGCACCATGCCCCCTCCAGAACCAGTGGAGACTGTTATCCACTTGAGAGACTGTGGCTTTGCACTTCCTAGGATGGAACAGTGGGCAACCCACCCACTTGTGAGACTTGAGAGACTGTGGCTTTGCACTCCCCAGGATGGAACAGTGGGCAACCCACTCACTTGTGAGACTTGAGAGACTGTGGCTTTGCACTCCCCAGGATGGAACAGTGGGCAACCCACCCACTGTAGAGACTTGAGAGACT
The DNA here is from genome assembly GCF_031143425.1 of Pleurodeles waltl. NCBI lineage: Eukaryota > Metazoa > Chordata > Amphibia > Caudata > Salamandridae > Pleurodeles > Pleurodeles waltl. The sequence goes on along the minus strand of NC_090444.1, from coordinate 621,143,034 downwards.
GGCTTTGCACTCCCCAGGATGGAACAGTGGGCAACCCACCCACTGTAGAGAATTGAGAGACTGTGGCTTTGCACTCCCCAGGATGGAACAGTGGGCAACTCACCCACTGTAGACACTTGAGAGACTGTGGCTTTGCAATCCCCAGGATGGACCAGTGGGCATGTGGCCCTCTCGTGGATTTGGCGTTGTGCACTCAACCGGCTGAGGTGCCCCCACTTTCCCTCCCCCTGAGGTGCCTGTTTTGTTGCTCTATGATGCCCCTGCAGTGTTCTCCGTCATGGTCGGGGATCTTGTGTGGGCCTCGCCCATACCGTGTGGGCCCAGTGTTCCACAGACTTAATTGGAGCACTACCTGGACTACTATGCTTGGTATATATTTTGTACATGGTGAATATATATCTTTTTGCCTACTTGATTTTAATATATTACAATGGTTACACTCCTTTTCTATTGTCATTGCATTCTTCCGGGGGGGTTGGGGGTGTAACTGTGATGTATCAATATGTATTGGTGTGTGTGTTGTAGTGGGTGAGGGTGGGGGTGTTTTACTTGTGTGTGTCCCTGTTTTTTCCCTCCCCACTACCCTGTGTCGTAGCTGCAGTACTCACCGTGGTCTAGTTTTCAGAAATGTTTGGGTTTGGTAGGTTTCCCTATATGGCTGCTGAGCCCAGGACCAAAAACGCAGGTCCCCACCCCCACAAAAACAAGTAGTTTAGTATTGGATAATTTTGATGTGTCAGATAGTGTTTTGGGGCCTTTCCTTTCGTGGGCACTAGGCCTACCCACACAAGTGAGGTACCATTGTTATTGGGAGACTTAGGGGAATGCTGGGTGGAAGGAAATGTGTGGCTCCTCTCAGATTCCAGAATTTCTGTCACCGAAATATGATGAAAAAGTATTTTTTGGGCCAAACTTTGAGGTTTGCAAAGGATTCTGGGTAACAGAACCTGGTTAGAGCACCACAATGCACCCATCTTGGATTCCCCTATGTGTCTAGGTTTAAAAATTACACAGGTTGAGTAGGTTTTCCTAGGTGCTGGATGAGCTAGAGGCCAAAATCCACAGCTGGGCACTTTCCAAAAAACACGTCAGTTTTCTTTGGGAAAAGGTGATGTGTCCATGTTGCATTTCCTGTTCCAGGCATTAGGCCTCCCCAAGCAAGTGAGGTACCATTTGTACGGGAGACTTGGGGGAACACAGAAAAGCAGAACAAGTATTTTTGCCCCTTGTCTTTCTCTAAATTTTTTCCTTCCAAATGTATGACAGTGTGTAAAAAAGACGACTACTTGAGAAATGCTCTGTAATTCACATGCTAGTATGGGCACCCCGGAATTCAGAGATGTGCAAATAGCCACTGCTTCTTAACACCTTACCTTGTGCTCATTTTGGAAATACAAAGGTTTTCTTGATACCTATTTTTCACTCTTTATATTTCAGCAAATGATTGCTGTATACCCGGTATAGAATGAAAACCCATTGTAAGGTGCAGCTCCTTTATTGGCTCTAGGTGCCTAGGGTTCTTGATGAACCTACAAGCCCTATATATGCCCACAACCAGAAGAGTCCAGCAAACGTAACGGTATATTGCTTTAAAAAATCTGACACTGCAGGAAAAACTTACAGAGTAAAACATGGAGAAAAACTGCTGTTTTTTTCACCTCAATTTCAATATTTGTTTTATTTCAGCTGTTATTTTCTGTAGGAAAACCTTGGAGGATCTACACAAGTGACCCCTTGCTGAATTCAGAATTTTGTTTATGTTTCAAAAATGTTTAGCTTTCTGGGATCCAGCATTGGTTTCAGACCCATTTCTGTCACTAACTGGAAGGAGTCTGAAAGCACAAGACAGAGTAAAAATGGGGTATGTCCCAGTAAATTGCCAAAGTTGTTTTGAAAAATGTGGTTTTCTGATTCAAGTCTGCCTGTTCCTGAAAGCTGGGAAGATGGTGATTTTAGCACTGCAAACCCTTTGTTGATGCCTGTGAGAACGTAGCCTCTTTCTATCATGGTACCCCCACTTTTGGCCTGTTTGTGAGTGTGTGTCAGTCTGTTTTTACTGTGTCTCTGGGATCCTGCTGACCAGGACCCCGGTGCTCATAGATAAAAACCTATATGTCAGTATGTTTTGCCTGTCTCACTGGGATCCTGCTAGCCGAGACTCCAGTGCTCATAGTTTGTGGCCTAATGTGTATGCCTGTGTAGTGCCTAACTGTGTCACTGAGGCTCTGCTAATCAGAACCTCAATGCTTATGCTCTCTCTGCTTTTAAATTTGTCACTGTAGGCCAGTGCCTTCATTTACCAATTTCAGTTGGCACACTGGCCCTCCCTTATAAGTCCCTAGTATATGGTACCGAGGTAACCAGGGCATTGGGGTTCCAGGAGATCCATGTGGGCTGCAGCATTTCTTTTGCCACCCACAGGGAGCTCAGATAAACCCTTACACAGGACTGCCATTGCAGCCTGCGTGAAATAGTGCACATACTATTTCACAGACATTTTCACTGCACTTAAGTAACTTATAAGTCACCTATATGTCTAACCTTCACTTGCTGAAGGTTAGGTGCAAAGTTACTAAGTGTGAGGGCATGCACCCACATAGTTCAGGGCCATTTTCCTGGACTTTGTGAGTGCGGGGACACCATTTCACATGTGCACTACATACAGGTCAATACCTATATTAGCTTCACAATCGTAACTCCAAATATGCCCATGTAACATGTCTAATATCATAGAATTGTCTCCCCACTCCAAATCTGGTATTGGGGAGCCAATTCCATGCATCCTGGGGGCTCCACCATGGACCCCAGTACTGCCAAACCAGCTCTCTGAGGCTTGCACTGCAGCTACAGCAGCTGCCACCTCACAGACAGGGTTCTGCCCTCCTGGGGTCTGGGCAGCCCAGTCCCAGGAAGGCAGAACAAAGCATTTCCTCGGAAAGCAGGGTGTTGCACCCTCTCCCTTTGAAAATAGGTGTTACAGGTTGGGAGGGGTAGCCTCCCCCAGCCTCTGGAAATGCTTTGAAGGGCACAGACCTTGCATAAACCAATCTACACCGGTTCAGGGACCCCTTCCCTCCTGCTCTGGCAGGAAACTGGACAAAGGAAAGGGGAGTGATTACTCCCCTGTCCATCACCACCCCAGGGGTGGTGCCCAGAGCTCCTCCAGTGTGTCCCAGACCTCAGCCATCTTGCTTTGCAAGGTGTGGGGGCACTCTGGAGGGCTCTGAGTGGCTAGGGCCAGCAGGTGACGTCAGAGACCCCTCCTGATAAGGTAGCTAATCCCCCTCTCAGGGCTATTTAGGGTTTTTCCTGTGGGTTCTATTCAGATTCTGCTTGCAAGTTTCCTTCAGGAATCCTCTGCATCAACTTCAGCATCCTCTGACCTCGGATCAACCGCAGCCTGCTCCAAGAAACGCTGTAACTGCAACAAAGTGTCTACAAGAGACACTTTTCTTCAGCAAACTCAGCTCCAGGTCAGCAACTGCAACAGTTTCAATGGTGTGCATGCTCTGGGGACTCCCTGTCTTCATCCTGCACCAGAAGGACCGAAGAAATCTCCTGTGGAGTGATGGAGTCGATCCCCCGCTCCAAGCAGGCACCTTCCAAGGTGACAACTGGTGCCCTGGGAATCCTCTCACGGCAATGAGCATGCTCCTAAGGACACAGAGGGTGGACATCATCAACATAGACTGTCCTGAGGTCCTGCTGATGCTATTTGGAGGAGGTAAGACCTTGCCTTCTCTGAGAACGACAATACCCCTGTGTTTTGTGTCTTCTTTGCCTCCTAAGGCCTCTGTGCACTCTTTGCAAAATTCCTTCATGCATAGCCTGGCCCAGATCCCCAGCACTCCACTCTGTGATGCTCAACTTGTTGAGTTGTTCTCCGGTGGCGTGTGACCTTCTTTTGTTGTGCTGCATCAACTGCATTTTGCACCTCCTTCGAACCTGGATCCTGTGGCTTCTGGGGGTGCTGGCTAGCACCCTGAGGGCTCTCTAAAGTGCTTGGAGCCCCCTATTCGTCCTCACATAGAGTTGAGACCCCCATGTTCCACCTGGGTCCATCCAGCACCATTTTGATGAAAAATGCACTTTTGCCGTAGCCAAGGCTTATTGGTGCCTTCCAACACGAAATCTCATCTGCAACAATCTTCCCACCATGAGACATCTTTTGCATTATGCAGAAACCTGATGGCATCTTCCAAGGGTGCATTTCTGCAGTCTTCAACTAACCAGGGGCTCTTCTTTTGCACCCTTTTCTGGGTTGGCAGGGGCTTCTGTCCTTCCTGGAACTTCTTTCGACTTCTGGACTTGGTCCCCTTCCTTTGCAGGTCTTCAGGTCCAATAATCCATCAGTTGTTCTTTGCAGACTTGGTTGACTGCTGCAAAATCCCAAAACCGAGGTGTTGTGTGTCCTAAGGAAACTTGCAGTACTTTACTCCTGCTTTTCTGGGCTCTGGGGTGGGGCAATTTACTTACCTTTACTGTATTCTAAATCTCCCAGCGATTCAGCACACACTACACTCATCTAGGGGGGAATTCGTGATTCACATTCCACTTTTTTAGTATATGGTTTGTGTTGCCCCTAGACCTATTTTCTCCCATTGCATTCTATAGGATTTAATACTGTTTGCATTGTTCTATGACTATTTACTTGTCTAATTTTGGTGTCTAGTGTTTATATTGTGTATAATACTTACCTCCAGAAGGGGTATTGTCTCTAAGATATTTTTGGTACTGTGCCACCCAAATAAATACCTTTATTTTTGGTAACACTGAGTATTGTCTTTACTTGTGTAAAAGTACTGTGTAACTATAAGTGGTATTGCATGAGCTTTGCATGTCTCCTAGTTCAGCCTAAGCTTCTCTGCTATAGCTACCTCTATCAGCCTCAGCTGCTAGAACACTACTACAGTCACTAACAAGGGATAACTGGACCTGGTGTAAGGAGTAAGTACCCAAGGTACCCACTACAAACCAGGCCAGCCTCCTACAATGCCATTTTAGGGGGAAAAAACACAAGCCTTCTTCTGCAGCCTTTTTTCCCATGTTTTTGAAATAAAAAGAAATTTTCGCTGTATTTGGGCTAATTTCTTGGTCTTCTCCAGGAGAACCCACAAACTCTGGGTACCCCTAGAATCCCTAGGTTGTTGGAAAAAAGGACACAAATTTAGCGTGGTTAGCTTATGTGGACAAAAAGTTATGAGGGCCGAAGTGCGAACTACCCCAAATAGCCAAAAAAGGCTTTAGCACAGTAGGGGAAAAGGCCTGGCAGCGAAGGGGTTGAGTGAATTTCCATGTTTAAAAAAAATTCCATTTCCTAACTATAAAGTCCCTGTAACCTTTATTTTTTTTCATTGATTTTCTATGGCTTTTCTAATTTAAAGTGATTTTAATTACTGTACCCCTCATTATGACTTCGGCGGTCTATTTCGTAGACCCCCAAAGTCACACCCGCCATATGACCGCCAGTGCTCACGGTCTTCAGACCGCCATATTATGGCTGCTGGCTGCCCTCCACCACTGTTTGGTGGGGAAGCCGCCAGCAGCCACACTGGCAGTCGGCGGACTAGTGGTGCTTGCTCCACCGCCACATCACCACAACACTGCACGTTGTATTACAACATTGTAAGCGGCATGGCAGTGTTGTGTGGGGGTGCGCTGGAGCAAGCGCCATGGACCTCGTTCACTCCCGGACGACCACCGAAACCACCACGTAAGGTGATTGACCGACAGGGGAGGGGGGTGTTGAGTGTTGTGTGTGTGAATGGGGGGGTGAGTGGAGGGAGTGAGGGTGTTGTGTGTGTTTGTGTGTGTGTGTGTGTGTGCAAGTGTCTGTTTGCTTGTGTGAATATGTGTATTCGGGGGATGGGGGGGTAGGTGTGCGTGTATGCGAGGGTGGGGAGGTGTCGTGCCGTGTGTGCATGTGTATGTGAATGAGTGAGCGTGGATGGGTGTGTTTATGTATGTGAGTATGATGTTTGTGTGAGTCGATGGGGCGGGGGTCAGTACGGGGATCGGGGGTGGGTGGTCAGTATGGGGACCGGGGGAGGGGGACGTCGCTGCTTGGGGGATGGGGACTTCTGATGGGGTCGGGGGAGCTCCTACATGGAGGAGGGGTTGGGGAGTCCTGTTGTGGCAACAGGAAATAGTATTCCTGTTGCCAGTATCCTTACTGCCAGGGATTTCGTGGCGGGGTTTCAGCCACAGAATCCCTGGCAGTAAGAATACTCATTGTACCGCAGGCGGTGTAAGGTGGCCCGTCGGGTTGAAGGTGGTCAACCTTCAGCCTGGCGGCCCCACCCCTCTGGTGGTACAGGTGGTGAACTGGCTGCGATTCAGCAAGTTCAATGCTGTGGTCATTATTTAGTGATCTTGCACTGCCACGCTGTTGGTGGTCTGACCACAACCACAGGCGTGTCGGTGCAGGACTGCCAAGGTCATAATGACCACCTATATGTTAATCCAACTACCGCTGTGCACGGCCGAAGGGGTGGCCCCAGGGCCTGGCCTGTGGGGAGGCCCTGTGGCCAACCCCCTGTAACCACATTAACACTGTGCCACACACAACCATTGGACATTCGCAGTGAGGTTTGGGCGCAGGGCCTATCCTGTGACCCGGCCCTGCGGCCAACCCCCTGTAACCACCCAACCACATACAGCCAAAGGCCGTGTATGGTGGGGGATGGCCAGAGGGCCTGGCCTGTGGGCATGCCTTGTGGCCAACTCCCTATAACCACACCAAACCTGTGACACGCACAGCCAAAGATCATGCGCAGAGGAGGTTGTCCGCAGGGCCGGGCCTGCCCATTTTTGGCCCTTGTGACTCCATCCCTCAGGGTCTGGCCAAATGTTCCTGGGTGCCCTAAAGTTATGGGGACAGCGGGGGAGCCTGGAATCTCATGCTGTCCCAGTCATCTCCCATCTCCTGCAGGAGCCGGCATTGCTCCCGCACGCAGGGAACTTCTGCAAATAGCAGCTCCCTGTGTGCGGGAGAAATGTTTTCATATTTTTCCCTGCTTGCTATTAGCAGGCAGGGAAAGAGCTGAAAACTTCACTTTCAACAAATGGGAGCATTTTTAAACCTCCTGTTTGCTGAAAGTGGAGTGTTTGCTTTTGCTTGGCAGGAGCTGTTTGCTAAGCAAAAGGAAACAGCTACCTCCCGAGGGTGGGCACCTGGGAGGTGGCAGTCCCCAGGGCAATGTATGGCTCCATGAGGAGGACCGCACGGCTCCCTTTTTATGTTTTTTATTTTGCCCCAGGGAGGTGGTGGTCCCTGGGGTCCACACAGACCCCCTCCTTAAATGAAGCTGAGTTCTACAATGGCTGCCAACACTTCTTGTTTGAAGTGTTGGCAACCAGTCAGATCTCAGTTGGAGATCTCCCTGGATCCGTGGGCCTAGATATACACATTTCTTTTTCCTTTAAATCTCAAAAACTACTGAATGTATTTCCTCCAAAAAAGGGTGATCTCCGAACCTCGTCGTGACTCTGTGGTAAAACTTTTTATTAAAATCAAATCTTTTAGCCCTGGGGTGGTCCCTTTGGGACCCCAGCACCAGTGCTAAGTGGTCAGGGTGTTTGCACCCTGGCACCTTTTCTTTATTTTTTATCCAAACATGGCTGCCAACACTTCAACGGCTTCCTTGTTGAACACACTTGCTATATATATATATATATATATATATATATATATATATATATATATATATATATATATATATATACACACACACACACACACACATTTTCTGCTCTGCTCACCTTGATAGATCTGCAGGTAACTTTAATCGACTATCAAACTAAGGCCCATATTTAAGAAAAGGTGCGCTGTATATAATGCAGCACCACTTTTCTTGCCCCCTTAGCGCCCCCTAACGCCACCATGTGTGCACCGTATTAAATATAGGTCGCACCATGGCGCAGCTTAGGGCCAATAGCGTCGATATTTTGTACGCTATTGTTGTACTTTGCAGGATTAGCACCAAAAATGTTGGCGCTAATTCTGCAATGTACATAAGGGCCCTTTGAAAACAATAGTGTGCCCTTTTTAACGCCTGCTGTGTACAGACATTAAACATAGCCGGCAAATATTACACAGTGGAATCTTGTAGATTGCACTGCGCCATTTTTGCGGTCCCCCTGCATATATTATGCCTGGTCCAGAAATAATGTGGCGCAAGGGGTTGCAAAGAGGTGCAATGCATGTATTGCACCACTTTGTAAATCTGGTGCAACTAATTTGGCCTTGTTGAGCCACATTAGCATTAAAAAAATGACGCTAATGTGGTGGAAAGAGGCGCTAGGTCCTCTTAAATCTGGGCCTTAGAGTAGATGTGTCAAACAACTCTAATGCATAACCATATCATAAGATGTCATTTCAATGCATGCTGTAACTTAACATTAGTATTTGCATATGTGAGTTCAAAACAAATTCAGCGTCTTAATATCCCTGTTTTTCTTCAGCAACAAAAGGACTTTTTCCACCCCACTCAGACCTGTTCTCACTTCCTTCTTACTCCATGCCACCCCGTTCCCCCAAAATGTATCTTTTCTCCACATTGCCAAATTCAGAAATGTGTCTAAAATTTAAGAATGCAAGATAAAGAATAAATACCATGTATGGTATTCTTAGAGATTATGTAATTTGAGATGTCATCAGTGTTGCTAAATACTCTGACTTAAGGTGGTTTAAGTGATGTAATATGAAAGGGTATTAACTAAATATTGTAGAGGGGCGAGTTATGATCAATATAGCCTGGCTAGTGACTTCACCACACTGTATAAGGAGGTGCACGATTTATAGTAAATTTACAGTGCGGTGTAAATCATAACCAAAAATTATTACTGTAAAACTATACCTATAACATAGAATTTATAAAGTTTGTGTAGTTCAACTCGGTTTTGTGTGGAAGTGATAAACTTTTGCTAACTAGAACTGAGCTTTAACCATTGTTTTTTTATTGATTTTGTATGTTTTTTTATTTTATAAAAATAATTTATTAGTAATATAGTACAAACTAAATCCATCGTTGTTTTTCTTTTTATGTGTTGTAGAGTGGAGTTTCGTACAGTGTAGTGATGTGTCATAGATTGGCATTGAATGTTGTACAATGGAGGGACTTCTCATAGAGTGGAGTAGCATATCGTACAGTGGAGTGGAGTGCCATGTCATAGAGTGTTGTAGAGTGGAGCACTGTTCTGTACAATGTAGGGGCACAAAGTAAAGTGTTGTAGAGTTGAGTGTTGAAAACTGGAGTGGCATGGCATGTTGTAGAGTGTTGGCATGGCATGTTATGGAGTGGAGTGACATGTAGTGGCACAAAGTGGAGGGGAGTGTCATAGAGTAGAGTGGCGTGTCATAGAGTGGAATGGTGTGTTGTACAGTGGAGTGGAGTGTTGTAGAGTGGCGTAGATTGAAGGGTATAGAGTGGACTAGAGTGTTATAGAGTGGAGTGGCATAGAGTGCATTGGTGTGTCATGGAATAGAGTAGAGTGACGTGTCATAAAGTGGCATGTCACACAGTGTTTTAGAGCAGAGTGGAGTAGAGTGTCATAGAGTGTCATAGAGTGGAGGCTCATTGAGTGGAGTGTCACAGAGTAGAGTGGAGGAGAATGTTGTACAGTGGAGTGCCACATCATACAGTGGAGTGCTGTGTCATAGAGAGGAGTGGAGCGGAGTAGTGTGATGTAGAGTGTCACATACTGTAGGAGAGTGGCATGAAGTGGAATAGAGTGTCATAGAGTGTAGCAGAGTGTTGTACAGTGAGTTGCATAGAGTGGAGATGCGTAGAGTGTTGTGTCATACAGTGGTGTAGAGTGGGCAAAGTGTTGTACAGTGGAGTGGAGTAAAGTGAAGTGGAATAAAGTTCCATAGAGTGGAGTTGCATGTCATAGAGTAGAGTGGCATGGGGTGGAGTAGACTGAAGTGGCGTAGCATGGAGATGAGTAAAGTGTGATAAATTGGAGTGGTGTGTTATACACTGGAGTGGATAGTCGTGTTGCAGAGTGTTGGAAAATGTTGTAGAGTGGAGTGGTGAAGAATAGAGTTGAATGTGGCAGAGTGTGTCAGAGTGAAGTGGCATAGAGTCTCAAAGAGTTGTGTGTCATAGAATGGCATACTGTGGAGTAGTGGAGTACAGTGGCGTACAGTGGAGTAGTGTGTCACAGAGTAGAGTGGAGTAAAGTGGGGTGAAGTGGCATAGAGAGAGTTGCATAGAATGTTGTAGAGTGGAGTAGAGAGTTGTAGAGTGGCAAATAGTGCCATAGAGTGGAGTAGAGTGTCATACAGTGGCCTAGACTGGAGTAGAGTGTCGTAGAGTGGAGGGGCGTAAAATGTCTTTGTGTAGAGTAGAGTGTCATAGAGCAGATTAGACTGGAGCGCATGGAGTGGCATAGAGTGAAGTGTTGCTCCGTAGAGTATTGTATTGTAGAGTATTGTGACGTACAGTGTCATGGCATGCATTGGTGTGGTGCAGAGTGGAATTGCATACAGTGTTGTGGCATTGAACCTTGTAGTGAACAGAGTTGGGACACAGAGTGGAGTAGCACAGAGTGGAGTGGCGTAGAGTGGAGTGGCGTAGAGAGGAATAGCGTAGAGTGGAGTGGCATAGAGTGGGGAGTGGAGTGGCATGTCATAGAGTAGAGTGGAGCAGAGTACAGTATAGTGGCATGTGGTGAGTGAAGTGTTGTGTAATAGAGTGGCATGTCATACTGTGTCTTAAAGTGGGTAGGTGTAGAGTGGGGTGGCATAGAGGGCAATGGCATAGAGTGGAGTAGTGTAGAGTGGAATAACGTAGAGTGGAGTAGCATAGAGTGGAGTGGTCAAGAGTGGAATGGTGTGTATTAGAGTAGAGTGGAGTGGTGCAAAGTGGAGTGGAATGTCATAGAGTAAAGTGGAGTTACATGCCATAAAGTGGTATGTCATACACTGTTATACAGTAGAGTGATCAAGTGTGGAGTGGCGTGTATTAGAGTACAGTGGAGTGGCATAGAGTTGAGCGGCATGTCGTAGAGTGGAGTGTTGTATCATAAAGTGGCATGTGGCATGTTGTATAGTGTCTTACACGGAAGGGGCATAGAGTTCAGTTCCATAGAGTGGAGTAGCATATACTAGAATAGCATAGAGTGAAGTTGCATAGAGTGCAGTGGCATAGAGTGGAGTGACGAAGTGTGGAGTGGCACAGAGTGGAGTTGCATAGAATGGAGTGGCATAGTGGAGTGGCATAGAGCTGAAGTATGGCACAAAGTACAGTGGAGTGACGTGCCACAGAGTGGAGTGTCATGTCGTAGAGTGGCATGTCGTACAGTGTATTACAGTGGAGGGGTATAGAGTGGAGTGGTGCAGACTGAAGTAGCATGTGGTAGAGTTGTGTGGAGTGGCGTGTTGTAGAGTAGAGGGGCAGATACTAGAGGGACATGACATGTTGTAGATTGGATTAATGTATCATACAGTAGAGTGGAGTGGTGTTCAGTGGAGTGGTGTAAATGTTGTGTCATAGAGGGTCACATCGTAGGGTATCATGGTGTACAGTGTCATTATGTTAATTGTCAGGCATAGAATGGAATGGCATAAAGTGTTGTGGTTTAGAGTTTCATAGCATTGAGTGTTGTGGCATTAAGTGGAGTAGCATAGAGTAGAGTGGCACAGGGTGGAGTAGCATAGAGTGGAGTGGCATGCTGAAGAGTAGCGTTGAGTGGCATAGAGTTGATTGGCATGTCGTAGAGTGGAGTGTTGTGTCATAAACTGCCATGTTGTATAGTGTCTTACACGGAAGGGGCATAGAGCTCAGTTCCATAGAGTGGAATGGCATAGACTAGAATAACATAGAGTGAAGCTGCATAGAGTTGAGTGGCGAAGTGTGGAGTGGCACAAAGTGGAGTTGCATTGAATGGAGTGGCGTAGAGTGGAATACCATAGAGTGGAGTGGCATAGAGCTGTTGTGTGGCTTAAAGTAGAGCGGACTAACGTGCCATAGAATAGAGTGGAGTATCATGTCGTGGAGTGGCATGTCATGCAGTGCATTACAGTAGAGGAGCAGAGAGTGGAGTACCATAGAGTGGAGTGGTGCAGAGTGAAGTGGCATGAGGTAGAGTTGTGTGGAGAGGTGTGTTGTAGAGTCGAGGGGCATATAATAGAGAGACGTGACATGTTGTAGATTGGACCAATGTGTCATACAGTGAAGTGGAGTGGCATTCAGTGGAGTGGTGTAAATGTTGTATCATAGAGTGTCGTATCAAGGAGTATTATGGCATGCAGTGTTATGAGATACATTGGCATGGTGTATAATGAAATTGTGTACACTGTTGTAGAGTGGAGGAGCATGGAGTGGTAAAGCATAGAGAGGATTGGTGTGGAGTGTAGTGGTATGTTGTTGAGTAGAGTGCAGTGATGTAGAGTTGAGTGGCATGTCGTAGAGCGGAGTGTCATGTCATAGAGTGGCATGTCATACAATGTCTTGCACTGCAGGGGTGTAGAGTTCAATGGCATAGAGTGGAGGAGCACAGAGTAGAATATCATTAAGTGGAGTGGCATAGAGTGAAGTGGAGTGGCGTAGTGTTGAGTGGCATTGAGTGCAGTGGCATGTCGTACAGTGGAGTGGCATGTCATAGAGTAGAGTGAAGTGTCATGTCATAGAGTGGCATGTTGTATAGTGTTTTATAGTGGAGGAGTGTAGATTATTGTGGTGTAGAGTAGAGGGGTGTAGAGTGAAGTGGTGTGTGATAGAGTGGTGATAGAGTGGTGTGATAGAGTGGTGTGACACATAGGGCCAGATGTATCAAAAAAACAAATTGCATTTCTTAAATAGCGAATTTTAAGAAATCGCTATTTAAGAAATGCAAAATGGTATGTATGAATTTTGCGATTTGGTAATAGCGATTTCTTAATCGCAAATAGAGAATCTGACCCCATTTGCACCTATGGGCCTGTTGCGAATGGTTTTCCATTTTCCAAATTGAGAATCCCAGTTAGGAATTCACAATTTAGGAAATGCAAATCCCAGGGTGCTGGGGGCCTAAGGCCCTCTCTGCTGCACCCCAAAAATATTTTTACGGATATATGAAGCACACACATGCCTTAGGGGCATGTGTGCGCTTCATGTCACTTTAAAAAATGCATTGATAATGCATTTTTAAAATTTGCACATGGTTACCGCCAAACTTTAGTTTGTGGTAATTGCATTTCCTAAATGCCCAATTCGCATTTAGGAAATGCTTGATACATGTGTTTTGGAAATCGCAAATAGGAATTCTCTGTTTGCGATTTCCAATTTAGAGAATCGCAATTTGCGATTCTCCAAATGGGGTCGCAATTTTAAGGAATCCCTAAAATAGCGATTCCTTAAAATTGCACTGCGAATGCCTTTCATACATTGTGAAAGGCAATTTTGCATTCGCAAACGGTCGAATTTTGCATTTCTCCCCGTTTACGAATGTAAAAAAGTTTGATACATCTGGCCCATAGTGTCTTACCATGGAGTGGAGTAGAGAGCAGTGGCACCGAGTAGAGTGCCGTAGAGTGGAGTGGCATGTCATAGAATGGCGTATCATACAATGTCATACAATGGAGGGGCATGCGGTGCAGTAGCGTAGAGTGGAGTGGCATAGAGTGAAGTAGTGTTGATTGGAATAGCATAGAGTGGAGTGACATAGAATGAAGTGGCGTAGAGTGAAGTGGCTTGTCGAAGAGTAGAGTGGACTGGTGTAGAGTGGAGTAGCATGTCCTAGAGTGGAGTGGAATGTCATTTCCTTGAGTGGTATGTCGTGCAGTGTCTTACAGTGGATGGGAATAGAGTGGAGTGGCGTAGACTGGACTATTGTGGAGTGGAGTGGTGTAGAGTGGAGTGTTGCAGAGTGGAGTGGTATGTCATATAGTGGATTGGTGTGTGGTAGAGTCAAGTGGTGTGTTGTTGAGTGGGGTGGTAATGTCATCCAGTAGAGTGGAGTGGTGTGTCATGGAGTGTCTTTTACATTTTCCATTGACTTTTTACACAGATGTAGCTGTAATTTGGCTGTGTTCTTGGTTTTTATGTTTGGTATATGTTATTAGTATTTTTTTCTCACCTATAGAAAGACATGAGGCACTTTACAAAAGTGTGAATAGTTGGGGATACATATTTTTTTTATTTTTCTATATATTTTTAAGAAAGGTAACATAGTATTGCAGTTCTTTCTAGGAAGTATTGTGGTTGCTATTTAATTTTTTTTAAAAAGAAAAGGATTTAAGACAAACAAGAAAACAGTAATTTTTGTTCTTGTTTATTATTGTTTGTCATTATTCCCTTTTTTTAATTTCAAAAGGTATTGCAGTACTTCCTAGGCAGCATTTAGTTATTTTGTTACTTTTTTTCAAGTACATAGAAAAATAAAAATATCTTTCCCTAACTATTCACACTTTTATAAAGTGTTGCAGGACTTCCTATAAGTGAAAAAACAAGGTAATAACCTGTATCTAATGTACAAGTGGAGAACACAGCCAAACTGTTCTCTAAACAATGTGGCTGCCTTTTACTTTTGTCAGGGCTTTCCTTAACCAATCATATACTACTTTGTCATCACCATGTACCACAATATACTATTTCAATGCACAATTTATCACTAAGTTTTTGTGCCTTATAATTTTAAAACTATTGAAGAAATTTACATATACTACCAAAATATTCTTGCTAAATTTTACAAACATCTGTTCAACCATTTTTCCATTACGTCTGTCTAAAAAGTCTTTCAAAAATTACTTTGGTGGAAAAGCTTGTTTTAGGATCCCGCTTTTTTCTTTGCACCCCCTTAACTAATCATCATAAATATTTATTTCATGAGCCCATTTAGAAAAATCAATAGGTATGCAAAGTTCATGGAGATTTGTCAAACAATTGCAAAGTTATTATCATGATATGGCCTGGCGGTGTTTTGCTGGCGGACGCTGCTGCTGGCAGCTGCTCCGCGTCCCGTCTCCTGCCAGAGGACCTCTTGCAAGCAGGTAAGTCAGGTTCTCCAACAGGAGAGGAGGGATGGGGGGAGCGTGCTGTGTGTCTAATTATAACAAATGGCACTAAAAGTCCATACCCCAGGACTTTATTGGATGCAATCATTGTCCTTGGCAAATGTAAAGGGAGACAGTGCACTTATTTTAACCTGGTAGTAGCACTCCAGCGTCATGGGCATCTTGTACATATATTGCTTATTAGCAAAACAGCTTCTTTGTGCACAGAACACCCTCTGGTCACAGTTGCACTCAACAGTTGTAACCTCCTGAGTCTAAAAGGCAACGCTGCAACAATTAGTACCACATTTACTATACCTTGGTAGGCATACCTTAAAACATAAAAACTAGTCTTGCCTTGGAGATTGGATCATATATCGTGCAATGTATGTACTGCGTTCTACAACTTGAACTACAAGAATATGCAAAGATGAATATAGATTCTCTTGCATGTCACTGGCAGTGTACTTTGCATTGAATAAGTATGTTTTGAGACACAGATAAGCTTTCAAGTAAGTTAAGCAAACATACCTGAAACCCTCAAAAAAAGCCACCGTTAATGTATATCACTTATTATTATACAGAGATGCAATTGCACTTGGGGAAAAGTAGACGAACACTATCACGCACTGATACAACAAATATAGTGACATAAAGGGACAATTTATTGGCATAGGTGACATAAAATATCTATACAAACATATGGCCTGTGACAACCATGTAACACACTTTCAGGAATTAAAAGCACATACTCAAATAAACAAGACATGTGCAAACAAACGATGTCATAGCTATATCGATCTCATTATTGTCAGTGGAAGGATGACATGGAAAGTCACTGCGGACGTTATAGGTGATGTCATAAGCATTGTCATTGGTGACATCATGTGTGACACGAGTATGCAATGGAGGAAATGATGGTTGCGTTGGCCAGTTGCTTAACATGTGGCACATTTCTGTTTGTGTCTGGAGCAGTTAGATGTAGATGAATAGATTTCTAATTTCCCCCTTGTAATCAGTTATTTGCATGCTTCTGTGAACACAGACGGCTGTGGGTTTTTGCTGGGTTCAATGTAAAAATTGGTCGGTGGAAATATACTTGCAACATTTCTCTCCACCGCGTTGCTGTGAAATTTGGTAAGGAGAACGAAACAGAAAGGCAGACACGTGCCAAAATATTGCTGGCTGAAAACTAGGAGGAGCATTAGGGGAAGAGACCATGAGAAACAGAGGTCTGGTTTCTAACTCTTTGATAACTTAAATTGCATGCAGTTATAAAATACGTGTTTTCAAAATATTAATGTAGTAATTGACCCACATCTCTTGATATCAGAGATCTATGGGTATGGGTACATATGGGTATGTTCCCAGCTCAAATCCATGTCATGTGACAATGTTATTACCTGCGGTTGACGGGTGCTTTTAATTTTTAGCCTAATTACAGGTTACATGTAATTTCCTGGAAAAATCAAGGAAATTAAGTTCTTGTAATTGGCCAATTCCACTGTCAGAATTTAGCGTATCGAATTGCAAGAGCAATTCCTGGAATATAATTCTTAAATGCTACAACCTGCCCTGCGCCTCTGTTTTCTATCACTGGTTGCCAGTATCAGTAGCAATCCTTTTTCACACCAACACATGTGGGATTTTGGCAACCTTCATTTGAATCTAAATATCCTAACGAATGCAAAAAAAGGTCAATTGCATCTGTAAAACATTTTTTTTTTAAATACGTGTTTATAGTACACGCAGAAAGTGGTTGTCCTATTTTGAGCCAGGACATGGTTTTGCAACCAAGATGACGGAAAAGATCGATTGATTTAAACTCTTCTCCCCTGCCCTCCCCCCAAAAGTTCTGCAGACAAATCCTTATTTTGGGCTAACCCTTCACCAGACTTCTAACGTCCAAGCAGAGCTTATGGACTGTTGAAAACCACGAATTCTATAACTTCATGATATATAGTAAAATATCAAGTAGAGTAATGTAACATGACATAGCAGAGCACAGCATAGGATAAAACAGGGCAGCACAGCAAAACATAACACGACATGACATGATATGATATGACATAACAATACATAAAATAACAAAGCTTTAACAGTAACATGAAGGAAAACATGACAGGGTGACAGGGACATCACTAGCCGCCCATGCAGTAAGTTGCTGCTGCAGTTTTTGAACTACTGACTTCTACCCCTCCACTAGAAGTTGAACTCAGTAGAACATATTTTGTCCAGAAAATGCAATCCAGCCACCAATGGTGGAGCAGATTCACAAGGCTTGTGGGAGTTGAAATGACTGACAGCAACATGAGCAAGTTCCTTCAGAAACAGATGGCAAGAAAAGAGGCATAATACCATACAGAAACAAAACATACACCATTTACAGGCAGTTATCAAAAGTGTGCAATATGATTTAGAAATGTGCAATTATGAAGCGATCAGTTTGTCATGTCGTGGAGTGTTGCATAATGGAGAGTTGTCTCGTAGAGGGTCATTATGTGGAGTGGAGTGTCATAGACTGGAATGTTGTATAGTGGAATAGTTTAGTGGAGAGGGGAATAAAGTGTTGTAAATTAGAGTGGCACAGAGTGGAGCAGAGTGTCGTGGAGTGAAGTGTCGTAGAGTGGCATGAAGTAAAGTGTCATAGATTGGAGTGCTGTAGAGTGAAGTGTTGTAGAGTGGAGTGGCGTAAAGTGGAGTGTGGTACAGTGGACTGTCATAGGGTTGAATGTCCTAAAATGTTGCAGAGTGAAGAGTCATAGAGTGGAGGTTTGTAGGGTGAAGGGGTGTAGAGTGGAGGGACATAGAGCTGCGTTGAGGGTCATGGAATGTAGGGTCATAGAGTGGAGGGTGGTTTATTGGTGTATAGTGTAGATTGAAGTGGAGTAAAGTGTTGAAGTGTCATAGAGTAGAGTGGTGGGCAGGGTGGAGGGGTATAGAGTGAAGTGGAGTAGACTGCAGTGGAGGGTCATGGAGTGGAGGGTCGAAAAGTGGAGTGAAGTGGCCTAGAATGGAGTGGTGTAACTCTATGGAGTAAGTAAAGTGTTGTTGAGTGGAGGTCTGTAGAGTGGAATGGTTCAGTGGGGGGGCGTAGAGTGGAGTAAAGTGTTGTAGAGAGAGGCATTATAGTGTAGTGCAATAGAGTGGAGTGCCATGGAATGATGTAGAGTGCAGTAGGTTGGGGGTTTGGAGTCATGTAGAGTGGAGTGGCCTAAAACTGAGTGGAGTACAGTGGAGTGCCCTAGAGTGGAATGGCATTGAGTGGAGTTCAGTAAGAGTCGTAGAGTGGAATGGAGGGGTTATAGAGTGGAGGGACATAGAGTGTAGAATGTTGTAGACTGCGGTGGCATAGAGGGGAGTGGCATATTGTGGAGTGTCATGAACTGGCATAGAGTGGGGTAGAATGGAAAGTGGAATCACATAGAGTGGGGTAGAGTGGAGAGGAATAGAGTGAAGTGTGATGTCATGGCTTGGAGGGTTGTACAGTGGAGTGGTTTAGAGTGGAGTGGAGTACAGTGGAGTGGCCAAGGGTGAACTGACATAAAGTGTCATAGAGTGGAATGGCAGAGTCTGGCTTAGAAAGGAGTAGGGTGTCATAGAGGGGAGTAGAGTGGAGTACAGTAGAGTGTCACAGAGTAGAGGGAGGGGGCGTAGAGTTCAGTAGCGTAGAGTGTAGTGTAGTAGAGTGGAGTATCGTAGAGTCACAGAGTGGATGGTCATAGAGTGGAAGGTTGTAGAGCAGAAGGGTGTAGAGTGGAGGGTCTTACAGTGGAGTTGAGGGTCATGAAGTGAAGGGTAATTGAGTAGATGGCTGTGGTGTAGCATATAGTGGAGTGGCATTGATTGCAGTGGTGTAGAGTGTAGTGGAGTAAAGCTTCGTAGAGTGGGGTCGATGGTGTTAGATTAGAGGGCCATAGAGTGGAGGGGGCATAGAGTGGACAGGCTTAGAGTGGAGTAGCACAGGCTTTAGTGGAGGGTCATGGAGTGGAGGATCATAGAGTGGAGTCTCATAGAGAGAGTGACATAGAACGGAGTGGCATAGGGTGGAGTGGAGAAAAGTGTAGAAGAGTGAATTGGAAGGCCACAGATTGGAGAGGCATATAGTGGAGGGCCGTAAAGTGGAGTTAATTGTTGTAGAGTGGAGTGGCATCATAGTGTAGTGACATAAAGTGGAGTGCCATGGAGTGGCGTAGAGTGGAACAGATTTGTAAAGTGGAGTCATGTAGAGCGGGCTAGAGTGGAGTGGCATAGTTTGGAGTGGTATAGAGTCAGGTAGAGTGGAAGAGAGTGAAGTGGCATAGAGTGGCATTGTGTACAGGAGAGGTGATTGGAATAGAGTGGAGTGGAGTGGAGTAGAGTAAAGGGTCACAGGGTGGAATGGAGGGGTGTAGAGCATTGTAAAGTATTGTGGAATGGAGTGGCATCGAGTGGATTGGTGTAGTGTGGAGTGCCTTGGAGTGGCGAAGAGTCAAATAGAATGTTAGAGTGGAGTCGCATTGCATTGGGTGGAGTGGAGAAGTATAGAGTGGAGTGATGTCGAGTACAATAGAGTGGCACAGAGTGAAGTGGCATAGAGCATCATAGAGCGGAGTGGCATAGAGTGGCATAGAGTGTAGTAGAGTGTCATAGAATGTAGTACAGTAGAGTGTCACATAATAGATGAAGGAGTGTAGAGTGGAGGTATAGAAT
This sequence comes from Pleurodeles waltl, assembly GCF_031143425.1. Taxonomy (NCBI): domain Eukaryota; kingdom Metazoa; phylum Chordata; class Amphibia; order Caudata; family Salamandridae; genus Pleurodeles; species Pleurodeles waltl. The sequence continues at coordinate 621,123,365 of NC_090444.1, read as the reverse complement.
GGAGTGAGATAGAGTGGAATGTTGTGGACTTGAGTGTCGTAAAGTGGAGTGGAGTGGAGGGTCCTGGAGTGGAGGGTTGTAGAGTGGATCGGTGTGGAGTAGAGGGTGTTAGAGTGGAGTGGAGGGTCATGGAGTTGATTGTCACACAGTGGAGGGTTGTGCAGTGGTGTACAGTGGAGTGGAGTGGACTGGCATGGTGTAGAGTGAAGTGGAGTAAAGTGTCATAGAGGGGAGGGTCATAGAGTAGAGGTTAATGGAGTGGAGGGGCATAGGCTAGAGGGTCAAAGAGTGGAGTGCTGAGACTCTAGTGGAGGGTCACTGAGTGGACTGTCATAGAGTGAGTGTCAGAGAGTGGGATGTCATAAAGTGAGTGGCCTAGAGTTGAGTGGCATATACTGGGGTGTAGAAAAGTGTTATAGTGTGAAGGGTCATAGAGTGGAGGGGCAGAGAGTGTAGTAAAGTGTTGTAAAGTGGAGTGGCGTAAAGTGATGTGGCGTAGAGTGGAGTGGCATTGAGTAGCACAGAGTGGAGTAGAGTGGTGGAGTGGAGTCAGATAAAGTGGGGTAGAATGGAGTGACAGAGTGTAGTGGCGCAGATTGGAATAGAGTGTCGTAGAGTGAATTGTAATAGAGTGTCATAGAATGGAGTGGCATAGAGTGGGGTAGAGTAGAGTAGACTGTCAGAGTGGAGCACAGTAGAGTGCCACAGAGTAGAGGGAGGGATGTAGAGTGGAGTGTCGTAGAGTTTCATGATGTAGAGTGAAGTAAAATGTCATAGTGTGTCATAGACTGGAAAGTCACAGAGTAGAGTAGAGTGGAGTGTCGTAGAGTGGAGTGGCATGGAGTGACATAGAGAGAATTGCATAGAGTGGAGTAGAGTGCCATATAGTGGAGTGACATAGAATCGCATAGAGTGGAGTAGAGTGTCATAGAGGAGAATATTATAGAGTAGATGGCTGTAGAGTGGAGTGGCAATGAGTAGTGTGGCATAGAGTGGAGTGGTGTAGAGTGGAATAAAGTGTTGTAGAGTGGAGTGGCATGATATGGCATAGAGTGGAGTCATGTAGAGTGGCATAGAGTAGGGTGGCATAGAGTGGTATAGATTGGAGTGGCATAGAATGGAATGGCGTGGATTGGTGTAGAGTGGCAAAGAGTAGAGTAGAGTAGAATGTCATAGAGTAAACTGGAGATGCGTACAGTGTAGTGGAGTAAAGTGTCATAGAGGAGTGGGAAGATGTAGAGTGGAGTGGTGTAGCATGGAGTGAAGTGGCATGGAGCGTCATAGAGTTGAGTGGCGTAGAATGGCACAAAGTTTTGTAGAGTGGAGAGTCGTAAAGTGGAGTGTCATTGAGTGAACCATCGTAGCGTGAAATGGCATAAAGTATCATAGAATTAAGTAGCATGGAGTGTTGTAGAGTAGAGTGTGGTACAGTGGAGTGTTGTAGAGTGGAGTTTCATAGAGTGGAGTGGCCTATCGTGAAGTGGCATAGAGTGGTGTAGAGTGGAATAGAATGGAGTGATGTAAAGTCTCTTAGATTGGAGTGAGTGGAGTGGAATGAGGTGGAGCAGAATGTTATGGAGTGGAGTGCTGTAGAATGGAGTGCCGTAGAATGGAGTGCCATAGAGTGAGTGGGATAGAGTGTCTTACAATGGAGTATTGTAGAGTGGTAGAGTGCACAAATTATATGTGTGGAGATGGCATCACCTAGTGTATTGATTTGTTTTGATCATAATAAAATATTTGATGCCAACACTCTTCTCGATTTCAAAAAATGTGTTTTATTTGTGCTTTCCTAATTGTGATGTAGTCTGAAATATTTGCAAACTTCCATTACAAACATTTGAACTTTGTTGTGTACTAGAAAAAAAAGTCCCTTTTTCACGGTGGGTATCCAGCAGAATTGTCACATACATTTTCTTACTTTGAAGTCAGCAAAAGAAAAGTATACACTAAGCTCCCTTGGAAGACAGTCTGACATTTGACCTGTGTCTTTGAATACACAGCACAATTGACAAGATAAGAACAAAATATAAAGGCCTGTTCACAGAAAGCAAGCAATCATAGAAGAATTCAAGGCACAATGGTAAACAGGCTATAATCCACATGAGGGGTAAAGACCTTCTGGACAGCCTAAAACAAATATAAAGCAAATATAAAGCAAGTAAATGTGAGTTACAAAGTAAATGGTAAGAAATGGGCTGAAAGTATTCCCAGGAAAGCTTTCAGAATGTCCCCAAAAGTCTATCACAACCAGACAGCTGTGCAGTTTGTAGGCTTCGGCCGAGGAAAACAGGCGCTTGTCTCTGCACTGAGCTATCATGCTTTTGTTCCAAACTTACTGACAAACATCATGCTTCAATCCTCAAATAATTTCACCTCTATAACCCTTGGATAGACCATGACTACATTTACTTTTTTCCCAACTATAATTTATTTCACTTTCTTCATATTCATCTGTGCATATATTTCGTATTTCACATTTACCTTACAGTTAAACGGTTTGTTTTCAACACATAACATGGTAACAACTGAATTATTCCTGCAACACGACCGTTCATCTTTTTCTGAATTAAATTGTTTTAACATGTATTTACCATGATATTAATTTCATTATGTCTCTTTCCCCATCTTTTAGTCTGAAGACTCTTCCACATTTCACTATATGTTACATCATTTTCTAATCTGTTTTCCATTCCTCCAATTTTATTATATGTCTGTTATGTTTTGATTGTGCTGTTATGTTGTTCTGTATATGCTGCTGCCCTTATTTCTGTTGTTTACTTTCGCCATGTCAATGATTGCTGCTATGTTTCCAGCCAGAAACAGCTTATCACTTGAAAGTTCCTGTTTCGAAGCAACTGCTTTCCAATGCCTCAGGTGATAAAATATAAACTTAGTGCTCCCAGTGCTCACTTGGGGCCAGATGTAGTAAACTGCGATTCGCAAAATCGGATGCAAAACGGTGTCTCAGACACCGTCTGCGAATCTCAACGGGGTCGCAAGGACCCACCTCATTAATATTAATGAGATGGGTCGCATTTTGCGACCCGATTGAGATTCCCTGCACTCACAGGGATGGTGGCCTGCTGGAGACAGCAGACCTCCATGTCTGTGACTGCTTTTTAAATAAAGCAGTTTTTTTTTTGTATTGCATCCCGTTTTCCTTAAAGGAAAACGAGTTGCAATACAAAAAAATAACGAAACCATTTGATTTTGGTTTTTCAGAGTAGGCAGTGGTCCATTGGACCACGGCCTGCTCTGAAAAACCATTACTGGCGACATTCACAAAGGGGAAGGGGTCCCCTTTTGCGAATGGGTTACCACCAGTGTGACACTGGTGGTAACTGCGAATTGCTTTGCGACCGCGTTCGCGGTCACAAAGCAATTCTGCATCGCGGTGCGAGTCGCATATAGGAAGGGAACACCCCTTCCAATTTGCGAGTCGCATTCCCATTTTGCGAGTTGGTACCGACTCGCAAAATGGGATAATGCATCGCGATGTGCGTTTTGCATGGCGCAAACTGCGATTTTCGCAGTTTGCGCCATGCAAAATGCTTCCTACATCTGGCCCTTGATGTGATGCAGCCCTTGTTGTAGCTGTCTGTGGACATTTATATTTATGAACCCTTGGAGGAGCAACTAGAGGAACGTATAATGCTGGAAATGTGCCCAACATTCGTTGCCAGTGAGTAAAGAACGTGTGACAACAGGATGATACAAAGCTCCACAAAACAAACTCAGGGATGACAGACTCCCAGAGGAAACAATAAGAGACACCACATGTGTCAGAATCAGAAACCATGATCTCTTTCCATATAGGTCACACTGTGGCCTTTTGGGGATGATATGGATCCACCTTTTGGTCCTGACCTTACCCACTTGTGGATTTGTTACACAGCGAGGAATGATAGATTAGAATTGAGGAAGAGGATCTGTCATGGGAAGGTGTCTCCTCTGTACTATTGACCTTGAAGGGTAAGGAAAGAGATGGAGAGACCTAATTAGCAATCCTTTTCTTAAATCAGTGGTTTTCAAGCTATACAATTTTATCCCTCCACTATCTGAACTTATCGAGAAGTACCTGCTAGTCAGCTGTCATTTATATGGCACTGGAAGTAGGATGTGTATTTTCGGTTTGGTTCTAGTACCTCTGCTTGAAGTGTGACTGCTCATAGGATTTTACAAAATTATTAAAAACATAAACACCCTTGCTACATTCAGACATGGATCATTATGTACATTCAGACTGTGTCATACACTACCCCTGTATGAGTCCCTCTCAATACCTTCTGCAGTTTCAGTTTTCCTCCTTCCAATTTTGTTTTCATATTAGTACGTTAATGGTATTTCACAATATCCTTTTTTGCACATGGATTAGTTGTTAAATGCTTGGCTAATTAGTCTCAGATAGCTACTTCGATGCTGTAATGTCTTTACTATTAACAAACGTAAACTAAATACCTTAAATGCAATGTCTGCACATTGGCTCAAGTGTTTACTTTCCTTTCCTTATTGCAGACTTCGAGGTGATTGTGATGAGCATGTTGCTGTGGACCACAGTGAAGAATGCCGCAGGAGCTGGCACTGATGAAGAATGCAGTGGAAGCCAGCAGTGAAGAAGACTGCAGCGGGAGCTGGCGGCAATGACGATTTGCAGTAGAAGCAGGTTGTGAAGAAGATGCATACAGAGATACACTGGTGGCCTCATATTTGGGTATGGTTTAAATAACTGCAACACTCAAGATGACTGAGGGTTGCTGAGATCTCGCGAGTTCTTGGCAAGTCTCCACAGTTCTGCACAAAACCCCAAACACAGAATATAAGCGCATCTGCAGTGTGAGGGTTAGACTAATGAGTATTTGGAAGCGCACAAGGAGCCATTACATGTATAAACAACAGACAAGTGCTTGGTGGAGATGAGATCACACCCAGATAATACCTTAAGGTACTCTGGGTTGAGATAGTTGCTGGGGGCTGATAGCACATGGATATCCATCATGGGCTCAATTATGAAGTGTTGTGGCTGAGGGAACATGAGATGGGTCAATGGAATTAGGACTATGGAACCAGGAGCGTAACAATTCCCCTCACCTAAAATAAGCCCCAATAAGGGAGAGGCTGGAAAAGGTTTAGTAGGATGATGGACATGAAAGGTACTCCCTAAACGAGAGGCATGTTGAACATGGGAAACCGGTTTCCAACACTGGTCTTCCGAGCCATAGCCCTTTCGGTCAACCAGATAAAAAAACTGACACCAGGAATGTTTCAAGTCAAGAATGGAATGGACCTCATATTCATCTTGAGAGATAATTTGGAGTGGTGGTGGCAGTGCATGAAATTGTGTGTGTGGTGTTACGGGTTTCGCTAGAGACACATGGAACACTTGGTGTACTTTCATGGTGGAGGGCAGAGCAATGCAGACTGCCACTAGGTGGATGACTTCAGTGATCTCATTGTGATCTATGGATTGAGTAAGGAATTTATTTTGACTCTTGAGGGCTAGATTTTTAACAGTTAACCAGACCATGTCTCCTTTTGCATACTGGGATGCCTACTTAAGTTTTTTGTCAGCAAATGTCTTGAAGGTTTCTTTAGCCTGAGCCAAAGCATAACAGGGTTTTCGAAGGAGGGTTTGTAGAAAGTTGTGGTAAATATTAATTGTTGGGATGGTAGTGGTGAATGGACATTCATAGGAAAGCAATATCTGTATCATATAAAACAAACTCTATAGCCCACAAATACCTTCCCAGTCTCCTCCCATTTCCAAAATTAAACAGTAGAAATACCACTCCATAGACTGATTGGTGCATTCTGCCTGCCCATCAGGTTGTGGATGGAAGCTAGAAGACAAACAGGCATCCATGTTCAACGAGTTACACAGAGTTGTCAGAAAATGGGACACAAATTGAGACCCTCTGTCAGTGATAAGGACCTATACTAAGCCAGGAAGGTTTACTACTTGTTCTATGAAAATGAAGGCTAATACCAGTGAGATAGGAATTTTTCTTAATGGTATCAGATGTGCCATTTTGGAGAGTTGTTCAACTACTGGTAAAATTACAGTATAGCCAGAATCAGTCTTTGGAAGATCATGCACAACGTCGATGGCACAGTGTGTCAAGGCTAAGGAGGTACTGGTGTGGGATGTAAGAGCCTGGTGTGAGGATGGTGGTTACTTTTCCCTTGGGCACATGTTTAGTAAGTTTAGACAAACCATTCTGCATAGTTGGCTATGGATGGCCACTGAAAGGATCTTTTCAACAACAAAAATGTTTACTGAATTCCTTGGGGGCCAGCTAACCGATTGTTGTGACACATTTGTAAAGCTTGCAGTTGAAGACCCTTGTTTAGTAAATACAAACCGTCACTCAAGAATGTCAATTGTGCATTTTCTTGCAGCCCTTGTTCTGTGGTCTTTTTACTTATTTTTTGATGCAATTTTTACAAGAAGTCTGATGTTAAATATAATCCTTGAAAGCACGTTGGTGGTAATATCAGCTTTTTGTTGCTCAGGTGGATTAATAACATTTGTTTCTCCTATGCGGGACAAGGTGTGTGCCTTGACGTTGTCTTTTCAGGTCGGTAAGCAATGATAAAATAAAAATCACTGAAGAATAATGTCCATCTCAACTGCTGTGAAGAAAGTGCTCAAACAGATCTGAGGAACTGCAGATTTCTGTGGTCAGTGTAAATTGCTATGGGATGTTTAATCCCAAAGAGGTGCTGCCACCATTCCTATAACACTGATTTGATTGCCAAAAGTTCTCGATTGACAATCAATAATTTTGTTCCGCAGGTGACAACATACAGTAATGAAAGGCAATGGGGTGCAATTGTCCTGTGTTCTTATTTCTTCGTGAAAGTAGGCCCCCTAGTGCGGTTTGTGAGGTGTCAGCCTCCACAACGTATGGGCTGTCTGAATCCGGGCGTGCTAAAATGGGAGCTGCAGTGAATTTTGCTTTACGAGTCTGAAATGTGGTCTCTGCTTTGGTACTCCAAATGAACTTCACCCCTTTGCGCAGCAAATGGGTGATTGGAGTAATTGTGCTGGAAAGATGGTCAATGAAATGATAGTAAAAATTTGCAAAACCCAGAGATCTATAGATGTGCTTCACTGTTGTCAGAGAGGGCCAGTTCAGTATGGGGTCAACTTTTTTGGGATCCATGTTGACTCCTTGCGGATTCAGTACGTAGCCTAAAATCTCCACTTGAATAGTATGGACAACACTTTTCTTGAGCTTTACATACAAATCAGTGTCCCTGAGTCTTTGAAAAATGGTGCATACTTGTTTGAAGTGTTCTGATAATCAGTTGAAGTATATCAATATATGTTGCCAATATATACAACACAACACACATCAATGAAATTCCTTAAAACTTCGTTAATAAAAAATTGGAAGGGGGCAGTGACATTGCAGAGTCCGAACGGCATAACCTGATATTCAAATTGGCCAAATTTGTTCCTGAAAGCTCTTTTCCATTTATTTCCGGTTTGAACTCTGAAAAAGTGGTAAATCTAACTTAGTATAGATCATCGCATCCTTGATCTGATCTAGTAAAGTGGGAATTAGTGGTAACAGATACAGATTTTATGCTGTGGTGTTATTCAAGGTACAGTAATTTAAGCATATGCAAAGTCCTCCCTCTTTTTTGGTACAAAAAATAGTAGGGAGGAAATAGGTGATTTAGGCGGTCAAATTAAGCTGTTCTCCAGATACTCATCAAGGAGGTGCTTGTTTTCTTTTTCTGTTAGTACATATATTCCACTGCAGGGTAGTTTTGCACTGGAACCAACTCTATTTGACTGTCAAAGCAACAATGAGAAGGTAGGGTATTTATTATTTTTTTGTCAAAAACATCCACTAAATCTCAATAGTCCTCAACAGTCCTCAGGAAGTGTGACTCAGCCATTTTGGGGGTTGTGTTTAATTAACCATGGGAGCCGTAAAATGAGTCACAATTGGGGAGCATTCATAACATCAAAGATTATGGCCCTCATTTAGAACATGGCGGTTTGGACCGCCACGCCTGCAGTGGCAGTCATTGCTGCCAATGGCTTGGTGGTCCAGACTGCCATATTCTGAACGTGGCTGAACTGCCACAGTGGAAATGCCACAGACTCCCGCCACCAGACAGCCTGGAGGTGACAGCGTTTCAGATCCTCCAGATAATGAGTCGCATTCCACCAGCCTTTCCCTGGTGGTTTTCACCGCCAGGGAGAGGCTGGCGGAATCACGCACTTGGCATGGGCAGTGCATGGCCCCCCTTGCACAGCTCCATCGCGCATTTCACTACTTGAATTACGTGCAGTCAAATGCGCGACGCCACACTGCCACATTATCGCCGGCGTCAATGTTCAGGCCCTGTTTCCAGTGTTTCAGATCATTGTGTGGCCGGGGAGTTCTTGCGCTGGCGGTCTTCTGTCGACCGTCAGCACAAATCTCCGCGGGGTAACCTGCCAAGATCATAATGAGGGCCTATGTCTTCAGTATGTTCATTAGAGCAATACATTCACAATCTCTCAGTATTATATTGCAGCAGGCCATAGGTTTACTCTTTTCGATCAACTTCCCTGACTATCTAGGGTTTGTCTTTACGCAAACATTTTATATCCAACAAGTGAGCAAAGTTATCGTCCATGAAAAGCACTGTCCCTCCAGGGTCTATACGTTCTTCTACCTTCTAGGAGGCAACTGTCTCAAAAATCAAGGTTACTGGAATCCTTAAATGATGGAAGTTGACAAAGAAGGGTTCCTTGGAGGTCGAATGTAACAACAAATCCAGTAGGTCGACTTTGTCTCCTACCGAGTGGGATCCTTTTTCACTACATCTTGGGTTTTGACCGGGGCTGCTGAAGTACTTCTGGTTGGAAAACCAGCTTTCACAAGCCTAGTGTGACATTCTTGTACAAATTGACCTGCTTTCCCACAGAACAGGTACTGGTTATTCTTTCTCCTTTTATCTTTATCATCTTGGGATAGAGACCCCCTAGTTCTTCGTAGTTCCTCCTAGTTCCTCCTATTTGCATTGGTTCTGATGTATCAGATGGTTTGGCATTTTTAGCGCAAGTTTTATCTCACATCACAGTCACACAAGTATTGGTGCTCCTCCTCTTTTCTGACTTTCTTTCATGTAGCCTATGATTGAGCTTAACCATCAGATCAATTAATTCTCATTGGGTTGATCAATATTTTGAGAGATCAGGGGCCAGACGTAGCAAAGGGTTTTTCCCATTCTGTGTCAAAGGGAAAATGTGTTCGTACATATGGCCCCAGATCTTTTAGTTCCTCTCTCAAACCTCTGAAGAGCACTGACATTCTTTTATTCTTTGACCAACCGCTTCCACTACCATCATATTAAACATAGAGATGTAGTGCAATAAGTCAGAAGGTTCTTAACTCGACCTCAATAATTCATTATCCACAGCCTAAACAAAGATGTGCTGAGCAAACAATTTTTGCATGGTTTTCTTAAAAGTAACATAGTTATGCAACAAGAGTTGTCTTGTTTGACCAACAGATTAGACCATAAGATCGCATCCCCTCTCAGATGAGACAAACTAAAGGCGACACAAGCTGCATCAGCAGGGAAGATGGTCATTCTAGCCATGAAAAGCAAATGACATAGGTCCATGAAAATTCTGAATTTGCCACTTTCTCCCTGAAAATGTTCCGGAATGGGTAATGGAATTGGTATGGGTGTGATGACCTGTAACTGAAGTGGTTAGGTTACTGCCATAGGAAATGCCATATGAGACATCCCTCCAGTGGCTCCCCTAAGGGCTTAAAAACTAGGCACTTTAAGAATAGGTTTTTGCTTCGGCTTAGCATTTACTTAAGCTGGTAGCTCCATGACTTGTCGGACTGTAATGCCAGGTACGAATGCAATATGGTTACATTCTGATGAAGAGCTTGATTTTTTGCCTGAAGTGACGCTAACATTTCAGCTATGTCTTGTAGCATGATGTCAGGTGGCTCCATATCATCCGGGCAAGGAAAAATAAAATTCTTGGGCTTTGCCTCCTGTCAGAACCAGATATTGCGACCTCTTACTTTATGGGCCATGCCGTGGCCTTGCGGGGATGCTATAGATCAAACTCCTTGTCCTGACCTTAACTACTTGTGTGTTTATTGTACAGCGAGGGAGGACAGGTCAGAATTGAGGAAGAGGATGTGTGGTGGGAAGGTGCCTACTCTATAGTGTGAGCTGTTAACCTTGAAGGGTGACGAAAGGGATGGAAAGATCTGAATTAGCAATTATTCTCTTAAGTTAGTAGTTTTCAAGGTACACCATTCTGTCTCTCTCGTATCTGAACTCATAGAGAAGTACCTGCAAATCAGCTATCACTTATATGGCACCGGGAGTTGTATATATATTTTCGGTTTGGTTCTAGTATCCCTTCTTGAAGTTCAACTGCACATGGGATTTTACTCAGTTCCTAAAGACATTAACAGCCTTGTTTCATTCAGACATGGAACATTATGTACATTCATTTTTTTTTCCTCTTTCTAATGTTTTCTCATTAGTAGGTTAATGATATTTCACATTAGTAGATTAGGTTTGCACAAATATCCTTTTTTTGCATGCAAATTTGTTGAATGCTTGGTTAAATTCTTAGTTATTAATTCTTAGATAGCTGCTTCAATGCTGTAATGTCTTTACTATCAACAAATGTAAACTAATTACCTTATTCACATTGTCTGCACTGAGGCCTAAGTGTTTACTTTACTTTCCTTATTGCAAGTTTTGAGGTGACTGTGCTGAGAAGGTTACTGTGGGCCGTGTTGAAGAATGCTGGAGGAACCAGTGATAATGAACAATGCAGTGGGAGCTGCAATGATGAAGATTGCAGCCAGTGGCGATGAAGATTTGCAGCTGGAGCTGGTTGTGAAGATGATCCAGACTCAGAGATCCTTTCTTCCTGAAATCTTCCAGGCAAAGCAGAGACCTTGTGTTTTGGTGTGGTTTAAATAACCGCCACACCCAAGATGGCCACTGAGCATTTCTGCGGTTCTGCACAAAACCCCAAACATAGAATATGAGTTTGTCTGCAGTGCAATCCTTAGACTAATAAGTTCTTGGAAGCACACAATGAGAGCTTACATGTGTAACCAAGAGAAAAGATGAGATTGCACCCTGATAATACCTTAAGGTGCTCGGGGCTGAGTAAGTTGCTGGGGACTGACAGCACCCAGATATCCATTATGGACTCAATCATGAAGTGCTGGGGCTGAGGGAACATGAGATGGGTCTATGGAACTTGGAGTGGAGTATAGTATAGTGTCATAGAATAGAGTAGAGGGACGTAATATGGTGTGTGGTTGAGAGGCATCCCATGCAGTGGAGTAAAACATCATAGAGTGGAGTAGAGTGGAGTGGTGTAAGGTGGAGTACCGTAGTGTAGAGTGAAGTGGGGTAGATTGGAGGGGAATGGCATAGAGTGGCATAGAATGTCTCAGAGTGTTAAGTGATGTAGAGTGGAGAATCAGAAAGTGGAATAGAGTGGAGTGTTGTAGAGTGCAGTAGTGTTGTAGGGACTCTTTGTACCTGGGTTGGGCACCTTTACCTTAGTTCCTAGGTTTGTGCTTTTTATAACATACACATTTTATTCACGTTTTAATCTTCATTTTAGCAAAGCCTACTTTTAGTAATTATTTTACATATTTTATCAGCTGCCTCTTCTAGCACGGCAGAGTTCATGCAACATGTTTTATCAAGCCATTGTACAACATGTAATCTGTACCTTTGTCCAAGGCTGCCATATCCGGAACCGAATTGCCTGCTTAGGAGTCAGCTCTATCCTTGAGACATATCATTACAATAGGCCCTTTCTCTGAACTCTGTATAGGTTATTGTATAAACAACAGATAGGCCTAAGGAGTGTAGAGGGCATTCTGGTCATGACCGTCCGGCAATGTATACCACACAGTCGACATTTTTGCTGATCCTGGCGCTGAATCTTCAGCTTTCCTAGACTATTGCCATCCGGACAACAGGCTCACCCCTGCTATTCTAGTCAGGGTAGGGTTGGGGTAGGGGCTACTCCCTTAGGTTCAGTCAAGACGAATGATTACAACTACTATGCTCTCAGATCTAGACATAGGGTTCTAGAACATGGTGGGGTTGTTCAACCTCTTTACTTTGGTTGTAATGATATTTCCTGTGTTACGTTCATCTGCCTTAATATCACAGCACATGCCTTTATTACTACGATCAATTGCTTCAATAAATGCATCAAAATCCGGTTTGCATCTCATGTCCAGCCTTGGCTTGAGTGAGTAACTAAGTAACTGAGTGAAAGATGTGTGATCTGCTTCCACAACTTCCCTGATGAGTCAGAGTGTCGGGTTTAGGTTGCCACAAATCGCCTCTTCACTGAAAGGATAGGGTGAGGCACTGCAAGGCTGACAACTACCAAGTGTTGTGGTGTTGACTCAGTCTCCCACACTCAGTGGTCCTGCCACCCTAAATCCACAGTCTTATTACCAAAATAGGAACCATACAACACTAGAAAGGAGTGACATTGATAAGAGTAAAGTGGTGTGGAGTGGCAAAGAGAAAATTGCATAGACGGAAGTAGAGTGTGATAGCATGGAGTGGCATAGAGTGTCATAGAGTGGAACAGAGTGGGTTAGAGTGTCACAGAGTGGAGGGCCATTGAGTGGAGGGTCGTAGAGTGGAGTATCATGCAGTAAAGTGTCATAGAGTGGAGTGGCATAGAGTGGAGTGGCATGGTGTAGAGTGGAGTGGCATAGAGTTGAGTAATGTGTCATAGAGAAGAGTGGCGTGGAGTGGTGGGAATGGGGTGGGGTCATACAGTGGAGTTGCCACTCACCCAACTGGTTCCAACTATGGAGACAATGATGGACCCCAAATCCCAGCTGGGGCTGCTTAATGAAACAAGTAACAACAATCTAGTTTCATCAACTGCCCCCGGAGGGGAAGTGGGGATGGGATTACACAAGAAAAGATTAACTTGTATCACTTGGGGGACTGCTCTGCTGTCTTGCGCAGTGCTTAGTAGGATCGGGACTCCCTGGACCTCGGTATCCTTATGCAGGTGCGGAGCACTAGAAACAACAAGCAGCAATGGTACCCATCAGTTCTCAACTCAGAATATTTTAGCAATTCGTTTGCACAATAAATAACATTTACATACTTCAGCATAAATATTGCATGAGAGAGAGTGGGAACCATTTCAAGAATAAACTGGAGTTTCCTGGCACTCCGTAACGTACAAGCTTCAGATTCAAACTTGGATACAAGTTCTCGAAGTTTCTCTAAAAATACATGATGCAACTTCTCAAGAAACACAATAGCTAACTTTCAGTTTGGGTACAATAAAGTTCAGAGCACTGCAATAAATAATTCTGGAGTGCTGGGCCTTAAGGAGCTAATAGTACCACAAAGTCAATATCCAAAAACAGGCTCACGCTTCATGAAAATCAGTCTTGGAATTATCTACTAAACTATGGATTAGTTTGCACTAACTTGAGGTTAAAATACTTAGCCTCTGTCTAGCACTTTAACTGGAACCTGAAGAAGACAGAAGACTGTGGTGCAAGAAGCTCAAGAGGAGGAGCAATCATAGATTATGAAGAAAGACACTTGAAATGTTGCAGAAGCCAGGATCATGGAATCATCAAGAAGGCTGAGAAGACTAGCGCGCTGGAAGTTCAGGTGCCTCAAGATGTGAGTGCAGGGATGATGTTTGTCCTGGACTTGAACAAGGCTAAGCCCTGATGAAGGTTCAGAGGGTGTATTTATGCTGGAAGAAGAGATTGTTCCAGAAGACTTGTGTCCCATGTGTAAGCGTGGAATATTCCTATGAACCTGGGGAAAATCATGTGCTACATACAATGGATGCGGTCTTGCAGGTGGCAGGTGCAAACAGCAGTTGGAAACAATTAACAAGTATAGTGGAACCCCAAGTGCATGATGGTACAGTTCAATGGGTCACAGTGGATAACTTAACTTGTCCAAAATACATGTAATAAAAGGGTAGGTGCATAAATAGCCTAAACTTGCTTAGCAACAGAACAGGAGGTTCAATGGTTCAGGCTTCCTGGGAGGGGGATATGGAGTGCTTGGGACAGGAAGGGGCCACAAAGGAAGGATGACATGGAGTGCTTGGGACAGGGAGGCACCACAAGGCAAGGATGACAGGAGCCCAGCGATTAAAACCCACAGTGCATAGAGCACAAGATGGAGCTGTGACATGAGTAGAGTGGCCTAGTGTGAAATGGCATTGAATGTCATAAAGCAGAGTGCTGTAGAGTGGCATAGAGTGGAGTAGAGTGGCGTAGAGTGGAGTGGAATATACTGTCATGGAGTGAGGTGAGGCCCCTCCGACTTACAGAAGAATTCCGCAGTGTATCTTCTGTCTCAAGAGTCATCTGAGACCGAGCATGAGCCCCTGGCAGGAAGAACATTTTTCATCTTTTCATGAGGAAGGCTAACAAGAGAGACAACCCGTCACTGAGGATGACGGTAGTATCTGTGGTGTCAGGAGGATCCCCTTACAAGAGGGAGCAATCAATGTCTAGCAGAAGTGAAAAGGATAAGCCCTATCATGATCTCTTTCTGACCCCAGACCAAGATCTAAAATAGCGGACCAATGTGTCTACGTAGCTACTCTGGTGAGCTGCTGGATCACTTCCTCTAAGAGAAGCTAGTGGAACTCTATCAACCATTTAGTTTAACTTCTTTGGCATGTCCTAGTCGAAAGGGGGCCCACAGGACTAAGTGGTGGCTTTGTCTTTTAGCTCAGATCGTCTCTGGTGAAGCTTTGGTCAAAGGTGAAGCCTTGGTCCCTTTCCCACAGATCAGTTGAGGACTGGGGAACACTTTCTTGTGTTCATGACCCAACAGACACAACAGGCATATATCTACAGCTAAGAAGATTCATATCCCTCCTCCAGTTCAGGAAGGATGCACAGCATTCATGTTTTCAGTAATGTCTACCTTCAAACCCACCTGCTAAGAACTCCTATATTTAGGTGTCAGGCAATGATTTATAATTCACCCTTTCCCTTCGCCTGATGGGCCCCCAAGCACCGAGTTCTGAATACTTGAATTGTAAATACTATAACCTCGAAGAAATATTTACCATAAGTGAACATGTACTAGGTTGTGCATTTGAACTTTAATTCCTTTAACTATTGCAAAATAAGTAAACTATGTAAACATTTCCAAATGCACTGCTGTCAAAGACTGACTGCTGAGATGGTCTGTTGAATCCCCCTTCTTGATTTCCTGAGGAAAGGGCAACTCCTACCAGTAGTCATAGTGCCACCCTGCACTGAATAGTACAGTTAAGAGGTGTCATGTGTCTCATTAAGAGGGTCACAGTTAGGAGGAAAAAACCTCTGTGGCACTAATGCAGCTCTTCATTGAAGAGTTACATTCAAGAAATTGGCAAGGCACCAAACCCCAACTGACATAAAGGAAGATGATAGAACCAAGCATGAATATTCAGAAGTAGATCCAGGACACGCTCCTAATTCTAGAAGCAAAAATCCAGGACAAAAATAGCAGCAAGCGGTGAAGAACGTGACAAAAAATAGGGAACCAAATTTATTAAGATGCATCCTTTCCCTATAAATGTCTCTTTGTGTAATGCACACCCACAATCTACAATTATCTTTAACACTACATCAACTCAAACCTTTCCGTAACATAAATGCCCTATGAGTGTAGACCTGAGTAAGCCACACACAGCAGGCCAACATAGGTAACTAAAAAAATAGGGAAGAATATGACTGTAACGCACACACAACACAATAATTATCCAATCACCATATATAATTCTAGAAATTCATAGCACTGTATTTGAATTGCATTTTTTATGCAGCGCTTCATTCCTTTTACAAGGTGCTGAAATGCATACAAAACTTGGGTGAAGCACCTCCAGGTGGTCCAAAGTGAGGTAGCCAGGGTCATTCTTCATCTGCCAAGACGCTCTTCGACTGCAGCTGCACTCATGGCCCTGTATTGGCTGTCCATTAAGAAATTGATTCTGTTCAAAGCCTTAGCTATGGTTCACAGGGCAGTGTTTCTTTCCAGCCCTGGTTACTTGGCGGAAAGATTCACACAGTATATTCCCTCCAGAGTGTTGCGCTCTGCTTCTCCTTCTCTTTTGGTTCTCCCACACTTTAAGCATGTTCGAAGGGGTGCTAAAGTCTTTTCTTTCCTGGCTGCTAAAGCCTGGAATGAGCTTCCACGAGCATTGCATTTGATATCTTGTAAGCTAACGTGCCGAAAAAACTTAAAACTCTTCAAAGTAGCCGTGCACTCTACAAGTCCTATATTCATTCATTGACTGTACATATGCTGTAATTTCTTTTATTGAAGACTCTTTTTTACACAAACAGCTAACTCACCCACCCACCCCAATAATGTATCCCCTGCTCCATACTGCCACCTGCTCAGACACCCTTTCAATGTCTCATAATATATTTTACCGCAATCAATGCCTTAACCCCTTTGCTGCCAGGCCTCCAGTGCCAAGCCTTTCTTTGACTACTTCATACATTTTAGTCCACATAAGCTACCCATGCCAAATTTGCACCCTTTTTTCCCAACGTTTTTTTTTTTTAAAGAAATGGGAAAAAGGGCTCCAGAAGAAAGCTTTTAGTTTTTCCCATGAAAAGGGAATCAACAAAGGGTTTGCAGTGCTAAAATTACCATCTTCCCAGCTTTCAGGAACAGGCAGACCTGAATCAGAAAACCAAATTTTTAAACACAATTTTGGCATTTTTCTGGGGCATACCTCATTTTTAATATTTTTTGTGCTTTCAGCCTCCTTCCAGTTAGTGACAGAAATGGGTTTTAAATCAATGCTGGATCTTTGTCAGCTAAACATTTCTGAAAAGTAGATACAATTCTGAATTCAGCAGGGGGTCATTTGTGTAGATCCTTCAAGGTTTCCCTACAGAAAGTAACAGCTGAAATAAAACAAATATTGACATTGAGGTGAAAAAGAGCCATTTCTGTCCATGTCTTCTCCTCTAACTTGTTCCAGCTATAGCAGATTTTTTAAAGCAATATACCGTTACGTCTGCTGGACTCTTCTGGTTGCAGAGCTATATAGGTTCATCAAGAACCCTAGGTACCCAGAGCCAATAAAGGAGCTGCACCTTGCAATGGGTTTTGATTGTATACCAGGTATACAGTAATTAATTTAGTGAAAAATAAAGAGTGAAAAACAGGAATCAAGGAAACCTTTGTATTTCCAAGTTTGGCACAAGATAAGGTGTTGAAAAGCAGTGGTTATTTGCACATCTCTGAATTCCGGGGTCTACTTACTAGCATGTGAATTACAGGGCATTTCTCAAATAGACGTCTTTTTTACACACTATCTTACATTTGGAAGGAAAAAATGTAAAGAAAGATAAGGGGCAATAACACTTGTTCTACTATTCAGTGTTCCCCAAGTCTCCCGATAAAAAAGGTACCTCACTTATGAGGGTAGGCCTCATGCCCGAGACAGGAAACACAACAAGGACACATCACATTGTTACATTGAAATCTGACAAGTTTTTTGGAAAGTGTCTATCTGTGGATTTTGGCCTTTAGGTCAGCCAGCACCTAGGGAAACCTACCAAACCTCTGCATTTTTCAAAACTATACACCTAGGGAAATTAGGATGGGGTGACTTGTGCGGCTCGAGACAGGTTCTGTTACCCAGAATCCTTTGCAAACCTCAGAATATAGCAAAAACAATTTTTCCTGAAATTTCGGTGATAGAAAGTTCTAGAAGCTGAGAGAAGCCACAAATTTCCTTCCACCCAGCATTGCCCCTTGTCTCCCGATAAAAATGGTATCTCACTTGTGTGGGTAGGCCTAGTGCCCGTGACAGGAAATTCCCCAAAACACAACATGGACACATCACATTTTTCCCAAAGAAAACTGACATATTTTTTGCAAAGGGCCTATCTGTGGATTTTGGCCTCTAGCTCAGCCGGTACCTAGGGAAACCTAGCAAACCTATACACTTTTGAAAACCAGACACCTAGGGAAATTCAGAATGGGGTGACTTGTGGGGCTCTCAGCAGGTTCTGTTACCCAGATTCCTTTGCAAACCTCAAAATGTAGCAAAAAAACACTTCTTCCTCACATTTTGGTGATAGAAAGTTCTGGAATCTAAGAGAAGCCACACATTTCCTTCTACTCAGCATTCCCCCAAATCTACCGATAAAAATGGTACCACACTGGTTGGTAGACACCACCCCACTATTTTTGTTTAATTCCCTGGCATTTAGTAGGCTTTCTGCCCCCCCGGGAGTGTATCGGGGGTAATTGCTCCATCTGCCCACCGGTAGGCAGATCAACTTTGTACCCATTTATTTGGGGTGGCGGTATGGCCATACTCCCACCCTCTTTTAAAAAAAAAAAATCTTACCTGGTCTTTGCTGGGCTTTCTGCCCCCCTTGAGGGCAGATGTGCCTTACAAAAATAGGCCGATCTGTCCCCATGGGGAGCAGAAATGGGCAACAGTAAAGTGCCCCCATGGGGAGCGACCCTTGCCCAAGGGGCTGCCCTCCCAACAAAACACATGCACACCAGTCCCTGGGGCCTAAATGGTTTCTGCCCCCGGGGGCTGATCGGCCTAACAGAAATAGGATGATCTGCCCCTAAGGGGGGCAGAAATAGCCTAAAATAACATTTTCCCCCCATGGCAGTGACCCCTGCCTAAGGGGGTCATTCCCCATCTGTAAAATTCCTGGTGTCTAGTGGTTTCTGCACCCCTTTGGGGAAGGTTAGCCTAAGAAAAATAGGCTGATCTGCCCCCAAGGTGGGCAGAAATGGCCTAAAGTATAGCTCCCCCTTGCCTAAGGGGTCGCACCCCACATGTAAAAAAGTAAAAAACAAAAGGATCCCTTGTGTCTAGTGGGTTCTGCCACCCGTGGGGGCAGAAAAGGCCTAATTTAAAAATGCCCCCCAGGGTAGCGACCCTTGCCTAAGGGGTCGCTCATCTTCATTGTATGAACAAAATAAAAAAACTTCCTGGGTGGGGTGAGCCAGGAGGGAGAAAGGAGGGAAGAGTCTGCAAAGGGTTATTTTGGGGATCACAGTAGTAAAATGAGTTTTGAGATGAGTGAGAGAGAGAGGTATAGAGTGAGACAGAGAAGTGTGGTGGAGAGAGTGATTTTGTTTACTTTTTTTCTCGTACAGTAGGATTTAAGTGATAAATTCATAGATACATGATTACATAGACATGGAATATATGTATAAGGAAGACAATATGTTGATATTTAAAGGTGTATAAAGAAAGATTTTCAAATGTTGCAGTATTTGAAGTTAATTTATTTGTGTACATTTTCTAACATTATTTTTATATTTTCCTCAATATTTCAATAGTGAAATATTTGTAGATAAATAGTTAGGATAAAACTGACTCATAAGCATCTAATCATACAACATATATAGAAACTATGCAATGCCCTATGAACATGTTAAGCGTAGAACAATATACATCTATACATTAAACCATGAGTAATATGTACATTTGTTAAGGCTTAAACGGTATGTATATGTTTTAAGAAAACAGTTATTATACATATTTTTACAAAGATATACAAATATCTAGATATATACATATAATCAAATTATACATGTTTACATACACAGGGATATGCAGTACATTGCTGCTTGAGTATGGTGGTTATGTAGGAAAGAGACAACTCTTGAGAAGTCTTCTGAAGATAAGATAGTTATCCATAGACATTTTGGCCCTCATTATGACTTTGGTGGTCTTCTGACCGCCATGGTCATGGTGGTGGTTCCACTGCCGCCGGGCTGGTGGTGAAGACTGCCCCATTATGAGTATGGTGGGTTGGCCTCTGCCAACCTGCCACATCCCTGCCTATACCACCAGGGCGGTTGAACCCGCTGGGTCAGAGATTAGCATCTCCAACCTGGAGGTCCAATGAAGACCGCCAGCGGTATTATGAGTAGTACTGCCACAAAAACTCCGGCGAAAAGGCTACCAGTGACAGGAAATGTCTTTCTTGTCACCAGTAGATGACTCCCCCACCCCCCTTCAAGCCCTATACCCTCTAACCCCCCTCCGTACCAGAGTCCCCCACCCCCTATCAGAACATCACCCCATCCCCCTTCTAGTACAGTGCCCCCAACCCCATCTCCTACAGCGCCCCACCCCCTTCTAGTACAGCATCCCCCACCCATCACCCCTTCTAGTACAGTGCCCCACCCCCCCACATACACGCACAGACACCCACACACCCCCCGCATACACTCATTCATGCACCTCACATAATCTCATTCATACACTCATACACCAACACTGACATACATACATTCACTCACAAGCATCCATACATGCATACACTCACAAGCATCCATACACACATACACTCACAAGCATCCATACACGCATACACTTAAACATTCAGTCACGCACTCACTTCAACATTCATACATGCACTCACTTCAACATTTATACACGCACTCACTTCAACATTCAGACACTCATTCAACCATGAACACACACATACATTCACACACACAAACACACACCCATACAAACAGCCATGCACACACACATACACACATACATGCACACATGATGACATCACCCACTCACACACACATCACCTCCCAACCCTCCCACCACATCCCCTGTTGGACTCCTGACTTACCTTGTCTGGTGAGGAGGTTGTCCGGCAGGGAACGGGCGTTTCCACTGCCATAGCGCCCGGCCATCAGGACACCGTCAGGCCGTATTACAGGTCATAATATGGCCGGTGGAGTCCTTCTGGCGGGGTGGGCCCGTGGTGCAACCGCCCATGCACCTCCAACCGCCCGCACAACTACTTCAGGATTTCTGCCCAGAATGTTGCAGAAATCCTGCAGTACTCGTAATATGGTGGTCGGAAGACTGCCAGCACTGGTGGTCTTCTGGCGCCCTCAACTTTGGTGGTCTTGTTAAAATACCACCAAAGTCGTGATGGGGTCAATATCTGGTACGTCTTTCTCTGTTCAAGCGGCCAAACTATGGAATTCATTAACCCCAAATATAGGCCTTCATTAGTGCAGTCGGTTTGCACCAGGCCCAAGTAGGCACACACTATAGTCAGGGCAAGGGAGATACCCAGCTCAGATAACCCCTGCTCACCCCCTTGGCAGCTTGGCATGAGCAATCAGGCTTATCTCAAAAGTAATGTGGAAAGCATTTGCACATAACACACAGTAATACAGTGAAAACACTACAAAAAGATCACCACACCAGTTTTAAAAACATACAGGGGGTCATTCTGACCCTGGCGGCCGGTGACCGCCAGGGTCACCGACCACGGGAGCACCGCCAACAGGCTGGCGGTGCTCCCAAGGGCATTCTGACCGCGGCGGTTCAGCCGCGGTCAGAAAGGGTAAACCGGCGGTCTCCCGCCGGTTTACCGCTGCCCCATTGAATCCTCCATGGCGGCGGAGCGCGCTCCGCCACCATGGGGATTCAGACACCCCCTACCGCCATCCTGTTCATGGCGGGAAACCCGCCATGAACAGGATGGCGGTAGGGGGTGCCGCGGGGCCCCTGGGGGCCCCTGCAGTGCCCATGCCAATGGCATGGGCACTGCAGGGGCCCCCGTAAGAGGGCCCCACAAAGTATTTCAGTGTCTGCTTTGCAGACACTGAAATACGCGATGGGTGCAACTGCACCCGTCGCACCCCTGCAACTACGCCGGCTCAATTCTGAGCCGGCGTCCTCGTTGCAGGGGCATTTCCGCTGGGCCGGCGGGCGCTCTTTTGGAGAGCGCCCGCCGGCCCAGCGGAAATGTTTAAATGGCCGCCGCGGTCTTTTGACCGCGGTGCGGTCATTTGTCGGCGGTACCTTGGCGGACGGCCTCCGCCGTCCGCCAAGGTCTGAATGACCCCCACAGTTCCTTGAAGTTGATAGCTCCATCTGGGGCTATCACAGCGTTGTGAAGTACAAATCCAACACTTCAGGCCGACCGCTGGGTTGTGGGCCAGCTATGATTTGGGGAAGACCCACAAACAGTACCTTGAAAATATAGGGCGTTGTGGTCCTCGTGATGAGATCTTGAGTGCAGCTTCTCAGACGTCAGAGGGGGGCCAGTTTGGGGGAACAGTGTAGGCATTGTCTGGCCTTTGGAGTCATGCGCGTTGCAGATTGAACTCCTGGATGATGATGAAGTCAGGAGCGCTGGTGACAATGACATTGAGACTTTGGTACGAAGTGTGACGATGCAACATGCAGTGCCCACAGGTCACAGTGCAGGCAGTGGCTCGGTGGTGGCATCCTGTGGCGTCAGTGAGACCAGGACTGTGGAGTGAAGTGGGTCGGTGTGACTTGCGGTGTCTCCAGGTCACAGTGCAGATGGCAGCGGCATCATTGCTGAAGTGCTATTGTCAGTAGGCTCAAAATGGTGGTATTGTGTGGGCTCCGTGTGGCATCCATGGGTCACGGTGCAGACATGGGCGTCTGTTGATGATGCTTTAGTTGAAGGTACTGGTGCCGATGGACCAGGGCTGTGGTGCAGGGCGGGACGGTGCTTTGTGTACCCCACAAGTGGTGTCCTCAGGCCACAGTGCAGGCAGTGGCGTCGGTGTCAGCGTAGAGCTCCAGCGTCTGGGATACCAAGGCTGCAGTGTGAGCAAGGTGATGCCCACAGGTCACGGTGCAACCAGCGGCTTGGTGATGGGTGTCAGGTGGCAATGCCGGTGGGACCAGAATTGCGGTTCAAAGCGGGGCAAGGCTCCATGCGGTGGCAGCAGTTCACGGTGCAGGTAGAGGCATTGTTGACGGTGTTGTGGTGGTTTTTCTTCTATTGCAGAACAAAATACACAGTTAGTTCCCAGTTGCTTAGGCAGATGAACCTGAAGTTTTTGATATCCCTTAGACTTCCAACAGGAGGCAAGGACACAGCAAAGTACAGTCTATGTCCTATTAAAGACAGAAGCTGCAACTGCAGGCCACCCCAGCAAAGTACACCCAGGAAAGGGGCAGTATTCCTCCTCTAGCTCTTATCTCTTTTCCTTGGCAGAGGTTCCTCTTGATCTAGAAGTGTTCTAAAAGTCTGGGTTTTGGGTCCACTACATATACTCATTTCTGCCTTTGAAGTAGGCAAACCTCAAAGGAAAGTCTCTGTTGTTAACAAGATTCTGCCTTAGCTAGGTCTGGCCTCAGGCACATTCCAGGGGTTTGGAGACTGCATTGTATGAGGACAGGCACAGCCCTTTCAGGTATGGGTGTCAGCTTCTCACTTCCCACTCTAGTTAAGCAAGACTCATCAGGATATGCCTCAGCTCTCTTTGTGTCACTATCTAGAGGGAATTCACAAACAGCCCCACTGTCAGTCTGACCCAGGCGTGGATTCCACAGGCAGGCAGAGGCACAGAATAGTTAAGCAAGCAAAATTCCTACTTTCTAAAAGTGGCATTTTCAAACAGACTGTCAGGAATCCCCAAGGTGCCTCCTGCGTTATCTGTCAGCATCCCCAGGGACAGGGATTGGCTATAAATAGCAGAGTGAAGCATGCCTCCCTGCTTGGCTTTGTTTTGTTTCCTGATCTCAGCATCTGATTTGGCAGTCCAGCCCCTGCTGTCATCCTCGAATTCAGGACTTTTGAGGCAATTCTTTTCTCCGTTCCTGTACCAGCTGACACCAGGCATTCCTCCAGCACTCCGGAAAAGACTGCAGCTAAGTGACCAGTATTCTCCAGGGAGTTTGTTTTTTGAGCGCCGGGCTTTCCTAGAACAGCTAGTGTATTTCAGACCTTGTATTTTGGCAGAGTGCTCATCATGAAGAGACAAATTCATTTTTGAACATTCTACATTATTATTGTAGTTACTTGCCTAAATGTGCTTCAGGAAATCTGCCTGAGCTCAAGTACTACAAAAAGTGACAGTGCAATTTTAAAAGAGCATTTACGTGACTTTTCTTTTCTCTAATAGTATAACTCTTGGATTTAAATTGTGTCATTCATGCCTGTGTTTCAAGTTTCAGAGATTTGCTTTTGAAGGGTTTTTCACACACACAGTGAAACCAAACCAAACTGTGCCACCCTAACTGTGTAAACCCAAAGTGGACATTTGTATTTCTTGGATTGTTTTTGTTCCTTTTAGTTTAACCCTATGCATGCAGGAAAGTTAAATGTGCTATAATGAATGCCCTTGTTTGTCTTTCTTGTGCATGATAAGTGCAACCACAGTTCTAATTGTAGTGTGCAACTGTGAATCTCTGTGAAGCCAGCCCTAGTGTTGCAGTACTTATTGTTATGGTACTCAGTTTGGGTTTTTGGTAATGCAATGTTAGTAATTGTGCCAACAGTTATTATTATCCAAGAAAAGTGCTGGAGAATCCCAGTGTTCTTCTACCGCTCCCGTGCCCATATCAGAAAGAGAGATTCAGTTTCAAGGAAGTTGAGTGCACTAACTCTATCATCACTCTGTCAACAACAACCTGCCCCTGAAGATACAGGGTGCCTGGCTGGACCGGCAAGACGTGGCAGTGTATTGTCTCTTTCTCTTCCACTCCCCCTTTCCTTTTGGGACACCTGCCAGGGTTTCTGTGTCCACCAGGAAGTGCCGAGAGGTGTTCCAGGACGTTGGGGGGCATACCATCGCCCCAGCAGACATCCCCGTCTTGACACAGACAACCTAAAAACCAACTCTAACAAAAGATCTATGTTTAACTTGTTAGTTCAGAGACTCCAAACTCCATAACTATATATCTCTATCTACTCCCAATGGTAAACTGCACTTAAAAGATATTTAAAGGCAGTTCCCATGTTAACTTATGGGAGTGATAGGCCTTGCAATAGTGAAAAACAAATCTAGCAGTATTTCACTATCAGGACTTGCAAAACACAGCAGTACATGTCCTACCTTTTAAATATTCTGTGCCCTTCCCATGGGGCTACCTAGGGCCTACCTTAGGGGTGACTTACATGTAGTAAAAGGGAAGGTTTGGGCCTGGTAAGTGGGTACACTTGCCAGGTTGAATTGGCATTACAAAACCACACACACAGACACTGCAGTGGCAGGTGTGAGACATCTTTATAGGGTTGTTCATGTGGGTGGCACAAAAGGCTGGGTCCAACACCTCCACACATTTTGCCTGGTTTTTAGATGCAACTTTGACTGAAGTGCACTGTGTTTCTTCTAACTAGGTCCCCAGTGCTCATTCCATAAGACAAGACTCTTGGTCACTTGATCCCCAAGTGACAAGGGCCTTCAGACCCCTATAAGGCCCTAATAAAAGCTACCCCTGGTACCTAGGGTATAGGTACTGAGGCAGTGTGATAGTTCGAGGTACTTTTCAGATATAAAATAGTCCTCATGTAAGACAATAAGCATTATTGAGAGAGTGGAATAAAACACCAAACAGCAATTCACATTTAGTGAAAGAAAGACTGTTCTAGGTGGAGCCTATATGTTAAAGGATCAGTAACAATAGGTAAACAGAGAAATGCACTGAGAAGCCAGACCTAATGAAGTTGACAGTTGCCTGATCATGTGATATGCAAATGGGGGCCAATTTGTCTGTTGTTTTTCTGAAAGGTGAATGTTTTGTGAAACCATAGTAATTGTGATTTAATGGAAACACTGTGTGAAAATTGACAGAATAGTAAAATGTTAGATGGAATTTATGGAGTTTGTAGATCTGTTTTGTCTGTAAAACATAATACATGGATGTGTATTACTATGTTGCTAAGTTACGATATTTGATTTGTGTTCATGGAAAATCATAAACAGGAATGAGAGAAAAGAGGGTCCCCACACCCGACACTGTGTACAATTTCCTTTGGTTAAGCACTTCATAGTATTGTATGTTTTTCCAGCAGTCTTCCTTGTGTAGTTCTCTCCCATTGGCTGCCATGGTCCTCCCTCTCATTCGTGTGGTTTGGCTCGCCACCTCCATGTTGTGCTAAATCTTCTGTTCTCCCCACTGCTCTCTTGCCCATGTGCTTCTTTCCCACTCGTTCCAAGATGGTGTCATCTGTAGTTTCTCCTTCCTCCCGACCTGTGTCGCTTACTCCACTCATGCACATTTCTCACCTGATGCTTTGCCTCTCCACCCCATACTGCCCCCGTTGACTGCTTGCCCACTGCTTCTCCTTCCCTGTTGTTCCACCACTAGGGTTGCTTCTGTCACTTGTGCTGCTTCCCAATACACCCACTTAAAAACAAAAGCTTTTGTGCATTTTTACTTTTAGAAACCAAACACAAAAAAAGTGCCCATGTCATTTTGTTGGTGCTCGCCTGCAAAATGGCGCAGGTTTGTGTCAAAGGCTTCTTTTTTAGGTCGAGCCTGGGCAGCGCACTTGCTCTGTCCTTGACATGTTGCAATCTACTTCTGTGGGCTTTCACCACACCCATCTCACACCCATCACTTTAATATGTTCCTAGGCCTGCCTTTCAAAATTTCCTTGATTTTGTGGGCAAATACTTTATGTTTGTCTCACCTTGAGGCTGCTTTGTTACCGGCTTCGAGTCTGACCCTGTTACATGGATTATTTTATGATTGGTTACAAACATTTTGGCTGTTAACTTAGCCTGTGGTGGTCCTAGGACAATGGTACCACCACCAAACCATTCAGCATGGCACATTCTTTCTGTCTAGATCATATCTGGATCCCCACACTAGGTTGGGGTGACCCCAAAATAGTACCCTCTCCCACCATTCTGTGTCTTCTTAAGCTCTCGGCTGGAACCTTTGTTTTATGGCTGAGAGTACTTTGTATTTTTAATGGCCTTGTTTGTAATATTATTGCAGTAGGCCTGCCAGGCATGAAAATGTGCAATGCACTACATCATCTAGGAACTAAATACATAGTTACACTGCATTGCTTTCTGTCATTCTCTTTTCATGTGCTTATGCCCTCTAGGGGCTGACTATATGGTTACATGACCATGTTTCTTCCAAATGCTATTTTTATTGCGGTGCCTCTAGGTGCTATTCTGAGCATTTTAGCCAAGATAGTACAATATTCTCTGCACTCGGAAACTCACCCCATAATGCACCATCAAAACAGTCAGTATGATGTGTTATTTCTGTCTAGGTCATCTCTGGGTCCCCACACTAGGTTATGGTTATGTCAACAAAAACTGTCTATAGACACGGTCACTGGAATAATGTGGCAGGGTGGAGGGCCAAAATATGTGGCAAGGTTCACCAAATTATGCAACAAAAAAGGCAAATAATGTTGCAGATTTTATGTTAATATTGTTTCATTATTTTGTCATTTTTAAAATTGTTAACACTATATGAGCATAGGTTGCACCTCACTGGTACCAGTTGAACACCTACATATAGCAATAAATAACAGAAAGGGGACCAGTCAACCATTGCAAAGGGCATTCCGCTGCGTTTTTAGTAACTTTTTAAACATTAGAGCAAGAAGCATTCTTTTGTTAAAATCTATAAATTATGCTGCAGATGGATTATGTGGCAAATGCAGCAATTCCATAATTATGCAATAAACACAGGAGCTGCACAATCGCGTAATTCCTGTGGCCCTACCTCAGGTCTTCATATATTCCTCTTTAATTCTTTGGTACATTTTAATCGGACATCAGTTATTCAAACTCCTCCATTCTCTCACCCGTTGACCCAGATTGTACAGTGCCTAATTCCAGTCATTTTCCAGAATTTTGATTGGACTTGTTGCTGTATTACTATATTTCACTAGAAGCTACATTTATAATTTAGCCACTGCTGGTGAGCCAGTAACATTGTCAACTACATCTAGTTAAGAGCTAGATTTTATTAGACCAGATGTGTGAAACACCTATTATGCTGTTTATTCACCCTCAATATTCCCCTGAAGTAAGAGGGTGTAGGCGTGTTTTAAAAATTGGAAATACATTCTTAATTCAGATATGTTTAGGTTAGCATAACTAGGCTGCAGTCAACATGACAAGGCTGCAGCCTGATTGGATTGACATCCATTCAGAAGGAAATGTGCACTCTTATTTTACACTTAGGAGGCTTTTCACGTAGATGTTTCTCAGAGTTCTTTTCTATTTCATAAATTCATATTATATAAAACTTTAGTTGTGGTCTCTGCCTATAAGGTCATTTGCTTTCCTCCAGAGGAAGTAATGTCCAAGATGTTCTTCTCTCTGTAACAATGCAAGGTCTTTTGCTTAAAGCTCTAACGTGCGCCATCCATTGCTTGAATGTGTTATTGTATTTGTTTTTTATGAAATGCACAGTGAGGTACTGGGTTTTTCAGAACCGGTACTGATCCGGTAACCCAGCGGTGCCAGGGTACACCCAAAGACCTCGGGTACTTTCCTGATTCAGACTACAGAAACTCAGAGTCTTCTAGGTGAAGTCAAAGATCGAATTTATTGGCTGCAACCAAGTAACAAGCGTCATACAACAGCACGGTTTGTATGTTCTCAGGAGACTGTGTGTCAATGCAAAATCAGGTTTCCTTATATACAGTTTTTTAAGCTTCAGGCAAACATTCTTGACATTTTGGTTGGTCATTCACATGTCTTCACTACAAAGGAAAAAAACAGTGTCATGATGAAACCTCATATTTCATGTCATCCAACCCATAATAAATTACCCGGCAAGGCCTAGAATTTCACATCAGATAAGTGTGGACCCCCAATAAAAATGGGCACCTCCCCCTCGTAAAGTAAGAAGAAGAAAAGAGCAGGTGCAGGTGTGAGCAAGATTAGGCAGGGTGTGTGAGCGATAATAAGGGTTTTATGGCATGGTGTGCCTTGATGCTATCTGATTCGGCCACTGGGGGAGAGACTGACCAAACAGGTTCGGCCTGAGGCAATGGTTCCAGCTTGCCCAGGTCAGAGAAAAGTCAATCAAGGTGTACGTGTCCTTGGAATCAAATCTGACTGTATTATAAGCCTATGTGAGGGCAACTTTAAAAAAAATGGGAGTCACGAGTGCAGGACGAAAATGGCGATTTTGAGGTGAAAACGCTGCTGGAATTGAGCGAAAATGCTCATGCTTAGTGTACTAGTCATTATCGGTCTTTTGATACTAAAATCGTACTGTTGTGGCAAAGTAAATTACATGGGTCCAGAATTTTTAGAACCACAACAGTCATCTCCTTTTGTTTTTTATTCATTTTTATTTAAATACAGCAAAGTAGATGCCACTAAATATTTCTTAATTCATGTAGCATGTGAATTTGAATAGTGATTGGAGCTTTTACGTGTATCTTTGTTAATCCAGCTCTATTATGTAATTTCACACCATGGTTACTGGTTTGAGTATGGAGTACTTGTACAAGACCAGGCCCACAAATCAGGGCTCTTGAAATACTTCTTTGTGCTGCACAGAGCTCAGAAACTCAAGGTGCTAATCTGGGAAGAAATTCATACAGACCCACTCAAGAATGCCTAGGAGATTGCACTGAAAAAGACACTTTCAACACTCAAAGCAGATTCGCTATAGAACCAGCCTATAACAAAACAGCACTTTAAATATCTTTCCAATAATCAAGTGAGACTCATATCATTCACCATTGATAAGAAGTCATTCCGATGCATGAGTCATGCTTGGATACCCATATCTGACAGAGAATGATAGAGCTGCTATAAAGCCAGACTGATAAAACTCTGCTTTGGCAATGCACTGATATTGGATCATCATCCAAAGTGGCCACCTAAACCTTTGACAAGGTTGTCCCACCTTTGCAACAGCCAAGAGGAATCTCTAGCACACATCCTATGCACTTGCACTTTCTTGTATAACAAGTGTTGGTTCTGGCTCTGCAACATTTTCAATCAATTTGGAATCAAAATATTGACATGCGCTAACTTTTTGCCTGCAGGGAAATCTTCCAACATCCACTACGAGATTCATAAAGTGTATGGACCTAGTGGACAAATCCCGGGCTTTGAGAACTTTATCCTTTTAAATTAACCTGATGTGATAGCTAGAGCGTAAACCTGGACATGAGCCCTGAAATATTTCTTCAGGGCTAATCAAACTCTGAGATTTCCTACAGGGAATTCACAGCGTCAATTCTATTTTCTCAGTAATGTTCTTACACTGGATAACTTATTTCCCAACCCTGCACATACACACTTGTTTATTTTATATTAAGGGTACATGAACTGTGACATTATAATGAGTTTTTTATGTATGTTTTTTATTAACTGAAAAAAGATACTTCACCATGATAATTGTGTGGCTTTTCTGCTTAAAACCCTATAAAAGATTATGCTTTTGGGAGATGTGCCAGACCATTGGCTGACCATTTTGGGAGCAGACTGTATGCTAATCTGTTTACTCACTTCATATTTACACTTTTCATGCCTTTCTAACTGTGCAGAATTGTGACAATCTGTCATTCGATTTATGCTCAGAGCTTTTTGCACTTGTTTAATGGGCAAATCTGTACTAGTCTGTCATTTGATTTATACATAGAGGTTTTTTTACTCTTTCTTTGGAGGCAGACTTTCTGTCAGTCATCTTACTCGACTATACTTTGGTTATTGCTAATATTTACTTTGGAGATTGACCTTATGTTGATCTTCTGGCATCATTTGATTTTGATTTATTATAAATGCTAATTTCCCACTGATTTGTCTAATGACTTTGCCATCTGTAGTGATCATAATTTTGATAACCTTTTCTGGTTTAACTTGAGTTGTTGTCTTGTGAAGGTTTATTTAATTGGCTGTAGGACTTAGGACCTGATTTAGAGTGTGTCATATGGGGTTACTCAATCACAAATGTGTTGGATATCCCTTCAGCAATATTACGATTCCATTATATCCTATGGAATTCGTAATAGGGTGGATGGGATATCCATCACGTTTATGCTGGAGTAACCCATCCGCTAAACTCTAAATCGGACCATTAGGCCCATATTTATACTTGGTTTGTGCTGAATTAGTGTCATTTGTTTACGCAAATTCAGCGCAAACCTAACTCCAAATTTATACTTTGGCGCTAGACATGTCTAGTGCCAAAGTTATGGAGTTAACATAATTTTCTGGAGGGGAAAACCTACCTTGCGTCAATGAGATGCAAGGTAGGCATTCCTGTCCAGAAAAAGACGACATGGCATTTGCGCCATATTTATCCCCCGTGCTAAAATCCAGCACGGGGGGATGAGGGCCTTAAATAATGGCGCTGAGCTTGCTCAGCGCCATTAGTTAACGCCTGGGCCCTAGGGACACCCCCACCCACACTAGGAGGTCACTTAAGCATGGGGGACCCATCCCAGGTAAGTCCAGGTGAGTATTTTCTTTTTTCCCAACACTGCTCGGGGGCCCTAACTTGGGGCCCCCTGCATGGCGCTGGTGGGCATGGCTCCTGTCTTTGCTAAGACAGGAGCCATGTCCATGGGGTTGTGCACCAGAAAATGGCGTTACACTGCTTAGAGGCAATTGTTTTTCCTCTAAACAGTGTAGCGCCATAATTTGGTGCACAAGCCCCGGTTCCCCCTACGCCTCCCCGGCCTGTTAGCATCATTTCCAAGGACGCTAACAGGGCCTTAGCGCCGGCTAGCACCATTCCATAAATATGACGCCCAGCCGGCATCATGGAATGGCGCTAGCAGGTGCTGGAGTTTTTGACCCAAACCTGCGCTAACGCAGGTTTGCATCAAAAAGTGTAAATATAGGCCTTAGTATTACAAATACATGCTCGGTCTCATGAAGTTTCAGAAAGCTCCAATCCTGTGCATCAGCCCTCCAATTATTTAATTTGAGCATGAACAAGGCTGAAACCCACCTTCTTTTTTGCTCTTTCTATTTGCCCCCGACCCCTTCTCATTTTATCATTTTCTTCCCTGTTCTCTCATTTTCTAAACTGTCTCGCTAAAGTATATATATGAAGTGTGTTGTATCGTCCTTGTGGGACCCTTTTCCTATTTTCCACATTTTACCACCCCCAATTTACATGCAAATAATTTCTCTGCACACAGATTACTCCTTGCAGCGCACACATATCGTTGGTCACGGTATGAACCCCCTTTTGTGAAGCCAAAAAGAGCCTTAGTGTGAAGGGAAGGCTCCGTGAAAGGAAAGTGTTGTTTAGTCTGAGTATCAGCTATTGTAGCAAAGAATTGAGAATATTATTTCTTATAAACATATGTCATTTTCGAATTTAAAGGAGGGCAACCATTATCGTGGAAACCTTTATTTCAAAATAAAAGGAAAGAACATTTTCCAGTAACTCATTTTGCAACAAAAGGAGCATACACTTTATTCATGTTTGGAATACAACGTAAACACCATTTATTCTGGACAACCATTGCTTTAAATGATGGCAGAGCTCCATTTGGTCTGGGCATCTGCGGTTGTGAACAAAAGAAGGGCATCATTTATTCTGGGCACCTTTTGGTTAACAGTAACAGGGGGACACGTTTAATTCTTGACTCTATTGTTTTAGCTTAATGTTTTCAGTTTACATCAATGGTACTGTTAGGACCCACAATATGTAGGATCTTGGGATGCTGCTACATGCTCACCAATCTGGATCCTACAACCTGCATTTGACCTGCTGTGGCATGTAATTAAAATATTCAGGGCAGAAGGTACAGAGGCCCAAATTGGAGGCCTTCTGTGCCTGTCTGAGCACTTTAAAAAGGTAATCAGTTTTCCTGCCATCACTACCAATGTTACTGCACACCGACCACTTCACAACAGCAGCACACTGCCAGCAGATCATTGCCATTAAGTCACCACTACATTATAGAGAGTTGGGGTGGCTAGCAGGGGCATAAGATGAAGCATCAATATCATAACAGAGTTCGTGGGGCTTAAGAGAGCATCATGGCTTTGGCAAGCATAGCCTGGGATTGGCCAGACCGAAGAAAACATTGTGCAGGAAAGAAGAGAGAAGACGGGGAACTAAATATTGGGGTTCCCTTCAAAAGAGATTCTCACTGAGTTGAGAAACGCTAAATGTCCTGAGCTATAAAGACAACCAGTGCCCACTGTGGCCACTAAGGGTGAAGCAAATGCCATTATCAGGGTTCTGGGCAATGGTGCCACGGTTAAGTGGCTTACCATGCAGCCATCATGTCTCTTCATTCCTCACTTAGGCTAGCTACTAGTAACTTGTAGGGGGCCCACATCACGACCTCAGCACTTGGCACCCTCATATGCGTGTGCCTACCTCATCAATGTTGGAGGATACCATGATGAGAGAATAGGGAAAAGAAATATGCTCACTCTCAAGTGGCTTGCTAATCACTGTTCTGAGGATGCCATTATTCTGCCAGCTTAATTAGAAACATGCAGAGGGGAACAGAGGCAGAAGGAAGAAGCTTGGCACATAGGCAGGAAATGGGTTGGAGTAGAGTCAGGAAAGGGAGCAGGAAATGCAGATATATGGGGAAGAAGTGGAAGAGAGGCAGAGGACAGAGGTGAGGAAGTGTTAGAAGAGATGAAGAGGAATGAAATAATGAGGAAGTGCAACAGAGAAAGAGGAAGAGAGGCAGGCGTGGAGCAAGAAAAGCAAAGAACAGAAAAGAGGCGGGAGGGAGAAATAAAAGAGGGCTAAAAGACAGAAGAGAAGTGAGGAGTAGGCTGAAAAAAGAGAAGAGGCAAGATTAATAGGAAAGAAGTAATGGACTGGATGAAAACAAAGAGGGGTAAAACAAAAAAGGCATAAGAGAAGCAAAAGAAAAATAAGAGGGGGATATTGTAATGTGGCTTCTAATTATTGGGTGCTCATTGTTGTTACTTACACTAGTGCCCTGGCATCCTTTTGACGTCAATATGCTTTTCACCAAGAGCAGAATGATGATCAGTTCTACAGACTGACCCATTCCTGACTATGTATATTTTTATGGTTTTGATAGATCTTTTCAACAGTTATAGCACACGAACAATGTACAAGCTCTATTTTTAGCATGTGGAGCATCACCTTCTCAAGGTTCAACTGCTGTAGAAGCCACCAGCAACCAATAATGGAAAAAAACAAAATAGACCCACTGATTCATTTATACATAATCAATTACAGTTTTTTTAAAATTGAAATTAAAGTCTGGAATCTGGTTGCTTCAGGGACCACTGTAAGACGTTCTAGCCACCATCTCCAAATATTAAAACTATTATCTTTTCTATTTAATTCATATCTTCTCTTTCTATAAATGGCGTGGCAGCCCAGCCAATTAATTTATTCCACTAGGGAACTTCATCAGAGATTTTGTATTATTAGAGACAATAATGCTTCAATAAAATGTCCAGCAGTATTTCTTCAGCTTTATCAAAATATGTATTTGTGCTTTGTATCTGTAAGGATCAGTGTAAAATTGCTTTGTGTCCAATCTCCTATACATATGGCAGCAACCAGACTAATAGAACACTGTTTGTGGCGTATGGACAAGTCAGGCAAGTAAGACTGAAACTAAAGCTAAGTTTATTTTCAGAACTAGAAAAGATTACCTGAAGCTACCATTGTAACCTCTGCCAGTTGTGCTCCAACTGAAAATTAGTGGATGTTACCAGAGCGAGGCACAGCAATGGAACCCTAAGATTAACTTTCTAATTTCATCTGCAACAAACCAAGCAGAACATAACAAACATCCCTCCCCATAATATTCCAGTCCCATCAGCTCACATTCAAACGCCCACATGCACATTCAACCCAGGCCTAACATTGTCTGACTCTCTTGTTTTTATTTGAATTTGACAGTCCTGTGCTAAGTCATGGAAAAACAAAGGGAGTGGCATTTTCTGTTTTGTTTCATGTGAAGGAGGTTTGTTTCTACAACTACTTTGTGCATATCTACGGTACAGTAAAATCTGTTGTTATGAAAATAGATCTGTGGAAAATGTGCATCAGGGAAATGCACATTCTCTACTCTCCCATAGTCTCCTCAAATAAATAGTCTCAGATTTTTTTTTTTATAATAGAGAGACTTTGTGCCCTTTTTCAAAGCAGAGCTAAGATTATCATTGTCAGAAACCCTTTCAGAGGGCCACGAGGGATGCAGGGGCTAATGGTCCCAACTGTGGTGGTGGTGGTCTTTTACTCCTGATATCCCGGGGCCAGACCTACTAAGGATCTCGCTCAACTAGGACAAGTACCCCTTCTGCATTTGACTCTCAGTGGTAGCTGTGGTCAAGCAGTCAAGAATTCCTCGGGGATGTGGATTCAGGTCAGTAAACATGATCCATACTGAAAATACAAACAGTACGAACAAGTAATCCGTGTCCAGCCAAATAGTTGCTATTATAAGAAAAAGTACTATTTTATTTCTAATTCTACAAATGTAAAGAGATGCAACATTCAAATCAAATAACACAATCTCTCTTGAGGTCAGGTCTCTAGTAGTTGTCAGGCGAATCCCTGTTCCACCCTCCTTCATGTAACTTGTCCAAGGTTATTTCCAATTCACTGGTGACCCCTTCAGGGAATGCAAACTATTAGGCCTTACTCAAGAGTTGTCACTTCTGACCTTCTAGGGGCTTAGCCAAAACTGTCTATGGTGCCTGTTAGACCTGACAGCCTTAGGATGGTCATCCCCCCAACTTTTTGCCTGCCTCCCTTCACTTTTCTGCCACTGTTTTTCTGTTTTTAGGACTCTGTACACTTTACCACTGCTAACCAGTGCTCAAGTGCATATGCTCTCTCTCTTAAGCATGGTAATATTGGTTCATTCCCAATTGGCATATTTGATTTACTTGTAAGTCCCTAGTAAAGTGCACTACATGTGCCCAGGGCCTGTAAATTGAATGCTACTAGTGAGCCACCCACATAAGTAGCGCCTTAACCATGTCTCAGGCCTGCCATTGTGTGCAGTTCCACTGCCACTTCGACTTGGCATTTAAAAGTACTTGCCAAGCCCTAAACTCCCCTTTTGTTACATATAAGTGACCCCTAAGTTAGGCCCTAGGTAACTCATAGGGCAGGGTGCTATGTAGGTAAAAGGCAGGACATGTACATGTGTGTTTTATATGTCCTGGTAGTGGAAAACACCTAAATTCATTTTCCACTACTGTGAGGCCTGCTCCTTTAGTAGGATAGCATTAGGGCTATCCTTGTATACTGTATGAATGCTAGATTCTGCTCAGAAATGGGTAACCAGGTTATATTTAGTATGGCCAGAATGGTAATAGAAAATCTTGCTTATTTGTGAGGTTGGATTGTCTTGGGCATTCTCACTTGTGATTAATAGGACAAAAGGGGACCTGGGGGTAATGTCTCATTACTTACTAGTAATCTTCATTACTCCTGGTCTTCTTGTCTCGTCCTATTCAGCACGCCCCTCCCTACCTCCCCGATTGCCAGCCTTCACGTGGTGGGGCTTGGTAGTTCAGGCGAAATGCTGGGTAAGTACTGCTTATGTAGCCTCCAGCAGAAGTGGTGAGGCAGTAGGCACTAGCATTACTCTGCTCTTTTTTCTGTATGGTGAGATAGGTTATATCTCACTTGTGAAGAATGAGACAAGGACAACACGACCAGGAGTAATGAAGATTACTCGTGACTAATGAGGTATTCGCTTGATATTACAAGTGATTGTGCACCCTAGTGGTACTATTTGTTTCCCTCCTTATTTACCCTTGAGATTGGTCACTTAAGTAATTTGCTAACATAGCATGAACAGTCAACACTGGCAATTATTACCTCCGTGTGGCTCAATGAGTGGTGAATATGCAGTGTAAATACGCAACCTAAGTACTAGTGTGTGCTTGACAACACACTGCTTAATTAATACATCATTATTTACCTTTTTTTCAGGAACATCACTTTCATTCTCAAATGTTATGTGGAGAGCCTTTCACCCCAGAGCGTGCTGGCTGCTGTGTGTTTTTATATGATCGGTCATGCTGCAAATTTGGAAACGTGCCTGAGCCTAAACAAACATGCATCTAATTCTGATGTCAACGGTGTGTTTATTATGCTTTTCCTTTTTACCCTTTTTCACAGCTGTGATTCTCCCTTTTATGGGCTATTGGGTGTTTGAATGTGGCGTGTTAAAATCACCACCATTTCCTGGCTCAGACGCCTGCGTAAAATATCTTGCAGACTCATGTTTTCCCAAACAATCATAATAAAAATACATCATAAATTCACACACATTTTGCTTCCTTCCACTTGACTCTCTTCTCTATGATCAGCTGCGTTTTGCTTGAATTCTTATGAACAGTCCTCTGAAAAGATGTGCACTTCCGTGCTACCGATTTATTTGTATATGTTTTATATGTTGTTATATGTTTTACATTCTTGCTATTCTTTTACATATTTCTTATATTTGTTAAAAAATAAAAAAGAAACGAAAAAAAAAAACAGAAGTTTGCCAAGGCCAGATCTATTGACGTTGGCAATACTTGTTTGTAATTTCATATTTCACTTACTCAACTACAAAAATCATTTTCATGTCTATGGCATTTTGGATTTTTCCAATTTTCACAATTTTAGTCCCTAAATTGAACCGAGGCAAATTTTCTGCACTGTGTCCACTAAATATACATGTTAAATCAATAGATGTCAAATGTTGCCCATCTTAAATCAAATAGGGGTTTTGAATATTTGAACACGACTACAGCCTGAACCACTGGCTGGAATTACACCAAATTTGGGAAAAAGGGTAGCTGTTGGCATGCAGATGAATCTTTCAGTTATTTGGTGTAAATCCATTCAGTAGCTTTTGAGACATTAAAGAAAATCCAAATTAGTTTTTCCAAATCTGGCAACAATGGCTTTGCAAATAATGATGAGCTCATGCAGGGAAATGCAGAGCTCTGATTGGCTGCCAACACTTCAATCAGGAAGTGTTGGCAGTCATCTAGGGACTCAGCCGAGTCCCAGAAAAAAAAAATATATAAGAAAAGGAGCCAGGGTAGGTACACCCTGGCCCCTTATTTCTGGTGCTAGGGTCCCACATGGTCCCCCCCAGGGCTCAAACACACTTTTTAGAAAACAAAATTGGTGCGATTTTCACAACAACTTTGCAAATTTGCAGGAAACATTAAACAAACAAAAAAATACGCACAGGCTTCTGTGCTTGTTTCAAAGAAGCCCCATGTGTGGGCCAGGTCCCTGGTGCATTGACATTTTGAATGTGGGGAACCACCAACTCCCTGGGGCAATAGTTGTTGGAGAGGGGCAGCGCCGCCCCCCTCATTGAGCCAATAATGGCCCTGAGGTCCGCCACCCCTTAGGGACAGCTCTTGTTATGTCCCGGCTTCCACCCATCAAAAGCAAATAAAGTCTGCTTTCTGACAGCGGAAGCTGTCAAGCGGCTGCAGCTCGCAGAAAGCAGAGTTTTCATGTGTTTCCCCACATGCAAATACGCGTGTAGGGAAACAGATAAAAACGTTGCTCCCAGAAGCAGGGAGCTGCTTCTGGGAGCAATGTCAGCTCACGTAGGACGCGGGAGCCGGATAAGACCGCGGGGCCGAGAGACTCCCCCACAGATGTGTCACTCTTTCTCTCTGTTCCATCCCATAATGGGATAGGGGAGAAAGAGAGGGAAAGAGAGAGAGAGAGAGTGAGAGAGAGAAAGAAAGATTGACATTGCAATGGTCTTTCTATGCAATGACTTAACAGAGTTAGACTAGCAAGATGTTTGGTACAAATGTTATGGTTATGTATGGATGAAGAACAGAACATAGTCACTTCTGGTCTAATGGTCAAGGTCTTGTGCTGTCACTCAGTAGGCTGAAGGGTCAAATCCTAGTATTGCTTGGCAATGTGTTTGTTTATTTTATAGTGTTTTGATTGTTAAACATTCCTAGTGATTGAACATTCACGTTTCTTTCCAATCACATGGATGGGATGACTGTCATAGATATGTCTTGAAGCATCACAGTAAGGAGTCACCTATTGCCTAAAGGTTAAGGTCACAGACCCTCACACTGAAAATTGAGGGTTCTACTCCAGGTGTGCCTGTGGTAATTTTCCTTCTTTAATTCCTTTTAAACTTCAACGTTTAAGGTTTGTACTGAAAGATTATCACACTTTTTAATTGACATATTCATTTTTTTTTTCAATTTGTCTAGAAATGTCTCATTCTAAGTATATCATTCATCAAAGCTTAAACCTCTCTATCTCTCACTCTCTCTCTCTTTCTCTCTTTTTCTCTCTTTCTACCTCTCACACACCTACTCTGACCCTTACACACCCACTCACAGACCCACTCATACCCTCACGCACCCACTAACAGACCAACTCAGACTCTCACACAGCCACTCACAGACCTATTGAAACCCTCACGCACCCACTCACAGATCCACACACACTGACACACCCACTCACAGACTCAATAAGACACTGACTCACCCACTCTCACACCCAGACACTCTCACAGCCACTCAGACACAAAGATACACTCTGTAACACCTATTCTCACACCCAGAGAGACAGGCCGTGGGCAACTGCCACCACGCACGGCTAAAGGCAATGTGCAGCATGGGGTTGGGTGGTTAGCTACAGCATCTGGCAGCATCTTTCTGCAGGCCAGGCCCTGCGGCCAACCCTCGCCAACCTGGTTAAAGGGATGGGTTGGTTATAGGGGTTGGTGGTGGGGCCTGGCCGCAGGCAACCCTTGTTGCCAACCCCAGAGCAGGGTTGGGTTATTATAGAGGTTGGTGGCAGGGCCGGCTGTGCGCAGTACAGGGGGGGTTGTATAGGGGTTGGCAGTGGGGCCCGGAGCGTGGCAGTGTTTGGATTAACATATAGTAATAAACATTAATTTACGTTAAAAAAACTGAAATTCACTGAAAAAAACAAAGGTTACTGGGACGTCATAGTTAGGCTCACATGTTAAACGTACACAATCATAGAAATTCACCTGTTATAATTAGAGTTATTTCCAGTAACTATAAATCACGCCCTAAGGTAACTATAACTTGCACCCTTGACCTTCGTCATGCACAGCTAATTACTCCGCATATTATTATATCATTGATGAGATCTTGCGTGGCATCTTTGATATTATCACTGCAACATTTGCAATAAAATTATTGATAAGAAAACTGTGCATTGCAAGGGCGCGGGATATAGTTACTTTAGGGTGCGGTTTGTAGTTACTTGAAAGAACTCTAACTATAACTGCTAAATTTCAATGGTTTTGTACAAGTAAATTCCGAACCTAACTATAACGTCCCTGTAACCTTTGTGTTTTTTTCAGTAAATATATATGTAAATTCACTGAAAAAAAACAAAGATTACTGGGACGTTCTAGGTAAGTACACATTTTACTTGTGCAAAATCATAGCAGTTATAGTGATACTTATGTTAATAAACTATCCCTGATTGCTTAAAGCTACTTTCTGGCACAAGTTATAGTTTCTTCAGAAAAGTATAACTATAAGTAAAACTATAACTACTGAATTTCTATGGTTTTATACGGGTAAAAAGTCAACTTAACTATAATGTGCCTGTAACCTTTGTTTTTTTCTGTGAATTTCTATGATTTTTTTAACACACACATTAACATAACCAGCGGCACATGGCGGGGGTTGGCCGCAGGGCATGGCTGTGTCCACCATCTTGCATGCACCCAAACCCAAGCTGAGCACGGCCACTGGCTGTGTGTAGCATGAGGTTGGATGCAGTGGGTGTTTTTTTCAGTTTTTCTCTGGATTCGCAGATCCATTATAAATTTACATAGGGGAGGGTCTGTGCTGAGACCTAAGGAGGATCCGCAGATTAGCCAAAAAGCAAAGTGGGCAACTTTTTGCCATGAGGTGTACCTAAGTGACTCCTCTATGTATTCTAAGGGTTCAGGATACAAGTATCCTGACCCCTTTTGTTTTTTTGCACTGTTTTTCCCAAACCCCAGCATTTGGGACAAACAAAATGGCAACCACAACTTTTTTGCTAGGTTGTGGCCAGTCAATCAGGGCCTAGCTTTTCGGCCTGGATATTTACATTTGTTAGCTTTAAGTAACTCCAAAACTGCTGAATGGATTTACACCAAATTATAAAAAGCACACTTTCCGGACCACAATCTAGGTTTCTGCCAAATTTGGTGTAATTCCATTCAGCGGTTCGGTCTGTAGTCATCTTCAAAATTTGAAAAACTCCCATAGATGTAGAATGGTGAAAAAGTGTTTTGGGAATCCCCAACCCCCTGCTCTTTCCATTGGTAGAGCATTTCTTGGTTTGTTAATTACTCTCAGGCAAAAAGTGAGAGAGGGCCCCACTATACCACTGCCTCAAGGGGACAGGGCACCGTTTCCAGTAATAAGAAAAATTCCCTTGAGGACAATACACCATACATCCGTTATTCACCTAACAATCCACATACATACATCCTAAATACTCAATTTTGATAAATGAAATTGAATTTAAAAAGATCTGTTTTAATAATCCCATAAAAACCATAAATATAGAGCACATAAATATATATTGTACAACCTATAAAAGCCACATCGATAGAATCCTATAAAATTCACAAAAAAGGAAAGTAATCAAACAAATATGACAACGACATGGGAGAGTCAACAAGGACAATTCCCTAGTCTCTTATTCTGTCCACAATTTGATATATCCTCTCCCCCAAATTGTTTTTCCAAATCCTTATGGGGTGGTTCCAGTGGGTTCAGTAATTTGACAGGTGTCGATGCATTTCAGTGGTATATCCTATGTTTGTGACCACCTTCCTCAGGACAATATGATATCCTCCCAATATCACTGTTTATATCATTCACTGTGAAAAACTTTCCAGTTCTTGTTCTTGTTGATCGGGTGATCTATTGTTTTCACCTTATTTTCAAACATGGGTCAGTTCCTCGTTTCTTTCTGTTATTTTCATTATTTTCCTTATTCCGCTCCTTGTGCTAGTTTCCGTTATTGCCATCTTTTCTTTAATATTGTCCACAGGACTACGATTACGTCCTTCGTGACATCTGTTTTCGACAGATCTTCACAAAACCTTCCTAAAAAGCTTTATTCACCTCAGCTCCTTCCTGGAAAGTTTCTGGCAATCTGTCAAGCAGGGGGCTGAGAAAAAAGGGTGTCTCAAGATGCAAAATCCCTGTGCATTTTTCATAGACTCTCTTGAACAGTGCTACTGCAAAAACTAATGAACGGAATTACACCAAGTTTGGCTGACAGCAAGTTAGATCTTGGTTTAGAAAACATTTTTTTGTGATGTGGTGTAAATATGTTCAGTAGTTTTTGAGATATTAAGTTCTAAAAATGATGGCGCATGGCCCCCTTT
The DNA here is from genome assembly GCF_031143425.1 of Pleurodeles waltl. Lineage (NCBI taxonomy): Eukaryota > Metazoa > Chordata > Amphibia > Caudata > Salamandridae > Pleurodeles > Pleurodeles waltl. The sequence continues at coordinate 621,081,261 of NC_090444.1, read as the reverse complement.
CCTGAGTCACTCTTGGGCCCTTGGGACCCATTATCCAGGGCCAAAATCCTAACAAAAGGGGATGAGGGGCACACAACCTCTCCCTATGCTAATATCCGCCCAATGGGCACCATCCCCCAGGACGTGATAATACACACTGTCCTGGGGAAGCCACCCCGGGACACTGTGGCTCCCTGCCCGTGATAGTGCAGGCATACCCTGTCAGCCTTCTCCCAAGCAGGGAGCTCCACTTTGCTCCCACCTGATGGGAACTCTGCTTTGCTCCCACCTGGCTGGGGTGCAAGTTATAGTTACCTTAAGGCACAAGCTACTGTTACTAGAGTTAACTATATTTGGAGAATTTCGGAATGTTTTAGTTTAAAACATTATGGGGGTCATTACGACCCTGGCGGAAGGCGGAGAACCGGCGGTAAGACCGCCAACAGGCTGGCAGTCTTACTCTGTGGAATTATGACCATGGCGGTTACCGCCATGGTCATCCGCCAGTTCTCCGTTCCGCCCGCCAGGGCGGAGACGACCGCCGGGCTGCAGACCTAGGTCTCCAGACCAGCGGCCGTCACTATACCGCCGGCGGTATTTGGACCCGGCTTACTGCCTTGGATTTCCAGCGGTTTGAACCGCCATGAAATCCATGGCGGTAAGCACTATCAGTGCCAGGGAATTCCTTCCCTGGCACTGATAGGGGTCTCCCCCACCCCCCACCCACACCCCTGACACCCCCCAAAGGTAGCAGGGCCCCCCTGCCCACCCCGACCCCCCACATCACTTCACCCATACCCACATGACACGCACGCAGGCACCACCTACATACTTACACGCACACACACCGACATACATGCCTGCATCCACACACACAGTCATACACGCACACTCACTTTCAAACATACACGCACACATCCATACAGACATACCCACAGACATACACGCACTCATTCCCATACACACAACACCCCGCAGGCATACACGCACTCACACACCCCCTCTACATACACAGACGCACACCCCCATGCACCCACACAACACACAACACCCCCCCACCCCCCTCCCCTCACGGACGATCGACTTACCTGGTCCGACGATCAACAGAACACCGCCACGGCGAATCACAGGACGTGATTTGCTGGGCGGTGTTCTCTTGGCATGGCGGTGGAGGTGGAGCAACCTCCACTTCCCCGCCTCCCGCCAGTATGGCTGTTGGCAGCTCTCCGTCCGTAAAAGGACGGAGAGCTGCCAACGGTCATAATAGGCCGAGCAGCAAACCGCCACCAATGGCGGTCTTCCGCACGGCGGTCCCTCTGCGGTCTTTAAAAAAGACCGCCGAGGTCAAAATGACCCCCTATGTCTTAACCATCATTATGATAAGGTTATTTGGAAAAGTGTTCAACAGTTGCCAGAGATTTTACTGTGTAGATACTATAGGCCAATTTTACTGGGTAGGCCAAAGTCTTAAAACTCAAGCGCTTAAGTATAGAACGATTTAGGATTTTCTAAAGATCAGGTATAAAGCATCTCACAGTGAAGCTATTTTCAGGTTACACCAATTTTACATTCTCAAGCCTCAGACAAAAGAGGTGCATCTCAATTCAGGAAACCTCGCAAGTTCAGGCATCATCCAGCAAAGTTATCCCAGAAAACTGTAGAGCACATCTAGGATTAGACATTTAGCAATAAAACTATCCTTCAGGCCACTAATTTGGAAGAATGTATCTTCCTTTAAGATAGATGTTTTAAGTGGCTGCCCTATGATTGACTTTTGCAGCAACAATCTGGGTGACAAGTTATTATAGGCAAAAAATATCAGGAAGCAATTGATGATATGTCAAAAACAGTAAAAATATAAGAGAAAAAGAAGTCAGTGTCAAACGTATTCCTGTTAGCTCTTATAAGAAATGATTATACTTTGGTGGCTGGTCAATTAATACATACTGAGTGAAGCCCCAGTATTTTCCACCCACTACAGATGGAATCATTAGCTAAGAATCACACAAGGCAAAGAAGTGATACAAGCTCCTACACCTGCCTACCCTAAATTGCTAGTGACTTTCCCATTCGCCTGTTATCACCCAATAAATGATGAGGCATACAATTATGCTCAGAAGTCCAAGGTCAGTGTTATCATATGCTGGCTTGCCTAATACCAAGGCTGTGCAGTCTTGACTCTACCACTTGCCCCTTTAATCCATCACCACACAATCTCTGCCACTTTAGTTCACTCTTGGAGTTTCCTGCATTCTCCCTTTGCCTCTTGTGTCTGTCTTTCTCTTCCTCTTTCGTTCCTGTGTGTGTATTTCTCTCTCCTACTCTGGGTGAAAGTCTGATGAGGAAAAATAAGTGCCAGTCTTCAAAAATCAGTGCCAGTGGGCCCCACCTGCAACCACCGGCTCAAATGAAGCACTGCTTAAGAATAGAAACTGAGCAGTCCTGTAGGAACCCTATTTTATTACAAGACTGGAGGCTCATATTATGCAGTCTTTTCTTGCTTTAATTTTTAACAGCAGCCAAGTAAAAGAATTACAGTACCCAGAAAAAACACAAACTACAACAATGACATCATAGCTGAACAACCAATAGGGTATCATACAGCAATACTAATATCTTAACTGCGAGCAACAAGTCCTCTTTTCTTGCTGCTCGCAGTCAAGATAAGTACCTTCATTATTTGTGCTATATTTTGTTTACATGAACTGTTTTCAATTATTTACATGTACTATGTTTTCATATAGCAGCGTGTTTGCTATTCCTGCTTAAACATGCGTCTTCCTTTTTCTCTGCAGCGCGTCTTTCAACGGTCGTTTTTTGGCCGTTGTAGACGCGTGCGTGCACGCGCGGCCATTCCTCACATTCCGGTCATATTCGGCATACCATTTCTTGACAGGGCCCACGCCGCGCTAATATTCTTGTATTTCGAGCGTATTTTCGCTCGTTTTTTCTCCCGGCTGCCTTTCTCCACCTCATTGCAGCCGCCCTGACACTTCGGTGTCAGTCAGCTTCTGCCTTCATTTCAGTAACCGCCCCTATTTCCTGGTTCCTGCCCCTTCAGCCACTCCCTCCCATTTTCTTCACATTTAACCCCTGTTTTCCCAGTTTCCTACAGCTTTAGGTTTATTATCTTTATATACTTATTTTATATACTTATTTTATATACTTATTTTAGTATATTTTACTGGCTTTGTCATTATGACTGAGGAGGAAGATTCCCAAGTCTTTCAAGAAAATGTAAAGTCCTTTATTAAGGACTCTGTACAACAGGCAGTGTCTGTTTCCATGTCAGATATCACAAAAAATTTAGAAGCCTCCTTTTCCAAGATTATATCCTCTTCTAAATTGCCTGTTAATAAAGGCAGGAAACGTGCGGCCACCCTCCCAGGCCCGTCCAAAGGCATTTCCTCTGGTCCTTCCACCCGAGAGGTCTCTAAATCGGGTCCCCCTCCTTCTCCAGTGCATGTTACACAATTAAGAGACACGGATGATGACAATGATGATTCTAGTCATGATGACGATATGGATGGATCGGCAGATCCATTTTTGTGTGGGCCTCTGGAGAAAAGGCGTAAAATTTCTCCGAGTGACGGTGGTGCCGTTCACCCTGTGTCTCATGTTTTGGTTGACCATGCCAGCGAACCCTTATTTGACCCTTCCTTCAAGGTTCATCCGAATTCAAAGGAGTGGTATCCATCTGATCATGTAGCTGATTATGTTTCTTTCTTTTTAGGCAATCCCCTTGACAAAGCTACTCGCAATAAGCTTAAGTCGGAGTGTCCTCGTCCCTCACTACCAGATAACATTACGGCAACCTCAGTTATTGATCCCAACATGCTGATGTTTTTCACCAAATTTGGCAAAGATCCCAAGAAGGGCGTTGATAGAGCTTGGTCAAGTTGTCAAGACAAGCTCCTCGATTTGGTGGGTCCTCTCACCAGAATTTTTGACTTGGCGGAAGAGGCTAAAATGGACAACAGTCCTATAGATCCTGAGGTTCTTTCGAACTGGGCGCAACGCGCTATCTGCATGCTGGGGAATGCCAATACTCAGCTATCTATTGAGAGGAGGAAAAGTCTACTATTGAAGATTGATCCTAAACTGGCCTCTTTAGCCTCCAAGGATGATGGCCCGTTGGCTAAGGGCCAGTTATTCCGTGACTCTTTCATCAAAGATCTGGGGAAATATGTGTCCACCTTTGCCTCCCTGGACAAGGCCCAACTTTCTATGAAAAAGATCTTTTCATCTCAGGTTTTTGCCAGGGCCGGCAAAGGCAGGAGTCGCTTTGCCGGCCGCTCCATCAGAGGCCAATACGCCAACAGAGACTCCTACAATCAGCAATCCCAGCTTGAGACCTACACGGGATATAAACCAAGATTCTATCCCCGTCGATCAAGAGGCTACCGTCACAGGGGCTACGCCAACAGAGGAGACCAAACCTCCGATAAGTGTTTCCAGTTCTGGCCTTCCTCCAGTAGGAGGCAGACTGGCACTGTTTCTAAATTCATGGTTTTCTCTCACCTCAGATCCCTGGGTAATTCAATCCATTCAAGGGTACCTGTTTGAATTTTATCAAACCCCAATTCAATCCCGCGTTCCTCTGCCCCTAGTTTTTTCCCAAGATCAAACCGAGCTTCTGCGTGTCGAAATCCTCTCTCTCCTTTCCAAACGCGCGATAGAACCCGTCAAGTTCGAGCCTTCGGGTTTCCTCAGCACCAGCTTCCTCGTCCAAAAGAAAAACCAGAAATTTCGTCTGGTGTTGAACCTAAAGGCTTTCAACAACTTTATAGTTTATCGACACTTCAAGATGGAAACTATTCTCCATCTCAGGGACGTTCTGCTTCAGCACGATTGGCTGGTCAGATTAGACCTTCAGGATGCCTACCTCACAGTCCCAATTCATCACTCGCACAGGAAATTCCTTCAATTCCAGTGGCTAGACTCCTTTTATCAATTCAGAGTTCTTCCCTTCGGGCTTTCTTCCGCACCTTGGTGTTTCACCAAAATTCTCAAACCCGTCGCAGCCTTTCTCCGTTCTCACGGGGTTCATCTAATCCTTTATTTAGATGACTTTTTGTTGATGGCACAGGACAAACGTCTGCTTCTAGACCATCTTCAACTTTGTCAGAACCTACTTCTCAGCCTAGGCTTTCTTATCAATGTGCAGAAGTCGGTCCTAGTTCCGACTCAAAAGTTGGAGTTTCTCGGTTTTCTAATAGACACTACCCTGTCGGTGCTGCAGCTCCCTCAACACAAGGTATCCTTAATCAAGAAAGAGATTCGTCAATCCCTAGCTCTCCCTCATATCTCCCTCAGGACTCTTGCACGTCTAGTAGGACTTTTGGCTTCTTCTATCCAAGCCATCTTCCCAGGTCCTTTACATTATCGCGCCCTTCAGCGGCTCAAGATCCGACATCTTCACAAGGGTCTCGCTTATTCGGATCCCTTGGTCCTAGACGCCGAATCCAAGGAGGAACTTCTGTGGTGGTTGACACATCTAGATGCCTGGAACGGCAGAACTATCTTCTCTGCCGCCCCAGATCTTGTATTAGAATCCGATGCAATTCGGACTGGTTGGGGTGCAAGATGTGGTCAGTTCTCGACTGGGGACGCATGGTCTCTGAAGGAGTCCTTCTTGCACATCAACAGTTTAGAGATGCTTGCAGGTTCCTTTGCCATCCGCACTTTTGCAAAAAACAGAGTAAGTTGCACCATCCTCCTCAGGATGGACAATTTGTCCGTGGTCAGGTATATCAACCACCTAGGCGGTACCAAATCCAAGATTCTTTCCACGTTGGCAAAGCATCTTTGGGAGTATTGTCTTCCTCGTCGGATCTCGGTCAAGGCGGTGTTTCTGCAAGGCAGGCTGAATACAGTAGCGGATTGGTATTCCAGACATCTTCACGATTCCAGCGATTGCCAATTGCACCCTTCAATATTCAGGCATCTTTCTTCCATCTTTGGCGAAATGTCCATAGATCTTTTCGCTTCTCGCCTCAACTCTCACCTTCCTTCCTACTTCAGTTGGAGGCCAGATCCGCAGGCTCTAGCCACAGATGCCTTCCTTCACACTTGGCCGTCATCCATTCTTTATGCATTTCCTCCCTTCCTTTTCATTTCCCGAGTTCTTGCTCAAGTACGCAGACAACTGTCCACTCTGGTACTTGTAACCCCTTTCTGGCAGACCCAACCGTGGTACCCAACTCTATTGGAGTTGGCAATCGATCGACCCATCTGGCTTCCTCACTTTCCCGACCTCCTCTTGGATCCCCAAGGCCAACAACATCAGTTAGTTCTCAGCGGCTCCTTGTTCCTCATAGCCTGGAGAATTTCGGGTCGTCCTGGAGAACCCCAGGAATTTCGGAAGATGCTGCTAGACTCATCCAGCAGGCCAGGGCCCCTGGAACCTCCAAAGCCTACAGGTCTGCTTGGGCCCTTTGGAGCAGCTGGTGTCTGGACAGGAATTCAGATCCCTTTTCAGCGAATGTAGTTCTAGTGATAAATTTCCTGGCTTCTTTAGCCTCTCAAGGTAAGGCATATCGCACTATTAACATGTACAGATCTTCTATCTCTGCGGAACATCAAAGAGTCGATGGTAGGCCAATTGGGGAACATCCTCTCGTCTGCCAATTATTAAAGGGAGTAAGATACGTTTTTCCACCGTCTCCTAAATATAATGTCATGTGGGATGTTAATCTGGTATTACGATTTCTCATCTCTTGGCCTAATAATGATTTGCTCTCTCTCAAACAGCTTTCGGCCAAGTTAACCATGCTTTTATGTCTAGTCTCTATCAAACGTGTCTCAGACGTTAAAGCGTTGGATGTTACTTCCTTTTTCTTCTCCCCCCATGGTGTTTCTTTCCAGGTCAAGAGACGTACAAAAACTAATTTAGCTTGTGTCAATTATCCATTTTTTCCCTCTCAGCCCAAACTATGTGTTGGAAATTGTTTGAAAAGTTATGTGACTCGTACTGCAGATTTGAGATCGTCCTCTGCCTCCTAATTACTTATTTCTTTTCAGAAACCACATAACCCTGTTTCTTCCCCTACTCTGGCTCGTTGGGTTAAATGGGTCATGTCCCTAGCTGGCATTGATATAAGTTCCTTCGGTGCCCATTCGGCCAGAGGTGCTATGGCCTCTCGCGCCTTTTGGGCAGGATCCTCTCTACAGGATATTCTCAAGTCTGCAGATTGGTTGAATGAAAATACGTTTAGAACTTTTTATTGTAAACCGCTTTCTCATGTTTCAGATTCAGTCATTGCTATGCTTTGAACATGCATAATATGAGCTTCCGGTCTTGTAATAAAATTGAGATTTTCCAAGCCTTGGTGTCTGAAAGGCTAGATTTTATTAAAGACATGGAGGCGAGTATTATCCCACCACTGTTTTAACCCGCCCTGCATCTTTCTTTCAGTGCCAACTCCCTCTTCCAGTGTTGGCTCAGCATGATGCACACGAACAGCACCTACCGATTTTGAATTCGCCCTGCAACGTCTATTCCTCCCAGACGGCACTCCGCTTTCACCATTTTCGAGATTGTTGCATGGACATTGTGACTTTGGTTTCCATTTTCTATGCCGTTTTATTTGTTACTTCTCCTCTTTAGTTTTGCATCAAGAAAAGAGGACTTGTTGCTCGCAGTTAAGATATTAGTATTGCTGTATGATACCCTATTGGTTGTTCAGCTATGATGTCATTGTTGTAGTTTGTGTTTTTTCTGGGTACTGTAGTTCTTTTACTTGGCTGCTGTTAAAAATGAAAGCAAGAAAAGACTGCATAATACTCGCCTCCGTGTCTTTAATAAAATCTAGCCTTTCAGACACCAAGGCTAGGAAAATCTCAATTTACTTTTAGTAACGTTCGCTCTTTGCCCGTTCTCTACTCCTCCAGGAGCAAACAGGAGGTTGTGACAGGATTAACAGTGTGGCTAAACGGGTTCATCAAAGGCCTAAGTATGTGTGTTGCCAATTTTATTGCCGATATTTGGGTGAATGCACATTCTGAAAAAAGTTTTATTTGAAACACAGCAACTGTGTTTTGGATAACTGTCATAACATTAAAAAGTTAAAAATAAAGCCCTAAATGAAAGAAAAAAAACATTTTTTATTAGAACTGGCCACATGTGCTTTTTTGTAGAAGCGTATAAAATGACATAATTTTCTGTCACAAAATCTCAGAACAATTTAACAAAAATGTGTTTTTAATGTGAAATAGGCGTTACCAATATATTGCATGATTTTTTTCACGTGTAGACGTATTTTGCATATAAAAAATGTGAGATACCCTAGGAGATTTGCTCAGTCAGAAAACGTATTTCGGCAAAACATTTTCGGGCCAAATCAATCTCCTGTTAGTGAAAAGTATGCATAAAGGCATGTTGAGAAATCTTGAATATGTAGCATAACTGAAATTTTACCAAGTCCTTCTTTCAGTGACAATAAGTTTAACTCTCTTTGCCAGAACTCCTCGCAAAATTGGAATACTTGTATTTGCAGGTCTACACTTGTTTTACTATTTCGGCAAATCATACCTTAGCTCCTGTACCAAAAATATGGGCACGAAAAATTATATTTTCTTAAATTTAAACTAATTTTACCATTGTGCCCCAGGCTGCCCGTGAATGATTTAAAACGTACGTAAACGATTTTGCAGTGTGTTTTGTTTTTTAAAAACTTCTAGCCAATGTGTCCTTATGATTATTCCAGTTGCAAAGTTAAAATTGGATTAAACGGGATAATGTTGGTGCACCTGAGTTTTTGGTCCTTGGAGTATAATTTTCCTGTACAAAAACAAACAGTTCTAATTGTTATATAAAAATACAACCTGACAATGCAGAGGATTGGGCATTAGAATATGTTGCAAGGATTAATAAAACAATTTGATATATCTGGAATGTTTGAAATTTGTGTGTTATAGGTTTTCTCCTACAAATTGTGTAGCGTTTGAAATGTCAGGAGAGTTGAAAAATCCCCAAGAGTTGGCAGAGTGACATCTGTTCAAATTTCCATGTGAGCTGCTATTAAAACGTCAAGTTTAGACCTGTTAGACCTTGTTCGGGAGGAGGGGCTACAGGGTGGACAGGGGAACTAGATTTCAACTGTGGTAGGTGAGTTAATTTGCCTGTGGTGTGCTGGGGTCCGTACTTCTATAGCTCTGTGAACTGGGCCAGGTACCCCCTTTCTGCGCATGACTCTCGAGGTAACGACGGTGAGTGGTGAAAGGCTTCCAAGGACGTTTGTGTGGGAGGCAAGAGCTCAGAATTCAGTGATCAACTGACAAACACAATGACTTATTGTCCTGCCTAGTGCTTATCTTTTGAGTTGAAAGAAAGTATTTTAATCACACAGCATACTGTAATACTACATAACGCAATAAGGGGATTCAGAAAAGAGTGGTAATCCTATTTGCGCTCTCTCGTGAGTAGCAACACCCTTTCAGTGCCCTTGTTAACACAGTTTCCCAGAATCTGCAACCCCTTGTGTGTCCCTCAGGTTAAAGGCACTTATTAGCCACATATACAGTTCATTCAAAAATCATCCAAAGTGTAGATTCATCACTTGTAGTTCGCCCACTAAAATTGTTAACTTTGTATAGCAGAATTCTATTTGCTTACTACGTTTCTCATTTCACTTACAGTCAAGACCCAGCGGTTATCTGTGCTTATATAGCATTTCTGAGGGGTAGGCATAGGTGTCACAACAACCCCACTCCTCTAGCAGCAGCTCTTGGACTGCAATCACTGTGGCTTCAGCCTAACTCGAAATTTCACAGCTGGGCAAGATCAGTGCTGCAGCTCACACAATAGTACTCATCTTTGGCAGTACTGGTCCAGCTGGGACAGGTACTGGTGGAGCACTTGGAGGCAGGCTGATCGTGAGCAGGTGGGTGTCTGGCAGTTGCAGCTTCCAAGCCAATCATGCTTCCCACTACTGTGGTGACGAAGGATTCCAATTTTGATGTTGGCAGCAGTCTCCTGGTCACAGGCCTGGCTGTCAGTTACAAGTCACGTGCTTGGCAATTTCAAAAGAATTGGTGTAGTTCTTAGTAAAAAATTGCTGAGGGAGGCCGTGGGACCCCTCCACACATGGGTTGCTCCGGGCTTCGCTCCCTCATAGTCACTCACCTTCTCTAGGTGTTCCACACCCTGAAAACAGACAGACCTTCTTTTCCTGGACAGAATCATCTGTAGCAGGGCCAGGCACACCCCTTCCATCTCTTAGCAGGCAGGGAGGTGTCTTGCTCTAGGCAGTTCCTTAGGTCCTCCAAACAGAAAGTACAGGCTTCAGGTGATTTACCCTTGCCTGTGGAAGACTTGCTGCCACGCAGACATGAACCCTGGTCGCACAGTAGTCCTCTGAACACTGTGCAGCACCATTCTATTCTTGGTCATGAAGAACATTAAGCTGGAAAAAGTAGTGTTGTTTGGACACCACTTTGATAACTATTTTCTAGACAGAGAAATAGAATCCACTTTCTAAGATTTCAAAAAAAGTTTAGGTTGGTTCTTTTTTAATTGTCATTTTATGTCTGTGCAAAATGAAGGTTCTCAAACCAGGTATCAAAGGTGCTGGTTTGAGGTAGGGGTATCTGAAAAAAGGGCACTATGAAGTGTGAGCTCGCTACACCCGAAGCAGAAATCAAGAACAGGCACAAGTGCAGGTTCTCCCTAGAACTTTCCTCACCGCTGTCACACTCAGAATGTAACCGCTCAGGAAGAACCACTAAACAGCCAACACTGTTCACTAACAAGGATTTCATTGAATTTCCAAGGGAGCCCTGTCTCTATCTTCCCTCACTTTACTGTTTAGATCTCGACCCTCCAGCCAGAAAAATGCAGTTGTTACACTTTCACTACATGGGGAAGCTGAGTCCCCTCTCCATCTTCTGGCATACTAAATGAGGAGGGATCTAAAATGCATCCCACTGGTCCTAGTACGCAAACTCTCACCACACACAGAGCCAGAGTACCATACATGTGACATATACTCACTGCATATACATGCATTCAACATGTACACTTGAATGGCAGTGCAGGGATTATGGCTTCACTTAACAGCAGACCTTTACTCAATAGGGCTCAGTACACTACACTCTCCTTGAAACAGAGGAAAAGGTCTGGTCACATTAATGATTCACAAGAAGACGGTATGCTGCCACCATTGATTTATGTGACTCACTCACAGGAGTAGTCCTACCCCTGCAGTGATAGCATGTTTGTGCACACCTCTATGTCACAGAGCACGCTCTGTGCTGTGCATTACCAGGAACTGGCCTCTGCACACACCCTACACTAGCATGATGTCAGAGCCAAACAATAAGTAAGGTCATCAATTTCACATGCAGTCAGACACTCAAAGCAGTGGTTCACAGCATTTTAACAAGCAGGGGACATTCCTGCTCCAAAAGGAGCTTTTCCAATGGATTTTCTTTCCGCCATTCCAGTGGATTTATATCCTCCTATAAGGCAACACCTGGAAATCATCAATGTTTACACCTCTTTAACAGAGTTCCTCTGTCAAAGTCCCTGAATCTGTTGTCACATGAGACACCTTGATTTCCAGTTAAATTCCCCACTCAATTATTTCTTTGAATTTTCTGCCCATAAGAAATACCCCAGGAGTGCTGAAATGTGCCTTAAATTCTTGAGGTTTTGTTTCACATGAAAAATATTTTTTCACACAGAAAGGTCTCTCACTCCATTCGCATGAAATATGTTTCAAGTGCTTTCCCATCCAGTAAGCACACTTACACCCAGACATTGTAGGGGTAACTTTGTGTTTTTCCTCTGTGAGAGTATCCGTGCAAATTTGTGAATACCTCCAAACTTCCAATATAGAGGTTGTTCTCTGCTTTTTGCAGCCGACCAACACCCCGTGCTCTAACATTGCTCTAACCTTCCTTTCCCACCTCTACCCCGACATGTGCAACTGTCGAAAGTCCACGATAACTGCAAATTGTTCCTACTAAGTGGAATTTACAGACAGAAAAAAAATAAGTAGAGCGAATCAGGACTTCTGATTTCCATCCATAAGTTATCATTTTGCACAAATAAGTAGAATTTGGGTGTTCAAAATGTTTGTGAATGTGCCCCATTAGTTCTAAGTCACAACCGAATCAGGTAGAAACCCCTTGGAACTGATCGTCTGAAATTTCAACGAGGCACGTATATTTTCAACTCAGAAGATGGAATTAGAAAGAATAAAACGTTTTCTTTCTCAGAATTAGAATATAATTATTTGATGTATGTGATGACGCTGCCGGGGTCTCATTTAAGCCCTCATTACAACTGCTGTTACCGCAATTACACATTTAGTGATAAATATCGGAAGATCAACATTGCCGATATTTATCTGGGGAAAAATGACCAGTGTGTATTGAGATATGCCGATTTTAGAGCAGCAAGCACCAAATTTTAGCACGTTACTACCTCAAAACTAATGTTTGGGTGCCTCATAAATTTCTGACTGAGCAGAGTCGGATTTCCGGCATCTGGTAATGGTGACCTAAAACTATCCTCTTCACTTCTGAGAAGAGTATGTCAATTGTGCCGCTTCTCTAAACACACAACCCTGCACAAGAAAATAGTGTTTTCTCACGTAACCCACACCCACTTTATCTGATTCTACGCTTTTCATCCCCTCACACTGAGGAAGTTCCAAGTTGCTACCGCCCTCCGCCTTGGCAAACTGGCTGACTGCTGGGATTATTGTTACTTTACATGCGCTTTTAGTTTGCGTGCAGGCGAGTACAAAGGCTAAAACAGGATATACCTGTTATTTCCCAATGACCTGCAAGTTTAGTTTATGTTAAGCCCTGGGTTATGGTAACATTTGCACGCGATGCCTTGATATGTTTGCTTCAGGCCAGTGATAGGTAGGTGGCGCTGCTGCCGGGGAGGAGGGAGCGAGGGGGATCTTTCATTCACAACACAGTTTCTTCTGAGTAGAGGCACGCAAACCTCTTGCGCCAGGACCTAACTTCCCCTGAGCCGGCGTTCCAAGCCTTTTGTTTACTACAGCAGTTGGACAAAAATCAATTTCTTTAATCCCATGTGTTTAACGTTAGTGATTTGAATGCTAATTAGAGCAGCATATTTGCAGTTCGAAAACTCTGGCGGCAGCTAATACAGGGATACATCCCAACACGCCAGTAATATACATTACCACCTTTTACAGCATGTAACGTCACTGGAGGTTTCAATTTGAGTCTAAGAGCTGGATTAAATGCATAGGTGTCAAATGTACCCAAGCCATATGTGACGCAAATATAGGCCATATAAGACACAGCCAGCTCAGCTTTTTACAGCACTTTGCATGCTGCATTTTTTAGGTTCGCATTTTCTATAGTAAAAAAAAAAGGGTAAGACAGAATACCGCGTGCTGTTAGATTAAAAAAACAAGCATTTGCAATGCAATAGGTATTGTAGAGGGCGCAGGCCGGGCTCGGATCTCGGCCTGCAGCCCACGTGTCGCCGGAGCGCTAGAAAACAAAACGCGCTCACCGGCTGGTACTTTTGCTGGAAACTAAAAGACCTTGCGGGCCCCGCCTCCGTTTATCATATAGCCCCTTATTCCGGACACCGTACCTCGTCACGGAGTGGGGCAGTGAGTAGGGTAGCGCCCGGGAGGCTCTCTACATCCCCCCCTGGTTTTAGTACCTCACTACCAACACCGGAACAAAATGCAAATCACACAAAACCAAGTAGAAAACAGAGACAGAGAGAGAGAGAGATAGAGGTATAGAAAGAGAGAGAGAGAGAGAGACATAACATCGACAGTCCTCTTCAGCACAGGAAGTCCTTCAGCCGCTGGCTGGGATTGGGGTTTGGCCGCAGGTGGTACCTGGTCTGTCTATCTCGGGGCTCAGACCTCCCCGCTGGCTGCACGTCTGGGGAACAGACCCTTGCCGGGACATCGCGGCGCAACACCTCGGTTCTTCGTGACTCTTCTGTCGACCGACCTGACTGCAGACCGTCTCCGGTTTCAAACTCTCCGCATTCTTCCTCCTCTCCGCCTTCTGCGCCAATACCCTCCTCTAAGGGCACCACCTTCCAGAACCACAACATGTTCCTTGTCATCTGCCGTCCTCCTCTTGCGGCGGTCACCATGGTCCCTACAACGCTCTCCACCCTCCAAACATCAGGCTCAAACGGGGTGCAAAACTTCTATCCTGGGTGGCGGTCCTTCAGAATGACAGTATGACTTGCTGGTCGGGACGCTTCGCCCTCCTGTTAGCGCTAGCCATAGCGTTAGTCATTTCTCTTTTCTCCTGCGTCCTGGATATGTCCAAGACAGCAGGATGCCAGCCTCTACCTGCCGGTAAACAGTCTCTGGGTGGCGAGCTGAAGAGCAAAGCTGCCGGGGCACACCCTGTGGTGCTGTGGGGGGTTTGACGGTAAGCCCTCAGGAAGGTGTGGAGGCAGAGCTCGGGGTTTTCTTGCTGACTCACTCCGATTCGCAGGGCGCGATTCAATGTCCTCATGAAACGCTCTACGTCTCCATTCGCCTGAGGCCATTGCGGGGTGATCCTTCTATGCGTTATGGCCAGTGAGCGCAAGTAATCATGGAACTCCTGACCACGGAAAGGGGGTGCATTGTCAGTTCGTATCTCGTCCTGCAAACCCAACAAGGCGAATGTCTTCTCCAGAACAGTGCGGACGTGTTCAAACGCCGTCGACACCACCAATTCTACCACGGGGAACCGTGTACACGAGTCGACCATCACAGCCGTCAGACGCCCATCCGGGAAACTGCCAAAATCCAGACTGATTCTGGACCAGGGGCGAGTGCTGGGTGGCTCAGTCACAACCGGAACACAGACATTTTCCTGAGCGGTGATGGCACATGGATGACACTTGCCTATCACGTTGTCCACCATGGTGTCCATACCCGGGAACCACACCTTACTTCGCAGGCGCGCCTTCGTCTTTGCGGTTCCTTGATGGCCTTGGTGTGCCAGATCCACCACTCGACTCTGCAGGCTGCGGGGTATCACCAAATGTTGCCCTCTTAGGAGAAGACCCTCTGGGCTCACCAAGAGCTCCAGCCTCACTTTCCAAAGTTGTTGCATTGCTCTTCTCATATCTGTGTCAGACACGGATGGTTTGTCAAGCAAACGTTTCCAGGAGCGAGTGTATAGGGTCTCCTTCGCCCGGCTTATGAGGGCGTCTCCAGCTGAGGCGTCAGCAATTTCGCCCACCATGAGAGCTGTAGGGCAGGCCATGTCCACTATCATGCTTACGAAACTCTCCACCCGCTCGTCCTCTTCATCTGATTGTTCCTCAGAGCATGGTGGCAAAGGATGTCGCGACAGATAGTCCGCGGGATTGTTGACCCCCAGGTGGTAGACCACTTGGAACTGATACGACTGCAGAAGTACAGCCCACCTTTCGATGAATGGAGGAGCAAGCCTGGCGGAGCCTGCGAAGAGGGACACCAACGGCTTGTGATCGGTGACGACCCTGAACTCATTTCTGCATAGATATAAGTGGAAATGCTGACAGGCCCACCTAATGGCTAACGCCTCCCTGTCAATTTGTGCATAACGAGCTTCCGTGTTTGAGAGGGCTCGGCTGGCGTAAGCGAGAGGCGTCCACTGCTGGTGACTTTGTTCCTGCAGCAGCACTGATCCTAGCCCAACGGGGCTGGCATCTACTACCACCTCAGTTCTCCTCTGTGGGTGAAAATAAGCCATCACTGCCGTGTCTAGTAGGGCTGCTTTCACGGCCCAGAAAGCTTTATCCTCTTCCGGACCCCACTCCCATGGAATGTTGGTCTTCGTGAGTCGCCGGAGGGGATCAGAGAGCATGGCAAGATTGGGGATGAAGCACCCGCAGTAGGTCGCCACCCCGAGGAAACTCCTGATCTCTGTGGCGTTGTGGGGTATTGATGCTCCTTTTATGGCTTCCACCTTCTTGGGGTCGACTCTCAATCCCTCCCTCGAAAAAATGTAGCCAAAAAAATCAACAGAGTTGCAGTAGAATGCAATTTTTTTTCTATTCAGCGTTAGCCCAGCCTCTGACAGTCGTTGGAGAGTGTCTCGCAGGTGGTTATGAAGCTCTTCCAGAGAGCTGGAGAAAATCAAAATGTCATTGTTTAAATTGATAACGCCTGCCAGGCTGGACAGAGTCTCTCAGATGGCGTTCTGGAAAATCTCTGCCGCTGATGATACTCCAAAGCTTAAACGTCTATACCGGCGGAGCCCCACGTGTGTAGAAAAGGTGGTAATATTGCAGCTCTCCGGGGTTAGTTCTAGTTGGTGGTATCCTGAGTTCAAGTGTAGCTTGGAGATCCATTGCGCTCCGTTCAAGTCCGCTATTATGTCATCCATAGTGGGTGTGATATGGTGCTCCCGTTTGATGGCACTGTTGGGGAGGCTCATGTCCACACAGAGACGAATGGCTCCAGGCTGTTTGGGCTTTGGGGCGATGACCAGAGGTGAAACCCATGGCGTAGGCCCACTCACTTTCTCTATTACCCCTATCTCTTCAAGGGTCCTCAGTTCTTGTTCCACCTGAGGCCTCAGGTGAAACGGCACTCTTCTGTCTCAAGGCCGTGGGGTGAACAGTAGGGTCAACATGTAAGTGAAACTGCTTGCCTTTCAGCTTCCCCAGTCCCCAGAAGAGGTCTGGGAATTCTTCTAGCACCGCTTCAGCGTGTGAATTGTGCACCTGGCGGGCGAAGAACACCAGCTCCAGATCTTCGGCCGTGTGACACCCTAGGAGTGTACCCTTCTTCCCTTCCGCCACGTGGAATTTTGCTCGCGTGGCATGTCCGTCGCTGCTGACCGTGACTTCTATTGCCCCTCTGAGTGGAAGCGGTTCCACGCCACTGTACACGTATATCTTGGTGCAGCACAGTTTAAGCTCTGGTGGAGGAGACAGTCTGTTGTATTGCTCGACATCCATAACATTGACCGATGCTCCGGTGTCAATGAGTGCTGATATCGGCGTGCCGTTGACTGTTATGGTGCACATGGGAGGAGGCAGCCGCCTCTGATCCCGTCTGTCAGCAAAAGAGACCACAAATATTTCCTCTTCGTCCTCATTGACATACTGAGTGGTGTCCGGGCGCAGGTCCGCCCTACCGCAGTTGCCGCCGTTTTGTCATCCAGCGCCAACTGTTTTACCATTGCCCTTCGCGCGGAAGTGGTTCCAGTTCGAGGTCGCCCGCCTCAGCAGACCTTGGCGAAGTGGTTGGGTTTGCCGCATCTGGAGCAGTTCTTGCCTTTCGCCGGGCATGCAACTGGCATGCAGTGTTCACCGCCGCAATTGCCGCACCCCTTTTCCTCCATCCGGGCCTGCTGAGGCATACGGGGTGAGCTTTGACGGTGTGAGATGGTGGCCACTTGGTCTTCCTTTATGGGGCCCAGTTTTGTTGGGCGTGGCTGTTGGATAGCTCATGCGATCGTGCTAGGATGAGGATGTCGTCAAGCGAGATAGCTGGATGTCGTAGGATCAGCTTTCTCAGTGCTGAGGAGCGAAATCCCTGGATTATCTGCGACCGGATTTCTTTGCGTTGATTGATGCCTGTGCAGGTGCTTGCCGGCTTGTGCAGACGCACGTAGAACATGTCCACCGATTCGGTGTCGGTCTGCTGGGCTTGCCGCAACTTGAACTTTTTGTAATCAGGGTTGAGCTGCGGGTCAAAGTACTTGTTGAGGGCTTCTACCGTTGCGTCAAAGTCGTTGTCATCCCCAGTGTCCGGCAGCGTTTTGAACAGATCATAGAGCTCATCGCCCCCGAAATGCACATCAGAGACCATTGCACCGCACTATCTGTCTCACGCGTGGCTCGGAAGTAGTGTCGTAGCCTTCCAAGCCAATGGTGCCATCGGGGCGCGGCTGTGGCGGGGTTCGTCAGCTGGCTGAATGGTGGCAGTGCGGTGACAGATGAGTGGGACCCGTGCTGGTGGACTGGGCAATGGGCGTTGGCGTCTGGTGGGGAGCTCATGACCACGCTTGGGATTTAGCCTGTTTTCCCTTCGTGCAACTGGTGTAGATGAGGAGGGGAGAGACCAGAAAAAAGACACCTCCTTCCCCCTTCCGAAGGAATCAAGCTTCGTGGGCAGGATAGACGCCCCACCTCGAGTCCACTGAGTGGGAGGGCAACTCTGATGTCTTGCGCCAGCACTGTCTGGCCCCAACAGCAGGGCAGCCTCTGGCCAAACACCTCTGTAGGACTGGCAGTGGGAGGGGCAGCCACCGGGTCCTCGCACTCCAGCACGCAGTGACAGACAGACTGAGAGGAGGGGGGAGGCAGACTCACTATTTGCTGTGCCGGTGGTAGGGAGGAGTGCCCTCCGGTCTCCTCCAGGGAGAGGCAGCCAGAACACCAGGGAGAACGTGCCAGACGCGCGTCGCGTCGGACCTCGGGAGCGCCTGAGGCCCACTGGCCTGGTTCTTGCACTGGGCTCCAAGGACGAGGGAGCCGTGAGGAGAAATGCCCCGGTGGAGCGGGCGCAGGTAAGGGCAGCGCATGGGCACCGCCTCATCGCCAAATGTAGAGGGCGCAGGCCGGGCTCGGATCTCGGCCTGCAGGCCACGTGTCGCTCGAGCGCTAGAAAACAAGATGCGCACACAGGCTGGTACTTTTGCTGGAAACTAAAAGACCTCGCGGGCCCCGCCTCCGTTTAATACAAAGCCCCTTACTCCGGACACCGTACCTCATCACGGAGTGGGGCAGTGAGTAGGGTAGCGCCCGAGAGGCTCGCTACAGGTATCGCATTTTCTTGAGTTAGGACTATTAGCATTGTAAATTCATAACTGGACTTTTATTGCCACATATATTGGTCAACCCTGCCTCATAATGTCGTTTTTTTCGTGCCATATAATTCCAGTGGCCCAGCATTTTACTAAAGCACTTCTATTTACCTACTTCCTCCACATTAAAACATATACAATTATCATATAAACCTTTATCAGAAGTAAACTTTTTACACTAGAGCGTAATGCTCAAAACACCATAACAAAAATATAATTTGGGACGGATTGGTGGGAGAAAGGAAAGAGGGAGTCGGAAGTAAAGATGGAGAGGACAAGTGGCGTAGTAACGGTGCCATGGGCGCTGTAGTAAGAAAGGAAAATGGTTGACTGGAATTTCTGTAGGAAAATAGAGCAGTACTTAGAGTTGAGTGAGGTCTGTAGGTCTCTGGTCCCTGGTGCCATTGCACCTGTTGCTCCACTAATGACTAGGTTTCAGGAGAGAAAGCATATGGGGCAGAAAAAGAGAAGCAAAAGGAATACAACAGACAAAAGGAAGAAAGGGAGGGGTTGGCAAATAAAAGAAAGAAGGGAAAAAAGAACGAGAAAATGAAAACACAACTGAGAGAAGAAATAGAGTTTTTGCGAGTTTGAAAGAGGAGGTAGGAAGAGAAAGAGGGAAATAAAAAAAGGGACAGGAGTAGAAATAAACAGTTGAAAGAAAGAGCAAAACTGTTAACGTGGATTTTCAGAGCTCCAAAGTGAAACGTGGGAGAGAAAGAAAACATTTAGAATAAACAGAGTAAAGGAAAGAACAGAGTGAGATGAGTGAAACAGACCCTCCCAAATAAAGATGGCAGAGTAGATTTAATTGGCTCCCCAAGTCCTCAAACAGAAGTCAGAGTGTGGAACAGTAGGCAGCACTGTAGAACAGCAGGAGGTGCACTGCCAGAGTTGTATGTGAACCCCAATACAGCAATGTTGGGGCACTTCAGATCAGGATTGGGGGTATAGACAGAGCTGTGTCCCAGTCCAGTGCTGGAATAACAGAATGGCAGCAGGTGAGGTATGAGAAAGGAAACGCCGTGTAATTCCTGGTATTAGAATAATGGGGCACTGCAGCTTACAGTTGAGGTGCACTGATAGAGTTGCATGTCGGCTGCAGTACTGGAATAGTAACCGGCACACAAAGTCAGAAGTGATGTATGTTAATGGAGCTATGTGTGGAACTTAGTATTGGTGTGCCAGTGTTGCCAAGTGTTAGCCTGGAGGTGCCCTGGTGAAGCTGAGAGTGGGGCCAGCATGGGAGTGGCTTTATCTCTGAACCACAGTAGCGAGATGTGTGTGTGTGAGCCTTAGTACTGAGAAGAAACATGCACTGAGTATTAGAATTGATGAATTCTAGCGGAGCTGTGATGGTTCCCATCAACAGTGGCATTGGGTGGTAGGCTCGAGGTGCACTGGCTAAGCTGTGTTTTGCTCTTGTGGTCCAGTATTGGCTTGGCAGTGGGACTGAATATTAGAATTGAGCTGCTGTACCAGAACTGTATGTGAGCGGGGTCCCAGTATAGGAAAAGAGGTGACCTCGCCGGGGTAGAACTGAGGTGCACTGATGAAGCTGCACCCGAGGTCCCTGTACTGGAACAGCAGTGTGTATTGACTGTAAGAACTGAGATGCTCTTGCAGACAGCGTGTGTGGGATTCTGGCATCGTTGAGGGGCTTGGAATGTGTGAACTGAGGTGCACTGATGGAGCTGCGCCTGAGGCCCAGTACTGGAACAGCAGTGTGTACTGACTATAAGAACTGAGGTTCTCTGGTAGATAGCGTGTGAGGGGTTCTGGCATGGGTACGTCTGCGGGCTTGGAGTGTGTGAACTGAGGTGCACTGATGGAGCTGCGAGTGGGATCTCAGTATGGAGCAGAAGTTGGCACTGTCTGTAAGGATTGCGGAGCCCTGGTAGAGCTGGGTGCCTAGGCTATAAGCAATTACAAGCGATCCTCTCCCCTTGAGACCACAGGCAGGCACACTTGGTAAGAAAATCTAAGCCAACGAAGGGCGGGAACCAGGCAGCTGAGAGAGGGTGCAGAGAGCCCACAAAAACCAAATACGACCAGGATTACAGCCTGATTTATAGCCTTGTTTACAGCTAAGCTCAGAGCAAGAATGCTCTGCAAATGAAAAGGGAAGCTTTCCTTGACAGGAGCAAGAAACAAAGTAAAAAAAAAGTCCCCTATAGACCAGATAAATGGGACAAAGTGTAATTATACAGTAGTTGGTCCCTGCTCCCACACAGAAGAAGGAGAGACAAAGAGGCATGACTGACCACTGGCAAGCAAGGATTTTTGAATGACACTGAAACTAACAAATCAAATAGCTGAAAGCCCTCAGAAGAAGGATGCTTAAAAGAATACAAGAGGTTGTACGTGTACGCTCGACCTACAGAACAGGAGTAGCTAAGGGTGTCTCACATGACAAGGGGCACTTTATTAGCTGTGGATAATACCTATGCCAAAGAATAAATAAACATGCCTGCGCCGCTCGAGGGCAGTGCACTGAAATACTAAGTGTGCGTTCTGTACGGTCTGTACAGGGGTCTGCGAGAGGCCTACTAGAGGCTTAGGGGCCACAAGGGTGGACACACAACATTGGTGACGAGGCCGGTGCTCCTGCTGCATGCTGTTGCATACAACCTGAGGCGGGGAGCCAATCTCGTGGGGGTCCAGAAACCCATACTGGCGGTGAAAGGCCACACATCCTGTAGAGCAGGACTGGGCAGCGGTGGTGAAGACAAGCACAGAAACCAGAAAAAAAAAGGCTGAGTGTCTCTTCCGGTACAGTCGGGGAGCACAAGGAACGAGGTGTGCGCCTGTTACCCACCCCCTGCGCAGACACACAGTAAAGGCCGTGGAGAGGCCACAGTCAACCACGTGGTGCGCCAGATGCAGGGCATATAGCAAGGACTGGCAAGGGCAGTGTGCGACTGCACTGCAGGCAAGGTTGTACGCCAGAGATGCTCAAAATGCTGTGAAGAGCATCGAGAGCAGCATGTGGAGTGCGTGAGAAAAGTGCAAAGGCCCAGGTGCTGTGAAGAACTTTGTAAGGAGTGTCTGGTGGTGCCCCTGGCTTCCCCCCTTCAAGAAGAAAAAATAAAAACATAGGGAGCATAAATAACAGCAATAGCATTAGCAAAACAGCTAAAATGGGAAGGTGGCACTAGGAATCTTCAGGGCCTTACTGGGAGTGCACAAGTAGCAGTGAAAAGGGGGAGTGACTAGCCCCTCCCAGGCATTTGTTCATCTGAAGCCTGCATAAAAGTGTCTTAGAGGGACCCTAAAGTTAGCACCTACCCAAAGAAAGAGATACAGAGAGACAAAATAAGGGTGGGACAAGAACACAGCCACCATGTTGACACTGAACCAGGTAGCGGCACCCCATGCTTAACAGGGTGTGAATTAAACAGTCACAATATTGCCGCCTTTTAGCCAGCTGGATAATCCCGGGAGGGCTGCGCTGCGGTGGCGCAAGTGGATTGGAAGGCTACACCACGAGGGAAACTGATGGCGCTGTTCTGAGGTCAATGATGCTGCACATGGGAGGAGATGAACTGTAAGACCTGTTTGAGGATCTGCCAAACACTGGGGCAGACGATGACCTTGATGCTGCTGTGCAGTGCTGAATAGACATTTTGACTCTCAGTTGAATCCTGATTACGAGAGGTTCATACTCCGTCAAGCAAGGCAAGCCAAAGGTGAATCGGTAGACATGTTCTTTACATGGCTAATTAAATCGGCAAGCACGTGCACAGGAATTGACGAGCAAGACGAAATTAGAGCACAATTAATCCAAGGATGCAGACTGGGGCCTGAAATCTGCAGTAACCCATAGCTTAAATGTCCAGGCAAGTTCCCTGGCAGTGAAGGTAAAAGAGGAACTTGTTGATGCTGTTCAATGGCATCCCGCAAGGACCAGAGGGGCTTCCAACACTAAATCCAGTGAAAGGGGTGTTGAAAGAGCGGAATGGAGCACCATCCACCCAGGTGATGCCCAGCAGAAGGCAAACCGTGTCTCAGATGTGGAAGAATTAATCACTTTGCAAAAGTTTGTCGCAGCTCCAGTGCAGTGGAAACGTCTGTAGTGAAGGGGAGGCGAGTTGCAAACATCAAGCAACTGTCATTGGAGGATGAGAATGATGACCAGGCCCAGACAAACAGACTGGAGGAGGAAAATGGAGAAGAGGGAATATTCATGATATCAATCACTGGGCGAAAGAACCATTGGAGAAGACCCCCCACCCCAGGAGCCAATTAGACATTAATGAAGTACTGATAACAGCGCTAATAGATATAGGGTTCTCAGTGAATGTTATAGATGCTGAACATTTCCTCAAATTCGTGCCTCGGCCAGAATTGCACCCAACAAAAGCAAAAATTTACACCTATGGTGGAACAGAGCCATTTCTGCTGAAGGGTGTCATCGATGTGGAGGCAACCCATGGGAATACAAAAACTAAAACAAAGTTTCACGTAACCAAGGACAACACCAGAACACTGTTGGTCTGTCATACAGCTGAAGACTTAGGATTGGTATTCTTTGCCAAGCAGGTTCACCAATCCCATGCTGATTAAATCTTGGTGGACTTCCCAAAGTTGTTCAAAGGACTGGGATGTCTGAAGGGTATGCAAGTCAAATTCCACATTGATGAGTCAGGAAAACCAATGGTCCTACACCATTGGAGAGTGCAGTACCACCTTCATCCTCTGGTGTAGAAGGAACTGCAACAGTTGGAACGAGCCAGAGTAATTGAGAAAGTCAACAGCCACACACCATGGGTGTCACCTTTAGTAATAGCCCCGAAACCTAAGCAACCGGGGTCCATCAGTTTATGTGTGGACATGAGGTTGCCCAAGCAAGCCATCTGCCAGGAACGACACATCACCTCTATGATCAATGAGATAGTAGCGGACATCAACAATGCAAAATGGTTCTTTAAGATCGAGTTGACCTGTGGCTATCACCAGTCGGTGTTGGAGGAAGCTAGTCACTACATAACAACTTTCTCCACACACTGGGAATCAGGATGCCCAAACATCTCAGGTTTGGTGTCTCATCGGCAACAGAACTATTTCAAGCGGCCATTTGAGAGCCTTTTTCCAGATTGGTGGGCATCATCAGCGTGAGCAATGATATCCAAATTTATTCTGACACCCAGGAAGAGCACCACATACTGACACGGTTTCGGGCGGGTATGATCAGGCTTTGGTTGGGACACCCCTTGAGGTCACCGAATATCCTAAAGGGGTAGTATACTGGGGCAGAAGAGCAGCTAAAGGCATACACGGAAAGGACAGCTATAGACAGGCAGAGGAAAGTAAAAGCAGAGCATCCCTTGTGTGAACAAACAGGAAACAGATTACTAATGGACAAACACACTGGGGTTGTACACAGAGTAAGGCACAGAACCTCCCACAGTCACAGGGAATGTCAATGCCTCTGTGCAGTTTGCTCTTACAGATAGTCACCCTGCCAGCCCCATAGAAAGGAGGCAGCAGAAGTGATTCTGTCTCTGGACCCTAGAGCACAAACAAGGATAGTACTTACATAGACAAGACACGCTCTTGTGGGTCCAGCTGGAAACACAGTGGCGATTCCTGAGAAAACAGCAATAGCACACTGTTACTGTTAGGCACGAAAGACAACGTATAACACTAGACAAGGATGGGGCTGGAATTGCCTCCTGGAACCCAGGAGCCACCCCCTGTACAAAGAAGGACACTTATACACTGGTGAAGACTGATAGAACACTTACCAGACACAAATACCGAGAGGAAATGGAAACAGAAGGGAATAAACTAAGAGGCAGAGGCAAGAACTGGGAATAGGCTCAGGCTGAAGCAAAGGCAGGACTAGGATTGGAAAACAGGGCGCGAACTTCTGGCTGGAACAAACAAAGATAGGACTGGGAAACAGAGAGCAGGCTCTGGCTGGAACAGGCAAGGACAGGGCTGGAATACAGGGAGTAGGAATAAGCAGTAAACAGGACTGGGAAACAGAGAGCAGGTTCAGGCTGAAACAAGGTAGGAGCAGAACAGAGAAACAGAGAGCAGGCTCTGGAAGAAACAAACAGGTACAAGGCTAAGAGGTAGGGAGCAGACTCTGGCTGGAACAATCAGGAACAGGGCAGAGAAACAGGAAACAGGTTCAAGCTGGAACAGGTCAGGAACAGGAACAAAACTGGAACACCATCCGATAAGGGGTCTGTAACACAAAGGAATCAAACTCCAATGCACAACGGGAATCTTGAGGAAATGGCTGCTTAAAAGCAGTTCCAAGCTGGGCTGCACAGGAGAAGTCTCAGGTGTGTGTAGTTTCAGACACTTGCAAGTCCTGGAGGAGAGGATCCGGTGAAAAGGAGCAACTGGACTTCATCCATAGAAAACAATGGGAAACAGAATCCAAGCTTTCCTTTGCAGTCCCAGGAAGCAAATGTAGTACTACACAAGTATACCATGGCCTAAAGAGAAACAAACCGGAGTCAGCAAGGGACTCTAGATAACTGTTCAAGGTGATTCCCAGGCTTCCGACAACGCCCCCTAGAGATGGGACGACCGAGCCGTAACACATACGAATGAGAGGCACTTTACAGTGACGCAGCATTAGAGTGAGGCTGACTCTCCACTGCTAAAAGTGCATGTTCCATGCAAACGAAGTGGAGTTCTTCGATTACCAATTTTCTAAAGACGGACTCTAAGTGGAGCCCCAGAAAGAGGAAACTGTAAGAAAGGCTCCGGTGCCTCGAAACCAGTTGGAGATTCTTAGCTTCCTGGCCACTGCATTTACTGTGGCCGGTTCATACCGAACCTTGCCATAATTTCCACCCCCCTCTGCAATTTAACAAGGAAAGATATGCCATAGGAATAGACAATGGCAGCAAAGGCATTCAACAAAATTAAGAAAGTGTTGCTGTATGATGCCACCATGGTGTATTTTTATCCTAAATACCAAACTGAGCTGATTGTAGATGCCAGCCCAGTCGGGCTGGGTGCGGTTCCTCTGCAGATGAAAGATCAAGGAGAATGGGTTCCCATCACATATACAAGCAGAGCACTCACAGCAGTGTAAACCTGCTTTGCTCAATTTGAAAGCTCTGGAGATAAGGTTGGCATGCAATCATTTTCACCTTTACCTTTGTGGCCTGGAATTTCAAGTGATCACAGACCACAAACTGCTGGTGCCGCTATTCATTGGCAATGTATGACAGGGTCGCCCAAGGATTGAAAGGTTGGCTCTCCAGCTTCAACAATACTCCTTCGATGTGGTAAATGGGCCAGGTGTGAACAACCCAGCAGATTACCTATCACGTCACCCAATAGCAAAGGACCCAAGGGATTAGGGAGAAGATAAAGCTGGAGTGTAAGGTTTCATGAAAATGGTAACTGAAATGACCTGCCCCAGGGCTCTGCCGGTGGGAGAGATTGCCAAAGCTACAAATGTTGACACATGTTTGGCACGAGTTAAGAGTGCCTCAGTGAGAAGTCAGTGGAAAAATGTCCTGGATGGTTTGAGGGGGTCTGACGGAAGTACAGCGAGAGACACAGGCACAGCTATGGTGGTGCAGGGATGAGCTCAGCGAATGTGAAAAAGGGATCATCCTGAGAGGCCATCAAATAGTCATATCACACCATTTGTGGAACCATACTGTGGAACAAGCTCATCAGAGGCACCAGGGCATTGCTAAAACAAAAGCACGTCTGCAGAGCAAGGTGTGGTTCCCAGGGATGGATTAAATGTTCAAGAACCAGGTGAAAAACTGTTGATCGTGTGTGCTCACAAGTGCGGACCCCCGCCGCGGCACCAGTAATCACCAAGGAAGTGGTGATGAAGCCCTTGTCCTCCCTCAGCATGGACTGTGGAAATTTTCCCGACAACAGATTCACCCTCATAGCTATTGACAGCCACTCCAAATTCCCAGCAGAGGAGATTGTTAGGTCTACAGCACTTGAGAGTGTGAAATAGCGCTGGAGAAAATCTTTGCATTACTAGGATTGTCGGAAGAAGTCAAAATAGACAATGTACCACCTTTCCAAGGCCAAGAATTCCAGAAGTATCTCCGTCAACTAAACATATGCCACTGCAAAATCACTCCACAATGACCACAGGCTAATGGAGAGGTGGAAAGGTTCATCAGGACCCTCAACCAAGCACTCAGGATAGGAGTAGAAAAAGGAGAAAACATGGAGTACTGTCTCCACCAATTTCTGAGGGTCAATCACCAGACTCCTCACAGCACTACTGGTTGTGCACCAAGTGTGCTAAACAAAGGGGGGTGAGAAGGAGGGTTAAAGGGGAGGGTCTATCCTCCTTGAAGCATCAGTAAATGTATTTAGAGACCCAATCCAGAGGGGAAAAACTTCCACAGAAAAAAACGTTTTTTGTTAGAAAAACCCTCACCGACCAGGGTTACCGCTTGGTGGCATGCTTCATCATTGGGTTTCTTGCCGTTCTGCTGCAGAACGAGGCGTGCTGCGACCAACGGATTATGTGGGACCACTGTTGGTATCAGCGATGCGGATGCTAGAAAAGGATAGGAGTGGTGGGGTCTTGGTAAATTAAAAATACCCCCCTTCTGGATGATATTACTAGTTTAATATGTCTCACAGGGGTGGTGTGATTAAAAAGGGGTGTCAGGAGAGTGGGTATATTATGTTACTGTCCTCCTTAGTGGTCTACATGTTTCGGAATTTACCCCTAAGCTCCTCTTCAGGACCAAAGTGATCTCCCTAGTATCACTCCTCGTGCGCCTTACACTAGTAGAAGTACTTTTACTATTTACTGTGGCAAGGTGATATATACCAATTAAATTGAATTAAATAAATACTACCCATCAGTGTCAATGCTCTGCTGGGCAAATTTTCAGTGTTTGTAGTGAAATATTTCAGCCCACGGCGAGGTGAGGAGTAGGTTTTAAGGTGGGAGTGTCGCTTTGAGGAACGTGTGACTATAAGCACCCCCCCAGGAGGACCTATGATGCATCTAGCATAAACACTGAAAATTTGCCCAGCAGAGCACTTACACTGATGGGTAGTATTTATTTCATTTAAACTGCTGTTTTTTTAGTCATGACTGTTTGATGTTTCAATCCTAGTTTGTGGCAAAAGACTGCAGAAAGCCTCTCCCCTCTTTTTTTAAGTAAAAAGGCTACATACACCTCAGTGGGTAACCAGAGTGTGTTTAGAAGACTGCTTAATCTGTTTCTGTGATTTAAATTGTGTTTAGAAAGTGTCCTCTTTACCTGTTTATGCCTTGAAAAAGCCAAATATCTGAGTGCATGACATGAAATATTTCAGTGTTTTTACAATCTCTCCCTTACCTGGAAAGTAGACTCTGCTAGCTTGGAAGTGTGGGTTCAGCCTCTCTGTAACCAATGAGATTCTGAGTAGACCATCAGCTCCCTCCTCCCATCCCACAAGGGCTTGGGTTTCAGTTAACTTGGCCCTTATATAAGTTTCTATTTTTGTTGCATATGTTACTCTGATTGGTTGCTGGGATTAGTATTTCTATTGTTTTAAGATTAGGGTTGGTGTTGTGATTGGTACTAGGGTTGAGATTCCTATTGGTTTGTGACTTTAGGGTTGGTGTTGTGATTGGGACTAGGGTTAAAATTCCTATTGGTTTGTGATTTTAGGGTTGGTGTTGTCATTGGTACTAGGGTTGGGATTCCTATTGGTTCATGGTTTTAGGGTTACTGTTGTGATTGGTAGTCAGGACTAGGGGTGTGATTGGTTAATAGGGCTAGGTCTCCCATTGGCTGTAGGGTTTAGGGTTACACATCTGATTGATTAGGGTTAGGACTAGGTTGCTATTGGCCAATAGGGCTATTTAAGGCTAGGGCTCAGGGCGTGTCAGCCCGAGGCATCGAGGTTAAGGTCGGAGAGGACAAGGGCATTTTGCCTGTTTGGGCCTGTTCGGGATTGGCCGGGCCTAGGGTCAGAAATGCTGCCCAAAGTTCAGTTTACCAGAAAGGACCTTACCCCCTACACGTCCATCAACATACAAACACATTATCAGCTAAGACATCCAACTCTTGCATCACAAACTGACATCATACAGATTGCAATGTCTCATCAACCAACACAAAACCCCACATACCACAACTATACACATATCCACCACACCTACAACAGTAAAACAGCTTCATTGTCACAGCAAACAGTACTCTGTCCATTCCTCCTAACACAACCTGCCATCACCCATAAAACACAAAACCACATTATACATTACTTTCAACCATCCAGATACACACTCCCTATTCATACAAACCAACAGCACTATCCTCTATTTGCTCCTGCCAGACCCCCTTTCATCATAACCATACCTAAACCCAGCCTTCCAGCACACCATCTACAAACACCCTCCCACTCTTTTCACCAATTACACACAACCATATAATCCTTACACTCCACTCCACCACAATTGTTACCTCTCCAAAACTAACACAAACATCCTTGACCCACATCCTTTCCCATTACACACCTCATACACTCTTTTCCAAAAAACATCAACACCCCCTGTAATATTCTAATACCACTCACTAGCACTAACTCACAACAAATCCTTCACAAAAAAACACTACATCAATATCTCCTCTCACTATTCCACAAAAACAAAACAGACCACACGCATCAGCACATCAAAATAACACAAACTTTCATAATATTTTCCGTCACACCCACTGTCACGGTGTTCTTTCCTCGGGATCTGCATGTCACTGAACAAAAAGATCAAAAAGGCCCACCTACCGGCATCACCTATTCAGAAAGCTATTATAGCACAGAGTTATGATGAAGCCAGTCGGGGGAAGGGAATTAGGGAAGGGAACAGTAGGGAGAGAGATCAGAAAAGTAAAGGTTAGAACAAATATGCATTTACTCATTCATAGAAATGTAACTCATCAATAAACTCTTGACTAAATGCGTTTCCGAGGTATCAGATGGAGACCTCTTTTGAAATGAGGGCAAAGCCCCTTCTTTGATACATGGAACAAGAGTAAACTACGACCTCAGAATCAAGAGATATTCACAACATAAACCTTTGATCATGACTTAGAAAATCTCAAAGAATTAAATATGCTTTTCACATCTTAAGCTTTTCAAAGAACAATCAAAACTAAGATTTGCTTGTCTCAAGAAATACTTTCACATTCACAACAATAGATGCCAAAATGTTTTACTCATTGACCTTGAAGCACTTTATTTAATAATACCAGGAAGCGCTTTTACTCAAGTAGCCTGAATCACTTAGATTGCTGTTCCAAGAACCTTTTACTACTGTGAATTGAAGCAATTTGATTGTCGTGCCAAGAGCGCTTTAAACCTGAGGACTGAAACACTTGAACTGTTATGCCAAGAGCGCTTTACATCTGTGAACTGGAGCGCCTGAATTGTCATGCCAATAGCGCTTTACATCTGTGAACTGAAACGCTTTGAATTGTTGTGCAAAAGAGCGCTTTACATCTGTGAACGGAAACGCTTTGAACTGCTGTGCACAAAAGCGCTGTACATCTGTGAACTGAAACGCTTTGAATTGCTTGTGCACAAAAGCGCTTTACATCTGTGAATGGAAACGCTTTGAATTGATGTGCACAAAAGCGCTTTACAACTGTGAATGGAAACGCTTTGAATTGCTTGTGCAAAAGAGCGCTTTACATCTATGAACGGAAACGCTTTGATCGTTGAGCCAAGGCTGCTGTACTCTAGAAACTGGAAAACTCTTTGCTCATTATGCTAAGGGGCGCTTTACCTTTTGGAAGTAATTACTTCTCCAAACTTGGATTCAGCAAGGCCTTACCGCTACGAGTACGACCTACTCATTTTTGAATGCACCATGGAAACAAGGATTCTTTGATTAGACAACACTCTGCCATTCAGGAACTCTGTTCTTCTCCAGAGAAACCCCCACGAGGTCTGGCTGCATCGAAGTCTTCAAAATAGTGAGCAACGTGCTTGGGTGTGGCTGGGCTTTATAGGCCTGCCACACCCCAAGATGGCTGCTGCCTCTAAAAACATGGGAATTGTAGTCCCTTCATAGAAGAGCACTGATAAGTGCATCTTGTCTACCAATGTCCTGAACCTGCAGCTTTATGAGCTTTGCCACAGGGCAGACGACGCTGATGGTCACCTTTGGAACAAGAGGGGATGAGAAGTGGTGCGCATAAAGCGCTGCAGAGTCGCGCAGCAGAGTTTCGGCGAGACCTGGACCACGCCTGGCCTTATTCCTGACATTACACCCTTCTCCCAAGCGCGGTCCAGGACCTGGTTTATCAGGTTGGAGGAGGTGAAATTGTTGCACCAAACGTGGTGCATGGACATGTCTTGCAGATTCCCAAAAGTCATTTTTCGGTCCGTATCCTTTCCAGGACCCCAGGTACCAAAGGGAAGACCCCCTATATTTAGAGTCTAGAATAGATCACACCTCATACTCCCAATGACCTTGAACCAGTAGAGGAGCAGGTTGTGTGACGCTTGAGGGCGAAGCTGGTTTGAGAAGTGAAGTGTGGAACAATGGATGAATTTTCAAAGACGATGGTAATTTTAACTTGTATGTTACTAGGTTTTCTTGTCATATTACTTCATAGGGCCCTATGAATTTTGGATGAAACAAATTTTTCTTTTTGAATACAAAGTTTTTTGTGGATAACCAAACTCTATCTTTGATTGTGTACTGAGGGCCTGGCTGGTGTTTTTTTTATCATATTGCATTTTATATTTTTTCTTTGCTTGACAAAGATTTGTTTGTAATTGTGCATGTATCTTGTTCATGTGTGTTAGCATGTCCTTGACTGCTGGAGTGGTTTGAGTAGATGCAGGTAACGTAACTGGCAAAATGTGCTGATGACGCCCATATAAACCACAGAAAGGAGTTGAGTTTATTGAAGTGTGGTGAGAGTTATTATAAGCCAGTTCTGCAAGCTACAAAAGATCCAGCCAGGTTGTAGGAGACTTTGTTGCATAACATCGTAAATATTGTTTCAGAGTTTGGCTTAGTCTCTCTCTTTGACCATCCGTTTGTGGATGATAACTAGTAATTTGTAGAACCTTGCACCATTGTTGCCAAAAACATGCAGAAAATTGTGTTCTTCTGTCAGAGAGGATAACTCTTGGAAGTCCGTGAAGCCGAACTATATTTTTTAAAATGATAGTCGCTAAGGTGTCGGAAGTTGGGAGTCCTTTACAGGCAATGAAATGAGCATACTTGGTAAGACTGTCTACTACCACTAGAATAGAAAATTGTTTTATTTGAGGAAGACCAGTAATAAAATCCATAGAAATATGTTCCCATGGATGATTGGGAACGGGTAGAGGTATCAATAGACCTTTGGGCTTGCTATGTTCGCTTTTGCATCTTGCACATACTTCACATGATTGTAGCATTTGCTTAAGGTTCTGAACAAATGTAGGCCACCAAAAATACATTTTCATGAGTTCTATTGTTTATGAGGACCTGGATGACCTGCCAGAGGATGCTTGTGTAACCAATGAAAAGTTGTCTCCCTTAACTCTTCAGTAGGGAGGAATACTCTAGATTCATGTAGAGGTAAGCCTTGTTGAATAGACCTCTTGGTGTCTTGTTGTAACCACTCTTGCCACTTAGTGATGTGAAAATGATTACGAATGAGATTGAAAAAGTTCTCGACAGCTACTAAACACAACACTTTTGAAGGCGTTATAATAGGCATGGGTTTTTGTTCAGTAGGTGTGATTGAAGAATCTTGTCTAGATAATGCATCAGCCTTACAATTATCTATTCCTGGTCTAAAAGTCACTATGAAATCAAATTCTGCAAAGAAGAGCATCCATCTTAGTTGTCTTGGAGTTACTAGCCTGGCATAACTCATAAATTGTAAATTTCTATGATCCGAATATACAGTTATGGTGTGTTTAGCTCCCAACAGATAATGTCTCCATTCTTTAAAGGCATTTCGAATTGCTAGTAATTCTTTTTCTGCTATGGTGTAATTCTGTTCTGCTTCATTCAATTTTCTTGATGCAATTGTCCCGTTTCTCGATGACGTTGAGACAGGATGGCCCCAACGGCAACATCAGATGCATCAGCTTTCACGATGAATGGTTCTTCCACATTAGGGTGAGCTAGAATGGGAGCGGTAGTAAAATACTTTTTAAAATCTTGAAATGCTTTCTCGGTCTCTGGGGACCAGTTGAAAATGGCCTTTTTTCTTAGCAACTTGGTGATTGGGGCCACCTTTTGAGAGAAGTGATTGATGAAGCGTTGATAAAAATTTGCAAAACCCAAAAAACATTGAATATCACGCACTAATTTTGGTGTGGGCCATTCGGATACAGCTTGAATTTTTCTTTCAGTCATTTGCATGCCGTCAGGTGTGAGAATGACTCCTAGAAATTCAGCTTCTTTGGTATGGAATTCACATTTACTTAGCTTACAAAACAAACTATGTTTTTGTAGAGTTTTAAAAACTTTTTTAACATGTTCTTCATGTATATCTTCAGAGTTTGAATAAATTAAAATATCATCAATGTAAACGATGACAAAGATGTCTAGATATTCTCTCAGAACATCGTTTAGGAAATATTTAAAGGCTGCTGGGGCATTACACAGACCAAACGGCATCACTAAATACTCAAAGAGGCCATAACAAGTCTTAAAAGCCGTTTTCCACTCATCTCCCTCTCAAATTCGGACTAGGTGAAAAGCACCTTGTAAGTCAAGTTTAGTATAGATGACAGCGGATTTTACCTGGTCTAACAAGACTGGTATGAGAGGTAGTGGATATTTATTTTTAACTGTGATCTTATTTATCGCTCTAAAGTCCATACACAGCCTCAAATCGCCATTTGCTTTAGGTGCGAAAAATAGTGGAGAAGCCGCTGGAGATCGTCATCGCCGAATTAGCTTGTTGGCTAAACATTGATCAAGGTATTCTCATAGAACTTGATTTTCGTTCTCTGATAGTGCATAGATCCTACAATTTGGTATATTGGTGCCAGATACAAGATCGATCTGACAATCGTACAGCCTGTGAGGTGGTAATGATCTCGCTTTCTTTTCACTGAAAACATCGGTATATTCAGAATACTGTGATGGTAAATCTATTTCCTTCTCAACTGCAGTAGCTATGGAGTGTTGAAAATTTCCTTCTTTGTTTCATCTTGATTGAAAACATTTCTTTGCACAAGAAGAAGAAGAAAAACGCAAAACCTGGTTGCGCCAGTGTATGCATGGATCATGTAACATTAACCACAGCATTCCTAAGATAAAACCATATTGAGGTGCTTGGATTATATCAAAGCGAATGATCTCATAGTGGTTCTGATTCTCCTCATCTTTGCAAATTATTTGTATTTGTGAGGTTTGTTTAGTAACGGTGCCTCCTGCCAACTCACTTCCATCAACTGCATACACAACTTCTGGAACCTTTTTCTTGACACTGGGTTTATGCAGGTCTAGTGCAGTTTGTTGGTCCACAAAATTTCCTGTTGCCCCTGAATCAATTAGGACTTGAACATTATGTCTTTTTCCTTGCACAGTCATTTGTACTAAGATTCGGAAATGTTTGACATAACGATTTGTGCAAGAGCACACTGAAGGGATTGTCAATTTGCCCAAGAGGTCCCCTTCGTTTTTTCCTGGGCACTTTAGTTTTCCTGTGAATTTTCCAAAGCAACCGCTATCTTTTTCTTTGTCACAACTGTTGGATCAATTTTGCCTTTGGGTTTCTTTTGGCACTCTTTTACAAAATTACACTTTTTCCCACAATACAGACACTGACCATTTTTTCGCTGCATGTCTTTCTCCTCTTTAGTCAGTGGTGAGCGAACAGTTCCGATATCCATGTCTGGATCTTTCCATTCGCCAGTTTGTTTTTTCCCATTTTTTCCTTGCTTCTTTTCTTTCAGAAAGTCTGTGATCTATCCGTAGGATTAGATTAATTAAATCCGTACAGGTTTCTGGTTGTGGTTCAACTTGGACCAATGTATCTTTTAGTTCGTCTTTTAGCCCACGTTAAAATACTGCTGACCTTTTTTCCTCATGCCAAGCGGTTTCCACCACTAACCGGTTGAAGTGTGACAAGTACGTTATCAGGTATTTATTTCCTTGACGTAATTCTAGTAACTCTTTGTCTGCAGTCACAGTGCTTGTGCGTCTGTCAAAAACCTTTACGAATTCTTCTACAAAACGACACCAGTTATATAAAAGAGGACTGTCTAATCGGACTAATATCACTGCCTAAGTAGCTGCTTCACCATTCAGATATGATATAAGGAATGCAATTCTAGATTGTGTGGCCCGGAAAAGCACTAGGCCGACACGTAAAATGTAATTCCACCTGTGTCAGAAAAATTTGAACCTTATTGGGGTCCCCAGAAAAACCTCTCTGGTGCAGCTAAAGGAATCTGTGTCTGCACATTCACAGCTATGTTAGTAGATGCGGGAGGTGTAGGACGAGACTCAGATTCAGAACCATCTACCTTACACTGTCACTGAGTTACTTTATTCACTAAATCACCTGTAACATTTTTTGAGTCTGTCAAATCCCTTTGCATCTGAGTGACTACTTGCATAACAGTATCTAGGTGGCCATTTTGCGCAGCTCCCGTACAGACCAAGAGGAAAGTATAAAACTCGTGGGCTCAGTATTCTGTCACGGTGTCCCTTCCTCCGGATCTGCACGTCACTGAACAAAAAGGCCCACCTACCGGCGTCGCCAACTCAGAAAGCTATTATAGCACAGAGTTATGATGAAGCTAGTCGGGGGAAGGGAATTAGGGTAGGGAACAGCAGGGAGAGAGATCTGAAAAGTAAAGGTTAGAAAAAATGTGCATTTATTCACTAATAGAAATGTAACTCATCAATAGACTCTTGACTAAATGCATCTCCGAGATATCAGATGGAGACCTCTTTTGAAATGAGGGCAAAGTCCCTTCCTTGATACATGGAACAAGAGTAAACTACGACCTCAGAATCAAAAGATGGCAAGAACTTTGAACTATGATTAAACACACAATATAAATCCTGTAACATCTATGTATTGACAACATAAACCTTTGATCATGACTTAGAAAATCTCAAAGAATTAAATATGCTTTTCACATCTTAAGCTTTTCAAAGAACAATGAAAACTATGATTTGCTTATCTCCAGAAATGCTTTCACATTCACAACAATAAATGCCAAAATGTTTTACTCATTGACCTTGAAGCGCTTTACTTAATAATACCAGGAAGCGCTTTTACTCAAGTAGCCTGAATCACTTAGATTGCTGTGCCAAGAACCTTTTACTACTGTGAATTGAAGCGCTTTGATTGTCGTGCCAAGAGCGCTTTAAACCTGAGGACTGAAACGCTTGAATTGTTATGCCAAGAGCGCTTTACATCTGTGAACTGAAGCGCTTTGAATTGTGGTGCAAAAGAGCGCTTTACATCTGCGAGCGGAATGCTTTGAATTGCTGTGGACAAAAGCACTTTACATCTGTGAACTGAAATGCTTTGAATTGCTTGTACAAAAGAGTGCTTTACATCTGTGAACGGAAACGCTTTGAATTGTTGTGCACAAAAGTGTTTTACATCTGTGAACTGAAACGCCTTGAATTGCTTGTACAAAAGAGCGCTTTACATCTGTGGACGGAAACACTTTGAATTGTTGTGCACAAAAGCGCTTTAAATCTCTGAACTGAAACACTTCGAATCGCTTGTGTAAAAGAGCACTTTACATCTATGAATGGAAACACTTTGATTGTTGAGCCAAGGCCGCTGTACTCTAGAAACTGGAAAACGCTTTGCTTGCTATGCAAAGGGGCGCTTTACCTTTTGGAAGTAATGACTTGCTCCAAACTTGGATTCAGCAAGGCCTTACCGCTACGAGTACGACCTACTCATTTTTGAATGCACCATGGAAACAAGGATTCTTTGGTTAGACGACACTCTGCCATTCAGGAACTCTGTTCTGCTCCAGAGAAACCCCCACGAGATCTGTCTGCATCGAAGTCTTCAAAATAGTGAGCAACGTGCTTGGGTGTGGCTGGGCTTTATAGACCTGCCACACCCCAAGATGGCTGCTGGCTCTAAAAACATGGGAATTGTAGTCCCTTCATAGAAGAGCACTGATAAGTGCATTTTGTCTACCACTGTCCTGAACCTGCAGCTCTATGAGCTTTGCCACAGGGCAGACAACGCTGATGGTCACCTTTGGAACAAGAGGGGATGACAAGTGGTGCGCATAAAGCGCCGCAGAGTCATTCAGCAGAGATTCGGCAAGACCTGGACCGCGCCTGGCCTTATTCCTGACACCCACTCCCAAAATCATCACTACACAAAAAATACAAATCCTGACCAGGCTTTACCCCTGCATTCTCACTCTTCACAAACATCTACCACAAAAACCCCAACACAGCAACATTCATTCACCCACCTCTCACCCATTGCACAATTTTAGAGCCTTACGTTATGATCCACATGCTCCTTTACCACCCCTAACCCATAATCCTTCCACACTAAATAGATGCAAAAAAACAAAAAAATGCCACTCTTAACAACTTTGCATACCCTTGTCTATTACATAATATGGCTACTCTACAAACAAACTACACTCTTTATGTCTCTGTCAGCCACAAAGTTCACCACCAACACACACAGGCCCAACAAAATGCCTCCTAAGCCTGCTGGAAGAGGAACACTATTTTGAAAAACAGGACTATTGTGACTCTCACACAGTTATCACAACTCACAACACACCTGCTGCAAGCTCAAAACATACTGCTCACCCTTCTCTAAAAACAAAACAACACCCCCACAAACACACATTTTCAAAAATGCCTGCTCATATATGCTTGATCACTCTAAAAAAACAAGCACCACATCTACGACCTGCTCACAGCCACACAACCTGACTTACTATTCTCAACGTAATCATGGTTTGGAGATGACATGGCTCCAGTGTGGCATGAAGCCATTCCTCCGGGCTATCAAGCCATCACACAAAACCTTATAGGCAAGAGAGGAGGTGGACTAGCTATAATATTTAAACAAGCAATAAATCTCTGTAAAACAGACAACTTTCCATAGAAGGTTGTGAGGCCCTCATCACCAGATGCAACTCTGCACAAACCTCCTCCTGTAACTTTCTCCTCCTTTACAGACTTCCACATAACAACTCAACATTCCCAGACAGTTTTCTAGATATATTCTCAAACCTTATAACATTATGCTCAAACCTATGCATTCTTGGGGACCTAAACTTTTGGTTTTCCAAACCCAATATGCCCCATCCAAAAGCTATCACCACTGGCCTAGTCACATTGAACCTACATCAGATTGCACACAATCCCACACACATTGCAGGACACATCCTAGATGTCATTTTTGCAAAGCATGAACTGGTTACCGTTCATAGCATCACTCCAATTGCATGGTCAGACCACCATTTGATAACTTTCCGACATAAAACACCAGAAATTAACACATCCCATAGAAAGGGCATACAAACATCTATCGACCATGGAGCAAACTCAACTTTGAAGACTTAGAAACACAACTAACAGCCAACACAGATCTAGATACAATTCATTCTGTTCCAAAACTTTATGAGTAGCTACAGGAAGCTTTCGATATCCTAATACCACTCAGAAAAACTAAACAGGACAAAAGAAAGCCAACACCTTGGAGAAACACAGAACTTAAAAAGATAAAGCAACTAATCTAAAGGTTGCATTGGACCTAACTCAAAACAAACAACATTCAAGACAAACTTCAACTACACAAATGTAATAGAATATACAAATCATCAATCAAAAAAGCTAAAAAAGGTACTGCTCAGATAGAATTCTACATTCGAAATCTGCAACTAAAGAATTTTATAAAATTCTTTAGGAATTTCGAAAACCTAAATGCATGGAAGGAGGTCATCCTACTACTCAAGATTTCTCAAACAAATTGGCAACTCATTACACAACCAACGCAGGTGCATTGGACTCCTATTTAAAAGAGAAGAAAAACATCATCACCAACCCCTTTCCTAAAATCCCCTCCAAGAATAAACCAACCCAGCCTCTGCACTATTCCAAACAAATAACACAAGGTTAATTTATGGATTTGGTCAAAGCAAGCAGGCCTTCAGGTTGCCCTTCTGACCCTTGTCCACCAGACATCTTCAAGAACATTCTTTTATCTACTTGAAGAATCATCAATAACTCTTTAACTACAGGAACCTTTCCTGAACACCTGAAAAAGGCATACATATGACCGTTATTAAAGAAAATAAACCTAGACCCACAGGACCTTAACAACTACAGACCAATCACAAATGGACCTTTCCTGGACAAACTGATAGAAAGAGCAGCATTCGCCCAGATGTCACAATTTATTGAAGAAAATGCTATACTTTCAGACTACCAAACTGGCTTCTGCCCAAGAGGCACTGAATTGGCACTCGTAGCAATCTAGGAAGATCTTAAAAACACAGTCGACTGCAATGGAGTTGCTGCACTTTGATACTACTAACCATGACACCCTAATTCAAAGACTCCACAAAGCCAGCATAGAAGGGACTGCTCTCCACTGGATTATATCCTACCTTCAAAACAAACAGAACTAATATTATCTATTCTCCTTCATTCTCGTCCAACCCCTACCTCACAAAAGCAGGGGTCCCCCAAGGATCAGTCATCTCACCTTTGCTTTTCAACACCTACATGATATCATTACAAGAATTGATCAGTGATTTTCAACTTACATGCTACAACTTTGCAGATGACAAGTAAATACTACTTAAATTGGAATGCCCACAAGATATTGAAAACTCACAAATCTTCAGTTGCCTCAGAGCCATTGATAAGTGGATGACTTGGAGCCATCTCAAACTAAATTCTTGCAAAATAGAAATACTCACATGTGGTGAATGGAAAAATTATGACCCACTGTGTGCCTGGCCTGACGATCTCAGACCACCTCCTCAAGTATCCAACAAAGTTAAAAACCTTGGAATTACCATGGACTCCACGTTAACAATAAATGCCCAAATGGACAAATTAGCAAAAATCAAGTCCATCACCTTGAAGACTCTGCAACGCATCTTCCCCCACCTCGGATTTCCACACAAGGTGCAGGCTACTATCTCTCTTGTACTATCCAAATTGGATTATGCCAATGGCTTCTACCATGGATCATCTCTATCTATTACAAAAAAAACTACAACATATTCAGAACTCAGCTTTCAGGCTACTATTACATGTAAAGCCACAACCCCACATCTCCCTTGCCTTGAGAGTACTACACTGGTTACCCGTTGCCAGAACATCCACCTTCAAACTGCTTTGTATTACCCACAAAGCTATACATGGAACAGGACCGCTTTTCATCAGAGACAGAATACCCAAATACATTCAACAAAGAAACCTCCGCTTAAGATTGGCACCACGCCGTAGAACACCATTATACAAGAAAAAGACAACAGGTGGTACATCCTTCTCCGTTCGAGCAGCCAAATTATGGAATTTATTACCCCCAAATAAAGGAGCCCCGGATAAAAATCTTGCCTTCAGTAGACTACTCAAGAACTGTATCTTTCCTTCATAACCACCATATTCAAACAGCAATGGACTGCATATGCCTGTGTTGATGAAAATTTATAAACAGATCATGTATATTCTAGATGTATAGTTCTTTAAGAAATATGTATTGTTACTATCTCATAATAACTTATTATAAACACACTCTTTAAGCCTGTTTAGCAAATGTATATTCACTCACGGTTATATATATATATATATATATATATATATATATATATATATATATATGTGTGCATGCATGTTTGTATATTATTCTATGCTTAACATGTTCATAGGTCATTGCATAGCTCCTAGTTAAGTTGTTATATTAGATACTTATGAATACCTGCTTTTGTTTTTATATCACAATGATCAAATGTTTTATTATCATGACCATTTCGCTATACAAAAATTGAGGAAAGATAAATGAATGTTAGAAAAGTACACTTATTATTTAACTTCAAATATTACAAATCATGAAAGTGTGTGTTTAAACAATACTACTTTTCTTCTCATTATTATGCCTAGTATTATATAATATACTATTCCTTGCACATATATTCTCTTATTATGTATTTACATATCTGTTAATGTATTACTCTAGTCCTACTGTACTAGGGAAAAATTAAAAAAATATATACACATAGATAAAATTCAAATGATAAATAATTAAATTAAATTAATAATAATAATACATAAATAAATAAATAAAAGAAAAATGATATATATATATATATATATATATATATATATAATGAGTACATACAAATAATATAAACGTACTCTCTTGTAAGCATTACTCTGTCTCCCCATCACCCTATGTCTCTATCAATCTACCCTTCATCCCCACTCTGGCTCATCCCAAACCCATCCTACTACTTTCATCTCCAAAATAACCCTGCTTAAGCTCTTCCCTCTTCTACCGCATCTAGCTCACCCCAAATCTTACCATGATCTCCCAAATAACCCTACAAAATTCTCCCTCATTTATCGCACCTTTGACTCATACAAAACCCCTCCTGCTACTATGATATCCCTAATCCTTTCCACAGACTCTTCCCTCCTCCATCTCTCCTTTACTCATCCCAAGCCTCATCCTATTACTATAAACTCCCAAATCACACTTCTGGATTCTTCCCTCCTCTATCCCTCCATTACTCTAGTCAATCCAACTAATAAACTCACATATCCTCTGCTCAAATTAACTCATAATAATACTAATACTGTACTCATATTTCCCTATACTAATCCACCACTAATTCCTCTTGGGTTCCGGAGTAACATGCTATTTGGCGAAAAGCACTTCAACGCCTCGTTAGGGGTAATAGGCACTATATGAATACAATTACATTACATTGTAACCCATACTCATCCTGAGGGCCGGGCGCATCCTGAGGGAATAAATAAACGTGCCTGCGCAGCTCAAGGACAGTGCACTGAAATACTAAGTGTGTGTTCTGTGCTGTCTGTATGGGTGTGTGCAAGAGCCTTACCACGAGGGTGGCCATCCAACAGAACCTGTGGACCAAAGTTTGAATCTCAGTCTTAGCGCTTTGCTCAACATCCTGCAATTCTGGTCAAATCACTTTGGGTCTGATTTTGAAGTTGGCAGAGGGGACTACTCCATCACAAACGTGACGGATATCCCGCCC
Source organism: Pleurodeles waltl (assembly GCF_031143425.1). Taxonomy (NCBI): domain Eukaryota; kingdom Metazoa; phylum Chordata; class Amphibia; order Caudata; family Salamandridae; genus Pleurodeles; species Pleurodeles waltl. The sequence goes on along the minus strand of NC_090444.1, from coordinate 621,039,351 downwards.
GCTGTATTACGTTCCATTTCTATCCTGTAGGGTTCGCATTCCTCCTGTCGACATCTAAATCAGGCCTTTAATCTCCTGTGCCTAAAGAAATATAGAATGTAAAGTGCGAATTATATTTTGTCTAGTAATCCCCACAAGTTGTACACATCTTCAAGATTACTCCAGCCCCCCCAACTAACGTACAGCATTCAGTTGCTTTCTAGCTAGGTTCATGCCCTTAATAATTAGCAATATAAATGTACATTCAGATGTTACATAATGGCAGGGATTTCATTACTTCGGCTATATCCACAAAATGGTTTCTTTCAAAACTGCATTAGTGAAGATTGAAGGCACATTTTGCAAATGCACTGATTTATCAAAGCAATTTTCACATGTGCAAAATGAGATGCATTTGTGTAAATTAGCTTGTAAACATATTTACAATGTTTGTTTTCATTGTTTTGGAATGGCACTCTATATGTCTGTAGGTATTTACCTCTGAAACTCATAAATCAGTGCTCTGACACAACTAAATCATATATGTCAGGCAGTTACTTTTTCAAACATGCTAAAAGAATGTTTCTCTAAGAAAGGGCAAAGCAGTATTTTATCCAAAAGTGAATCATGTTGGATCATTTGTCTAGTATGATTGCCAATGTGAAAGGAATGGCCTCTATTGGCAACTGGGAGTACTGCAGCGCCAGTAGTCATGTGAGTAGCCGACCTATATTTGAGACCCAAGTATCAAGGCATTTTTCTATGTGTAAATCTGAATTAAGCAGAGAAAAAAATATTCAAGCTGCACAAAAACAGACAGGTGATTTACAAAGCCACGTTTGCATGCTTTGATGCCACACATGCAGAAAACCTTTTACTTTTGCACGTTTTTCTGTATTTGTAACTGGCGTGAACAAGAGTACTTGTAAATATTTCAATAGTAGTGTCTTGTGTTATTTATGTTGCAAATAAGGTAGGTTCATCACTATCCGAATAAGTTTTCCAACACTTATCTGCCCTATTAAGCTTAGGCCACATTGTTTAATTTTTGCAATTCAGACCCCCCTTATTAGCTAGAGAACTAACACGTATGATCTTAGGTGTATACTATTTTGTTATGTATGGCTCTCATAGAGAGCCTCTATAGCCTATTTCAATTTTTGAAAGTCATAACTCCTTGCTCTGACATCACATCAATTGATAACAGAACTGGTTATCAACTATTGTGATGTCCTAAAGGCCCTCCAGGTCAGGTGAAAGGGATCTCGGAGAGCCTGTCAGGGTAGCTCTGCTTGTCTGCTTTGACTGAAAGCAGAAAACACAGCTGCAATAGGGGGACTGGAAGGCAGGAAAGGTAGTGGGTTTTGGTTAAGGATAGCAGGTAAGCATCAGGGAGGAGAAAACATTTTGTTTATGGCTCTCCCATTATCTTCTGCCCGTGCAGTACTTGTGGGCAGATTTAAATGATTTTCGGGCCATACATAACATAAAATTATAGATGAGTACAAATTAAATTACAGAACCCCTCAGTGAAAAACATTCCTGTAATTCATTGTTACCCATATTTGGATCCACTCGCAAGGTCATCCCCAGACTTTTATTTTCCTTTTCCCTCCTCTTTTTGCTGAACTAGTTTTGTTGGCTTTAGGATTCTGTGCTCTTTACCACTTCTAACCAGTGCTAAAGTACAGGTGCTTTGTACTCTAAATATGGTACATTGGCTTATCCACAATTGGCATATTTGATTTACTTGTAAATCCCTAGCAAAGTGCACTATGGCCCTCATTCCGACCCTGGCGGTCATAGACCGCCAGGGCCGCGGGTGACGGAAGCACCGCCAACAGGCTGGCGGTGCTTCCTTGCCCATTCTGACAGCGGCGGTAAAGCCGCGGTCAGAAAACCGGATCCGGCGGTTTCCCGCCGGATTTCCCCCGGCTGGGTGAATCCGCCATGGCGGCGCTGCCTTACCGCCATCCTGTTTCTGGCGGTTTTTACCGCCAGGAACAGGATGGCGGGAACGGGTGTCCTGGGGCCCCCTAACAGGGCCCCAGCATGCTTTTCACTGTCTGCCTAGCAGACAGTGAAAAGTGCGACGGGTGCAACTGCACCCGTCGCACACCTGCAACACCACCGGCTCCATTCGGAGCCGGCTTCAGTGTTGCAGGCCCCTTTCCCGCCGGCCCAGCGGTTAAGTTGGAATGGCCCCAGCGGTCTTTTGACCGCAGGGCGGCCAAATGGCTGTTCCCTCCAGGCGGGCGGCAACTGCCGCCCGCCGGGGTCAGAATGACCCCCTATATGTGCCCATGGCCTGTAAATTAAATGCTACTAGTGGGCCTGCAGCACTCATTGTGTCACCCACTGCAGTAGCCCTTTTAACATGTCTCAGGCCTGCCACTGCAGAGCCTGTTTGTGTAGCTTTAAACTGCCATTTCAACCTGGCAAAACCTTCCTTTTTATTACATAGAAGTCACGTCTAAGGTAGGCCCTAATTAGCTCCAAGGAAAAGGTACAGTGCATTTAAAAAGTTGGACCTGCACATTTAAGTTTGATATGTTCTGGTACTGAAAAACTGTTACATTCATTTTTCAGTACTACAAGGCCTTTCTCCCCCATAGGTTAACATTGGGGTTACCATGAAGCAGCCTTTAAGTGTAGCTTCCAATTGGGAAAGAATAGAACTTTGCAGTTTGGTGTCTTTGAACTTACAATTTAAAATCACAACTTATGGTGAAGTCGCATTTTAAATTGTAAGTCTGAAAATGCTAATTATAGAGAGTGGCTGACAGCTGGTCTTTGTGCATTTTCTCTAGACAGTCACACACAAAGGGAGCTGGGTTGTGACATTTCCATGCTGATGACCCACAATATAGCTAAAATGTTAGTGTTGTCCCTCATATCACAGAAGTCATCTAAATGAGACTGTTTATGCATTATGTTAGCCAACGTATTAATGGTATTAATGGTTTGAATGTAGAGCGATGCACTGAAAGGTCATTTTAGATGTGCATTTGTTCAGACTAATATTAGAACTCTGGTGGTATCGAAGTAAATCTAAATGTCTGACGGGTTAAACTGATATTATGTCATTTAGACTCTAGACTAATAGAATGAATTGAAAGGATATGGAATTTCTAATGATTATTGATTTAAAAATGTGTGCAAAAAGAGAGAGGTGCGGTTCTACGTTATGTTGATTAAAATGTATTAATAGTAATTGCACTTAAAATTGCTGAAATCTAAATGCTACTGAATAATTATTAATAGTTTGTGTATTAAAATGTGTTTAATTTAATGTATTAATGTGCTGTATTAATTTGTTTGCCTTAACCTAAGTGAGGCATGCTAGGCCTGTATTTCATGATAGTGCAGCAAATGCTTAGTCATTTCCCTAATGTGAGCTTTCTTTTAGATTTCGTTCCTATGAGAAGAAAAGCTTTGGTATTAGACCCCTAGGGCCAGATGTAGCAAAGTTTTGTGAGTCGCAAATGGCCCGAATCGCTATTTGCAAACTCGCAAAATCCGAAATGGGATGCAAACATCCCATTTCCGAAATGCAAATAGCGATGCGACACAGAACGGACTCGCAAAAATTGCGACCTGATTTTGCGACCCGCCAATAGGAAGTTGCAAATTGCGAGCCGCAAACCATATGCAAAAGCCAGTCGCAAATTGCGACTAGTCGCAAAAAGCCAGTTTTGCACATCCAGATTACCACTGATTCAGAGCAGGTGGTAACCAGAACCAAAGTATAAAAGGAGAGCCAGAAGGCATCTGGGTGACTCAAATGGCTGAACTGTACGTGATAGCATGGAGGAGGAGAGTCCAGGCAGCCCAGCAGAGGAGAAGGAGGCAGATACAGGAGAGGATATACTGAACCAGGCCAGACACTATTTCAACAAACTGAGGAGGAGATATATGACAAATATAGACTGAACAGTGCTGTAATCTTAGAATTAATTGAACTACTGAATCCTCAGCTTGAACGACAGACAATGCGCGGCAGCGCCATCCCTACACATGTTCAAGTGCTATGCTCACTACACCTCTTGGCCTCGAGTAGCTATCAGGTGGTGATTGCTGTGGCAGGTGGGGTATCCCAAAGTGCACTCTCACGATTCTTCAGATGTTTCCTAGATGCCATACTCACACACACATGTCCAGATATATATACCTACCCAGGAATGAGGTAGAAATGAACAGCACCAAGTTTGACTTCTACAGAATTGCCAACTTCCCCCATGTAATAGGGTGTGTGGACGGGACACATATACAAATTTGCCCTCCTGCAAATCTGGAATATGTGTTCCACAATAGGAAATGTACCCACTCACTAAACATCCAGGTGGTATGTGGCGCCCATAATGTCATTACTGACATTGTAGCTAAATATCCAGGGAGTACACATGACTCATACATATTCAGGCACAGTGGGATACACCAACGCCTAGAACGGCAGGAGCTTGGAGACGGATATCTATTAGGTATTGCTGACTACACCCTGAAGCCATACATACAGGTCACTGTGTAACCCATTGATGCCCTGCTAAATTTGCCTTTTTTGTCAAACAGGTGACAGTGCATATGCCCTGAGACCATGGATACTTACCCTGTACCTAACACCTGGCAATCAGAATGAGAGGCGATATAACAGTGCACATCCGTGAACCAGAACTGTAGTGGAGAGGACCTTTGGCTTGTTAAAGGCAAGATTCAGATGCCTCCACAAAAGTGGAGGTGCACTCCAGTATGCCCCAGAAACAGCATGCAAGATAGTTGCCACCTGTGCCATCCTACACAACATTGCCACCAGACGTGGGCTACATCTCACCATTGAAGACACAGACACGGAGGATGAGGAGCAAGAGCTGCCACACCGACAGCCTGCGGATAGAAGCATCACAAATGAGGGCGACAGAGACGGAACCATATTGCAACCCAATACTTTGGCAGGTACGTGGCAACCGTGACCACACTCACTAATGTCAGACACACATATCCCAGTTGTGTACTCACACAAACAAAACCTTTTTATTTCTAAACTATGAAAACATTTGAATTGTGCTGTATGCCAGTCTTGAATTGTCAAAAGTCATATAAGAAACATTAATTGCATGTGCCTTATTAAGAGTACATTTTGGTGGCTCACACCCTCCTCCTACTGCGGCCACCATGGCTCATTCCTGGTGGGTCCCCTGACCCCTGCTGTGCACTGCTACTCCACAGAACACGGGAGTCGGTGACAGACACACTGCTGATGGTCGAGCCCTCCTCGCTGTCCTGAGGGGTATCCCCTGTGCCTCTTGCAGCCTGCCTGGTCTCCATTAGGTCTACTGCATGGCTGATGCGGCTAAGTCCCAGTGCCACATCCCCTGCGAAATGACCTTGTTCAACCTGCAGGCTGACAGTACGCCTTGACAGGCATGTGGTGTTAGTAGAAAGGTGCCCAATGGATGCTGCCAGAGTGTGAAACCGGGCGGCAGTGTTGCGCTCCCTGTGCCTTGTCTGTGCCCTGTCTGCCACAAGTTCAGTGACCAAATGTTCAATGGCCTGTGTCAAGTTCCCCAGATGTTGGTTCATGTGTTGGAACTGACTGTCCACACTTGCCATCCCATGGGTCATAGTGGTCTGCAGTCTATTGAGATTCCTATTTATTTACTGCAACTGTCTGTTTTGCAGGCGCTGACCCTGAACCAGTGATGCATCCAGTCCAGCAAACTCTACGTCTGCGACATCATCCCGGGGCACAGACTGCACTCTACGCCGGCGTCTGCGCACTGCTCCAGCTGCTGCCTCTGTGTGCCTCTCTGTGGGGCTGGGCCCTGGTGCTACCCCTGCTGCCTCCATGTCCTGCGTAGGATCTTCCATGGACTCTGGTGGTGTTCTGCTGGGCCATGCTGTGTCACTGTCAGCCTCCTGCTGTGGGTCTGGCCCATGTTCCTCTCCCTGCATGTGTTCGCTGCTGGGGGTGCCTTGTGGGAGACCGGTGGGACATAGGGGATACACTGTCAGTCTCGCACATCTGTTTTATGCCTCATAATAAATATTTGCCTGTATTTGAACCACTGTACTACATTGCCCATATTGCCCTATTCTAGAGGTTGCTATACTGGAATGGAGCTAGTTTTGTGGTGCTTGCTGCTGTGTACTGGGATAGTGTGTTTTCTGCATTTGTGGGTGTCAAAGCATATCACATGGTACTCACTTTTTGATGTCCCAGACTCTGAACTGTCTACTTCTCCCATGCTCAGTATGGTCTCTGGCTCCAGTGTCGTATCCACCATGGTTTCCAGGGCTGTGGGTGGTGGTACGGTGGATGGGCCTCCTCCGGTGCCCCTCATCTCCCTCATGCGCTCCGCAACACTCTCCTTGGTCCTGGACCACAGGTCATACCACCTTTTACGGATTTCCTCTAGGGTGCGGTGGCATACCCCAATGGCATTGATTTTTTCTTGTATTTGTTGCCAAATAATTTTCTTCTGAGTGTCAGGAACACCCATTGATGCATGCCGAAGAGTTTGTCATGGTGCAGGCAGCACTCTTCTGTAAGGACCTCCAACTCCTTGTCTGAGAATTCCAGTTTTCTCCTCCTGCCAGCACTGCCTGTCTCCTCCATGGTTGCTGCAGCTCCTCTCCCCTGGGTGTGGCTCAGCAGTTTGGGATGGGTGTGGTCCTCCCTCCTCCCAGTTCTATTTGGTGACTTCCTGGTTCTGATGTCATCACCAAGAGCCAGGAAGTGGGTTTCCCAACTGTTATGTTGCACCTGCAGGCAATTTGCGAGGCAGTCGCAATTTGCGACATCGGACCACACCCTTGCGCAAATTGCGAGTTCGCTTTTAGCGAGGTCACAAATTGCAACATCGCTAAAAACAGAGGTCGCAAAATGCGGTGCGACACCTCTGTGATTCGCAATTTGGTATTGCAAGTCTTTCTTGCATTTGGTTTTGAGAGTTGGAAATAGCGATTCGCATAGAGTTGCTATTTCCGAATCGCAAAAGTTTACCTACCTACATCTGGCCCTTATTCCTGCAAAGGATGAAAATACTCCAGAAGATCCGGTAGCAGAGAATGGTTTGACCCACAAGGAGGAAGAACCATTCAAGTGTAATGCTAGTGAGATAGGATTGGTCCCATGTGATTGCCCGGCCCAAATTTTGTTCACCATTGTGCCTATAGGTGACAGATGTGTGAGTATTAAAAGGGTTTTGTGCTTGCATTGGTTTTGACCTGAAGATTGCTGTAAAGTGTGATGTTGTGGAGTGTTTTGCAGAGTCATCATACTCGAAGTACTGATTGTGACGCTTGTTGCTCAAAAATGTCTGCGGTTGTTGTTGATGAGTCAATCGTGGCCTAAGATCCTGGGATAATGCACAAGTGTGAAAGACATTTGGTTAATTTATTGTCTGCAGTGAGGTGCATGTCATGAGATGTCTTTGACAGTGCCATTAGTTTTCTTTGAGTGAGTGTAAGTTTTGGTTGGTGTTAAGTGAATCCTGAGTGCACATGCATGATCTGTATCAACCGGAGTGAGAATTACTGACCAGGTTTCACTCATTGTGAATTGTGAAAAGCTACAGCTGGAAAGTGTTTCCCCGTACAGTTTGAAGTGTTTGAGCTCCTAGCATGTGTGCAGGCAGGTTGTTCGTTTTTGCTCGCATATTTTGCATTAGGTGTGTGTGAGCGATTATGTGAGAGACAATTGCAAAGCGACTGATTTGCTGAAAGAAATGAGTGTGTCATCATCATGTGCCAAGCTGTTATAGGTTTGTTGGTGTGAAGTTGCGCTGGTATTGGCGGACAGTGATGCATTCTTATTGGTTGAGAACATCAAGAGGAAAGGATTGTTGGACTGAAGTTACTTCCTGATTCAGTCAAAAGGTTATTGTGAAATAATTGAAGTAAACCGAAAGTTAAGTTCTTTGTTCTTTAAAGCATTACAGAGTACGTTAAGAGGAGATGTGTTCCATCTAATTAGACATGGTATAAAGATCCCAACTGAAGGAATTTTAGGTCATTATGTGTCGTCTGTCAAAGGATTCCATGTGTGCTTATGACAATGGTGCAAAATTACTGAGAAAGAAGGTGCCTCAGCATTTCCCCATTATGGAATATTTAATTTGAGACTTTTAGATAATTTGAGGCATATGTTGTATCAGATGAAGCCGCATCCAAGACCCACACAATTTGAAGCCCGTAATGTTTGGGAACTCATAACAAGAGAAAAAATGGCAAACAAGTACAAGAATAGAATGCAGAATCCATTTAAGACACTTGCAAAAGCTAGATGTGATGCAGAACAGAGAATATGGAGATCAGACATACTTGAGGGAGTCAGAATGTTTCCAGATATTTCAAATGATGGTGAAAGCACTAAAACTAAGATCAGAAAGAAGACAGGAAAGGCAGAACAGGCAACAGATGATGAGGATAGAAAGACAGCAACCGATGATAGTGATTCAGATGATGAATTTATAAATCAGATTCTGATAAATCGTCGACCTCTGTATCACTACATTGACATAGAAGCAAGAAGTGAAGCAGCACAAACTGTAACCCTGAATGTGCCAGCTGCTCCAGTTACATAGACCCCGAATTCAGATAATACCAAGTACACCTGCAAATTGAGTGACACAGATTCTAGCAGTGAATCAACCAGTTCAGAGTTTTAACCCAGTTCAGCCGTACCAAGTCCTGTTGTGAACCTGGTTGTGCCGAATTCTAATGTGAAGCAGACAGAGCAGCCACCTTACGTGAATCCACCTGTGCAAAATTGTACTCTTCATCAACATGTGCAAATGTTTAGTCCAGTTCAGTCAATGCCAAATGTTACCCTGATTTACCTAGGACAACGTTTCAGTATTGTTTTAACAGGACAGAGTGTAGGAATGGCAATTCCTCAAAATCAGACAAATCATCTGGGTCCGGATGCATTAACAGTCCCCTTAATGCCCACTCAAAAAATGTCCAGACTGTTCCTGATACATCAGTTACATCCACTGGGATATCACCAATTGGCATACAGTGATCAATTCAAACAATTCAGAGAGGAGAGAACAGCCTTTCCTGTCAGACCATTGACCCCCTACATGAATTGCTGATCCAATCCTCATGTCACGTCAGACAGGATTTACTCCTGATGTGAGGTTTCTCTGGGGAGCCTCACCTTATTTTGTGCCCAGACCTTATCTGATCCCAAATGTAAATTGTAGCGCTCCGCAAGGAGGGATCCCTTTTAACACGCCAGAGAGTATGACAAATTTTAAAAGTCCAGATCAGCAGCTTGTAGTACCTTTAAGAGCAGAGGTATCACAGAAAATAACGTAAGTTTATGAGGTTTCACTGCACAACAGTTGACGGATTGGTTAAACAATTTGAGTCCTCAAGGTAAAATAGGTGTGACAAATTGCAATGCTAGAATAGATGAGACCCCAGAGAGAGACAGATCAGGGAATGTGCCCAGACTGAAGTTGGAATTAAATGAAAGGATTTTGGTTGCATTAGCCTCAGCTCAATTGGAAACTTACACAGAACATGAACTATGCTTCATGTGCAAACATGTTATTCAATGTGCAGGACAGGCTAATTGGAAGTTAGCTGAAGTAGCAGAGTGATATGTAGATTTGGAGAAATCAAAGCCCTTATAGAGAAGTTACAGCACAAAGCATATAGTTACCATGAGATCTCCCGGAATGCAAACGCACATTAAGGAATTGAATACATACTGTACATTCAGGAATGGGGAGCCATAGATAAGTGGGAAGGCGGATGGGCAAAGAAAAGAGATCAGAAGAAAGCAAAGCCAAATGGCCTCCTGAAGGAGAAAATCAAGCCGAGGACAAGGTGAAAATGATTCCCATGAGAGAAATACCAGGTGTAGGTTATGTTCATGAGGAGTAGGAGTGATATTTTGTCATTCACAACTGATTACCTGAGATTAAGAGAGAAACCAGTAGAATGGTATAAGCAGAAAGAGAGATTTGTGAAATTTTCAAAATGCCTGTGGGAGGATTTGAATACATTGCTTGACATTGTGGTTTGGACAGATTTGTGGACTGAATGCAAAGTGAATGTTGATTGGCCGGATAGTGAACCTCAAAGAGACCCAGTAATGGTTGTGCCATCTGAAGAGGAGATGATGAAGTAGTAAAAGGTGATTTAATTTCTGGAAAAAAAAGTGTCCACAGAGGACATTGTTTGACAGAAGATTGGAGTCAAACGGGTTAATTCATGCTTACTACGAAAGATTGTTGCAGGCTTTCAAACAGCATAGTGATACAGAGGCTATTAAAGCTAAAGGAATGGGCCACTGTGTGTTCAGATTTGTACAAGGATTGAAGCCAGACATAAGCAAAATGATTCAACAGCACCTGATTTGTGGGCAGAATTTTTCCCACGATACGCAAAGTATTGCAGTAATGAGTTGGAATTGAAGCATAAAATTTTGAAAAAAAAGATAATGGTCATGCAATTGAAAGCTGCACAGAAAACTAATCAGAGTCCACAGATGATGGTATAAACTGGCGGTATGCAAGGAGTACCACAGCAGGTGTCAAATGTTGTGCAGCCTAGAGGTAGAGGACGTGGTGTTCAGGTAGGTCAAAGTGGAGGGGTTCTTGACAATCAGGCTTTGAAGAGAACTGATCCGTGTCATGTGTGTGGAACATTTGGTCATTGACGACGTGCGTATCAGTTTAATGTGAATAATCAAGTACAGAATGCTGGAGTTGCACAGGTACTTGGCAATAATCTAGTTCAGGTTCATAGAGTTCAAAGACCTCAAGGGCAAAATGCAAATGTGTCCCCAGGACAGCAGATGCAGTTACCACAAGCCCCAATGTCTCAACAGCAAATGGCTGTTCCCCAACAGAATTTAAATCACATTGCTAATGCATATGTGAATCCAAATATATCACTGTTTCCCCTTATGGACCAGAGTGATGAAGAATTTTCAGAAATTCTTCAAGCAGATAGTTCTGATGATGAGGATTGCATGTTAGGTGCATCCTTTAAAGGTAGATCTATGTGGTCCCTATGTAAGTGCCAACCTTATGGACCATGATGTGTCATTCCTAGTTGACACTGAAGCTACACATTCCACTGTCATAACAGCTTAAGTGCCAAACTTGCCCCTTTCAGGAAAGAAAATCCAGGTTGTAGGAGTCGCAATTAAGCAATTGACCAACCCTGTAACAGAATCCATTCCAGTAAAAATCGGTTAATTTGATGACAAGCACCAGTTTGTAGTCTGTGATTCAAGACCCTATATATTTACTTGGACTCAACTGCTGTGTCAGCTTAACTGTTCAATTAGCTGCACACCCGCACACCCCATGGAATAGCAATCCAAATGAGGATTGTAGAGCAGTACCCAAGTGTCACATTGTACCCAATGCTGCCATTTAATGAATCGCCTGATGAATTAAAAGACACAGTGACACCTGAGGTTTCCAGCAAAAGAAATGTGACTCATCAAAGGAGTTGAGCCAATTAAAATAACAGTGAAGGCAAATGCAGTGTATCCAAAAATACCCCTGTACAATATGTCACCAGAGACAATTGCTATAATTACCCTTTAGATAAACTGTTTGATTGAACAAGGAATCCTGAAAGAGATAATGGAAAGTTCGTGTAACTCACGCATTTTAGAACTGTGGTAGCTCAATGGAAAGTACTGCATAGTCCAAGCGCTGAGAAAAGTGAACAAGGTTGTTATTCCATGTTGTCCCGTGGTACTAAATCCTGCAGTGATTTTATTCCAAATTCTATGTAAGGCAGAATAGTTTACTGTAATTGATCTTTGCCAGGCATTCTTTATCATACCATTGTATTAGAAAAGTAAATTCCTCTTCGCGTTTAAATTTGGCAGTCGTGTTTTGCAATGGCTGTAAGTCCCACAAGGGTGTGCAGAGTCACCATGTATTTTCAACCAGATCTTGAAGAAGAATTTGGAGTGCCTTAACATGTCCTATCATTCAGTTTTAGTGCAGTATATAAACGATCTGCTTGTTGCAGCAAACACCCTAAAGCATGTAGGAGAGACACAATTGCCTTTTTGAATACTTTTAGAGTAAATCCCCAGCAAAATTGCAATATTGTAGGAAATAAGCCCTGTACTCAGGTCACCACATTGAGAAAGGCGTGCAGAAAGTGTCACCAGAGAGAACCTTAACAATCATGAAAATGAGTCCCCCCGCCACACAGAAAAAGGTCTGAATGCTTCTGGGAATGGTTGGCTACTGTCATCTGTGGATTCCAAATTCTTCCCTTTTGGACACGCCTTTACAGAGGCTGACACAAGGATGTATCTGATCCAGTATCAGTGGATGACAACTGCATACGTGCCTTCACAGAGCTGAGAGAAAGCTTATGCCGAGCTCCAGCTTTGAGAATGCCTGATTGTAACAAATACTTTTCTTTGTTTTGCTGTGACAGGGATGAATGTGCTCTCTTAGTTTAGACACAGCTGCATTGAAATGCAAAAAAGCCTGTGGTCTTTTTTCTGCTACACTTGATCCTGTGGCTTCAGCACTGCCTGGTTGTTTGAAAGCAGTCGCTGCTTTGAGCAGGAGCGTAGAACAGTGCGAAGGCATTGTTATGGGTCATCCCCTAAATATTTTTCTCCCCACTCAGTGGAAATTGTGTTAACCAGGACAAAAACACAGTATCTGAATAGTGCATATTTCAAGAGATGTACTGTTTTAAACCCTGCTGTATTATTGCCAAATCCTGATGAAAATGTTGATAACCATGAGGATGAGATTAAGCATAACTGTCTTGATGTGACTGAATTGTGCACCAAACCCAGACCTGCCATTCTAGATGTTCCCTTAACTGAAAAATTATTATGTCATGTTTGCTGATGGCTCATGTTTGAGAGATAAAGATAGTACTCATAGAGCTAGTTATGCAGTTTGTACAGCCTCATGTGTGATAGAAGCCTCCTGGCTTCGAGGAGTCTTTTCTGCCCAAGTAACTGAATTAGTTGTGCTTAGCAGTGCATTCTGTGTTTCTGAACAATTTAAAGTGACATTTCTTACTGATAGGCAGTATGGTTTTGGTGTTGTTCATAATTTCAGACAGTTGTGGTCCCAGAGAGGTTCATGACTCCTCTGGATCCCCTATCCAGACCGGTGATAAAATCTACAATCTGCTTAATGCATTACAGTTGTCTGCAAAAATTGCCATTGTCAAGAATACCGCACTTATAAAGTATACTGATTATGTAACTTTGGCCAATACATACACAGGGAAAGTCACCAGATACTGTGCCTTTAGTTGTAACCTCTTTTAATGGGGAAGGGAACAACAAAATGAATGATGGGACAAATCAAAAGTTCCTGTTAACTGCTGTGGATACATGGGAGGAAGTTAAGAGGTGACAGGAAGCAGTGATGGAAGAAGAGCAGCAAATTTGTTGTCAAAGCAGGATGATAAGAGATATGACGATGGTGTCTGGGTTTCAAGTGATGGAGGAGTAGTGTTGCCAAATAGCTTGTTATCCCTTATGGCTAGACATTATCATGGACAGGCACATATTAGTAGAGATGCAATGATCAGAACATTCAGACAAACATGACATAATCATAGATTCAGAGAGATTGCAGAAGCTCCATGCCACAGATGTGTCACTTGCCAACAGATGAATGTAGGAAAATGCACAGTTGCGACCCTGAATCATATACGTGGATCAGGAGAACCACTCAACAGAATTCAGCTGGATTTCATTGAGCTGCCTTTTTGCAATGGACGGAGGTATGGCCTAATTATTGTATGCATTATTTCACACTGGATTGAAGCCTACCCCACCAGGAGAAATGATAGTCTTACAGTGGCAAAACTATTACTTAGGGAGTTGATTCCATGATTCGGATTCTCAACTTCTCTAGAGTCAAACAGTGGACCTCATTTCAACAGTGAGGTCCCAAAAAAGTTGTGTGCAGGATTACAAGTGGACTAAAAAGTTACACTGTAGTTAGTGGCCTAAGGCTTCTGGACTTCTAGAACAGATTGAAGGGAATTCTTAAATCCAGATTATTGAAAGTATGTGCATCTACCACCCTGAAATGGCCAGACGCTTTGCCTCTTATCTTGATGAAAATGTGCAGTACACCTGACAGAAAGACTGGGTTTTCCCCTCATGAAATTATCATGGGTAGGGCCATGAGAGTGCCAGCAAATGTGTTTGTGAACATTACTGATGACTTGGTCCTGGATTAATGCAAAGGATTTACTAATCTGACTTGTTCTTTGTCTCATCAGGTTGGAGAAGCTACTACACCACCACAGCAGGAGCTTTGTCATGACCTATGTCCAGGCGACTGGGTCATGACCAAGAAGCATGTAGGGAAAACATGTTTGCAACCACATTGAAGAGGCCCTGAACAGGTGATTTAGGTAGCCATTGCAGCTGTGAAGTGTGCCGGTCTCCCTAACTGAGTACACACAAGCCACACTTGCAAAGTTCTAGGTCCCCTAGGTGATACAGCATCTGTTCCAGAAGGGTTGGTTACAATGAGCGCTGTTGGGACTGGACAAGTGGCGTCTACAACAGGGGATGGGGTTTTAAGTGAGTCGTTCTGATTGAGTCAACAAGAATGAGCAGTATAGAAGGGTCGAGACAGAAACAGTTGACTCATGTTAGCTTGCATGCTGATGAAGGATCAATTGCTGTAAGCAATAGAGCTGTACCAGTAGACATTTGGCCTAAAGAGCAACCTGTGACAACTGTATAAGTGCCTTCAACTATTGCTGAAGAAACTGAAAAGTTGAGTCAAAGTGGCAGTGATGCTGAAGGTCAAATAAACAGAAGGTCAAAGAGAAAGAGAGTACCAAGACACAAGTACTCAGCTCCTGAATGGACATGTTTTGCTGACAATGAGTGGGAGAAGAAGTTTGCAACCTTTTGCTTTAACAATTCGAATCCAGTTCAATATTCTTGAGTTTGAAATTGCAATAGAGCTGAACTTTAAAATCTCACTTCTGCTTGATGAACAAAGCCATTACTTTTTGGAGGTGGTTATCAGTGATTATGAACAGTGCCTTTATTAGAGACATTTGAATTTATAGTAGAAGCTTTTGAACATTTGCTGGTAGAAAAAACTCTTAATTAACTTTATAGAAGATCAAGGAGCATTGCATTTTGTGAGTAATTTGCCCTTTTAAAAAAAGACTATTTTTGATTTTTGCTTTGCTCTCTAATAAAAAGGACTGAAAAGAGACAGTGAAATTTTAAAGCCCTTTGCTTTTTTGATTTTGATTCTGATTTTGAATTTGAATTTTTGGTCTGAAATTAGTTAACTCATGGAGTAAAATCTAAATAAAGGTAGTAAATGCAAATACATATGTAAAGGTTTAGTAATAGCTATAGGTATTATGATTATATTTATGCTCGCTGGATTAAGTTTGCCTTAGCAAATTATTCAGAGAAGGTTACATCTACAAGTGGTCCGAATTTAACAAATTCCATTCGAGATCAGAATTCACTTTACATTGATAAGAAATATTTACACACTGATGATTCTAGAGGTGATTTATCAGCAAATCTATACTACTGACTATTGTATGAGTATGTAGACACCATGGAAGCTAGAGATTGTTATGTTTGCACACAGTTACCTTCATCAGTAAGTGAGGGAATCAAATATAGTTTGCCCCTAACCTATGGAATTTCCTGTTGTTTGCAATTAACACTGTTATATCAGCAAGAGTATTATCAATACTTCTACTCCAACTATGATCTGGTGTTCTCCATTGTCCCCATCATTAAACATTTGAGCAGCATTGAAAAAACAAAGCAGCATATTTAAGAAAAATGGTGCAGCACACAGCGCTGTACCACTTTTCTTACGCCCCTTAGCGCCCCCTAATGCCACCATGTGTGCCCCGTATTTAAAATATGACACACCATGGAAGTAGTTAGGGGCTAGCGTCAGAATTTTTTACGCTAGTCCGGTGCTTTGCAGGATTAGCATAAAAAATTCTGACGCTAATCCTGCAAAGCACCGAGACGCCCATTGTAACCAATGGAAGCCTCCTTTTAATGCCTGCTCTGAGCAGGCATTAAAAGTGCTGAACAAAATGGTGCAAGGAAATCCCCTAGATTTTGTTGCCCCATTTGTTTGACCCCCTAACGGTTGAATGCCCCCTTTACATACATTATGCCTGGCGCAGGCTTAATGCAGCGCAAAGGGTCACAAAGTGGTGCAATGCATGCATTGCACCACTTTGTAACTATGGTGCTGCGTTTTTGGCCTTCTAACCCCACATTAGCGTAAACAAATGACTCTAATGTGGCATTGTAATGGCGCTAGGGGCTCTTAAATATGCCCCAAACAACATTGACACAGTGAGAGGTTTCTTTGAGCCTAAATTGACATTTGGTACTGTTAATGTTCAGAAGAACAATTTGACCTGCGTTCCTTGCCCAGTAGAGAAAGAATTAATTGAACAAGTTGAGAAGGGGAGAAGAGCTATGAAAGCTAAAATAAAAAAGGAAGTAATTTTACAAAATTGGGAAAAGGATGCAATACATTCAGGAGCTGGAAATCAAGGATTCCTGGCTATAGATTGTCAACATGTGGTGAAATTATGTATGTAGAGACCTAGATCAAAGACTGACACACATCTCATAGAAACTATTGAATATAGACATGTGTTTTTGTTTAAGAGTGTTTCAACCTTTATGCTACATGGACAAGACCCCACCATACCAGGTGTTTATTTCATATGTGAGAAAAATGCCTATTACAAGCTGCCAAAAGGATAGTATGGTACATTTTATTTTATTGTATTATATTGTAAAAGTATTCAAATAGCGCTTACTACCCGACGAGGCGTCGAAGTGCTTTTTGGCGAGTAGCACGCTACTCCGGGATCCAAAAGGAATTAGTGATGGTTTAGTATAGGGAAATATGAGTACAATATTAGTAATATTATGAGTTAATTTGAGAAGAGGATATGTGAATTTGTGAGCTGGATTGACTAGAGTAATGAAGGGACAGAGGAGGGAAGAATCCAGAAGTGTTAATT